>NC_138769.1:627155394-627755394 GCF_965119305.1 Pelophylax lessonae
TTATGTAAATTACTTTATATTATGAACTTTACAAGACAAGCGAAAAAGGAAAAATTCAGTTTACCTAGCACCATGGGCTGATTTACTAAAACAAAAGAAGATTGTGCATTTGTGCAACCAGAAGGCTACAATTTTCATTTTTTCAGGCAGGTCAAAAAAGTAGTGCTGATTGGATCCTATAGATAACACATTTTTTTCCTCCAGGTATCATAAATCAGGCCAAGGTACACATGCTTTTCACACAAACACAGATGAACCCATGTCATGCATTATAATGGGAGTAAGCAATATAAGGGTTACATTTAATATCACTACAATGCACAAGACAAAACACAGCAGAAAATACCCTTTTATCCTTACAGTGCAACTGTGTCCAGACTTTGGACAGTAACGTACAGTATCTCACAAAAGTGAGTACACCCCTCACATTTTTGTAAATATTTTATTATATCTTTTCGTTTACAAAAGCTTTTATTAAATAAAAGGCATAGGCAAACAGGTCTATGCATGAAAGTATAGATTGTTGGTAAACTTAGAGCCAAGAAAATCCACATTCAGCATCCCCACCTTTGACAGTGGAGCTGGAAAACCTTCAGGTGTAGGGAACATTCACCAGGTCCAGGATGAGGGATCTAAGGACATTTTTCTACCAAATGTCCCCACCTGGATTGCACATGTTTGACAGGGCTGGAAGGTAAAGTTCTGTGTAGGACAGAATCTGATCTATCTTATGGTTCCTCCCGGATAATTGATGTATGAAACCTGATTGAATCCAGGACAGATGACCCTACAATAGAATGGTCTAATGCTGCACAAAGTCAAATCTGCCGAAGTTCCAGGGTGTTAATTGGGAGACAAGACTTGATGACAAGGTCCCCTGCACCAACAGCGTGCCCAGGACTCCTCTCCAGCCCCAAAGGCTGGTATCTATTTTAAGGATCCTCAAAAGGCATGGAGAAAAAAACTTCTGACTCCAGAGCCAAATTCCTGAGTCACCAAGCCAGGGACAACCGGGTCCTTGGTGACAAAGGAATGGGTCTGTCCAGAAACAGGATCGACTTGTTCCACAAGGACAGAATGTTGAAATACAGAGGTCTGGAGTGAATATGGGCATACTAAACTGCTGAAAAGAGGCTACCATTAGGCCTAGGACTCTCAAAATAGGAAATGTCTTATGGACTAGAAGGTTCAGTCTGAAAACAGAGAGTCTGAAATTTCTCTTATGTAACCTTTTAGCCTGAGCGGTGTCCAGAACTAGACTCAGATACTTCAAATGACGAATCAGATTCAGCTACAATTTTATAAGATTAAATTGTAAACTCTAACATTATATTTATTTTATAGTCTCACTTTTAGTCTTTTAAACTTACAACACACCATTTAAAGTGTGTTATTATATCTGTTGGATATGTGCATAAAATAGTTGTTCATCCAGCTAGAATTCTTGTTAGTTGATAACTTTCAGAACTTTTTGCTCCACAATTGTTATCAAATAACACTGTTCCCTGCTAGTTCTGTGGAATACAAAATACCCCCTACTAGGGTGGCAACACTGCTCAGTATGGTTGTCACTCGAGAACAGGATGTGTGGCAGGATTATCAGGTGTAAATAAAGGAAATAAAAGTGGGAAAAAAATAAAACAAATGCAAACACCTATCAAGAGACTGGTAAGTTGCAATACTATAACTATAAGCTTTAATGACCCATTCAAACTGTTGTAATGTCTGGACAGTTAAAGATACATTGTCCGGCAGAACCCTGTCCCCACAACAAGAGGTTGTCTAAGTAATCCGCAATGGAAATGCCACAAGAGTGCAGGAGGGCTAATACTGGACCTGGTACCTTGGTGAATACCCAAGGTGCAGACAAGAGGTGGAAGGACAGGGCCACGAACTGGTAGTGCAAGGGCCCCATATAAAAGCATAGTAATCGCTGATGCGCTAGGAAGATGGGGACATGAAGGTAAGCATCCACACAAGTCACAAGAGTTCTGAGATCCAAAATGGGGGGGATGTGTCCTTTGAGTTTGGGAACTTTGAGCAGATTGAAGTAAGAGTCCTGAAGACTTTCTGTAACTGGAACTGGGGCAATGGCAATTCGAACCAGGAGACACAAGAGGGCTCAATGGAGTAGTGACACAAGAATGTTGGAGGGAGGGTACACCATACAGAGAGCAAAAACTCCACTGTGTAGCCTTCGGATACCACATCCTGCACCAAAGTTTCCGAGGTACAAGTTGTCCAGGCATCCACAAAGGGAAACAAACGTCATTCCACTGTGGAAAGTAGGGGCACACCTACACGCCGCAGAAAGCTTTTCGGAGAATTTGGCAGACGTTGAGTGTCAGCTCTCGCAAGTGGACTTCGGGCCATGCTTGGGTGGTCTCAATGTGGAGGTCAGCGAAGTAAAGAAACAAAATAGGAGATTCACAACAGTTGGTTTCCTTTATCCAAAGAAGATATGAGCTTTTGAAACATGTAGCATCCTTGTTAATATTATCAAGAGTCGGTCCCATGAGAAGGCTATGCAGATCAAATGCCCTTGCACAAAGCTTCGCAATACAGCACTACAGTCGAAGTGATTAGCTTCCAGCCCACCATCACACACTGAAGTTTAATGCTACAGCCATCTGCTCTGTGTGCTCAATAAGCAAAGGATCAACCGCAGAAGTGACAAAGTTTGAGAGATTAAAGACAAAGCCAGGATCAGGAGAAGGGTAGGACTTGTCAGAGAGAACAAAGCTTTAGAAAGAACTTTTAACTGTTTATTGGTAAGGTTCTTGAAGACAGGTACCCTACAGCCGGATCCACAATGGAAATGGACCACTTCTGCACAAATCCTCACCAAACGGAGGCTTATAAGTGCTTGGAGGAAGCAAATACCTTATCAGAATGCTTTCAATCCCCATAGAGAAACAGTTGGAAGGCAGGTGCAAAGGTAAAAATCTTCGTGGCCTTAGGATTTTTGAACAACCCAAGTTTGAAGAGAGCACTGGTAGAAGCAACAGATTGATCCTCTAGATTCAGCAGAGTGCTGCACACTGATTCAGTAAAAGACAAAACAGTAGATTGTAGTACTGCATCCCTGAGGAGCAGTAGACTCCTCAGGGGTAAACTCATCAGTTTCTGAAGCCGGTGACTCAAAAGCTGTCAAGAAAGCAGGTAAATCAGATATAGAATTTGCAGCAGAGGGCACCTTTGTAGCCTCTTAGATCTCAGCCTCTGATATCATAATCAGCAAATGGCTGGGTGATTTGGGCCATAAAGTCTTACATGACCATGAGCTCAGTTGAAAGGCACTAAAGAAGACTCCAAGGACAGAATAGATTTCAAAAGTTGAGGGTAACATGGTTTTAAGCTGAAGACTTTAGAAAAGTCAGGAGGTGTGCTGCAAACAGAGCTGGGGTTATTAGTAGAAAGTGAGCTTAGGGGCACCCAGTACAGGAGAATGGCACCTCCATGCCTATTATAAGACATATTGCAATCGTGTGGAAGTAACGCAATGTATACGTTAAGGGTAAGAGGCAACAGGAAATTCACATGCCCAGTGACCTATGTAAATGAAGAGCTCCAGGTGTTCAGCGTGACCAACCCACTCACTCAGTAAGCCTTCTGGGGCAGGGCAATGCCAGCAGCTCTGGACCTGAAAAGCACAACGCAGCTAGCTTTTACCAGACTAGATTCTGGAAAGGGCCTCAACCATGCCAAATAGCTGCAATTGAAGAGGCAAAGCTCTCAGGGGCATGACTGGGAGCCAATCAGGTGTGAGGCATGCAAATGTGTTGAAGAAGAACATGCTGCGACTCCTCTCCCTGTCCAGTCAGAAGGCTGAGAGTGGGGAGAGAACACCACTACATTCCTTAACTGTAAGTGGTGTGAAAAGATCTTGACCCTCGACCAGCCTCTCAGCGAGTCGCCCTCTCCACAGCCCAGTGCTCCATTGAGTGCTGGAGGGGCAGAGCAGAGAGCCGGTGAATGACAGTCACCAGATAAAGGAAAAGGAATTGGCAGCACTCCAGGTTGAGTCAAACTCCAGATTTATTGACTGGACATCCAAATTATGACAATCGTGACAAGGTAGACGCGTTTCACACACTGACTGTGTGCTTAATCATTACTGGTGTGGTAATGATTAAGCACACAGTGTGTGAAACGCGTCTACCTTGTCACGATTGTCATAATTTGGATGTCCAGTCAATAAATCTGGATTTTGACTCAACCTGGAGTGCTGCCAATTCCTTTTCCTTTATCAAGTTTTCACGGAGGCGAGCCGGGGCATGCACCGGTGTGAGTCATCAGGCAATTACACCACCTTGAGCAGTGAGTCCTTGTCTGTTCAATGACAGTCACCAGCTCCCTGGTGAGGAAACACTGGGAATGGAGAAATCAGTGGTCTTTGATCGCTCAGTTCTCAGTCTTAGAGCACCCACCTAAGTGGGTGTCATTTTTTTTTTTTGTTATCCCATACTTCTCTTTTAATCAATTTTTAGTGCCTAAAGACAGCACAGTGGCTTAGTGATTCGATTTCTTTAGGATGAAACGTGGGTCCTAAGTGGAGTTCTCACCTTGATCCACTATGTTTAGAGTCATCATGTTTTCTTTGCCTAAATGTGTTTCCTCCAGGTGCTCTGGTTTCCCCCCACAATCCAAAACACATTAGGAAGTTATTTAGCCTCTCCCTATATAAGCCTACTGTGTGTAGTAAGAATAATAGATAGCACACTCCCCTGGGACAGGGACTGATGAGAATGGTTCAGTGTTCTCTGTAAAACACCACAGAACATATAAAATAATATAAATTCAGCAAAGGTTTCAGATTATTACAGGACCCTTTTGACTTGCAGTTCTGATATTTCCTAACTCAACCATGAACTGGTGCAGATTTAGGTAATGTTGGACCTCTATTGATGAAATGCCCATATTACACAGCCCCAAGGATGAAAACAATAGTGTAGACTCCACTCAATGTTCAATATGAAATGGAACTGTCTTTAGGCACGTGGATACACTCTGATTCCACAAACTCAATTTATGAAGATTGTACTGGTATTCATTTGTGTAGCCCAGTGTGATTATTATGTACTAAGTAAAGTATGTTAATGGGCTTTGAAAAAGTGCCCTAGGGAAGTCGTTTTGTAGTACTGCTGAAGGTGTAATATGCTATAAAAAATAGTAAATCTGTAGTAATATCTTTTGACACGCAAGAACAGCACAAGTGTACACAAACAAAACAATCACAGCAGATACAGCCACATTAGACAAACTGGCAAATTATTTTGCATTGTGACTATTTCAATAGATTTTTTCCATTGTGTAATTTTTTTTTTTTCATGAAGAGTGGCCCTAGCACTAGGGTCCTAAATTTGAATCCCAACCATGACACTACCTGAATGCAGTTTGCATGTTCTCCTTGTGCTTGTGTGGGTTTCCTCTGGATACTCTGGTTTCCTCCCACACTCTAAAGACACAATGGTAACTGTACGTTTTCTGAATTTGCCCTAGTATGTGTATGCATGCATGTGAGTTAGAAACCTTAGGGTCCTTTCACATGGGCATCTCGCCCGGCGGACTCCGCTTTGCTCAGCAGGGGATCGATCCGCTGATCCCCGCTGAGCAGGGGGATTACAGGTCCTTCCCTGCTCACTGTGCTGAGACGGACCTGTCAGAGCCCCGCTTTCCTTTATGGGGGTATCAGATGAAAACAGACCACCTGTCTGTTTTCATCCAATCCCATCCGATCCGGGAGGGAGGAGAGGGAGAGGGAATTAGGGGTGGAGAGCTGCTATTTGAGCAGTAAACGCTCGTAAAACACTCATAAAACGTTTAAGTCGGGCATTTCTATTGAGGTCTACGGGGCCAAAAACACTTGTAATCTTCCATAACAGGTGTTTTGCTCTGAAACACGCTGAGATCTGTAATGCGCTTTTTAATACTGCAATTTTGTGAGTATAATACTTAGAGTGTTTTTATACAATAAATTATTTGTCTCAGGATAATGCACTAGCTAGACACAATGCAAAATTTAATTTGGATCAGCTTAGCAAAGCGAAGAAAAGTGACACCCAAATAAAGAATCATCTGACCTGGAAGATAATATGATCATATCAGCTGGAATATGTTGGCCATTGGTCACTTTCACAATGTCTCCCACTGCCACCTGTCCATCCAGGGGCAGCCAAGCAAGCAGGCAGGAGAAAAAGAGAGCACACAATGTCTGTCCTTAATCATCACTCACATTGTCATCAGCCCTTCCAAGGAGCAAAAGCAAAGTATAATAATATACATACATCTCAGACCTAAGCATAGTACAAAACTAAAACATAGCTAGAACAGTTTACTCAGATTTATTTTTTTAAAGAGAAACTTCACTCTCCCAATCAACAGTGATTATTTTTAATCCTTATGCTGCTAGCATTAATAAACAGATATATATCATATTTACTTGTTTTAAACCTTTTTTTTTACATTTCTTTTGCTACTTCCTGGTTTTAGGCCTAGGCAAATGGTGTCATACCCTCCAGGAGTCTTCAGGAGGGGTTTACTCAGCACTCACCTGTCTGCATGCCTGAGCTAAGGGCAGATTGATTCCAGGAAGTACATTTTACATGAATCATCTGCCCTCACTCAAGATGGCCACAGACAGAAATGCTAGAGGGTGTTTTTTCTCAGCAAAATAAAGCACGGAGAAAGGGATGGATGGGGGAGTTTGCTTTGAATATTAAAAATAAATTAAATAGTGTTTTTGGTTTGTGGTGCTCAGATGCAGAGTAGTTCCAATTTAAAGGGGTTTTAAAAATAGAAAGTCATATCTGATTTTACTTTTTAGAGGCTGTCAACTCCCGTCACCACTGTTGTTCACAGTGCATCCTTGATTGATTTTCAACCACTAAAAATACAATGGGTTGATTTACTAAAACTGGAGAGTGCAAAAGCTTTTTTTTTTTTTCAAAACTTAATTAAACGAGCTGAAGTTAGAAGCTGATTGGCTACCATGCACAGCTGCACCAGATTTTGCACTCTCCAGTTTTAGTAAATAAACCCCAAAGTTTCTTTATTGAGTTATGTTACAACATCAGAGTTCACCAGCAGGTTCCACTGTATATGGAATCTGAAAATATAGCTACTGTTAAAATCTACCTGTTGAGGGTGGGGAGAACCCATTGGGGTTGATTTACTAAAACTGTAAAGTGCAAAATCTGGTGCTGCTGTGCATGCCGTAGCCAATCAGCTTCCATTTTTTTTTTTTTTTGTCAAAGCTTAATTGAATAAGTCGAAGTTAGAAGCTGATTGGCTACACACAGGTGCACCAGATTGTGCACTCTCCAGTTTTAGTAAATCAACCTCATTGTGCCAATACACACAGAAGTAAGCACATAAGTCATTTTTAGTTCCTTAGAAAATCTTCTTTAAAGCAACCTTGCAGCTTTATGCGCTTGTTTACCTTTAGCACTGTGTACGCTGTACAGCTACAGTATAATGCTGCTGGACACTAAACTAAAGTTGTACGACTTCTGTTCATTTTTGTGTGCTGTCCTCTCCCATGAAGCTATAACAAAATGTATAGTCACCCTTGCAGAAGCCTTCACAATGATTTCATGTACTGGGAATCCCCTAGAGCAGCTATGTCCAAACTATGGCCCTCCAGCTGTTCAGGAACTACAATTCCCATCATGCCTAGTTATGTCTGTGAATATTAGAGATTTACAATGCCTCATGGGAATTGTAGTTCCTAAACAGCTAGAGGGCCATAGTTTGGACACCTCTGCCCTAGAGAAATGTCACAGTGAATTTGGGCTTTTGTAATGCCAATGGAAGTTAAGCAAAACTAGAGATTTTGGTGGAGGCATCTTGTCACAAAGAGATAAAGGCCAGTAGGGGATTCAACTTGGCAGGAGCTATATAGAAAAAAAAATAATGGCTGTAGGTGGAGTTGCCCATTAATCTACACCCACCCTTCCCCAAATCTTATACAATAAATGGCCAAAAATGTGTAGATTCCTGGCCATCATGACTAAATGAGCTTCTTTTAAATCCCATTCCAAAACCATGGGCATTCATATGGAGTTGCACTTCCCCTCCTTTGAGGCTTTAGCAGCCTCCCCTCTTGAAGGAAGGCTTTCCACAAGGTTTTGTAGCATGTCTATGGGTACTTGTGCTCATTAAGCCAAAAGAACATTTGTGAGGTCAGGAATTGATGTTGGATCAGAAGTCCTGGTTTTCAATCATCATTCCAGTCCATCCCAAAGGTGTACAGCTGGGATGAGGTCAGAGCTGTGTGCAGGTTATTTATGTTCCTGTACACCAAACTTGTCAAACCTTGTCTTTATGGAACTGTCTTTGTGTGTAGAGAGACAATCATTCTGGAATAGAAAGGGCCTTTCCTAAACTGTTGTCACATAGTTAAAAATGCACAATCTTCCAAATTTTGTTTTTATGCTGTAGCATTAAAGAAGAAAATGTGTTTTCCCATGCAGTGGAGTTAACTGCTCGTTTTTGTCTAGGGGATTGCAGAGCAGAGATATACTTATCTAATTTGCCTACCGCAAGACTGGTCCCTGCTGCTCCTGCCCCCCACACGCTATTGGTCTTGTGAATGGACTGTCATCATGCCCATAGACTGGCTCTGGACATAAGGATGGCAGGAACAGTCCACGGTTGGATGTAGGGGAGCGCCGTTTTCCAGAACAAGGAAAGACTGGGTAAATACAGCTTCCCCTTGCTCCCCTAGAAAAAATGAGTTAACCCATGCAGTGTGTGCACAGCCCCAATGCATGAGAGAATAACATTTTTTAATGGAGTTCTGCTTTAAGGACTTATTCACACAAGCAGTTTTTGGCTCTATAGTGCATAATCTACACACGTCTTTTTTTTTTTTTTAAGTGACTGTATTTTTGTATCTGAGAGGTGAATTAGGATCATTCTCTCACTGATCCGTGAATTGTGTGTATATTAGTCTTGACAACTACAAACAATGTTTATCAAGCTGCTTTTGTTGTATTTCTGCTTCCCAGAATCAAAGAAATCTGACAGCTCTTCTAAAGAATCTGCTTACATCTATCACCAAGAAAACAGCAGTGTACATACCTCCTTCCATATTACATTCTGCCACGTACCACCTTTCAGCACTGTAGGAGAAATAAATAAAAGCTGTGTCAGCTTACACAAAAAAAACTAAACTAAAACAGCTGTCAATTGAATGATTGCAAAATAAAATAAAAACTGTCACCTAACTGTATATAAAACAAAGGCTGAATAGCAAGCATAGGTCTGTATTTAGCACGGTAAACCCTTGTTAATATTTCAGAGAAAAAAAACCTACAGCCTGAAATTTTACAGTCAAAAATAGTTATGTTCAGATATCTGAGAAGGACTGAACATGGAACAAAAGCCCAGCTCCCACACCTATAGGCCAGTGGTTCTACATCTTTTTTCGGTCACGGCACCCTGACAATCTCAAGGCACCCCTTAAAATTTTGGACAGTCTCGAGGCACCCCATTCTAAAATGTAAAAAATGATTCTAATAGCATTACATAATGCAGCAACATCCACACGCAGGACAGCCAACGTTAGACGTGATTTAATCTTCCAAAGCAAATACACTTTTACACACTGGTACTGACTAGTGTTCCAATGTTTCTCTTCTCCCTCAATTTCTCTCCATTAGTCAGCTAATGTCACCCCAGTGCTGAGGCAGAGGGGCAAAGAAGTGTCAAACAAGAATGGTGTGGAGGCAACAGACATCCTCCTTATTAACTGATAACATCACTGGTTTTTAGGATGCCAGTGTCTAGAAAGTCGTAATGGTGCATAATGAAAACCCGTGGCTTTGTGTAACTAAAAGGCAGGCTTCATCCACCTGCTGATTGTATTTTTGATCAATTTTTAGGTGTTTTGCCAAGGCACCCTGGTTAAAAAAGGCTGCTTAAGGGCCCTTTCACACAGGCAGACCGTTCAGATCCGCCTGTCAGTTTTTTTGGCGGATCTGAACGGTCACCCAATGCATCTCTATGGGGCATCAGATGTCAGCGGAGACATGTCTGCTGACATCCGATCCGTCAAATCTGGATGTATGAAAACCCTATTTTCCATCCATCCAGCGGATCGGATCGGATGAGAACAGACCGACAGTCCGTTCCCATCCGCTTCTCCAATAGAGATGCATAGGGACCTGACAGCTGTGTCTCCGCACACAGCACGGAGAACAGCGGTCATCCTCCTGCTCAGCGGGGGATTGGCGGATTGATCCCCCACTGAGAAAAACTGAGTCTGTCCGACGGACTCTACTGTGTGAAAGAGCCCTTAGACTAAAGGCAGGCACATACGGGCCAAATATCAGCCTGTTCAACAGAAACTGACCGCCTGTGTGCACAGCAGCCTGTCCACCTTCTGTTGAACAGGAATGCTGGAAAAATAGCAGCCAATTGGCATCCGATCAGCTTTCACAGCCAACGGCTGTGAGAGGTGAATGGTGTGTTCTGGCAGGGGAGGCGGTCCCCTTGTCAGAACACAATAGTACGGCGGGAAGATCTCTGCGAGCTCCTCAGTTTTTTTTTCCGTTCAGCCCACTGGATTGAAAGAAAAAAACTTACAGTATTTATTAGGCATTAGCAAATAACCCGTGCAGTGCAGGGGCACCCACTGCAAGGGTAGGGTAGTCTTTAAACAATCCCAGGTCAGCTCCTACTGCACAGAGTTGTAGATTAACCAAAGTGGGAGGCTCTGTATCAGCCTCCCCCTTCTATTTCAACCTCCCTGCTTAAAATGTATCCAGACCCAAACACTACAATTTGATATATTTGAGCTTACCAGGCCTTAGATGTGTTGGCTGTATTAGGTTTATTTTTTTTCAAACTTTTTGTAGTGTATATATTGAGCAGCATTGCACCGGGCTGCTGTCCTTCTTCAGACTTAAAACTCTTATCCCTCTCCTAAACTCTATTACATAGATACTTCAAGATTTCTGCCAAGATCATGTTTTTTTTTTGTACTTGTTTTAGAAGTTTACACTGGACTGCGGCGGCAAGATTCAACAGATTCCTTCATCTGGAATGAAAAGGTGCCTGCAAATAAAGGCTGGTACGCCCAAGCCAAATATCAGCCAGTATTAGCCAGTTCAACAGAAACCGGCCGTCATTCGGTCTGTGTGTACAGCAGCCTGCCCGACAGCAAACAGGCGTGCTGGAAAACCAGCATCCGATCAGCGCTTACAGCCAATGGCTGTGAGTGCTGATCACTGTGTTCTGGAGGGGGGGGGGAGGGCAGTCCCTTTGTCAGAACAAAAAAGATTTGCGAAGGAGATTGCTGTACTAACATTGCTTGTGTTAGTACAGTGATCTGTCAGACTTTTGCCTTTCAGCACGCTAGGTGGAACAAAAATAAACTCCCACTGTGTACCAGGCATTACGGCAGCTGCTTAGCCTGTACAAAGTAATAACAGGCTGACAGCAGCTGTTGTTCAAATTTAGCGGCACACCAATCGGTTACTTGAGTTATGGAGGAATGTGGAGGTCTAGGCACATCTGACTGCATCCAAACTCAGACATCCATCCCTAACCGCAGGTTAAAGCTTGTTTTGCAGCTACATGCGGACAGCGACAGCTGCTGTCATTAGTTTGTACAGTCTGAACAGGCGCCACTCTTTGCATGAATCTGTTATTGCAGGAGCAAGAATCTGCTGATTTTTTCTGCTGGAAATGGGTGTGTGTGGGTAAACGCCTGTGTAAAAAAATGCCTCACTCTTTACCTTGGAGCAAAAGGTGTTTCCCTGCCTACTGCAGCAATCTCCATAATACAAGTAAAAAAATCCAGCAGAAACCCCAGAGATATAAAAACTCAAACATCAGTTGGGTATACTGACCCTTTAAATCAGATGGATCCCTTGTATATACATGTACAGCCAAACAAATGATTGAAAAGACTGTCAGTTCCCAAACTAGCTGAGTGATTTCATTAGTATCTTCAATTGTTTAATCCTCTTATTCATTAGTATCATGCTTTGTAATTAGTCTCAAGTAAAGTGCTATTAATGTATTGAATAAAGTTAGCTACACCATCTTGAAGGAAATGTTTTGATATCATTAAGTCTAATGTAAGCTCTGAGTGCCACATTTAATTCAATTAGAAGCTCTGCACTCTTTTTCTATCATTTGTTACAGACCTGTATGCTGGCCAAATGAAAGCTGCGAAAGCTCTACACAATGTTTTGCACCGTGCTATGAATCTCATTGTTAAACTCATTGTACCGTGCTATGAATCTCATTGGTAAACTCATTGCACCGTCCTATGAATCTCATTGGTAAACTCATTGCACCGTGCTATGAATCTCATTGTTAAACTCATTGTACCGTGCTATGAATCTCATTGGTAAACTCATTGTACCGTGCTATGAATCTCATTGGTAAACTCATTGCACCGTCCTATGAATCTCATTGGTAAACTCATTGCACCGTGCTATGAATCTCATTGGTAAACTCATTGCACCGTGCTATGAATCTCATTAGTAAACTCATTGCACCGTGCTATGAATCTCATTGGTAAACTCATTGCACCGTGCTATGAGTCTCATTGGTAAACTCATTGCACCGTGCTATGAATATCATTGGTAAACTCATTGCACCGTTCTATGAATCTCATTGGTAAACTCATCGCACCGTGCTATGAATCTCATTGGTAAACTCATTGCACCGTCCTATGAATCTCATTGGTAAACTCATTGCGCCGTGCTATGAGTCTCATTGGTAAACTCATTGCACCGTGCTATGAATCTCATTGGTAAACTCATTGCACCGTGCTATGAGTCTCATTGGTAAACTCATTGCACCGTGCTTTGAATCTCATTGGTAAACTCATTGCACCGTGCTAGGAGTCTCATTGGTAAACTCATTGCACCGTGCTATGAATCTCATTGGTAAACTCATTGCACCGTGCTATGAGTCTCATTGGTAAACTCATTGCACCATGCTATGAGTCTCATTGATAAACTCATCGCACCGTGCTATGAATCTCATTGGTAAACTCATCGCACCGTGCTATGAATCTCATTGGTAAACTCATCGCACCGTCCTATGAATCTCATTGGTAAACTCATTGCACCGTGCTTTGAATCTCATTGGTAAACTCATTGCACCGTGCTATGAGTCTCATTGGTAAACTCATTGCACCATGCTATGAATCTCATTGGTAAACTCATTGCACCGTGCTATGAATCTCATTGGTAAACTCATTGCACCGTGCTATGAATCTCATTGGTAAACTCAGTGAGCCATTCACATTAAACAATCTCCCACTCATTTCTATGAGGCAGAACACTGAGCTCTCAAAATTTAAATCAGGGCTCGACAAACCCAGACGCCAGGTTGCATCGGCAACTAGAATTAGTGGCCTGGCGCCTGGGTTACACTGCCGCAGATGTCTTGTCGCCAGACATCCCAAGTCTGCTGCGAGGTGCGGGAGTCTCCTGCATGCTGGCTGCGTCTCCCTGACATCCACAAGTGCCGTCCCCACATTTGGGAGACTCCCGCACCTCACAGGAGACTTGGGATGTCTGGTGACAGAACAGTGTCTGTCAGCTGTGATAGAACAGAGCTGATGCTTACGGTATAGTTCCAGCTCCGTCCTGCTAACCAGAGCAGTACCAGCCAGCAGTACAAGCCAGCAATACCAGCCAGAAGTACAAGCCAGCAATACCAGCCAGCAGTACCCACCAGTAGTACCAGCCAGTAGTACCCACAGTAGTACCCGTCAGCAGTAGCAGCCAGCAGTACCCACAGCAGTACCGGCCAGGAGTACCCACAGCATCACCCACAGCAGTACCAGACAGCAGTTCCCACAGCAGTACCGGCCAGCAGTACCCACAGCATCACCCACAGCATCACCCACAGCAGTACCGGACAGCAGTACCCACAACAGTACCAGCCATCAGTACCCACAGCTGTACCAGCCAGCAGTACAAGCCAGCAGTAACCGCCAGTAGTAAGTCACATATGCTAGGGGTGCAACTAGCCCCCAGCACATAACTATAAATATCCCAGCATGTGCAGTGTTTCTGACGCCTAACACCATGACCACTTCAAATCACTGAAGTGGTCATGGTGGTTGGTGTGTTCCTTTAATATCTCTCAATAGAAGTAAACAAAGTACACACGGGTCGAATGCCGGGCAACATCGGCCGGTTCATTAAAAACTGGCCACCATTGGGCCGTGTGTATGGCAGCCGGTCCGACAGAAGACGGCCATTCGGCATGTGCTCCTAACTTTTTTAGTTGGCTCCTAGATTACAAGCACATTTGTCAAGCCCTGATTTAAATGTTGTTGAAAAGTTCTAAGAGGGTGTTTTCATTGGACTCTGGGCAATCAGCCCTAAAGCTGAACTCCAAACAGCTAAATATACAGAAAAAATAAACATACAATTTTAATATACATTTTTTTAAAGGAACTGTATATGATATATATATATACAGTATATATATATATATATATATATATATATATACATACTGTATATATATATATACTGTATATATATATATATATATATATATATATATATATATATATATATATGTATATATATATATATATATATATCCACACACACACACATAAATCAAAGCCTTTTACCTGCCATAGGATATGTATTTCCATCTATTCAGTCATAGGATTTAAACAGCTATGCCCCACAGCAGAGCCCTGAGGGGGTGGGGGGACCTGATCTTATTCTGCAGTTTAATTTTCACTTACAGCACAACTCATCCTGTAACTGGTCAGTGAAAGGAGAAGCAGCACACTGGTAAGCTCATCTCTCTATTACTCTTTTTCCAATCAGCATTCTCCTTGCCATGGAAGACCACCTGATTGGCTCCTTGTACTGCTTATCCCTCCCCCATTAGGAATTTACATTGCTTGCATTTAAAAAAAATGGTTTTGATAACATAATAATTACAGAACTGTATTAATTTGCCTTTTATACCTGCCCGGTGTTTGGCTTGTATTGTAAATCTGAAGATTTAAACCTAAAGAGGTACACCCATCTAGTGTAGTAACTAGTACCAAGACTTTATTAGAGGAATAAATAAAATGCAAATGCACTCACAGAAGTCCTAGAAAGACTAGGCATACCACAACCTAAAGCTCACATAGTGGGGTCTACCAGAGGGTACTCCTCTCTGCCAACAGGCAAGTCTGACTATTACCATCACACCCATCAATCCATGTTTATTTTACCATGGCCATTCCCATTAAGCCACACCCATTTGTTGTAACTTATCACTGTCTTTATGATTGATGGTGGCCTCTTTCCATCATTTCAGGATAATCAGACACAGGTCCCTTATTAAAGAAATAATCTGTTCAGCATGTGCATAACATCTATAGCTTTTATAGTACTCTTACAATGCAGACAGAGGCTTAATTTGCAATTGTCTCTGGATATATTTCCTGTCTGCAGTTATTATCTCCTAAGCTCTGCCAGCATGATGTTATAGGATATATACTGTAATGCAATCATCCATTAATGTCTCCTGGAATACTTTATATTCTGATGTGAAAAGTCATGAGAGTTAAGCAGCTGATACACAATTTGTTTTTGTTCAAACAAAGGGCTGAATGAAAAAAAATGAATCTATTCCACCATCCTCACAAACAAGGTGGATAGAGCAACCCCCCCCCCTCCTGCTGGGACAGTGTATTAGCTGTCAGAATACACTGATCAGTGGCTGCAGCTATATGGCTGTAGTTACTGATCAAGAAAAGTTTTACAGCATGTCCCTTCAACAGAAGTCAATGAAATGATTGACTCTGTTGAGCAAGGATGGCCCCTGCTGGACCAGCTGAATTTTGATCAGTGTATGGCCAGATTTGGGGTGTCTCCATTTCTGTGAAGTTCTCTGTTTGAAATCCTACCTTTTCCCCTAAAAAAAAAAAAAAAAAAGATTATACTTTCTAAGCAATCATAGATTTTAATTAGATAAGTACCTCATTTGATAGTCATACCAGTGTTTATATGATTCTGTATTAACAGTTATATCTGACTTTAGAGTTAATATGGGTACGACTTACCGTAAGGGCTTTCTAAAAAAACAAAACTTGTGCTCAAAGAAATACGTAGACTAATACTGATGATCTCCTTTTGACATTCTAACCTTTTTTCCTGAGCTTTTCAGGTGCTTTTTTTAACACAAAAGCGCTTGAAAAACTCCTCAGTGTGAAAGCAGCCTAAGCCAGCCAAGTATAGAGTAAAGAGAGAACATGAAGAATACCCAGCAAATAAGACTCCCAATAATGGACCTTCCTTCTTTCTTGATGAGTACGAAAAGCCTTGAGCTGGCTACACATTATACAATTGTTTTTGTTCAACTATGTAGTGCAAGGGCCTGCTTGGTTGCATACAATTTTTAAGTGTTTAGGTTTGACCTCATATTATATGGTTTTGGTAAATGGTACAAGAAAATTGTATAATGTGTAGCCAGCTGTATGGCATGAAATACCAATGGGGGGGATCTCACTGCTGCCATCTCCAAGGAATATAAGGATCCAGCGGGTGATTCAGTCCATCAATGTCCACCTATAACCTAAATGTCCTATAAAGAGACTGTAAACAGGTAGCTCGCAGCTGCATTATATTTAAGCAGTTTTAGTGATAATAAGCCAAAATAATAAGGGTTACAACAAAGGAAGAACACCCAAGAGATAGAAACTCACCTATTGTTTTCTTTTTGTTAACTGTATTGTCTGCCTTATGCCTTTTCTGCAGAAAGAGAACAAATCAGTAGTCAGAGAGCAAAATATTGTATATACAGTATAATTATATTTACATCATGGTTAAAAAAAATGTGTGTGACAGCCAGGAGTAGTTAATCACATTTAACTAGACTTGTTGTGCAATGTTGAAGAGGTTGCACTACTCATCTGAGTGGCTTTCTTAGTTAGAATGAGTTTCAGGAACATACCACAGCATTTATACAATACAATTCTAAATGGCATGGGTTAATGAAATGTGACAAGGCAGGTATTGATTGTCCAAAACTTAAATTGAGGAATGAAAACTTGTGAAAGCACCCAGTTATAATAAATGTGTATGATAGCCCTCATTTGGATAAAGATTCCCCTACCTGCAGACTGATCTTCAGCCTTTCTGGGATCAAATACTGGCTTGATTATCTCCTTCCCATTACTAACATTGGGCACAAGCCCAAAACTAAGGCCCAAACTGACCCGGGTACCCTTGATGGGTGACGACTTTTGTTTTTTGTGGGTACAAATCAATCAGTCCTTCAAATGTTGTACATACAAGCCTGTGTAGGCGACAAATGTGTGCATTCCCTATACTTCATATGGTCTCAGTGCTCAAACGCATCAGACGGGAAAGTCAGAAGAGGTTCATATTTGTGTCAGTTTTCAGCACGTAGAACAGGAGCATTCTCCTTAGATAATCTGCATGTTTATAGTCACTTTCACACAACAAATTTTCAATGCAACCTTTTAAAGCTGAACTCCAGGATAAGCAAATCTTGTCTAAATACAAGAGCTGTGTGTATTCTTACTTTACTCTTGGTGTACTTTGTGTATCTCTTCCAGATCTGTGCAATAATCCAGTGTGAAAGTTTGCCTCTGTGCAGGAGATTCCAACAATAAAGACCACTGACTGCAGCTCCCTCTCCTTATGCAGTGTACCTGGTCTTGCTCCGCCCCCTCCTGTAGTTTACTGCAGGGAGACTGTAGTGTGTGGAGCCTGCTGGGCCTCTCCCACAGCTCTGTTCTCTTAAATGGCTATGTACAGCCCAGTAATGATGTCACTACTACCTTTACAAGGTAATTATCTGAGTATGTAGAGGCATTGAAAGGATGCAAAGTGGATTTATATTCTTTGTAGCTATTGAGGAATATATTTGAATTACATTTTTTGTGCCTGTAGTTCAGTTTTAAGACTTTTAGGATCTCTTCCTCAGGCAGTTTATCTTTTATAAATGCTAACAAAGCCAGGGTTTCTTCAAGACATCATTCAACCCAAAGCAAGAGTCACTGTAATATCCCCCCCCCCCCCCCCCAACACCTTTTAAACAAAGTAGAGGTTCACCGAATGGAATTTTTTTTCCAAAATGCACCGAATGGAAATTTTGGTGGCAAAACCGAAACCGAAAATTATTGATGCACTTGGCCTAAAACCAAAATCGAAAATGACAGTTTTTAAAAATATATATATATTTTTTCTCAATATAATTGTATTATATTCAACATTTTAATTATTATCATGAATTAAGGCCATAAATTGGTATTGGATTAGCTTAGTTCTAAAAGTGGTCTTAGGTTCCATGGCCTTTTTTCATGTTACAATAGCTCTGATGGTCTACTTGGAGATGCCGTGACACCTTCTATTAAGGTTCACTTTTTGGTGCATTTTTTTGCCCTAAGGCTTCTTTCACACGGTCCGCCTCCGCAGGCGGATCCGTGTTGCTCAGCGGGGATCGATCCGCGATCCCGCTGAGCCGGGCGGATGACAGCTCCGTCTCCGCTTGCAGAGCGGAGAGGGAGGTGTCTCAGCACCCGCTGCCCTCTATGGGGGATCGGATGAGAGCGGACCGCTTGTCTGCTCTCATCAGATCCGCTCCGCTCCGATTACTGAACGGATGGAAAAATAGGGTTTCCATCCGTCCAGATTTCAGCACAGGATCGGATGCGGATGGCAGCGGGTGTCAGCGGAGGTGTCTCCGCTGACATCCGCTGCCACATAGAGCTGCATGGAGGATCCGATCAGATCCGCCTAAAAAACTGACAGGCGGATCTGATCGGACCGCCCGTGTGAAAGAGCCCTAAAATAAATGTTGCTTAGGTTGGTGGAGACAAGTTGGTGATTGGGAGGGGGTGGGGGGCTATGTAGAGGGGGTTTAGCAAATATTTAGTTGGTCTCTGTTAGTTGGTAGGAAGTATTCACTTATGTACTTGTTATGTTGGGCCCTGCAAGGCCGGTTAAGGTGGCGTTTGCCTTGCAGCTACGCTTCTATGTTTTTCTACGTTTTTGATGCAATTCTTGAGTCACATGACCTATGAAAAACAAACCATAAGCACCATTTTCTGCAGATATGTTTCGGCCTCTGAAATTTGGGTGCATCTCTAATATGAGGAATACTCAAGGAAGCCCACCATGAGAGAAAAAAACATAACCTCCTGAAAATGCCAGCTGCTTGGTTGACCTTCAACACTGACTTAAACCAGGAACTGAAACTTCATTGTCAGATCAGGTCAAGCCAAAGACAGCTAAGCATTTTCAGAATGAGATTACTGATGGCAGCTTATGCTTTTATCTCCTGACAGGCTCCCTTTATATTTTTACATTTTGAACAGGCTGCATATGGTATTTTATATTTTTCATAGAGTTATAGAGGGCAAGAAACAAGTACTTCAGAAAGAAACATCCCATAAACCTGATCTACAGGCAAATATAACAAAAAAAAAAGAAAAAACAACAAATTTAATTTAAATAAATAAAAAAATAAATGAATAAAAGCCCAGCTTCAAGTTGGGAAGCCTGCTCTATGAGATTTTAAACATGTTTTGCTCATAAGACTCCATTCACACCTAAATGTATTGTTTTCAGGTGTTTGTTTGGGTGTTTTCTTAGGTGTTTTTTGCAGGTGTTTGACGGCAGGCATTGGCATCTAACAAAAACACCTGTAATCTGCCAAAAAAAGAAGCTTTTTTGAGCTTCAGGCGACAAAACGCTCATATGTAAACAGGGGCCATTGAAATTAATGGGATTTTGCTTGTTGGGAGTTTTGAGACTTCAGAGATGAGCGTTTTATGAGCTGAAAAATGCTCAGGTGTGAACAGGGCCTAAAGCACCTTAATACCAGGAGTCTTCTTGCTGGCTTATTTTCAGTCCCCTGTACACACTAAGGCGGGCAACACATTATACGTTTTTTTTTTTCCTTCAACCAGCGGATTGAATGAAAAAAAAAAGTGTGCATTACCCCATCCCCACATTCAAGGTGGATGAGGAATCCCTCCCACAGAGCTATTGTGTTCTGCTGGGAGCCTTTACTGCTAGCAGAATACAATGTTCAGTGTCGATGGCTATAGCTGGCAGCAGTGATTGTTCAGGAAGAACTGAGCCTTTCCTGCTGGCAGAATAAAATGATCAGTGTTGACAGCTACAGCTGGCAGCAGTGATCGTTCAGGAAGAACGTAGCCTTTCCTGTTGGCAGAATACAATGATCAGTGTTGATGGCTATTGCTGGCGGCAGTTATTGTTCAGGAAGAACAGAGCCTTTCCTGCTGGCAGAATACAATGATCAGTGTTGATGGGTACAGCTGGCGGCAGTGATCGTTCAGGAAGAACTGAGCCTTTCCTGCTGGCAGAATACAATGATCAGTGTTGACGGCTACAGCTGGCGGCAGTGATCGTTCAGGAAGAACTGAGCCTTTCCCGCTGGCAGAATACAATGATCAGTGTTGATGGCTACAGCTGGTGGCGCTAATCGTTCAGGAAGAACGTAGCCTTTCCTGCTGGCAGAATACAATAATCAGTGTTGAAGGCTACAGCTGGCGGCACTGATCGTTCAGGAAGAACGGAGCCTTTCCTACTAGCAGAATACAATGATCAGTGTTGATGGCTACAGCTGGCGGCACTGATCGTTCAGGAAGAACGGAGCCTTTCCCGCTGGCAGAATACAATAATCAGTGTTGACAGCTATAGCTGGCGGCACTGATCTTTCAGGAAGAATGGAGCCTTTCCCGCTGGCAGAATACAATAATCAGTGTTGACGGCTATAACTGGCGGCACTGATCGTTCAGGAAGAACGGAGCCTTTCCCACTGGCAGAATACAATAATCAGTGTTGACAGCTATAGCTGGCGGCACTGATCTTTCAGGAAGAACCCGACAAGCTAGCTGACAAACGACTCAATCAATGGATCGACTTGTGTACAATCAGCTAGCCCATTCATGATCGAAATTTAGCCGGTCCTGCCTGAACCAGAGTTTCAATCCTTGTATAGCCGGCTTAAGACTAAAAGAGAAAGGAGCAGCACTTGGGGCCAACTGGGTGAGTTGCATTTATATCTGCTTAAAGCGGAGTTCCACCCTGGATTTTTTTTTTTTTTTTTTAATACCCCCGGGACAGTCAGGGCTAGTGCATTCCACAATGGCTAGCCTCTGATCTGTCCCGGGTTGCACTTACCTGCAAGACGAAATACTTACCTTGCAAACGTCTTGTCCAGCGCTGCCATCTCAGATGTGGGCAGCTTGAAGCCAGCGCGTCCTCTTCGGCGTCTTCTTCCGCCTTCTGTGGTCCCACGATGCTCTGCGCCGGCCCCGACGTCACTTCCGGGTCGCGCGCGTCACCCCTCCACAGCTTCTGGGCATGCCCAGAAGCTGTTTAGAAGGGGATGACGCGCGCGACCCGGAACTGACGTCGGGGCCGGTGCAGGCGCAATGATTCCTGGGAGCTATGACGTTCAGCTCCCAGGAATCATTGCAGAGCCAGGAAGTGACGACGGGCCGCGGCCGAGGAAGGAGGAAGAAGGAAGTAAGGTAAGTATATTTTCTTCGCTACGAGGTAAGTAAAAAAAAAAAAAATATGCGATTATCCATTTCTTTTTCAGGTGACCCGGAGCGAGAAGATGGAGGTAAGTATAAAAATAGGGTGGAACTCCACTTTAAAGTGACACTAAACTCTGATTTAAAAAATACATTTCTATAAAAGTATGTATTTTTATCTCAGAAATGTGCTTTCTTTTGCCTTCTCCAACTTTACAAATTCCTCTTTTTCTTTGCTGCTGCAATCCAACTTTATGTTAGAGGGTGGCTATGGTCATTCTTCATGGTCCCACTGCATGTAGGAATGTAGTCACCTTATCTTGCTTGCTTTCAAGATGGACTAGGAACTATGGACTATGGGGTTTAAAGTATGCATACAGCAGTGTACATGACCACAACTAATGTGCACTGTTCGTTCCAAACACATAGAAGTGAAGGGGGAAAGGAGAGGTTTGGGAGCCCACAGTGAACATTACAAGGTAGTAGAAAATACAGTTAGGCCTCATTTACACTGGTGGTGTTCTCTAAAGAGAGACCTGCATTTGGATTGCTCTCCAGAACGCATTTGGCAGGGTGTGGGGAGGTATTATTTTGCCTCCTCGTTGCCTGTTTTAACCCCCTAAATGACTACCGCACCGACATTGCGTTTGGTTGCGGGGTGGTTGCAGTATGGCCCCATTCCCTTGAATGGGTTGCATTCTGTGGGCAGTACTGCCTTGCAAACATGACAGCGGGTATAATTCCTGTTACGGTTGTAAAGAAAAGCATCGCAGCTGCGGCATATGCACACCCCTGGCCGCTGCCCTACCAGCTAAGACGAAGGCGTTTAGTGTAAATGAACATGTTTACAGGAGATGAGAGCAGAGTGATGACCCCACCAGGCTGTTGCTGCTCTTTCACTGTCCAATCTGGCTGGGGGCAAGATAGGGAGCTAGGTATGTCACCTAACTACAGTCAGGTCACTAGACTACTTGTGTGGTCTGTCAGTAGTTGGCCGGCTTGAATGCGTATTGCAATAAATACACAAGAATTCCGGTTTTTATGGAAAAAAAATGCTAGAAATATGCAAATGTGCAGACAGATGTTTCAGTTTCTTGATGTGTATTTTATTCTCAGAAATTAGACTGCAGGATGTTTCTGTTTTGCATGATATTAAGGAGGACAAGAAAACACCATGCTGCGTTTGCCTCGGTAACTGCATTGCAAATAAGTGAAGAAACTTGGTATCTACTGTCTACTCAGCAATAGTAGCTCATTTACACAGCAGAGGATGAAAGCTATGTGGTCTGTCCAGGCAAAAGCATGCAAAAATAAACTGAAAGAAAATCAGACTTGTTCCATGTAGGATCTTTCTTCTTAACTATAAAAAAGTTAAAGTATGTATGTATATATATATATATATATATATATATATATATATATATATATATATATATATATAATATATATATATATATAATATATATATATACATATACATATACATATATATATATATATATATATATACATAAAAAGTACAGTAAAACTGCAGGGAAGGGCACTGCAGCGCAATGTAATGTGAATTTATTTTATTTTGAATGGTATCAGTGTGTTTGGTGTGTTTTACATTTGAATTTGCCGCCAGTTCCACCCCCCTGCGAACGTCACGTCGCAGGAGACGGAAGCCAGGGCACGGAGAGGATCGGGTGGAAGATCTGCCGCCGCATACCGCTGAGATACATCGCTGGATCCCGGTGACAAAGTAAGAAACCTCTTTTACAGGATCCAGCGATGCTTCTATCGGTACCCCGAGTGTGGCTCAGGGTTACAGCTTTTGGCTCTGAAATTTAACCCCGAGCCACGCTCGGGAATACCGCTAAGAAGGTTAATGAAAAAATGCCAAATTTTGGTATTTAGATTGGTATTAAACCCTAAGTCCCGGTTCACACTTGTGCGATGCGGGAAGGCTGCGAATTCGCAGCCTGTTCCCGCATCGCAAACGCACATCTGGCAGTTCACACTGCCATATGCGATATGCAGGGGGTGTCAATTAAATGTTAACGACACCCCCAGTTTGATCGCATTTTCGCTGATGCGGCTGGAAAAAAGGGTCATGTGCGTGTTTGGTGCGGATACAGTGCGAATTTAGCCATACAAAGTGTATGGCTGAATTCGCATCCGCACAGCTAATCGCATGTAATGAAGGAGCAGTGCGCTCCGAATTACATGCGATCGCCGCACTCGCAAGAGTGTGAACCGGCCCTAAAGCAAATATGTATTACATTGCAGCTAACCAATTCTTAGACTCATTTTCTTTTTAGTCTTTCTTTCTTTTATTTCCACCTGGTGATCTGGCCAATAAGTTGGTTGTTTTTTTTTTAAAAGAACAAGCTCTCTTGCAAATGTAGCGGTTATAGGATTGATACAAACCATTTAACACAGGCAGGGGGTGTTATAAAATGATCAGTTTTTATTTATTTATGTAAACCTTTATCCCAAAAGGGAAAAAAAAAAAATGTTTGCTGTAACTGCTTATAAAGTATTTGCTGGAGCTTGACTTTAATTTGTTAGTGTATTTAAATCTTACAATGCTGCTGTCCAAAGGTGCCCCTGTGCTCCTTCCACCAGAGTGGAGGTGAAAACAGAGGGAAAAAAGACTAAAAAGAGAAAACTAATACTGCCACCACACCTAATAATTGGTATGCTTCAATGTATTATATTTTTGGCTTTGGGTTTGATAGTTCTTTCATTTAAAGGCCTTTTCACAAAGTGGAACTTGCCAGAAAACTAAAATTCCCCTCTGCAGATACACATTTAAAAGAAATCCAGAATTTGCTGAAACACTTAACCTATATTGATCCTTCATGCAAAAAGACATCACAAATAGTGCGGGGTACAGTAAAAGTTGGCTCGCTTCGTGCTGTGGCTAGCGCTTACCTTGGTATAAGGTTATAAGTAAGCGCTAGCCACAGCACAAAACGCGTCAACTTTTACTGTACCCCGCACTGCTTGTGATGTCTTTTGCATGAAGGATCAATAAGGCCCCTTTCACACACGGTAGTCCGTCAGCGAACTCCGTTTTTCTCAGCGGGGGATCAATCCGCCGATCCCCCTGCTGAGCAGGCAGTTGGCAGCTCTGTTTCTGCTCTTTTTTAGAAATGTGTCATTCGAGAAAAAGATTTCCATTCTGCTCCTTTAAATTTTCTCACCACTTTGGCCAAAAAACGATTGTCCCCACTAATGGGTAATAAATCAAACAAATGTTCTTAAAATTAAAAACTTTAACCGCTTGCCGACCGCTCGCCGCATATATACTGAGGCAGGCTGGCTCGGCTGAGCGAATCTACGTATGGGTACGTCATGCTGAGGGCTAGCACGTGCCACTGGCGGTGCACTCCTTCCCCCATTAGGTAGCGGGGATGCTACCTGTTGTTCTATCTGAAATGATCACAGAACGCCTGTGATCCTTTCTATATAGGATCACAGGTATCTATGATCATTTCACAAGTCCCTACCCCCACAGTTAGAAAACACTCCCCCTAGGCTCACAATTAACCCTTTGATCACCCCTAGGTTAACCCCTTCCCTGCCATTGTCATTATTACAGTAACAGTGCATATTTTTAGCACTGATTACTGTGGCAATGTCACTGGTCCCCTCAAAAGTGTCAAAAATATGTCAGGTAGGGGTCTGATCTGTCTGCCACAATCTTGCAGTCCCGCTAAAAATCGCAGATTGCATTACCAGTAAAAAATAAATAAATAAATAAAAATGACAGAAATCTTTCCCCTTTTGCGCACACCAATCAAAATACGCTTATTATGATTTTTTTTGTTACCAAAGATATGAAGCAGAATACAAATTGGCCTAAAAGGATGAAAAATTTTGATTTTTACATTTTTTGGGGGGGGGGGGGGATGTTATATAGCAGAATGTGAAAAATATAGTTTTTTTTTTGTTCAGAATTGTCACTCTTTTTTTGTTTATAGCGCAAAAAAAAATAACAGATTGCACAGGTGATCAAATACCACCAAAAGAAAGCTCTAATTGTGGGGAAAGGGGACGTCAATTGTATTTGGGTACAGCGCCAGGCGACCGCGCAACTGTCTGTTAAAGTAATGCAGTGCCAAATCGCAAAAAATGGCCTGGTCATTAAGGGGGAAAATCCTTTCCGGTCCAGAAGCGGTTAAAAGAAATTCCACTAGTTCATAGCCAACCTTACACAACCTTACACAGAGGGGTCCTTACCTCCTTTTTAAATCACAAACATGTTATACTTACCTGCTCTGTGCAACGTTATTGTACAGAATGGCCCCAAGCCTCCTCTTCTCAGGTTCCCTGCTGGTGCCCCTGGCTCCTCTTTTGCGGGCTTGATCCCAAACCATCAAACCATGCTGCTTGCATCCATAGACACAGATAGTGCGGTTTGGCTCCCTGCCCTCATCACAGGATTTGACTGACAGCAGCAGGAGTCAATGGCAAAGTAGGTGAGAGTGGTGAGAGAAGACAGAGCTGCTATATAAATAAAAACATTTTTTTTACCTTAATGCAGGGAACGCATTACGGAAAAACATGTTTTGGCTTTAAAAAGCACTTTAAATTCAGACTGTGACCTAATTTTTTTAAAGTCAATTACAGGGTCAAGTTTACATTTAGACATTTTGGGGTTGATTTACTAAAACTGGGGAGTGCAAAGTCTGGTGCAGCTCTGCATAGAAACCAATCAGCTTCCAGGTCTTATTGTCAAATCTTAATTGAACAAGCGGAAGTTAGAAGCTGATTGGCTACCATGTACAGCTGCACCAGACTTGAGTGCTCCAGTTTTAGTAAATCTCCCCAGTAGGCCTGTGCCTATAGGCTACATGTTTAAAGAGGTTGCTTTTTCCTGCCTCAGAAGGGATACTAAATGCACTGGATTAGCATATTAGCCAGGTGTCCAGTATTTTCAAAAGTCTAGTTGCATCTTCCATACTTCCTCAGTACAGGTTTCCATTAGGCACTGCTAGCTATGGTGACCAGGCGCAATATTGCCTGCCAAATAGTGGACTTTTTGTCTGTTTGTCTGTTTGTCTGTCTATCATTTTGGAACAAAGCCCCCTTGGCAGCCATGGGACACATGAAGGAAAAGGCTATAATTTCCAGCATAATGACTGATAGAGGTAAAATGATCTACAAATTAATCCCGTTAAGTGCTGCATCCCATTGAGACACACAAGAGCATGATGTGCAAAAGCTTTTGGCAAATCATAAATCTAATTAACAGATTACTGTACCCGCAGCTGTGACAATATTGTCATCTTACCATAAATACCACTAATTTTCACTAAACAAAAACATCCTTAGGTGTCGGCATGATAAATTAGGACCCATTTAAACACAAATAACTAATTTACTGAAGAAGGAATCGCTTTGAATGGTGAAAGCCATTCCGAGAGGTCAAAAAATATTTAAATTTGAGTAACAACGCAAACCATCAGTAAATTTACAAAATATCAGGTCATGTCCATTTGAAAGCTCTTTTTTTAAAGCTGAATACCAGGCACAATATGAATTTAAATATATTCCCCGTGAGTCAAAAAGCACGGCACAACAATATCAATTTAAATATATTCCTCGAGAGCCACAAAGGACATAAAACACTTTGTGTGCACAAAATTCATTTGAAAACCCAGATATTACCATGTGAAAGTAGAAGTGACATCATCACTGTGCTATACATAGCCTGTGCAGAGAGCAGGGCTGTAGGAGGGACCCAACAGGTCCACCCATTACAGGGTGCGGTGAGACAAGACCGGTCACCCTACATAGGAGAAGCAAAGCTCTGCTCCTCTACCATAGAGACAGTGCAGAACAAGGCATAGTTCTCGTCCATTTGAATGAGTTTTAATGAATACATACATTTTTGATACCTGTCTGGAGTTCAGCCCTAACAGGCTTTAACAAATATTACTCATTATTTATTTTCTACTGTATAGCTATCCATATAAAATCTGATTATTGCTGATCATGCATCCAGTGTTATCAGTGATTTTGTGCATGTGCTTTTCTTAAAGCGGAGTTCCACCTAAAACAAAAAAAAAATACATAAAAATTCCCCCGGGACAGTCAGGGCTAGTGCATTTCATAATGGATAGCCCCTGAACTGTCCCAGGTTGCACTTACCTTTTAGAAGAAATACTTACCTTGAAAATGTCTTCTCCAGCGCTGCCATCTCAGGTGTGGGCAGCTGAAGCCAGCGCGATCCTCTTCTGCGTCCTCTTCCGTCCTCTTCGGTCCCACGATGCACTGCACCGGCCCCGCCGTCACTTCCGGGGCTGCAGCGTCATTCCTGCACAGCTTCTGGGCATGGCCAGAAGCTGTTTAGCAAGGTATGACGCGCCTGCACCGGAACTGACGCCGGGGCCGGTGCAGGTGCATTGATTCCTGGGAGCGATGGCGTTCAGCTCCCAGGAATCATTGCAAAGCGGAAGTGACGACGGGCCGTAGCCGCAGAGGGAGGAAGAGGAAGTAAGGCAAGTATATTTTCTTCAAAAACAAGGTAAGTAAAAAAAAAGTTGCAATTATCCATTTGTTTTTCAGGTGACCCGGAGCAAGAAGATGGACCAATGCTAAATTTTAGGGTGGAACTCCACTTTAAGCAGAAGACATTGGGGCTGATTTACTAAAACTGAAGAGTGCAAAATCTGGTGCAGCTCTGCATAGAAACCAGGGACATTCAGTCAGGGGAGGCAGGCGAGGCAGAGCCTCACCTGCCATAAACATAAAAAAAAAAAATAATCGAGCTTCGAGGGTCATAGCTCGGCAACCTGAGGTCACAGAGACCCCAAATTTGTGGGGGAGCTACATACAGCTGGCACATGCTGTTAAATATAAGCTGGCACACGCTGTTTGCAGCAGACTGAGAGGATGAGCTCACAGTGCCTCTGACTTCTAGTCATAGGAACTGAGCTCAATGTACAGCTTGGAGCCTTGGACCAATGGTAAAGCACCATTGGTCCAAGCTGTCCAATAAAAATTCTGCAGTGGAGGCTCTCCTCTCACTGCAGTGTCATAAAAGGGGGCATGTGTCTAAAAGACAAATGCTCTCTTCCAGCCTAGCCCTTTTATCTGTATGGATTTATGGGTATAAGGTAATGCTGTAAAGTTACTTTTTTAATCAAGCAAAATAATATATTATGATATATGTTATAATATAATAATGTATTATTTATCTATTTACTGAAAAATTACTGGTTTGAAGTTATAACGTCAAACTTCAGTAATTTGTCAGTTAAGCCACCTGCTTGAGTAGAGTTTTTAAGAATATAGTAAATTACCTTAAAAAAATATATAATAATTATTTGTATATTGCTTACCTATGGTAATTAACCACTTGCCACCCAGAAACCAATCAGCTTCCAGGTTTTTTTGACAAAGTTTAACTGCAGTCCAACTTAGGTTAGCAGCTGATGGCTACCATACACAGTTGCACCAGATGTTGCACTATCCAGTTTTAGTAAATAAACCCCAGTGGGTGATCCTGCCGGCCCCCTTTCCTGAATCATACTGACTTCGCTATGCAAGGAAGGAGATTTGTGTTGGCATGGTCGGTTACAGCAGTCCCACCATCTGCCTCCTAGGAGTCCAAGCTAAAAGTGAGAGTGATGTTACCAGGTGTAATGTGCTGCTATCACAGGATCTGAGTTACAGGGATATTTCCAGGGACACTGTGGACCTAAAGTTATTTAAAGACTTTGACATGAAGAAGCAAAGCCCGGCCTTTATCTAGATGGCTGCCTTCACATAGGACACCATGCAGAACATGTTGGCTGACTGCTGGTTCCTGTTGCATCCACCCCTCCTAGACGTTCTCTTGGCTTATGTGCTGGATTGGCTAGTTTGACCACCTATCAATTAGTGGTCATAGTTTTCTGGTAAGGAGACTACCTTATACTACGTAGAGTGTGAAGCCATTTTCTTGCCATCTAGCCACCCTCTCTTACTGTATGGGGTTCTTCTGGGGATACTGGTGCCACCTTCTTGCTACTGGAATGCTTTTTGGGAACTACTTTTTCAGTTCTCTATGGACTTTTTTGTATGATCTGCATGTATTAATATACAGATATTGATTATGCACATCCATTTCACTGGGTTTACTATCTATGGTTTGCGCTGCACAGTTTGTTTATACTTTGTTAAATGGAGCTTGTATCTTTATTCCAAGTGCTAGCTGCTTACAGTGCAGTGTTTTTTTCGGTTTTATTTTCAGCTACTGAATTACACTGACTAAGGTCACAGTATCTGTTCTATCTCATAGTGACCGTCAATGTTCAGACTACTCCCACTAACTGTCATACTGAGTGATGTTACTCTTTATATTATGCTACCAACTGTCACACATAATAATATCTCACAACTGTTACAACTACTGTCATTTTGTATAATCCATCATCAAGTAGAAGCATCCCTCAATAGACAAAGGAAATCAGGCACTATTCATACAAGAGATACCACTAGGAGCACTGTATGTTCCTATGAGAATAACATATTTTTAAATCCACCAAAACTATAAAGAACCATCTACTTCAGATTAATTTTCAACCCATTTAAGGCTCTACTGTATTTTTAACAAAGTTCTAAGAAAACTTTACAGAGGCATCTCAAACATTTTGAGGTCTCCATTGAATGCATTTTTCATATTGTAAATTGTGAGAGTTATGGAAAAGGGAAAGGAAATTTGACACAACTTACATAGTCTTCTATAATTTCCTTGATACCAGCCACAGTAAGAATGAAGATTAAGGGCACCAAAGTTGTGTATCGTCCTGTTGGAGACACATCTGGAATTTGCTAAAAAGAAAAAAAAAATCCTTTAGACATCAATTATCAGGAATAAAACTCAAAAACTACTTTAGAGCCACTTAGGAGCTATAGTGGAAGCCAGAACCTTTGCTTTAAACATAAAGTGAAATTGAGCAGGAGTCAGATCTATGCTGCTGTCCAAAACCCCAGCAGAGAGATCCTGAACCCTTTAACCTGTGAAGAATCCAGTGTTTTTGTTGTTCTAGTGATTTCTTCATAGGATTATTTGAAGAATGCATTCCAGAGGGTATAACCAGGTAGTTTATCGAACAGAAGAAACCAAAGCTGAGACAGACGGACATGTAGGCACATGGCGGCGGTTCCCCATCCGGAGTGGACATCATGGCGGTATAAGACAGAGCTGATATAAGGACATTGATACACCAACATCTGCTGGTATATTTAGCTGGCCTCCTTTTTTCCATCAACTGTATGGAGATATGCCTTCATAGTGCTATGTTTGGTGGCCCCCAGGCTTTACTAACCCTGGGCTAATCTCTTCCCTTTTTATATCGAGCTCTATACCTATCCATGAATGTCCCTTCGTTATTCACTACCATGCCTTTGCGGTGACGTTTGTCCTGCAGAATAAATATACAGAATTATCCATTCTGATTACAAACAGGCTCCAGACGAAGCTTCTTTATGAGGCGAAACATGTAGAGCAATTTGAGCAATCAAACTACTAATTTTTGTCACCATTCTTTAAGTATTATATAAATGTACATATAGTCGCAAATTGTGACCAATAGCATTCTATTATGCATGATTATATCGAGTAGAACTGCTGCATGTTACTCACTTTGACTGTTTTTAGCCTATTATGGTTTCAGTCAATTTTAATTAGCATTTTCATGTCTTGTTTGTGTTTATGTGTTTTTTCTTTAGTATTATGTTTATGTCATGGAATTTGAATAAAATTATTACTTTTTTAAGAATTTATGTGCCGGAAAATCCTTCCTTCCCAACCTTCCAATAATTTTCTATGTAGGCACAGTGACCGGGCTGTCACAAGGTGCAGAAATGAAAGCCGCTTTCCAACAACCCTGGGACAACTACTCTTTGGTCAATGGAAATCTAGGAAGAATTGGCATGGGAATGTTGAAACTTTGTTATAGCAGTGTGATTTAGTCATAATAAGCATATAAAGCAGAGAATTTCATTATCATTATGATAAACAAAGTTTGTTCTCATCTGGGAACGACGATAATTTTCAAGGCCCCTGTCACCCATGCCGACCGGCTGTAGTTTGTCCACCCCTGGCCAGCAGGGGGAGGTTGGGGGGAGCTGGGGCAGAAGAGTCTCCAGTGGGACATGGAACCGGCCTCTGCTCAGACACAGTTTAACCCATCCATGCTGGGGGGGGGGGGAGGCCTGTGCTTTGTCCTTGTCTTCAAACCGCACTAAGTAGGTCAGCGGCAGGGACTTTTTGCTTCTCTTCACCAGGAATCCTTTAGGCATGTCTGTGGCAGAAGAGGTGCAGCCTTTTTACAGGGCATCAGAGTGGGCTAGAGGGTAATTTCCCCCCCTGCCCTCCGGCCCAGTCCTCCCCTGTATATGAGTAATGGACACATACCTCATTGTGAGCATCTTTAGATTAGATCTTGCTAGATTATGGAGTAAACAGGGCAGCACACGCAAACTCTGGTGATTATCTGACCTTACAATCCTATTCAGGTACAACTTGCAAGTGGTAAATTTGCAAAGTGGGGGCAAGATGATGAAAAAGTAGGTAATCAGTATCATGGGGTTTATTTACCAAAGTGCAAAATCAGGCTCACTTCTGTACAGAAACCAATCAGCTTCAAGGTTTTATTGCCAAAGCTTAATTGAACAAGCTGAGGTTAGAAGCTGATTGGTTTCTATGCAGAAGTGAGCCTGGTTTTGCACTTTCCAGCTTTAGAAAATAAACCCCACTGTCTATCAAAGTGAAAGAATATCTATAACCAGGGCTGGGGGCAAGAGGGAATTTTCTGGTCTGTTAGTAATAAGATTTGTAGAGCTGATGGCATAGAAGGTGATGCTTTACTATTCTGACATCAATCAGGGTGGAGCTATTCTACTCACGGTGAAATACTATTCTTTAGCCCACAGAAATGTGTCTCTAGCTTGAAAGGTCTACAGCATTGCATCACATTCTGGTATGCATTTTTGGAATACTGATTGTTTTATATGCAAATGCTGGAGCCTTGAAATATTTGATAAAACTTTTGGAAAAGAAAAGACTACAGCATAGTTGGTTGTGATTTCCCTTAATTCACAGGTTCCCAGTTGTCCTCTATCTAAAGCCATAATCTTTAGTTTATGTTTTGGATACAGTAGGGTTAGAACCTGTAGGGTTGTCATTCAAAAAATGTCCTTAATTTTTTTTTGCTGTGTGGGTCCCAGGGTTGATGCTTTGTTAGTCAAGAGTTGGGGACCATATTGAGGGGCCTTGACAAGCCACTGTGACCTCCACATAGATTTGCAAACATATGCTACTAACACATCTGCTTTAAGTGCATAGTGTAAGGAGTTCTGATAATTTCTTTAGTTTGGATTTATATGGTGCCACCATCGGCCGGGCACCCCGTTACACTGCCTTTGGGTGGTAGTGAGGGACAAGGTGCTGAATATACACTATATTGTCAAAAATATTGGGACGCCTGCCTTTACACGCTTATGAACTTTCACGGCATCTCAGTCTCAGTTCGTAGGGTTCAATATTGAGTTGGCCCACCCTTTGCCGCTATAACAGCTTCAACTCTTCTGGGAAGGCTGTCCACAAGGTTTAGGAGTCTGTTTACTTGTGAGGTCAGGCACTGATGTTGGACGAGAAGATGTCCTATCGGGTTGAGACCAGGACTCTGTGCAGGCCAGTCAAGTTCCTTCACCCCAAACTCACTCATCCATGTCTTTATGGACCTTGCTTTGTGCACTGATCCAAATCATTTGGTGGAGGGGATTATGGTGTGGGGTTGATTTTTACAGGTTAAGCTTGGTCCCTTAGTTCCAGTAAGGAAAACTTTTAAGGCGTCAGCATACCAAGACATTTTTGACAATTTCATGCTCCCAACTTTGTGGGAACATTTTGGGGATGGCCCCCTTCTATTCCAGCATGACTGCACACCAGTGCACAAAGCGAGGCCCATAAAGACATGGATGAGTGAGTTTGGGGTGGAGGAACTTGACTCGCCTGCACAGAGTCCTGACCTCAACCCGATAGAACACTTTTGGGATGAATTAGAGCGGAGACTGCGAACCAGGCCTTCTCATCCAACATCAGTGCCGAAGCACATAGGTGTCATCTCACCAGTGTGCTGCTTCTCCTTTAACTGTCTAGTCACAGGCTGGGAGATGGGAAGAGACGTGGAAGGCTTACTGAGTTGTAGGTCTCCTCTCCTGTGTGGTATGACAGAACAGTGTAGATCTCAAGACTGGATGGACAGAAATACATTTGGCAGATAAAACAGATACTTTATATATATTTAATTTGTGTATCTGGATAGCTGTCTGGAATTCAGTTTAGATATTTCCCAACAGTTAAATTCTGTTTTAGATTTAACCGGATTTACCAGCAATGTACATAGAAGTGTTGCTGCTGTACTAAACATATTAACCACTTCCTGACCACCTGCCGCCTTCTTACTGCGGCAGGGTGGCTCTCCTGTGCAAACCGACGTAGGTCTACGTCGGTCACGCACGGGATGCTAGGGGGCAGCGGGGATCCCGATGCATGGGTCAGTCGGCTCCGATTGCCGCCTGACACCCGCGATCGTTACCCGCTGAGAGAAAAGGACGGTCGACTGTTGTAAACACAGCCGACCGTCCTTCTTCCTGCAATGACCATAGAGCCCATGTGATCCTTTTATATAGGATCACATGTCTCTATGGTCATTTCACAAACCACGCCCCCCCCACAGTTAGAATCACTCCCCTAGGCTCACATTTAACCCATTGATCACTAACAGGGTTAACCCCTTCCCTGCCAGTGTCATTATTACAGTAACAGTGAATATTTTTAGCACTGATTACTGTAGTAATGTCACTGGTACCCCCGAAAGTGTCAAAAATGTCAGTTAGGGGTCCAATCTGTCCTCCGCAATGCCGCAGTCCCGCAAAAAATCACAGATCGCCACCATTACTAGTAAAAAAAACAATAAAAATTATATAAATCTTTCCCATAGTTAGTAGACGCAATAACTTTTGCGCAAACCAATCAAAATACGCTTATTGCGATTTTTTTTTTTACCAAAAATATGTAGCAGAAAACAAATTGGCCTAAAATGTTAAAAAATTTAGATTTTTTTATTTTGTTTTGAGAATGTCATATAGCAGAATGTGAAACATTTTTTTTTTTTTTTTTTTAAATTGTCGCTATTTTTTGTTTATAGCGCAAAAAAATAAAAATCGCACAGGTGATCAAATACCAACAAAAGAAATCTCTATTTGTGGGAAAAAAAGGATGTCGATTTTTTTTGGGTACAGCGTCGCACAACCGAGCAATTGCCCGTTAAAATAACGCAGTGCCGAATCGCAAAATAGCGCCTGGTCATTAAGGGGACAAATCCTTCCGGTCTTAAAGTGGTTAAATTAGGAAGCTTTCGCACACAATGCTGTTAGTAACTTCTGTAAATCTGACAGCCTAAATCTATAACAAAATCTAGCAGTATTTGACAAGTTTCATTTTGGCCACAGACAGGCAGATTCCCCACCCAACACTATACCCATCTGAACTGCCTACAAGTTCAGACTTTCTTTCTGACTATGCCAACCAATGAATATGGCCCACAATTGCGCATTTTGGGCTGTGTATGGCCATTGTAAACTGAAAACAAAATTGATCTGAATGAGAGATTTTACCTGTAATAAGGCAATGAAGAGGAAGAAAGCATTGGCAGCTTTTCTGATCTGCTCGTAGAGGAAACGAGGTAGGAACGTCACCACGCTGTACTTGGCTGTGCTGTAGGAAGACAGACAATGCTTAATTTGCTTTTCTACAACCAAAACAAAACATCAGCTTCATTATACATTTATGTCTGTACCTATTACACATTCGTTTACTCAATGCCTTTTCAACATCTTGATAATTAAAAAGTAAAGGTGCCAATTCCTGCCTCTCTCAACATCCCCAAAGCTTCCACAAGTACATTTCTATGTCATCTGTCAAAGAATACTATTCATACAATCCATACAACCTAAGCAGCCCATGGACATGTCAGACATCCAATCTGACTGTTTTCAGTGAGATATTAATGTCTATGGGGCCAAGCAGATACCTGCCATCCTATACCCTCAGACCCTACCTGGTTGGTAAGAGCATGAGCTAGTGCTTAAAGCTGAACTCCAGCCTTAACTTCCATTTCAAAATGTTGTACAAGCTCATCTCCTGTACTAAAACTGCTAACTCTGATTTCATTGCACACAGTAAACTTCTCACAGAGTGCATTAGAAGCTGCAGCAAATCAGATGGAGCCTGCCCCATTTCCCAGCTGGAGTAAGTCCATCATCTAGTCCTTTCCTTGCCAGCCTTACTGTCCCTGGCCTGCCCCTTTTATTCATTGGATTATAAAGTTCCTTCAATCAGGGAGACTCCACATCACATTGGGATGTTACACAGATTTCTGTTTTCAGAAAGTAGGCAACTGTAGAAGCCCACTGGATGTAATGCGTATAGGAGGCAGAGCCACATGCCAATGATGTCATCACACTGCCATTCCAGGACTCCTGAGCAGTGGGAGACTGGTATATGCAGACCGATTGTACACTGATTGTTCCTTATGTTTTTTAAACAATAAATACAGTGAGCACTATTATAGGTGCATCTCAAAAAAATTAAATATACTGTATTTTCTGGCGTATAAGACTACTTTTGAACCCCCAAAAATGGGGGGTCGTCTTATACGCCGAGTATAATATCTCCAAGGTAACCTAAGTATAAGTATTACCGGTAGATGAAAATTAGGGGGGTCGTTTTATACGCCGGAAAATACGGGTAATCAAAAATAATTTTTTTCAGTAATTAATTTCAAGTGAAACCCATATATTATATAGATTCATTACACACATAGTAATATATTTCAAGCATTTCTTTGTTTTAATTTTGATGATTATGGCTTACAGCTAGTGAAAATTACTTAAGACCAATAAAAAAGGATGTTTAATACAGAAATGTTGGCTTACTGAAAAGTATGTCAATGCACAGTATAGTATGCAAATACTTGGTTGGGGCTCCTTTTGCATGAATTATTGCATCACTGTGGCTTCGCATGGAGGCGATCAGCCTATGGTACTGCTGAGGTGTTATGAAAGCCCAGGTTGCTTTGATAGCGGCCTTCAGCTCATCTGCATTGTTTGGTCTGGTGTCTCATCTTCCTCTTGACAAAACCTCACAAATTCTCTATGGGTTTAGGTCAGGAGAGTTTGCTGGCCAATCAAACACAGTGATGCCATGATCATTAAACCAAGTATTGGTACTTTTAGCAGTGTGGGCAGATGTCAAGTCCTGATGGAAAATAAAATTAGCATCTCCATAAAGTTGGTCAGCATGAAAGCATAAAGTGCTCTAGAATTTCCTGGTAGAAGGCTGCGATGACTTTGGACTTGATAAAACGCAGTGGACCAACACCAGCAGATGACATGGCTTCCCAAATCATCACTGACTGTGGAAACTTCACACTGGACCTCATGCAACTTGGATTTTGTGCCTCTGCACTGCTCCTCCAGACTCTGGGACCTTGATTTCCAAATGAAATGCAAAATTTACTTTCATCCGAAAATAAGACTTTAGACCACTGAGCAACAGTCCACTCCTTAGCCTAGGTAAGACACTTCTGACGTTGTCTCTGGTTCAGGAGAGGCTTGACAAAAGGAATGTGACAATTGAAGCCCCTGTCCTGGATATGTCTGTGTGTGGTTACTCTTCAAGCATTGATACCAGCCGTAGTCCACTCTTTGTGAATCTCCACCAAATTCTTGAATGGCCTTTGCTTCACAATCCTTGCAAGGCTATGGTTATCCCTGTTGCTTGTGCACCATTTTCTACCACACCTTTTCCTTCCACTCAACTTTCCATTAATATGCTTGGATATAGCACTTTGTGAACAGCCAGCTTCTCAAGCAGTGACCTTTTGTGACTTACTGTCCTTGTGGAGGGTGTCAGTGACTGTCTTCTGGACAATTGTCAAGTCAGCAGTCTTCCCCCTGAATGTGTAACATACTGAACCAAACTGAGAGACCATTCAAAGGCTCAGGAAATCTTTAAGGATGTTTTGAGTTAATTAGCTGATTAGAGTGTGACACCATGAGTCTACAATATTTAACTTTTTCACAATATTCACAATATTCTAATTTTCGGAATTTTGGGTTTTCACTAGCTGTAAACAATAATCATCGAAATTAAAAGAAAGAAATACAGGTGGTCCCCAGGTTACAAACAAGATAGGGACTGTAGGTTTGTTCTTAAGTCGAATTTGTGTGTTAGGTCCGGTTCACACTTATGCGATGCGGGAAGGCTACAAATCCGCAGCCTGTTCCCGCATCGCACACGCACCCCCGGCAGTTCACACTGCCATATGCGATACGCTGGGGGTGTCAATGTAATCTTAACGACACCCCCAGTTTGATCGCATATCGCAGTGCGATCTTTACAGTTCGCACAGGATCGGATCGCACAAGTGTGAACCGCTGTGCGATCCGATTCTGATGCGGCTTCAAAAAAGGGTCCTGTGCGAGTTTGCTGCGGGTGCGAATTTAGCCATACAAAGTGTATGGCTAAACTCGCAACGCACAGCCGATCGCATGTAATGAAGGAGCAGTGCGCTCCGACATTACATGCGAACCCCGCACTCGCAGAAGTGTGAACCGGGGCTTAGTCGGAACAGGTACATTTTTTAAGTGTAGCCCCAGCCAAAAGAATAATGTTTTAGGCTCCGTTCACATGTAGGCGTTTTTGGGGAGTTTTTCTGCTCTAGGATCAGCTCTCAAAACGCCCAACAAGACAAATCCTATTCATTTCAATGGCCCCTGTTCACATCTGGGCGTTTTGACACCCAACGCTCAAAAAAGTACATGAGCTCCTTTTTGGGCAGATTACAGGCGTTTTCCATTGGTATCTATTCAATCAAAAAACGCCTGCACAAAAAACGCCTGTAAATCGCGGTAAAAAACGTGCGAAAACGCTACGCTCAGGTGTGAATGTAGCCTTAAGGTTTTTAGATAGCATAGGGAAGGGTATTTTTTTGTTTAATAATTCTTTATTAAGAATTTTTTTCTGTACCAGAACAAGTGCATGTACATAACTACACAGTGAATACAACAAACAATGCATTAACATAGACAATCAACGTAATGTGTCTTTGGCACAAATGGATACAGTCATTCCGGTATGGTTATCAGACCCCCTAGAAGGGGGGGGGGGGGGTTGAGAAGATAGGGAAAAGGGGGGGGGGAACAGGTAATTGGAGGAGAGGGGGGGGAGAGGGGGGATGGGGGGAGAGGGAGGTGGAAGGAGGGGTTGTGGTGAGGTGGAGGAAATGGGAGAGGGGGGGGAGAGGGAGGGGGGGTGAAGGAAGGATTAAGGGGGGGGGGTAAATGGAAAAGGATAGGTAGACGAGGGGGAAGGAAGGGGATGGAGGGGGGGGTAAGGGGGGGGGAGGTGGGTGGTTGGCCAGTCAACAGGAAATAGAGTATTACATTTCACAACCTGTTAAGTACCAATGTTATCAGTGTCATTAAACAATCAATGTGATGTACCTCGTTCTACCTATGGGTTGTCTACTACATCAGGAGATTTATTCAGTAATGTGGCATATTCAGCCGAGTGTGTAAATAGCAACCAGCAAGCCCAGATGGAGTTAGCTTTGGACGAAAGATTGCGTAAAGAGTACGATGTATCTTCCATGCGGTAGATAAAGTCAACTGCCATCAGCCATTGGCAAATCGTAGGAGCTCTGGGTTGGGCCCAAAGTTTTGGGATTAGAGATTTGGCGGCATTGAGAAGGTGGGGAGTTATAGAGTTCCTGTAGCTATAGGCAGGTTCCTTGGTGGAATTAAATAGTACCACCCAGGGGTCAGCAGGGACTGGGGAACCTTGAATTTTCTGTATCAACTTGAGTATTGTACCCCAGTACTGTTTGATGACTGGGCAATGCCACCAGATATGAGCATGCGTTCCTTTACCCCCACATCCCCTCCAACAACGATCGGAGGAGTCAGGGAAGATATTTTTCAGCCTGGCAGGAGTCAGGTGCCATCGGGTAATAAATTTATAGTTCATCTCTGCCGTACGAGCAGAAACCGAGGTCTTGTGTGTCAGAGTTAGGATAGTCGTTTTCTGTTCATCCGAAAGTGTGCTCTCCAACTCCCTTTCCCAAGCCGTGAAAAAGCGTAAATCAGTGGAAGTATGCAATTCCAAGAGGGCCTTGTAAAAGGATGATAATGGTTTATCCGGCGGAGGAGAGCGGGCCAAAATTTTTTCAACAGGCGTGAGGTCCTCTAGAGTACGTATTGGGGTTGGCAAGGATTTCACGAAGTGTAGCAGTTGTGAGTACCGCCAAGAGTCCATGAACGTAGGGGGGGAATTGACAGCTAAGTCATTCAAAGGGAGGATTCCAGAGGTGGTCAACACTTGGTGTAGAAGAGGTTCTGAGTTTTTCATCCAAGATCCAAAAAGGGGATCTAAATTGCCCGGGGGGAAATAGGAATGGCCCAGTAGGGGCATGATGGGGGAGTTGTAAGGCCAATGGTGTTTTTTGCAGAGGTAGTCCCACATTTGGAGCGTGACCCCTGTCAGGGGGGATTTGCATAGTCTAAGAGACCTGTATTGGGGTGGGATCCAGAGCTGAGCATAGGGATCTGCACCGCATAAATCTCTCTCTAGGCCTACCCAAAGCTTATCGGTTGCACGATATTTCCAGTCATATATCCTTTGCAAGGTTGCCGCTTGATGATACAATTGTATGTTAGGTAGCGCCAAACCCCCTGTGTCCTTAGATTGATATAGCAACGATCTAGCAAGGCGGGGATGTGTATTATTCCATACGTATTTACCAATAAGATTATTCAATGCCCTAAAAAAGCTTGGCGGGACTCTACACAGGAGCATCTGGAACAAGAAAAGCACCCTGGGCAAAATGTTCATCTTGATAACATTGATGCGCCCTATCTAGGAGGTAGCAAGCCAGCGCCAGGAATGAAGGTCACTTCTAATGGCGTTCAGGAGCGGGATGTGAGAAGACATCGGAAAGCGAGGGAGACAGGTGTATTCCAAGATATTTGAGGGATTGTTTTTGCCAGGTGAAGGGAAAGGAGGATTTGAGAGCGGGCACTGTCCGGGGGGGGGGGGACTGATATATTTAAGATTTCAGATTTGGACATGTTTATTTTAAAGTTAGATAAAGTCTGAAAAAGGGAGAATTCTTTCATAAGGTTGGGTAACGTAATGGTAGGTTGTTGAATGTAGAACAGAATGTCGTCAGCGTAAGCCGCGTATTTATGTTCCACCTCAGCCACCTTGATTCCATGTATGTTTGGATTATTCCGGATGGTGGAAAGGAAAGGTTCTAGGGAGATTGCAAAAAGGAGAGGGGATGTCCATAGGGCCTACCTTACCCCACATCGCATGCATAGGATACATGCCTCTCACTCCCCGGAGTGTTGGCGTTGTGGTCACGCCCCGGGCGATTTTATACACATCTTTTGGCAGTGTCCTGAACTTCTTCCGTACTGGTCCAGGGTGTTTGAGGTGTCCTCTGCTGTCCTGCAGGTCCCGTTGGCCCCGTCCCCCAGACTGGGTCTTCTGGGTCTCCTGGATGACATCGTTCCACGGGTTGCAGATCGTACTCTGCTAGGTCTTTTACTTTTCTACGCTAGGAAGAATATTGCCCTCCGCTGGAAACAGCGATCCTCCCCCACAATTCCTCAGTGGAGGACTCTGGTGGACGCCGCCATCCCGCTGTACCGTGATACCTACTGCCATAGACGCTGCCCTAAGAAATATGATAGGGTTTGGACGCGCTGGCTCGAGGAGTCATCCCCCGCGCTGCTGCTCTAGGGGCCCGTGGGCCCCACACTCACGGTCTCTCTGAACGGTCGCCCTGGCGTGGCTGGTGCTGTTGGGCGATTTTTCATTCTCTTGTATATGCTCACTGAAGTGCATTGGAGGTACTGCTGTTTGACGTTTGATATATCATGCTTCACCGTGCAGGTTTGCTGTATTAGTCCTGCCTGAGGCGGGCAGCACACCAGTACTTGTTATCCCTACTTGCCTCCTTGCTATGTATTCCCGCACCAAAGTTTGTTATGTTATTGTTTGTTGTGTTTTTTCTGTGTAAAACCCAATAAAAAGATTTTCAAAAAAAAAAAAGGAGAGGGGATAGTGGACAACCCTGTCGCGTGCCGTTATAGAGCGTAAAGGGTTCACTAAGGGTGCCATTCACTCTAATCTGAGCCGTGGGGAAGTTATAGAGCGCAAATATCATGTTGAGAATACGGGGCCCCACCCCCAGGGAAACCAGCGTCTCTCGAAGGAACCCCCAGTCCACCCTGTCAAACGCTTTTTCAGCGTCCGTGAAAAGCAGGAGGGTGGGCTGGGAGCTCCCCCGAACATGTGCGATCAGTGAGAGTGTACACGACGCATTATCCCGCGCCTCCCGGCCTGGGATAAAACCAGTTTGGTCCTTAGACACCCACTTGGGGATTAGTGGGAGCAACCTATTAGCTAAGGCCTTCGCATACAATTTAGCGTCTATGTTTAAGAGGGAGATAGGTCGGAAGTTGCTACACATAGAGGGGTCTTTACCCGGCTTAGGTATCACAGTGATGTGAGCGTGCAATGTTTCAGGTCGAGCGGGTTTGCCACCAGGGAATGTGTTAGCATAAGCGGTTAGTCTAGGTAGGAGGATGTCCGAGAATGTGCGATAATATGTGCATGAGAAGCCATCGGGACCGGGAGCTTTACCTGTGGCCATGGATTTAAGTGCATGCTTAAGCTCATCAGTGGTAAAGTCAGCCTCAAGTGGTTTGAGCCGGGCACGGGGGAGATGGGGGAGGTTAGCGTTGGCCAAGTATGAAGTGATGAGGTCTGTTTTAGGTTCCACATCCGCCTGCCCCCTGCGACACCTGATAGAGCTGCTGCTAGAACTTTCGAAACTCACCAGCTATGGCCGTAGTTTTGTAATTCAGGGAGGCGTCTGCACCTTTAATCTTTGCAATGTAAGCGGCAGATTTCTGTAAGCGCAGTGATCTAGCTAACACTCTACTAGATTTGTTTCCCCATTCATAGTGTTTATGGGAAATCATGCGAAACGTTTTGACAGAGGCATGAAGCTTATGTGAGCATTCTAGTGATTTAATGGTCGAAAGTAACTCAGACTGTTCCTGGATACGTTCCCTTTTTCGTCTGGAGCCCAAAGAGATGAGCTTTCCTCTGATGTGTGCCTTGTGCGACTCCCAGAGAACCCCTGGGTCAACACTGGGAGATTGATTGTCAGCAAAGAACAGTCTGAGTTCCTCCGAGATATGGTTTTTATCTATATCTTGGGAGATGAGGTTATCGTTGAGTTTCCAGTGTGTAGATTTAAGGGGGAGCGTGGGGGAGGAAATGGTAACACAAATGGGAGCGTGGTCTGAGAATGTAGATGTGGCTATTGTGGCTGATTGGAGTAGGTGTAGATGGTGGTGATCAAGGAAGACCTAGTCAATCCTCGCATATGAGTTGTGCAGAGCCGAAAAGTGGGAGTAGTCTTTCTCAGAGGGGTGGGTGATACGCCAAGTGTCTAGTAGCTGGGCTTCATGCAATTTTTTGCGGAGCCTTGCCAAAGACTTATGGGGTATAGAGGAACGCCCTACGGACGTGTCAAGAGCCGGCTCTATAGGGACATTGAAATCCCCGGCAGTAATAACCGTACCTTGTGCAAAAGATTGTAATTTGTCTAGTGTGGAGTTCAGGAAAGAGACCTGATTGTGATTAGGAGCGTAAATGTTGGCCAGAGTGCAAAGATCATTGCCCAGGGTGCCTCTCAGAAACAAATACCTCCCATGCAGGTCCGCTTCCATGGTCTGTAACGTGAATGGGGTGTCCCTATGGAAACCAATGGCGACTCCCTTTGCTTTCCTAACGTCTGAGACGCTATAATACCATTGAGGGTAATCAATTGAGTTTATACGAGTGGAAGTGTGCATGGAGATGTGGGTCTCCTGTAGAAAAACCACATCTCCGCGCAATCGTTTTAATTCTCGATATAGTGAGTGGCGTCTACCCGCCGTCTGGAGGCCTCTCACATTATAAGATACAAGGTTAATAGTCGCCATGGATTCCCAGAACGGGCAGCAGTGAGCATAATATATAGACATTACCAACCGGAGGGGGGGGGGGGAAGAAGTAGGGGGTGTAGAAAAAGAGGGAGAAGAGACAGAGAAATGTAAAAACAGAAAAGCGGTAACCAGAGTGAGGATATCGAACAAGTACATCCTCACAATTAGCAGACTCAACACCGCCCGATCACCGTGATCAACGGCATCAGTGAGCGGGCAGCGCATGTCAGTGGGGTCTACCCGCCGCTCAGAGCCCGACCGTCGGCGATCCGCAATAGGCGCAGACAAGAGGGGGTGAGCGCCGAATGTATCCCCAATAGAACATGTGCCCCCTACAACCCGAGGCACAGGTTCTCTAGGCATAGGGTGGCGCGGGGAAGAGAGGGCGGAGCTCCACCGGAGGCCAAGCACTCTCGTAAAATGTGCTCCAGCAAATGATGCCGAGAAAACATAATTTGTGCAGGCTAGTCTCAGCTTAATTGCCTAATAAAATATAGTCCAGAGAGTGTTAGAACTCAAATTTCAAAATCAGTAAGAGTCAAGGTTGTCGAACGAGCACAAACCTGTAAACTAGTTTAAACGCTAAGACATGTAAAAATGCAAAAATCAGTCACCCAGGACCACCGCCACATACCACCAGTCACGGTATGGACGGCAGCCTCCTGCGGACCGAAAGAAAAATAATAAACGTAAGTTCTCGAGCAGGACCCGGAATATAGAATACATGAAAAATCAGCCATCTAGGGATTTGTAGCAGGAAATTAAAGGCATAAGTTTTCGCGGGCCCCACATAGTGGATGCAACAAACAAAAAACAGTTAGCAACCGATCTGTAGAAAAAATGTGAACAGTCCAACCATAAAAATAAAAATAAAACCGAAGGATCGGAGAGCAGACATAGTGTCAGCAAAGTGAGAGAAACCCAAAAGTGAACAACTTAGCTCATTTAGGTGGTGAGACGTTGGAGGATAGCCTGTGTTTCTTCGGAGCTCTTTGCCAATGAGATTCCATCGTGGGCTCTAATATTGGAAGTTCATCATGCCATCCGGGTAATTCTGGTGCTACGATGTTTATATCCATGCAAAATTTTTCCAGGTCCTCAGGGAATCGCAAGGTAGTGGTGCGGCCATCCCTGGAAGCCACCAGGCACGAGGGGAATCCCCATCGGTACGGAATGTTCGCCTGTCTGAGCTTCTCAGTCAGGGGTTTAAAGGCCCGACGCCTATCCAGAGTCTCCCTGGCCAGATCGGGGTAGAGGGCCAGGGTGACCCCATCAAACTCCAAAGACTGTGCTTCCCTCGCCCGCTTCATGATAAGTTCCTTCTCCCCATAGTAGTGGACGCGGCAGATGACATCCCGTGGGGTTTCAATCGCCATGTTGCGAGGGCGCAGGGCTCGGTGCACTCGGTCCAGCATCAATGGATGGTCCACCGGATTACCCAGGAGCTTATTAAATATGCCTCTTATGGTGGGCGCCAGGTCGTCATCTTTGGTGGCTTCAGGGAGACCTCGCACGCGGATGTTATTGCGGCGATTTCGGTTCTCCTGGTCTTCGATCTTGTAAAGGGCCATTCTGTGGGCAATCGCTAACCGTTTTTGATTAGTCTGCAAGTCCCGTATCGCTGCCGAGAGTGTGTCCAGCCGATGTTCGTTGTCTTCAACTCTTGTAAGTACTTGCGAGAGGTCCGAGCGGACCGCTGAGACTTCTTTACGGATCGTGCGCTCCAAACTATAGAGTAGGGAGGCTAAATCCGGCTCGGTGAGGTGGTATGCCCGTCAGTGTCACAGGACGAAGCCGGGGAGCTGTGGCGGGAAGAAGGCCTCAAGCTGGAGGCGTGGTCTCCACTGCGCTGTGAGCGGCTTGGGCCCCCGGCATCCATGGAGTCGTCTGGTTCCGGGGCCAAAGAGCGCTTAATGGAGCTTGTGACCGAACCTTTAGTGGGCTGGATACGTCCCGTTCGCCTTCCCATACTCGGTGGATGAGGGAGCAGGCCGTGAGTTGGAGCAAAATAACACTTTTTGCAGGGCCGCCGGCGGAGCTCAGTTCTCACACGTCCTCACAGTTCCATGCGGAAGTCACGCCCCCCCCATAGGGAAGGGTATAAACCCCTGTACCATTTGTTTTGCTGTCTGTACCCCTGTTCAGAAGATTTTACCTCACTTTCTGTCCCTATGACAACTGAATTTTGAAAATTTTGGGTTGTTGTTGAAACAAGGATTGCTGATAAAGCTTCAGTGGAGACCCCTTTTTCCCATAATAACTCTTTCAGGAGTGAATTTCCATTCCTAGGGGTAGATTTCCTCTGTTGTCTCTCTCCGTTTGTAAGTAGGAGTCTTTTGTAAGTCAGATGTTTGTAACCCGGGGACCGCCTGTACTTGAAATAGATCTCTCTGTGTGTAATGAATCTATGTAATATAGGAGTTTCACTTTTTTTTAAATGAATTACTGAAATAAATAACTTTTTGATGATTTTGGTATACATATAATGGTCTATTTGAGCCACATATGAGGGCAAGCTTAGAAAATTTAGTAGACTGATGCTATGCATGTTTACCATCCTGGCTGGGGAGCATTAAGAGCTATTTGACCTCACTTTATAACAAGAGGTCAAATGTGGAGGTGAGATTGCAAATATCACTTGGTTTTATATCCATAAAGAAGATTTGGAAGTGATCACGATTTCTTGCTTTGATGTTCATAGTCAATACTGAACTATTGACTTCTGGTATTTATTTTGTAATATGTATTTAATGTGTTAAATGCACTATTTGTTGTACATGTACATTTAAGTGTAGCGCTACACTTGACCTGCTGATGATTCACCTTCTAAATATACTTCAGACACTGCATACTGTATTTTTTATGAGTACTTAAAGTAAAATTAAAGTCTATTTTTAAAAAAAACAACAAACATGTTATACTTACCCCGTGACACATAGGGGGTTATTTAGTAAAAGGTTCAATTGCCAAAGCTTAAGGCTACATTCACACCTGAGCGTAGCGTTTTTCGCGCGTTTTTTTACCGCGATTTTACCGCGATTTTTGCGGCGTTTTTTACCGCGATTTTACCGCGATTTTTACCGCGATTTTTGTGCAGGCGTTTTTAGATTGAATAGAGATCAATGGAAAACGCCTGTAATCTGCCCAAAAAGAAGCTCATGTACTTTTTTGAGCGTTGGGCGTTTTGTATACAGCGTCAAAACGCTCAGATGTGAACAGGGGCCATTGAAATGAATAGGATTTGTCTTGTTGGGCGTTTTGAGAGCTGATCCTAGAGCAGAAAAACGCCCCAAAAACGCCCCAAAACGCCTAGATGTGAACGGAGCCTAAGTGAACAAGCTGAAGTTAGAAGATAATTGGTTACTATGCACAGCTGCACCAGATTCTGAGTGCACTAGTATTCGTTTATCTCCCCCACAATTTGTTTGACGCTCAGGCCATTTTTGTGGTGTACCCTCTAATGACTATAGAACATTGTAGCTGCCGCTTATTTATCATCAATAGGTGTATTCTGCATCAAAAGAAAAACAATGTTCTATCAATCATCCTTTGTTGACTTTCCACAAATGAGCGCATACTGATGCCCAAAAATAAGACTAAAAAAAATTACAAAGTTTTTTATTGTATTCATTTACCTACTTTGTTTTAAATGGAACCAGTCAAGATATCAATATTGAATCTAATGATCTAGCGTTTAGTTGCTTTCTGCATCTTTGATATTCTAATTTTTACTTCACTGCCTAGTGCACATGTGTCAAACACAAGGCCCCTGGGCCAAATCCGGAACTCCAGGTCCTTTCATGTGGCCCTCACCCCTCTCCTGCAGCTGCAGCCCTCCCGTCATCTCCACCACCCCCTGTCTCAGCAGTCGGCAACAGAGAGGAGGACAGATGTCCTCCTTCAGATCCTGCGCCTCTCCGTGCAGCTGCAGCACCCCCTCGTCTCCAACCCCTGGTCTCAGCATTTAGAAGACTCCAGCCCTCCTCTGGTCCCCCTCCAGACCCCGCACTTTCTGCTTCCCAGCTCTGCCCTCACTGTGATGTAAGGAAGGGTGAGGGACCCTTGATTGTTTTATAAGTGCGTACATATTTATGAAATTAGGTTTAATAAACTGCCAGATTACATTAATAATTTTATTTGGTTTAATACATGTCTTGCTTATGTTTTTAAAGTGCCTGCTTATGTTTTTTACAGGTGCACCTCCCCCACACCTTGAACAAGTTGTTTTGTTCCTCAAACCATTTTTTAATTAATAAAACCAGGCCACCTTCTTTCATTCCACTTTCAGGTGAACTTTCAGGTGTAATGAGATAATTAACCCCCTCCTGCTTGACTTACTGTGATATGACATACTCCCAGGATCGTGCCTCGCGCACTCATCGGGCCGCTCGCCAGCGCGATCTGGTCCTGGCTGTGTCCACCCGACACAGGCGATGACAGTTCAGTGTACCGGCCCACTGCTAGTACCATATGATCTCTGTGGCCAATCACAACAGATCACATGACAATTGTACACAATGAAAGGCTTTCATTCATGCCTTTTATTGTGTACTACTGTGATGAGCTCTGTGATTGGTCACAGTGATCACATGGTACAGACAGGGCCAATCATCTGTACCATGTGATTAGCTGTGGCCAATCAAACCTAATCACAATAGTAAACACTGAATGAAAAGTTTTCATTCTGAAAAAATGGTTGCTTATAAATGTAAAATTCACAGTTATGAGCAATCAGTGTGTAAAAAAAAAAATCCTCATCACTTCCCCAGAGTAGTCGTGTTACTATGGGAACACTGTATTGCTGTGATTACTGTGCGTGAAACAAAAAATTGTAAAAACTGAAAAAAAGTAATAAAAAAAACAATGTTTAAAAAAATAAAAAAAACATTATTACTTTTTTTTTTTTCACATACTGTCACCAGTCAGTGTCCCTGATCACTGCCACACCAGTGATATAATGATGCTGAACTGCACTGGTTACGGTATGTAAAGATTTTTAAAAAATTGTGAAAAACTTCAAAAAATTTGCCATGCCTCTTACAAAATACCCTGGATTGTCTACTTTCAAAAAGGGGTCTTTGGGGGATATTTGAGACGAGAGAAAGGATTTATCAGGATTTATCAATTTTCTGATATATACCATAATTTGTAGACTCTATAACTTTCCTACAGACTAAATAATATACCCTGATTTGGGTTATTTTCACCCAGGGAATGTAGCAGAATACATTATGGCCCAAAGTTATGAAGAAAGGTTGTTTATTTGCAAAATGTTATAACAAAAACGAAGAAGTGTTTTTTTTTTTTCTTTTTGGCGTTATTTTAATTTATTTACCAAAAAATAAACCCAGCAGTAATTAAATACCACTAAGGCTGCATTTTTTACTGCAATTTTTGCCGCAATTTTTACAGTGATTTTCAGGCATTTTTTTCAGGTGTTTTTGGAGGAAGGCATTAACATCTATCAAAAACGCTGGTAATCAGCCCAAAAAGAAGCTCATGTATTTTTTTCAGCTACAGGCGTTTTGCTTCAGGCGTTAAAACGCTCAGATGTGAACAGGGGCCATTTAAATGAATGGGGTTTTACTTGTTGGGCGTTTTGGAACGTTTTTTTTTTTGCGTTTTTGGAGCTGAAAAACGCTCAAAAACGCCCAGGTGTGAATGGAGCCTAAGGAAAGCTCTATTTGTGTGAAAAAAGATGATACAAATTTTATATAGGTATAGTTAAGCACAACCACGCAATTGTCATTCAAAGTGTGACAGCGCTGAAATCTGAAACTTGGCCTGGGCTGGAAGGGGGTAAAAGTGTCTAATATTGAATGATATTCATTTGTTCACCTGTTAGTGGTCATAATGTTATCACTGAACGGTGTGCGTATGTAACACACACAAACATATACATACACTATATATACCTATAAGGTTACACTAATATATGTTCAGCGGAACAAAGACTCTGTATTTACTATATTTAAAGTGTTTAAACTATATATATCCAAGACTAGACCACTTCTATTTAGCATTCTATATTACAGAAAACAGATACAGATTTGCTTTAAGAGTATCTTGAGGCATTTGTAATGAGTTGAAAATCTCCCAGACTATTATGGATCGGCCGCTGTTTTTCACACCCTGTGTAGACGGATTCAACTTGACCTCGGACCTTTAATAATTAAACAAGAAGAATGGTTTCTTTTATGGGAGATAATACAATGCTAGCAGATGGAATTTCCTTGTGTGAAGAATGGAGTGCATGGCAATCTTTTGTGCAGTATGTCTGATATTCCCGGAATTAAAGCACGTCAGTCTCTTGGTGCCCTAGCAATATCCCTTCATGGAGTATCAACTTTCACTTGGCAATGACCGTTACAATTACATTTTATCTGTTTATAAGGAGATCTTTCCAGTTTCATGGGTATTAACATGATATAAAGTCATTCCTTATGCAGTCCTGAGACTAAAGCCTCAGGATCACACATTATTTTTGTTTAACTGCTTCATTAGCAAGGATATAGCTATACGTGGTAAGTAAGGTCCTAAAGGAGGACAGTCTGTTCTTTTACAGATTGTCATGAAGAGAGGAGAGACCATTGATGGGAGAGACTGTTCTCCAAGACCAGTGATGGCGAACCTTGGCACTTCTAAACATTTGGGGTGCCAAGGTCCATCATCACTGTCCTAGACTGACTGGCACATAGGAAGCCTGCCTTAGCATAGAGACTGTCATGTGATGAGAATAACCTAGCAGAAGGACTGTCGTATAAGAGAGACTGCCATGTAGAGGGTGGTATGCTAGAGGGACTGTATGTTGAGACTGTGCTGTTACACCAATATGTAAGATATAATATAATGCATAGTTATGGTAAAGTCTATATATTTGGTTATTCTACTGCCATCTTGTGGTTATTTTGTTTTTTGCACTTGCCTTTCTGTCTCTCTCTTCTGTGTTCCCTCCTGTCCCCTCCCATTTATGATGTATTTCCTGTTCCTGCTTCTTTATGCTTGGGATAAGAGATGGCCACATCTGTCTAGGCCTCATACAATCTGCTCGCATCCGGGAACACATTACCATGTTTTGACCTGCAAATACCATGTTTCAATCATCTGCCACATTTTGTTGTCTGCTATACCTACTGCTTGCAATAAAACCTATGTGGATGGAAATAAATGTTGTCTGGAGAGTTCAGCTATCTGATAACTATTGTCCGCGGTCATTGCATCTGCTTACACAGGCCAGGAATAGGTCTCAGCAAGAGAAAAGTCACTATTACTACAATTGGGGTCAGAATACAGACATTCCACCAAGGGCATAGCTAAGGCCACAGCAGCCCATTCAGCTGCCATGGGTCCAAAGGGAATGTCATGAAAAGAGTTTGTAAAATCAATACATACATATTTTTATCAGTTTACCTTCTTCATGAAAAATTGATGGCTCAGTGATTGATAAATGTTTGCTATTTTCCAAGATTTATCTCATCCACCTGCCTTGGCCAGCTTAGTCCAGCTTCTCCACAATGGATGAGCTGCTTTCCTTTGGGAACATTACAGCAGAGGCTTGTGCAAAACCCTGCCTCCCCTAAATATCGTATAAGGACCTATTCAGAATTCCTAGTGCCTATGTAAATGTTCAGCTACAGTGGCCACCGTTGTTAAGAAGAATGTGAGTCTAGTATAGGTGCAATATAGACTACCTGCTACTGAAGAGGGCTCCATCGAAATACTGTTAGAGGGTCCAGTGATTTTTAGTTATGATAACGCATTCCACTATTACTGACAAAACTTAATGGAAGGAGTGGCCTGTTAGAGAAACTTCCACATGTAGACACTGTTCTCATATAAACTGCTATATGGAGAGACCATTCCATTAGGAAGACTAGCATACGGCAAGACTGTGTTCTTCCAGAGACTGTCATATGGGAAGACTGCTCTAACAAATATCTGGAGATAATTCAAGATTTAATCTCCTCTATTGGGATACACACACAGTGATACAATTCACACAAAGATTCCCTTCTTCAGTATTAGAACTTAAGTTTAAGCCTTTTTTGATCAATATTTCATGCTATTTTTTCACAACGCTTTCATTTTCTTTTAGCTGCATTCTGTCTTTAAGGCTGGCCATAGATGGATCATTTTTCCTTTCCTTTAGTTTTATTTATATTTTTTCTTTTGATCAGCCAGTTCCTTTTTGTTTGTTAAGGAGGGACACATAAGTTTGACACTCCCAGTAGTGTTAATTTCCAAGCAGAAAATGGAGGGTGATGCCTTAGCGATGGAGCGGGGTTTGGCAGTACAGGTATCCGAAGATGTAAGTTCAGTAGTTACTCTCTTTAGTCTTAGTCTTTAGCACTGTAAATTTTATACACTAACCCATACAAATATCCTGTAATATTTTCTTCTAATAGGCTTTATTCATAAAACTGTTAGTTTCTTTTATTTCTTTACATTTTGTGTTCTGTTTAAGGCTCGGTTTCCACTAGTGCGACTTGCGGTGCGACTTGACACATGTCAAGTCGCACAGCAAGTCAAAACCCATTGTTTTCAATGGGGCCCGTTTCCACTGCCGCGGCTTCAGTTGCCGCGACCTCAAAAGTAAATCGTGTACTACTTTTGAGCGCGACTTCCCTCTATATATGAGGGACAAGTCTAACTGAAGCCGCGGTTTACTTTTGCTACAAAGTCGTGCTAGAAGTAGCACGACTTCGTAGCCGCACTAGTGGAAACCGAGGCTTAAGAAGGAAGATGTAAGTTCAGTATTTACTCTCTTTAGTCTTAGTTTTTAGTCTTAGTTTTTAGTCACAATAAATTTTGTACACTAACCCGTACAAATATCCTGTAATATATTATTCTAATAGGCTTTATATATTTTTTTGTCTCATAGTCATAGTGTGCTTATTTCTTCAAACACGAACAATCATTTTGGAAACATTTTGGAAAAAAAATAGTTTAAAAAAAAAAAGAAGCAAAAATGGAAAGCAAAATATATCTATGTTTACTGTCACCAGTTGAACATGAGCTCTCCGCCTACTGTTGACCGAATGATAATGCCAGATAATCAAAGTTCCACGTAGCATTCCACGAAGCCGGCTAAGCCACAATGAGGTTGATTTACTAAAACTGGAGAGTGCAAAAGCTGTACATGGTAGCCAATCAGCTTCTAACTTCGGCTTGTTCAATAATCTTTGATAAAGAAAAACTGGAAGCTGATTGGTTTATATGCAGAGCTGCACCAGATTTTGCACTCTGCCCGTTTTAGTAAACTATGTCTTAAAGCAGAAGTAAACAGTTATGTTCCTGGCCTGTGCCAGGAATGTAACTGTGACATAAGTTGTGCTCTAAAGCAAACTGTCAAGCCATCCACGGCTATGGCTGGCATCATAACTGATCAGATGTGCAGCATCATGGCAGTTTATTATTAAACAAGGCCAAGACGGCAGTTTCCTTGGCTGAAAATGATAGGAGGGTTTACTTCCATTTTAAAGCAATGTTCCAGTGGGGGAAAATAAATTTAAAGTCAGCAGCTACAAATACTGTACATGCTGACTTTTAATACATAGACACTTATCTGTCCAGGAAGCCCGCAATGTTGGCACCCCAGCCAATTTTAGGATCGGCTGCCAGGTGCTGTCCCCGCCATTCGTTGTAAGGGAAACCGGCTGTGAAGTCCTTTGGCTTCACAGTCGGTTCCCTACTGCGCATGCACGAATTGTGCTGTACTTTTTAATTGGCCCGACGGGGTAAGGAGGAGGGGGGGAGGGGTCGAACTTCTGAGGGACAGCACTGCAACACTGTCTCCCGGAAGTAGGGAAGGACCTGTCAAAAACAAGTACCCGTTTCCCCCTCCCCCCTCCCCCCTGAAAGGTGCCAAATGTGGCACTGGAGGGAGGGGGGAGAGGAAGCAGATCAGCAGAAGTTCTCTTTTTGGGTGGAACTCCACTCTAAGCTGGACATACTGTATACTAGTAGAATTTCAAAGTCTCAAATAATAAATGATGTGACTGGAGATCATTCAATGCACATCCCAGAAGAAACACAGATCACAAAATATAGGGTGGCAGGGATTTTTAAGGGCAAAAACACACACATGATTATAAAAAAAAAAACGATTTTATTAACCACTTCAATACCGGGCCAATTCTGACACTTCTCTCATCCATGTAAAAATCTACTTTTTTTTGCTAGAAAATTACTTAGAACCCCCAAACAACATATAAATATTTTTAGCAGAGGCCCTATATAATAAAATGGTGGGTGTTGCAATATGTCACACAGTATTTTGTGCAGCAGTTTTTCAAAAGCAATATTTTTGGAAAAAATACACTTTAATAAATTTTATTGCACACAAACACAATATAACTGATTTTTGGTAAAATATAAAAGATTTTGTTACGCCGAGTAAATAGATACCTAACATGTCCTGCTTTAAATTGTGTCTGCTCGTGGAATGGCGCCAAATTAGGGTACTTAAAATTCTCCATATGCGACACTCTAAATGCCTTTACAGGTTACCAGTTTAGAGTTACACAGGAGGCCTGGCACTAAAACTGTTGCTCTCGCTGTGACATTTGCAACCATACCTCACATGCGATCAACATATACATATGTGTGCAACTGTCCTGGGAGGCAGTGAAGGGGCATGGTGACTCCATTCTCCTGGAAGCAGGGCCAAGGTAAATATTTTTTTTTTGTAAAAAGCCTTAAGTTGGAGCTTTTTTTTTTTTTTTTTTTTTTACAATATGTATTTGGAGGTAGGGAGCAGTCAGTAAAGTTGACTTTTGTATTTTTCAAGGAAAGGTCTGCATTGAAGAGTAACATCACTTTTGTTGAAAAAAAAAAACAGTTGACTCTGTACATTACAAGGATTTTAACAAACTTTGTTGCAGATTCCTACCTTTTGTTATTCTAGAGAAATCCCTGTTTTCTCTGTGTCCATGTGGAAAAATGAATCTAATGGGAGTGGTTTCCTTATTCTAGAGAAATCCCTGTTTTCTCTGTGTCCATGTGGAAAAATGAATCTAATGGGAGCGGTTTCCTAATTATCAATCAACTGCAGTACCTGCAGGGCTCTAATGAGGAAAGCTGTTGGCCTGCATCCCTTTAGAAGAGATTTCCTATAAGGAGTATCTCACCAAAAATGAAATGTTTGTGGCAGGGGATGCCTGAAATCTGACTTGTATCTTAGAGCAGACTTCTGGGAAAATCAGTGAGTCAATCACACAAGCAGGAAAGGATGTTTCTGGGGGGCGTTCTGTACACATTCCTGTGTACAGAACCTCCCCAGGTAGCCATATTGCATTTTATATTACAAAGCTGCAGATTGAAAGAGAAAGGTCATTTTTAAAGCAGTGTTCCGCCCCCCATGAAAAAATTATTGTAGCTGCTGACTTTTAAATAGTAGAACTTACCTGTCCAGGGAGCCCATGATGTCGGCACCCAAAGCCGATTTTCGTATCGGCTCTTGGGTGCTGCCGCCGCCATCCAGGGTAAGGGAGCCCAGCAGTGAAGCCATTGCCCCAGCGGTGGAGGAAAAAGGAGGAAGCCAAACTTCCAAGCAACAGCGCCGCGGTACTGTCTCCAGGAAGTGGGCGAAGGGTACTTGTCAAAAACAGATACCCGTTCCCCCCTCCCCCCTGAAAGGTGCCAAATGTGGCTCCGGAGGGGGGGGGGAGCATATATGCGGAGTTCCACTTTTCGGTGGAACTCCACTTTAATAACATTCAATTACAATATGAGTTGTGTCGCAATTGTATACGCTATATTATTTTTTCTTTATTCGCTTTTTTTTCCCCACGATAGTGGAGTTACGCTTTAACGTAAAGGTGTCACTTTCTTTACACAGATAATTTTGCTGCGTATTTTATATAAGCCATGTAAATAGCTGACGCAATATTAATTGATGACCTTAACATATCTTTTCTGCTGCAAGTACAAATGCATTGTTTATTTTTAGAAACTGAACATGACCAATAATGTTTCTGATGTTATGCTGTACTGATGTTTTACATATTTACAGCTTGTCATTTTGTTCTAATGCTTAATCAATAATAATAGCTAATGACATGCTTTGTCTAGCAATTTTTGAAGGAAAATAGAATGATGGAAAAAAATGTCCTAATTCAGCATGAGAGACGACCATCCTGTTTGAGGTTATCTTCAGAAGTACTCTATAATATAATCATGGGCTTATAATGTACTTCTACTGGAGGATTAAAAAATATGCACATTGTGATAAAAAAAATATATAAATATATAAAAAGTGCTCCTGTGCTTCTAATAACCCTACCTCCTCCACCAGATCCTCAATCCTACATAGGCAATAGGAAGATTACACATATCCCCTTTTCTTAAATTTGTCTAAAGTAGCCTTGGTCTTGTAATCCCATTGTGCAGCTAATGTTGTAGTGTAGATACAACTGTTTATTAGAGGAGTTGGACTATGTTGCCAGTGAATGAGGTTACTTGCCCCCCCCCCCCATCATCCCAGGCAGCACAGCTAGAGGAAATAGGCAATCCGTTACAAGACTATTGAGAAAGTTATTTCTCCAAAAAGCAACTTTTGGCATGTAACATACACCCAAAAAAACTTCATCCAAGTACATGTTGTATAAAATTTCAACAAAATCTTAAAAACACCTGCACTTTATTGCAACTACATGAAAAAAAACCACTGCTATTGTGAACAATGAAAGCTGCTGCTCATAATCAAGTGCCACAGAATGTACAACCTGGTGTTAAGCTATAAATGTAAAAAACTGAGCTACATTACCAACGCTAAACTCTGGGCACATTGTTTTCTTCCCATGCAGTTGAGCTGTGCCCACACTGCACAGGTTAAATGCTTGTTTTTGTCTAGGGGATTGGAGGGTGGAGATATACTTACCTAATCCTTCGATTCTCCAACCACAAGACCGGCCCCTGTGGTTCCTGCCCCCCCCCACCCCCCATGGTCTAGAGGTTTTGTGCAGTGGACTGTTCCTGAAGACATCACGCCCATAGACCTGCTCTGGACACATAGACGTCAGGAGAAGTCCACCGCTGGATTGCGGGGGAGCACCGTTTGCTGCTAGAAAGGACGATCAGATGAGTATTTCTAGTTGTCCCTTGACAAAATGAGCAGTAAACCCATTCAGTGTGGGCACAGCCCCATTGCATCGAGAAAAAAAATTGCATGGAGTTAAAGCCGAACTCCACTTTTGTTTAGTAAAAAAACATTCCCCTCTGGGTGATCTATGTACATTGCAAGAATTGTAACAAACTTGTTGCAGATCCCTACCTTTTGTTATACTGAATAAATCACTGTTTGTTCCTCTGTGCTTCTGTTCTGAGTGGGTCTAATAGGAGTGGTTTTAGGGATGCACCGAATGTTTGGCGGCCGAACATTATTCGGCCGAAAATAGAAAAAATAGCACTTTCGGTGTTCGGCCGAATAAGTCAAAAGGCCGAATAATTTTGTGCCGAACAATAGGGCTGAACGATAGTCGATATGATATCGACTATCGTTCTGTGGCCGTAGGCGATATTCATATCGCCGAGGTCACGATATTTACATAGGCAGGGGGAAGGGACTCGGAGGAGGACAGGAGGACTCACAGACTTCTGTGAAGCCGGGACACTTCAGCGGTGAGCATACATACATTACTCACTCGTGCACTGCAGCCCGCCCCACACATTCAGTGAGTCTTACTCTCCTCCCTAGTTTTTTCAATGGCACATTCAGGAAGCCAATCACGCCGTGATTGGTTCGCTGTGCAGCTAATCACGCGTGCCTGCACACCTGATTGGTTCCGCTGTGCCGCTACTCACGGCGTGATTGGCTTCCTGAATGTGCCATTGAAAAAACTAGGGAGGAGAGTAAGACTCACTGAATGTGTGGGGCGGGCTGCAGTGCACGAGTGAGTAATGTATGTATGCGGCTGTGCTCCTTTCCAGGCTCCTACTAGTCCACCACCAGCCTCCTACTACCACCACTATGAGAGACTGTGTCACTGTATAATCTGATCGAGTCCACACTGACACTGACTGACTGTCACTGAGTAATTGATGTTACCATATTAACCCTGACCTGCCCAGTGCCCTGTATCTGCAATTAAAATTTACAAGGCTGCCTGCATGCTTCCTGATTTCCATTCCCAGCATCCTTCCCAATCCCTACAGTGTCACTAACATTAACCCTATGGTACAAGGCTGCAGTGTGCACTGAATCCCATTCCCTACAGTAACATTTAGGGAGAGAGAGAGAGACACGAGAGGACAAGAGAGAGAGAGTGAGAGGACAAGAGAGAGAGAGAGACATGAGAGGACAAGAGAGAGAGAGAGAGACATGAGAGGACAAGAGAGAGAGAGAGAGTGAGAGGACAAGAGAGAGAGAGAGAGAGAGAGACACGAGAGGACAAGAGAGAGGACAAAAAAATTGGCAAAATAAATGGAAAAAATGCGAAACACCGCGTTCGGTATTCGGCCTTCGGCCTTCGGCCAAACATTTCATTATTATTCGGCTTCGGCTTCGGCCAAGAATTTCATTTCGGTGCATCCCTAAGTGGTTTCATAGTTATCAATCAGCTATGTACCTGCAGGGCACTTATAAGAAAAGCTACTGGGTCTGCATCCCTTTAGACATGTTCCTATTGGAAGTATCTCACCAAAAATTTGATTTTTGTTCCAGGGGATGCCTGAAATCTGACTTGCATCTTAGTGCAGACTTCTAGGAAAATCTGTGAGCCAATCACACAAGCAGGAAATTATGTTTCTGGGGTGTGGTCAGTACACATTCTGTGTACAGAACACTTCCAGGTAGCCATATTGCATTGCATTTTCAGAAAAATTACAAGGGCTGCAGATTGAAAAACAAAAGGTTATTTTTCTTGTTCAAACATGTTTATTCAAGAATATGGGTAAATACAACGTACATGGTACAACTCACAGAGGAGAGAGAACAAGCATAATACCAATAACAGAGTTAAACTGGTTACTGTAACTGTGACAGGCCATTGCAATAATCAGGTTTCAGGGTTAACAAAATTGGTGACCAAGATGAGAGACTCATCGGGTGCAGCCAACACCCAGGCACCCCTAAAAGGGAGCTCGCTGTGCCTGTGGAGGGAGGCGCAACCCTCGGTCTGCTGTCCTTATAGAAAGGCAATGTCACCAAAAACAATGAAACACAACCAGAGTTACTGATGTAATAACGATAATGTCAATGACCTAGGCAGTGAGATTAAAGAGATATAAGCAGTAACCATGAGGAGGTAGCCAACTCAGTAAATGTGGAGAGATGTAACCACTAACCAGGACATTAGGAAAGTGCGAGATTCGGGTCGCATATAGTGTAGCATAGATGGGTAGTGAAAGAGGGTAAGAGGAGGGAGGAGAGGAATAGAAAAGAGGAGGAAAGAACAGAGCTGGGGGGGAAGAAGAAGGGGATGGGTACAGGGGAGAAAGGAGGAAAGGGGAGGGGGAAGGTAGGTCGCCGGGGAGGGGACAGGATTTCAATGACATATGCGGGTGGTGCAAGGGCGAGATTCAGGGCAACAGAAGGGAGCTATCAAAGTTCGGTGGCAGAAAGTGGTCAACCCAAGTTTGCCAAAGCTGTTCAAATTTCTCAACTTTATCCAGCAGGACAGCTTCAATCTTCATGTGAATCATGGCTTTAGTGACTCTATGTTTCACCTCGGGCACAGGCAGGTGAGAGGATTTCCAAGCTTTAGCTATGGTTTGTTTGGCTGCTGTCGTGACTTGCAGGAATAACTTGTGCCGCCGCTTAGAAACATTGTCTGGTTTCATGTTTAAAAGAGCTAGGTAAGGGTCGGGTGAGATGGGTGTGACCATGAGAATGGAAAGAATGTGAAAGACAGCCTTCCAAAATGATTGGGCCTTGGAACATGACCACCAGATATGCATGTGGGTACCCGCATCCTGGCAGCCTCGGAAACACCCCGAGGAGTATGACGGCAGGTATTTTGCAATACGAGCAGGCACTAGGTACCAGCGCATTAGTACTTTATAGTTGGTTTCTGAGGCCACAGTATTTTGTGAGGCTGACTTCATCGTTTGCCAGATTTTGGACCAGTCTTCGGGTTCCAGTGGGGTCCCCAAGTCCAGTTACCATATTGTAGCATAAGCCGGGGGAGCTCGGTCAGGGGAGTCAGAAAGTCTAGAATAGAGCAAAGAAATAAGGCCACGGGTGTGAGGATCATGGAGACAAACATGCTCAAATGAGGTCAAGGTGGGCAGGGTGGAGTCAGTACGTATGCATTGGGTCAGGAAGTGTTTGATCTGCAGATAGTGGAAGATTTCAGAACTTGGAAAGTTGTGTGAGTCTCGAAGTGCAGGAAAGGATTTAAATGAATTGAAGGTGAGCAGGGAATGAGCTCTGGTAAGGCCGGCTGCCGACCAGCGGTAAAATGAGGATAGGGATTCCCAAGCAGGGGGGAAGAAAGGGTTATGTAGAAAGGAGAGTAGTGGGGTATGGGGCGATTGGAGTTTGTATTTAAATTTGAGAGTGTCCCAAAGGTGTAATTAGTGACGTAGAATAGGATTGGTAATCAATCTGCGGTCGGGTGGTTTTAGCCATAAAAGGTTGGCAACAGAAAGGGGATCGCACTCAACTGCTTCCAAGGCCACCCATAGGGGGATTTCCTGTGTAGCATGCCATTTCGTCAGTTGGGCCAGTTGTGCTGCCTGGTAATATTTGGCATATTGAGGGAGAACCAACCCACCTTGGAGTTTGTGGAGGTGAAGAATCTTGCGTGGCACCCTAGGCCTGGTCTTACCCCAAACATAGGAGAAGGTTTGACGCTGAAGTTGACGTAGGTAATAAGAGGGGATATGTAAGGTTAGGACCCTAAACAGGTAAAGTATTTTTGGCAACAAAGCCATTTTGGTAACTGTGATGCGACCTAGCCAGGCAAGGGGTAGAGAGGCCCAAGTGTCCATAAGTTTAGTAAGGTGTCTTAGCATAGGAGGTTAATTAGCTGTATTGAGTTCCTGCGGGTCTGCCGTAAGTTTAATCCCTAAATAGGGAATGTGGTGGGTGGCCCAAGAAAAGGGGAGCACCGATTGTAGTTGTGTGAAGAGAGGTGCAGGTAGGGAGACATTCAACGCTTTGGATTTATGTGGGTTAACAACTAAGCCAGAGATCTTGGCAAATTGGTTCAGGATAGTCAGGAGATTGGGGGTAGAGGTGAGCGGGGAGGTGATGAACAGGAGAATGTCGTCTGCAAATAGACACAGTTTGTGATGGTAACCTCTGATTTCGAGACCTTTCACGTCTTGGGTGGAATGGATTTTGTGGGCAAGCGGTTCGAGGGCGAGTGCAAAAAGGAGGGGGGATAGGGGGCAGCCCTGTCTAGTACCACAGCCCACCGAGAAAGTGGAAGATTGGTAGCCTGCATAACGAATATAAGCTGACTGGGTAGAAACAAAAGGTCATTTTTAATAACATTCAATTACAATATGATTTGAGACGCAATTGTATACGCTATATTGTTATTTCTTTATTTGCTATCTTTTTGCCCACGAAAGTGGAGTTATCCTTTTAAGCTTTCAAATAAACTCAAATTTGTACCAATAAACTCAAATTTGTACCAATATCCTCATAAAATCGTAAAGTGCAATTGCAAGTGCAGTGAATCAGATACCATGTGCAACGTATAACAAAAGTGCATCAAGTTTAAAATAGTGCTTCTGAAATAAAGTGCTAAAAAATGCCATCCAATCATAAGTGCTCTGTGCATTTCCAAGGCCAATTACACCTCGTTTCTTCACACTCCCCCACCAGGGTTCTCACTCTTCCGCAGAAGTGGATCACTTATACTAAGTAGGTCACCAAAGCAATTATTCCTCTGTTATCAGTTTCCTCTTGATTTCAATCACAGAGCTTCCCAGGACACCATAGGAGTATTGTGCTCCATATTTGTATATTCATAAAAAATAACCACTTAAAGCATATCCACGTATCCCTATGTTGGCTGACTTTAAGTGGTTGTACCAGGGTGATGCCTCATCCCGGTACCGTTTTTTTAGAGCCAGTGGTAGGCTTTCCGGCAGTAACGACCAATGCGGCTGGGGAGCCGCTCGATCGTTACCCCAGCGAGCAGGAGGGGACACTTCCCCCTTCCACGGCTCTGTCCGAGTATCCTGTCCCACCGGGAGACCCAAGCAACCAGTCGGCGCGTCCGGCTGGAGTTCCGATCAAAGCTGGATGTGGCTTTGATCGGGTCTCCGATGACGTAACCCAGAGGCGGCGTCCATTACGTCACGTCTGGGTTACTCGGCTGCTAAAGGCGCCAAATTTAAAAAGTGAGTGTATCCCTCCATAAAGAGTACATGTCACTGCCTATTGCTGTCACAAGGGATGTTTACATTGCTTGTGACCAGCAATAAAAGTGATCAGATTTTTTTTTTTTTTTAAATGTGGTAAAATTAAAAAAATAAATAAAACCAATAGGAAAAAAATAAATAACATTTTTAGCCGCCCCCATCGCGGTGAGCTCGCGTACGAAAAAAACATATACGGAAGTCGCGCCCGTAAAATAAATCGCTGTTCTAACCACACATGTGAGGTATCGCCACGATCACCAGAGCAAGAGCAATAATTAAAAAAAAAGAGCTACTCTCTAACTCTAAACTGGTAACCGTTAAAAAGGGTTGCCTATGGATATTTTTATTGACCGTAGTTTGTCACCATTCTGCGGTTGTGCACAATTTTAAACCGCAACATGTTAGGTATCTATTTACTCGACATGACATCATCTTTCGCAATATAAAAAAAAAAATGGCCTAACTTTACTGTTTACTTTTTTTAAATGCAGTGAAATTTAATTGTTCATATTTTTTTCCAAAAAATGGCGTTTGAAAGACCGCTGCGCAAATACCGCGTGACAAAAAATATTGCAATGACCGCAATTTTATTCTCCAGAGTCTTTGCTAAAAATATATATATAATGTTTGGGGGTTCTAAGTAGTTTTCTAGCAAAAAAACGGAATTTTTGTAAAATCTTACCTGTAAAATTCCTTTCTCTGAGTCCTCCGACAGTCGCCGCCTCTTCATATTCGTCACATATGGGGTATTAGACTTTGCTCCGAAGGAGTAGCTAGGCAACAGAATATGTTAACAATAAAGCTTTAACATATCCCACCCTCAAGGGGTGGTCCCCTCAGTCAATACCCTCCTACTTCCTGCAACCATATCTCAGTTTTAGTGGAATAGCAGTAGAGTATACAATCAAACCCCAAAAGAGGGGCGGGGGCGGCGACTGTCGGAGGACTCAGAGAAAGGAATTTTACAGGTAAGATTTTACAAAAATTCCGTTTTCTCTTACGTCCTCCGACAGTCGCCGCCTCTTCATATTCGTCACATATGGGGACGTCCCAAAGCAGTGCAAACATGAGGGGTGGGAAACGCATCCGCGCCGAAAGGCAACGCAGTCTCCACATCAAAGAAAGGAACCTTACCAAAGGAAGGAAACCAGCTGGGCAACAGCAAAAATAAGTGCTCAACAGGAGCAACAACCCAGGAAAAGACAAAAAAACCAGGGGATACAAAAGATATCCCAACAGCCAGGAGTCCCCAACAAGGGACCCTAGGGAACAGCCGCACTAAGGACCTTGCGGCCAAAGGAAGCATCCGCCGATGCCTGAACATCTACTTTATAGAATTTTGTGAAAGTGTGCACGGTCGACCAAGTCGCCGCCTTACACACCTGGGCTACAGAAGCCCCATGACGACAGGCCCAAGACGTACTCAGAGATCTAGTAGAGTGCGCCTTCACAGGCACAGGGGGAACCTTCCCTTGCAAAGCATAGGCCTGTTCAATGGTCTGCCTGATCCATTTGGCGATGGTAGAGGCCGAAGCCGCCATGCCCTTCCGAGGACCCTCTGGAAGAACAAACAAGGAGTCCGTCTTACGAAAAGACTCAGTCGATTTAAGGTAAACCCTTATCGCCCGAACAACATCCAGAGAGTGCAATCTCACCTCCTTTGGATGTTTAGGCTTCGTGCACAACAAAGGCAAAACAATATCCTCATTAAGATGGAATTCCGAAACTCGTTTCGGCAGAAAAGAAGGATTAGGTCGCAAGACCACCTTATCCAAATGAACAACCAGGTACGGAGACTTGCAGGACAAAGCCGCCAGTTCCGACACTCTGCGAGCCGAAGTGATCGCCACCAAAAAGGCGACCTTTTTGGACAACATAGACAACGAGATCTCCCTGACCTGTTCAAAAGGAGCACGTTGTAACACAGATAGAACGAGATTCAAGTCCCAAGGGGGCAAAGGATCCCTCCTAGGAGGAACCAGATGCCGCACACCCTGAATAAAAGTGCCAACCAAGGAGTTGGAAGCCACGGGACGTTGAAACAGAACGGCCAGCGCAGACACCTGACCCTTTATCGTAGCCAGCGCCAAACGCTGATCGACACCCGTCTGAAGGAAAGACAGCACACGGGAAACCGAGTACGTGCGGGGTGAAAACCCCCTGGACTCACACCAGGCAAAATAGGCCTTCCAAGTACGGTAATAAACCTTCCCCGAGGAAGACTTCCTCGCGTTGATCAAAGTATGAACGACCTCTGGAGAGAGACCCTTCTCCTTCAGGACCTCGGTCTCAACAGCCAGGCCGTCAAAGCCAGCGACTGTAAAGCAGGATGGTAAATCGGTCCTTGAGACAGTAGATCGTCTCGAAGAGGCAGACGCCAAGGGGCGTCGACCGCCAGATTCACGAGGTCTGCGTACCAGGACCGGCGAGGCCAGTCCGGTGCCACAAGAATCACCGTGCTGCGTTCCGAGTGTAACCTGCGAAGGAACCTGGACAGCAACTGAATCGGTGGAAACGCGTACATCAGCCTGTACTGATGCCACGGGGCCACTAACGCGTCCGACGCGTCTGCCCGAGGGTCGCGCGTCCTTGCCACGAACCTCTTCACCTTGTTGTTGAGGCGAGACGCGAACAGGTCCACATCTGGAAGACCCCACTTCGCGCACAACATCTGGAAGACAGCCGGGTGGAGAGACCATTCCCCCTGATCCAGGGTCTGGCGACTCAGATAGTCCGCCTGCCAGTTCTCCACTCCCGGAATGTGAACCGCCGTTATCGCCGGGACATGAGTCTCGGCCCAAGACAGAATGTCGGCCACTTCTCGAGCCGCTCGGGCACTCCTGGTGCCCCCTTGGTGGTTGATGTAGGCCACCGCCGTGGCATTGTCCGTCTGCACCCGAACCGGGCAACCCTGCAGCCGGTCCGTCCAGCGATGAAGACAGAGCCTTATCGCACGCAATTCCAGAATGTTGATCGGAAGGGAAGACTCCCCCTCCGACCAAGTCCCCTGGGCGGACAGAACGCCCAGAACTCCACCCCAGCCCGATAGGCTGGCATCCGTGGTGATTACCGTCCACGAGATCGGACGAAACGACTTGCCCCCGGACACCAACGGGGACTGGAGCCACCACAGAAGGTTTTCCCTGGTGCGATGACTCAACGAGATCTGAAGATCCAGAGATTGAGGTCGCCCGTCCCACCTGGACAGGATCTCCGCTTGGAGACCCCGCGTGTGAAACTGCGCGAAAGGAATCGCCTCGAAGGCCGAGACCATCAATCCCAGACATCTCATACACGTCCGCAGAGACGAGGTCGGAACGTCCCTGAGGAACCTGACTTCCTCCTGAAGAGTCCTGAGTTTGTCTTCCGGCAGGAAGACCTTCGCCTGCACCGAGTCCAGTATCATTCCCAGATAGGGGAGACGAACCGACGGACTCAGTGTCGACTTTGGAACATTTATCGTCCAACCAAACTCCTGCAGAGTTTGCATTGTGACAGACAGGTCCTCCTCCAGACCCTGTCTGGTCGCAGACCGAACCAGAATGTCGTCCAGATACCCCAGGACAGAAATGCCCTGGGCCCTCAATAATGCCAGAACCGGTGCAAGCACCTTGGTGAAGACCCGCGGAGCCGAGGCGAGACCAAAGGGCAACGCCACGAACTGGTAGTGATCCTCCGCAATGGCAAATCGAAGGTACCTCTGATGACCCTCGAATATGGGGATGTGAAGGTACGCATCCTTCAAATCGATGGAGGCCATGAATTCCCCCGGAACCAGGGCAGCCACCACCGACCGCAGGGATTCCATGCGGAACTTGCGAACCCGCACAGAGCGGTTCAGAGCCTTCAAGTCCAGAATCGGACGAACCTTGCCCTCCTTTCTGGGCACGGTGAACAGATTGGAATAAAACCCCCGAAACCTGTCCCGATGAGGCACCGGAACCACCACTCCCTGAGCCCTCAGGTCCCGCACCGCCAGGTGCAGATCCCGCAGGCGCTCTGGAGACAGTTGAAGATTTGAGGGAAAAAATCTGCTCTCCGGCCGAGAGAGAAACTCGATCTTGTAACCAGATCGAACGATTTCCAGAACCCATCTGTCCCGCACACGGGCCAACCAGGGCTGAAGAAAACCGAGCAAGCGTCCCCCCACCCCAAAACTGGGTGAGGGCGCCCCTTCAGGCCGAACTGTTATGGGCTGCAGGTCCGGATTGGCCGGACTTCTGTTTCCCAGACCAGGGCTTCTTCTGAGAGCCTTGGCCTTTGAACGGTTTGCCCTTGTAGTGCGGCCGAAAGGCACGAAAGGACCCCTGAGGGGGCCGAAAATTTGCATGCTTCTTCCCAGAAGCCCCCTTAGCCTTGGGGAAATGGGGCAAGAGAGTGCTCTTACCCCCGGTGATCCCCTTAATCAACACATCCAGGGACTCCCCAAAAAGGCGAGACCCATCATAAGGCAGATTGGCTAAGGTCTTACGTGAAGATTGGTCCACCGACCAACATTTCAACCAAACCAGGCGGCGAGACAACACCGCCACGCTGTGCACACGTGCAGCCAACGGAATCAGGTCCAGGTCCGCATCACACAGATACATGACACCCTGGTGGATCTGATCCACCATATCCAGGGTCGCCGCCGAGGCCGAATCGGCCACTAGGACGCGCCTAAGCATCTGCGTCCAACTTGCGATCGCCTGGGCCGCCATGAGAGAAGCAAACAGAGCCTTAAGCATAGAACCCGTAACAGAATAAGTATGACGGGCAAGAGACTCCAGTCTCCTATCCGTGGCATCACGGAAAACAGGGGAACCCTCTGCAGGAATCGCAGTGGCTTTGTTCAAAACCGCAATTGCATGATCCACTGGCGGGGGCACACACCACCGTTCATCAGTGGCAGGCGAGAAAGGATAACGCAGCTTGAATTTACTAGGTACCGCAAAAGGCTTGCGCAGATCGCGCCATTGATCCTTAACAGCGCGCTGAAAATCAGCATTGCAGGGAAAAACCTGCGGCGTCCTGCGTTTTCTCTGCGTCCCATAAGCCGCCAAGGCAGCGGGGGGACACACTTCGTCTTGCAAACGCAGCGTTTGCTTAATGGAAGCAATCAACTCATCCATGATTGCAAGCTCTTCAGGCAAGCCAGGGGGAGAATTATCGACCCCCTCAACTTCAGCCTCCACCTCAGACCCCACTAGATCAAGGGAGGAGCGGGACCCCGATAAGGAGGTCCCTGCCAGAACAGCCCCATCACCTTCACCCTCAGAATCAGAGGACAGAGCAACTCTGGGCCGTTTAGTAGATTGAGCAGCCACCAGCATTTGCACCTGGGCAGCAAGGCCAGCCACAATAGTGGCTAAATCCCCCCCTGGGGGGGAAACAGCGGTCCCCTGGCTTTCCACCAATACTGTAGGAAATTTGCCCTCCTGAGAATCCATTGCCCCTGTAATGCCAGACAACCAAGGGTTAACTGCCCCTTTTTAGCAAGCGCGGCAAGCGCAGCCCACCGCACCACACTCAAGCACAATGAGACCCCCACAGGGAATATGCAAACTGAACACAGGCAATGGATAGCAAGACAGAAGGATAAAACCTGAGGAGACCCTCGCTGCTGCTGCTGCCTCGATCGGTGTTCCTGGAAAGAGGAAGTGATGCTGCCAGGGCGCTCTATGTAAGCCTATGGAGGCTACAAGAAAATGGCCGCCATGCATGTAAACCATGCGGCCGGAGCGGGCGCCGGCAAAATGGCGTCGTTTGGCGCCGAAAACGCCGCTCCACAGTGCATTAAAACACACACATTACATCCCAATATAAGGATACATGTTAGATCGCCGCAGCGATCGCTGTATATGCCCAAACATGCCAAGAAAAAAACATGCCCCACAGCACACAGCTTCTCACACTGCCCAGCCTGACACCCACAGTGTCATACAGCTCCCCCCCCCCCCCCCCTTGCAGCCCACAGCATGCAGCCGAGAGATAGGGAGACAAGCAGCGTGAATAGAGGCAGGTTACACAGTCCCAGACTGATACCCCCCCCAGACAGACAGGTCCCCACATAAATACACTTACCTCACATGGCGTGGGGAACCCGCACAGGCGAACAAGCCGCTGCACATGAGGCAGGGAGAGTCGCAATTCAAGACGCACACAATGGAGGTTAAGAAACCGCACAGCGTCCGGTGAGGTAGCCACCTCACCAATCATCCCTGCACCGAACAGGGATGGGTCGTTCACTATGCCAGGAGCGTTACCTGGCTGAACGCTCGATGGCAGACTGGGAAGCCACTGACCCACGACCTGCGACCAGGGGGATCAGCCCGAGACCCAGTCCGCATGATCCTCTTCGTCCGAAGAACTAACTAACGCTGACAAAATAACAGCTAATGAAAGGTAGAGAGAAAAACTCAAACAAAATATTAAAAAGAAGAAAGAGTCTGGGACAGAAAGTCCCAGCACAGAGAGAGCCAGCCACTCCTGACAAGCTAGACATTAAAACTGAGATATGGTTGCAGGAAGTAGGAGGGTATTGACTGAGGGGACCACCCCTTGAGGGTGGGATATGTTAAAGCTTTATTGTTAACATATTCTGTTACCTAGCTACTCCTTCGGAGCAAAGTCTAATACCCCATATGTGACGAATATGAAGAGGCGGCGACTGTCGGAGGACGTAAGAGAAATACTGATTTTAACTTGTGGACAAAATGTGTCAAAAGTGGGCTCCGTCCTTAAAGAGGAAGTAAACCGGCCGAAAAAAAAATGTGAAAAAAAAAAAAAAAAAAAAAACCTGTAAAGACAAAGGAATAATGAGCTAGTATGCATCGCATGCTTCCTGGATCGCGTCCTCCAGCCATCTGATTGGCCGGAGGCGCGATTACATTTCTCCCTCGCATGTGCACGGGAGCCGCTGTTCACGGCACTGGGCTCTGAAGGAAAGGCACGGGTGGCCATTCCTTCAGATCACATGCGCCGATGACGTCATCGGCTGCATGCACTGTAAATATCTCCTAAACGGTGCAAGTTCAGTAGATATTTATAGCACCTATAGGTAAGCCTTAATATTAGGCTTACCTATAGGCAAATGTCAACAAAGTGGTTGAAGACTGGGGAAATATAATAGCGCAACACATCTTTATTTAATGAAACCCCAGATCATCAAAAAAATATATATCACATATGTAAAAAGGTGCCCCCCACCCCCACCCTGGACCCAGGATGACCACCAAAACTCTCTGTAGTAAACGTCATTGCTCCGTGCTGCTCTGTAGCCTGTGTGCGCACCAAATGGCAGAAGTGACATCATAACCAAAATTCCCTCCTCTATGTCTTTTGTCGCATCCAGGAAATCATCTGGGCTTCCTGATGGCTTGAAGGATGTGACCAAACACATAAAGATGGGACTTCCGATTGTCCTGTGAATTTTGGAGTGCATACTAATATAAGAGCAGCAGAGTATTGGTGTTTCCTAAAGAGAGTATCGGCACGTCATTCTGGGTGCAGGGGGGCACCTTTTTATTAGAGTGCAATATATTTTCTTACTGTTCTGGAGTTTAATAAAAAATAAAAATGTGTTGTGCTTTGATACTTCACTGGTGTGATTTTTTTAAGGAATATGAAGCACAATACCCCTATTGTGTCCTGGGAAGCTCTGTGACTGAAATCAAGAGGAAACTGATAACAGAGAGATAATTACTGCTTTGGTGACCTACTTAGTATAAGTGATCCACTTCTGCGGGAGTGAGAACCCTGGTGGGGGAGTGTGAAGAAACGAGGTGGGGTTGGCCTTGGAAACACACAGAGCACCTATAATTGGATGGATTTTTTAGAGCACTTTATTTCAGAAGCACTTTTTTAAACCTGATACAATTTTGTTATACGTTGCACATGGTATCTGATTCACTGCACTGTATAAAACTGTACTTTACAATTTTATGCAGGGAATTGGTACATATTTCATGAGATTTCATTTTATGATTTATTAATTTATGAGTACAATTTTGAGTTTACTTTAAGTTGGTAACGTAGCTCAGTTTTTTTTATATTTATGAAGTATAGGTTGTATACCCAGGCCTGGGTATTTGTCCCTGTTCTATAATGCAAATGAGCAAAAAGGATCTTCTGAACATATTGTTGAAGTTGTTAAATTAAAATTCCAATAAAAATTTAAAAGTAAAAAAAAAAAACAAAAACAAAAAAACACTTTTTAGGAGGGTAACAGAAATATACAATGCAGCAACATAATTGTTACATTTTATGTTTTTTAAATGGTATGCAGACCAAAGGGAAGATCTTCGATTGGCATATTATGTCAGCAAAGGCAACCTTATGGCCTACTTCATACTGGCAATTATGTGTATTAATTATTAATTATGTGTATTAATTAGATTCCAGCAACAAGAATTAGCAGATTCTTGTGGCTGAGATGACATGTGTAAGTGAACAACGGCAGATGCTTAGCCTGTACAAAGCAATGACCGGTTGAGAGGAGCCATTGCTGTTTGCATGTATCCACACACCCAATATAGTATTAGGAAATATTCAGAATGCTCATATATGATATTAAGAATTAGTCAGAATGCTCATATATGGTATTAAGAATTAGTCAGAATACTCATATATGGTATAAAGAATTAGTCAGAATGCTCATATATGGTATTAAGAATTGGTCAGCTCACCCACATAAGGTATTAAAAATTATCACACCCTATAAGTTGTTAGGAATTATTCAACAAACAGGCCTACCCTTTGAGCTATAAGAGCTTCAACTTTTCTGGGAAGGCTGTCCACAAGGTTTAGGAGTGTGTCTGTGGGAATGTTTGACCATTCTTCAAGAAGCGCATTTGTGAGGTCAGGCAATGATGTGGGCAAGAATGCCTGGCTTGCAGTCTCTGCTCAAATGTATCCCAAAGGTGTTCTATTGGGTTGAGGTCAGGACTCTGTGCAGGCCAGTCAAGTTCCTCCACCCTAAACTCTCTCATTCATTTTTTTATTTTATGGACTTTGATTTGTGCACTGGTAGGCAGTCATGTTGGAACAGGAAGGGGGTCATCCCCAAACTGTTCTCACAAAGTTTAGAGCCTAAAATTGTCCAAAATGTCTTGAAATGCTGAGGCCTTAAGAGTTCACTTCACTAGAATTAAGGGGCCAAGTATAGCCCCTGAAAAACAACCCCACTCCACAATCCCCCCTCCACCAAATGATCTGGACCAGTGTACAAAGTAAGGTCCATAAAGACTTGGATAAGCCATCTTGGGGTGGAGGAACTTGACTGGCCTACACAAGGCCCAGACCCCAAACTGATAAAACACCTTTGGGATGAGTGGGATGGGAGACTGCGAGCCAGGCCTTCTCTTCCAACATCAGTGCCTGGCTTCACAAATGTGCTTCTGGAAGAATGGTCCAACATTCCCACAGACACACTCCTAAACCTTGTGGACAGCCTTCCCAGAAGAGTTAAAGCTGTTATAGCTCAAAGGGTGGGCCAACTTAATATTGAACCCTACGGACTAACACTGGGATGCCATTAAAGTTCATGTGTGTGTAAAGGCAAGCGTCCCAATACTTTTGATAATATAGTGTATATTGTTGGGAATTTTCAGCATAACCTTATAAGACATCAGCCAGTGTGCAGACAACACTATAGGAATTGATAAGCATGCCATGTAATGCTTTTAAAATGGACATCATAAGGCATTAGGAACAAACACATATGGTATTAATTAATAGTGGTGGAATAAATAGCACATCCACATGTGACATAGGAAATTTATTACTCCCATAGCATACCCGCATATGGCATTAGAAACAAATTAGTTCACCCACATATAGTATCAGATATTAATCAGCACAGTAACATATGACAGCGGAAACAAATACACACACCCACATCTGATAAAAAGAATTGATAAGCATATGCAGCAAAGCAGCATTTTCCGGTAGACAGATAATTCCGGACTCATTCACACCACTGCACAATTTGCACCACAATACATGATAACGCACTAGCATGTTATACTCTGAAGTACAAAATATAGTACATGCACCTTTTTTGATGTGTTAGGCATAATGCACGTTAATGCATGTGCCCTATTGCAGCACAACAGAATAAACTAGCCCTTAAAGGAGAGGAATGGGCAGGATGACGGTAATGTTACCTTTCTAAAGGTCCACTCTAACCACAAGTACAACAAATAACAGCCCTGTGTAGTTTGTTACAATGCCAGTGATTTTTGAACCAGGCACTCAGGACAAATGCAAATGATGCCAGTTATTTGCATTTCACAGAAGTCTGAATTTGCTCGCTGCGTAATAGAGCTTTCATAATACACTTTAACATACATCAGTATGAAATATTCAGATAGAAACTGATGGGTCAGTTATAGAATGTTCAATGAGATCAAGTAAATGATAAGAATACGCTTAAGAAGATTTCAGCCAGGGAATGTTAGTATTGCAGCAGGCTGTGCCATGGGTTGCAGGTAAGTGTACATTTGGAGCAGGGGAGGGAAGAAAACTTTACGCCAGGAGTTTGGGGTAAAAGTGCACTCATCCCTTAAGTAATCAATTATTGTAAAACTATTAAAAGAAAAACTACAAACACTAGTCATGCCTCCTTAAAGTATAACTAAAGGCAGAACCTTTTTTTTAGTTTTGGATAGAGGGGAGAAGGATTAGAAGCTCTGTCAGTTTTTATTGCTCTCAGTTCCTCCGTTAGGAAGATTCCACCCTCTCTCTATGGCCCCTTTCACACGGGCTTTCCGATCTGCAATTCACTTTTTCAGGCAGACCGGATTGGATGCTCCATGCTGCCCTATGGAGCGGCGGATGTCAGCGGTGACATGTCCGCTGACACCCCTTGCTCTCCGATCCAATCCTGTCTTTGAAATCCAGATGAATGGAAACCCTATTTTTCATCCATCTGGAGGATCGGATAGGATCGAATGAGAATGGACAGGTGGTCCGTTCTTATCCGATCTCCCATAGAGGAGAGCGGGGATCTGACAGCTCGGAGACGGAGCTGTCATCTGCCCGCTCAGTGGGGATCGGAGATCGATCCCCACCGCTGAGAAGAAAGGACTCTGTCGGGCGCACCGCCCATGTGAAAGGAGCCTATTTGTCCTGTTTACCAATATTATTGAAAGTGAAAGTAAAAGAAAATCCCAAATTTTGGGTTGTCCCCAGGAAAAGTAATAGAGGGAGAATCTTTCAATGAGGACACTAGTTCTGGTGACCTGGGGGTCCCCAAGGAATCCCCTTAATTTGCAGGGAGTTCCTCTCACTTCATGTTTGGCTATGGGTCAGGATTCAGGAAGTGAAAGGAAATATCTGCAATGTGACACAGATGGCGAAAAAAAAATCTGACAGGGTTTATAACCCTCCCTTGCTCTATCCAAAATAAAAATAAAAAGTTTTGCCTTTAGTTCTATTTTAACAGAAATACTGCTCTAACACAAACATTCAACAACCAAAAACAATCAAAAGGAAGGCGACAACCAGTCGGACTGGTATATATGTATTCTGTATTTATTCTGAACAGCCACTTTCATGTATCACAAACCTACTTACAGAAAATATAATAATTATGCAAATTTGAAATAAAATATGACAAAATAAATTATAAAAAATAAAATTAAAAAAGTAAACATTGTTTTGGCAAATGTATCTGCATTGATTTCATTCAAGTAGTCAATATTCCTGAGAGCCGGTTCACATACAGGCACATACACAGCGTGCAGCGCGACCTCGGAGAGACATGCACGGACTTCATATCATTAAAGTCAATGCAGGTCGCTCCAGGTCGCCCCAAAGTAGTACAGGACCCTTTTTCTAAGTTGGAGCGACTTGTGTCGCTCCTATTAGAACGAGTCCTGTGCTAATCTATGGCAGGCGACCCACGGCGACTTGTCAGGCGACCAGGTCGCCTGACAAGTCGCCCCAGTGTGAACCGGCTCTAAAGATAACACGTGGTGTTAATGTTTTTTAAACAATTTTTAGCATAAGAAACACACGACTCCTTAAAATGTCCTATTATCTTCAAGAGTGGTCTTACTGGGTCCTAGAGTCTGTATAGATGTGCTACAGATCTCAAACAAGTGTCAGATCCTTGTCCTATCGTAAAGGAAACTGAAATGTCCCTTTTTGACCACAATCCATCCATGCTTTTAAACAGGTCCTCCAACAACTCTTGGATATTCTCTTTGCTTTTAATTATAAATTTCAATTTTTAGAATGAGAAAAATGTTTATGAGAATCACAGAACTGAATTCACCTCAATAAAAGTATATATATGGGTATAGGTATGAGGGAACATCCTAATGTACCAACATCCAAGATAGTGTATCTTACTTCCTAATATGGGTTTTAGATGGTTAAACACCTTGATACCCCTGAAAAATCAGACGTTTGTTTCAAAAAAATACATTCAGCCCTGGCTCATTACAAAGTTTTCCACAATGGTTGTTTCTGGATGATGCTCTTGAATATGTAGAACATTATTTATTACCATGATTATGATATTTAGCTTTTACTAAATTAGGATTTATAACATGTTGAGGTATGAACTAAAAGTTGCTGTTGATGTACAGCACGTACTGTACATTTCTCGGTCTAATTTTATATTACAGTAAACCCCCCTCCATTGCGGGGGTTACATTCCAGACCCAGCCGCGAAAAGTGAAATTCCGCGAAATAGAAAAACCCTATTAAAATGCATTGTAGGCATGATTTTTTTACTGTCACTGTACGTGTAAAAGCATTTTAAGGTCTTTAAACACACTTTTAAAACAATAGAAACTAATTTAAACACATAAAAGATACTGAGAGACATAGCAAGAGCTATGGAAAACACAAAAATATTTCATTTTTAATGATTTATATAGTAAAATAACATTACAAAACAAAACGCGAATTACCGGGACCGCAAAAACTGAACCGCGATGGAGCGGGGGATTACTGTATACCTTTTATAACCACTTGTCAACCGAACCATAGCAGATTTACTGCTACAGGGCAACCGCGCTGTGCAGAATTACATATACATATATATACGTGATTCCGCACTGTCAGGTAGGGCTGTGGTTTGTCACAGCAGAAGCTGATCAGCGGGTTCCGGCAGACATCCACTGATTCGATCGTCAGGAGGACAAACAGGACGGAGCTCTGCCTATGTAAACAAGGCAAAGCAGGGAAAGAAAATCCATCACTTCCCTTAGTAAAAGCACCTCACACAGTACACAGAAACACTGGCTGGGGACACATGTAACCCTTGGATTGCCTTTGATGTTTAAAGTGGTTGTAAACCCTCTCATATACCCAGTGAAGTAAACAGCCTCAGATGACATACAGAGATGAAACAAATCCTCCTACATAGGATTTACTTGTTTATCTTCTCCTCTCTACACCCTTTCAAATATGCAGATCATGTTAAAAACCTTTCTTCATCTGTCAGCACCAGAGGAGGGGGCGGAGAGACTGCAGTTACAGTACGTGAGAGCTGATTGGAGGAAAGGAACACACCCCCTTCACACAGCAAAAGAACTGTGTTGTGAATAGACAAGCTTTATTCTGAGCTCTCCCTCCCCCTCCCTCTCAATACAAATGTATCTCACGTGTTGGGAAAACTTGTCAGAAGTGACTCATGCTGATAACAGAAGAACGAAGCACCAGAGGGTAATGACACTCAGAGTTTTGGAGAGAGATAAGTAAACATTACAAATATTTGGGCTTTGCTCAGATTCCATGACTGCGGTTTACAACCACTCTAACTTCTTCCCCAGCCAGTGTCATTAGTACAGTGACAGTGCATTTTTTTTAACACTGATCACTGTATTAGTGTCACTGGTTCCCACCAAGTGTCAAAAGTGTCAGTTATTGTCCAATTGTCCACACAATATCGCAGTCCTTCTATAAGTCACCGCCATTACTAGTATAAAAAAATAAAATAAAATTCCAGTATATATCACATAGTTTGTAGACACTATAACTCTTGCGCAAACAAATCAATATACGCTTATTGGGATTTTTTTTTACCAAAAAACATGTAGCAGAATACATAGTGGCCTACATTTATGAAGAAATTTGATTTTTTAAATGCTGTTATTGGATAGGTTTCATAGCAGAAAGAAAAAAAATATTGTTTTTTTCTTAGTTTTTTTTTGAATTGTAAGCCTTTTTTTGTTTATAGCGCAAAAAATTGGTGGTGATGAAATATCAACAAAAGAAAAATCTATTTGTGGAAAAAAATATGAGATACATTTTTTTTGGGGGGGTACAGCGTTGCATGACTGTGCACTAGTCAGTAAAAGTAACACAGTGCTGTATTGCAAAAAATGGCCGGGTCATGAAGGGGGGTATATCTTCCGGAGGTCAAGTGGATAATAGTTATTATCAATGAAATATTGAAAATGTTATCTTAAACTTTCTCAATTTCTCATTTATTAATGGTACCCATTAAGTCTGTAAATATACAGTATGTGTAACACAATGTGAATCATTGTGGTTGATTTACTAAAGGCAAACAGACTGTTCCCTTTGCAAAGGAAGATGCACTTTGCATGGGAATTTCCCCCCAGAACTTAGTAAAAGAGATGGAGTACCGCTAATGTCCATCATTCAATCATACGCAAACAAAAATGCTGTTTTTTCTATTTTAATTTTACATTATTGGGTATTCTTTGCAAAGTAAAATTCCATCACATTCACTAAGCCCTAGGGCAACTTGCCTTGCACAGAGCAACTTACCTTGCTTACCTTCCTATTTGCTTTTCGTAAATTAACCCCACTGAACTGACTGCAGGAGGTGCAGAGAGTGCAACTGTTTCTAAACTCATGAGGTCAGGTGAGCCCAGTGTAGCCCCCTGGTCCTAAACTGGGGCTATAATGTAAATTTAGTTTTTGGCTGGGCTGTAAACAGCTCAGATTAATTGTAGTCTATCTGGTCTTTCCCTAATCTCAATTAGGTTATGCATTTCTCACTGTTGCCAGTAGGTGTCAATGGCACCACAGGCCAGTATGAGATAGTACAACTAGGTTGAGCAATGAATATTTATTCTTCTTCCAGCCAGCCAGCCCAGTGAAAAGGTTATTGGGCACTGGTGCATTCTGGGAGAGGATATATATTTGGGTAGGGCCATGTGCTCCCCCTTGCTGCAGGCCCTCCTACACCGCACCTACATCTAAAACGTGTTTGCAGTGTTGCCAGCTCAGCTTAAATGTTCTGACACTGTAAAGCTGGATCTTGTTCTACAATCTGAAACTTGTTTGCAGTATCGCCGGGTCGGCTTGAAGGTTCTGGTACTGTGAAGCTGTACTTTCTCCGGATCCAAGGAGTCTGTAAGTGATCTATTACTGGTATCTGAGACCCCTAACCCTCCCTCCTATTACCTTCTTTCAAGTTCTGCATTAAAGCTTTGAAATGATCAAACGTGACTTCTGCCCTATTTGTTCAAACCTCCCCATTATAGTCATGGACTCAGCCCTGGGGTAAATTCTAGCTCGCTCTCGTCTCTGGAGGTGACACCCTGCCCCCAGTAGACCCAGGGGGGCGCTACACCAGCAATGGGCATTACTTCCCTTTTTCATTAATCACATGCTCGCATTTTATTCTACACTTACTGCAAGCATATTTCTCATTCCATCGCAGCCTATTTTCTGCTCTATCATTTGTTTGAGCTTCTAAAAGGCTTATATAATGTGAAATCTTATCTAGTATTATTAGAAAATTACCATTTCAAAATTGAACAGGATAGCAGAATGTTTCTGTATGAGATATGAGCTGGATTTACTAAATCACATGCAAAGGGCTCCACTGCAGGAGGGAGCAGGGTAGCAGATAATTGTACATAATAAAATGTATTTTCAAGGCTAAAACTTTTATTAGCTTCAGATATAGTGGGGAAGGATTAGAACCCCTGTCTGGTTTTTAATGTTATCTAGGGCTCCAATAAATAGACTTTTTCTTAACGGTCCTCCTGAAATGAATTTCAGGAGGGGAAAACAGATAAACCAAAATTTTACAGGGGTTCTAGAAATACCATACTCTACTAAAAATATTTTGGCTTTAATCTCTAGTTTTGGTGGTTCAGTGTTTCCTAATCCCTTGCCGACCTCCCAGTAGCAGATTTACTGCACCACCAAGTTCCAGCTGAAAAAAAGCCCTGATTATACTGTATATTACAAGTTCTCAGGTGTGGTAGTTATTTTTCCTAGTTTTCTTTTCCAGACTTTTTTCTCTATATTTTAATGAATAATGTGAATACCATACATCCTGTCCCTTCGTAGCTATGGTCATTTCTCCACTGCATCTAGGAGGGCAGCCACAGTTGTCATACAGGTATAACTTCAAACAGGTCTGCCTTTGTTCAACTCCACCTGAAAAGTAACATTGTTCTGCAGAGTTTGCAGCTCAAAGAAAGTCACAGGAACATATCTCTGGCAGAATCAATGGGTATTTTCTCTACTTGCTAAAAATGTTTTTAGACTGAAAAATGAAAAGCCACCACATCTAAGGACTGGTATGCTGCAATATTTTACATTTTTATTTTTGCGTTTAGGTTTTAAGTGACAAAGAAGTTAAAATGCACTTGACCCAAATGAAAATACAGACAGAAAAAAAACACTAGATTTGGTTATAGAACACCAAAAGAGCTAGATGACAGTGTATGGGTGTGACGAACGCCCCTTTGCCTGGACGTTCGCCATTGGCTCCTGGAGGAGTGTGGAGGCTAGCCTCCTGCCCACTGACTATGAACCTTGGAACAGGCTCATAAAAAGACTTAATTTGCGGGATTTATTTGTACTGTTCGGGCACCGAACCATCCCACGAACTGCAGACCCCCTCTGAGCCTATAAACCCCTGTTAACCTCTCTGGGCACTGAGAATATTGTTTTGATTACTTCAGAGGGGACAGTAATATCTATCCACAATATCCCCCAATAAATCTATGATACATTAAGCCGCTGTTCACATTAGGTCGCTCCGACTTCGGGGGCGACCTGTAAAGTCGCGTGCACCGCGACTTCGGCGCGACTTGCATGGACTTCATAACATGAATGTCTATGCAAGTCGCCTCCAGGTCGCCCCAAAGTAGTACAGGACCCTTTTTCTAAGTAGGTGCGACTTGTGACGCTCCAATTAGAACCGGTCCTGTACTACTCAATGGACCCGATGGTGCGCGACTTGCCAGGCTGACCAAGTCGCCTGGCAAGTCGTAATAGTGTGAACCGGCTCTAATTCAACTGTATCATAATGATGGAACATTGTATGAGCTTTGCCTCATAGACTATTGTAGACCGTTGCCATGAAGTCTGTGACTTCTGAATAATCAAAGCATTGCCTAGATGTGGTTTCCAAGTACTTCAATGTAGGAGACAGACAGTCTGCTACTGAGGTCTTCTGCTATTGTCTGTTTATTAAGGTGTTCTGTGTTTATATTTAGGATATTGTGTAATGTATTTTGTTGTAGCCTTGTTGCAGTGCTGAGTTAATAGCATGTTAATTATAACATTGTTTGGGTCTGGATTCCCATTCACCTATTGTTTCTGTCTAGATGGCTAGGTAATTAGCTCAGGTTAATTATGTTTCTGTATATAATTTAATCTGCTGAATCACTGTGACATTGGATTTTGGGGACATTTTGTGGGTGTGTTTATGGGAGTGTTAGAGAGTGTTTACTGTGTCTCTGTATTGTATAAAAGTGGGCCATTGAGCCTTGATTAAAGAGATTAGTTTTACCCTTTATGAAATCTAGGCTGATGTTTGGAGAACTGGGGGCTATAGTCGCTACATCACTTGGGATTTGGGAGGCTTACAACGGATATATACTCCGTCGGTGTATTGGGGATCCATTACAATAGGTACACAAAATTCTGAGCTCTAAAGGGATATGCCAACAAAAAATCAATAGTCACAATGACCATCTACCTACCCCATAAAGTGACACCAGGAGGGAGTAGTGGGGAATAATTTACAGGCTACTAAGCAATCTTGCTAAGAGTATACCTTAATGCAGGGTCACTGATAAGGCAGTACAGCCAGCCCTGTTGTACCAGGCCTGGCCCTATAAGCTCAACAGGGGGGCCCGGGCAGCTTTACAGTTAATTTCTAGCTATAAAAAAAAAAAAAAATGGGACTTTATTGACCCACATCCACTTGTTTTCCAGGGTGTATAGTCATTTCCTGGGCCCCCTCAGGTCAACAGAGGAGCCCAGGAAGTGAGAGCAGAGGAGGAACTTTTTGTCCATTTTCGGGCGCAGGCAGATAATCTCACACTGCATGCTGCTCTGCACCAGTGCACCTACACAGAATATAGTTCCAGCTGCCCGCTGTATGCCTTCCCTTGTCGATGGATACTATTGTGGAGCTGCTCCCCTCCCTCAGTAAGTGCCGGCTCTGCAGCCTAAGAGCCTGAACACTGAGGTGGCTGAGAGCGCAGCAGGAATACTTCTGGCGGCGGCGCACAGGCATATTCAGTGACACACTTAAGCTTTAAACACACTGTACAATTTTCTTTCAATTTTTTCCTTTAGAGTTCCTGAAACCATATAATATGATATCAAACCTAAACACTTTCACTTAGTATGCAATCAGGCAGGCCCTTGCACTACATAGTTGAAGGTAAATCTAAAGGAAATCGAGCAACAAAAGTTGTGTAGTGTGTATCCAGCTTATGGCTGGGCATACGTTGTACAATTTTCCTTTAGATTTACCAAAACTATATAATATGGGGTCAAACCTAAACACTTTCAATTTGTATGCAAACAGGCAGGCTCTTACACTACATACAGTGGTGATCGAAAGTTTGGGCACCCCAGGTAAAAGTTTGTATTAATGTGCATAAAGAAGCCAAGGAAAGATAGAAAAATCTCCAAAAGGCATCAAATTACAGATTAGACATTCTTATAATATGTCAACAAAAGTTAGATTTTATTTCCATCATTTACACTTTCAAAATAACAGAAAACAAAAAAAAATGACATCCACAAAAGTTTGGGCACCCTGCAGAGTAAATATCTTGTACTGCCCCCTTTGGCAAGTATCACAGCTTGTAAACGCTTTTTGTAGCCAGCCAAGAGTCTTTCAATTCTTGTTTGAGGTATCTTTGCCCATTCTTTCTTACAAAAGTCTTCCAGTTCTTTTAGATTTCTGGGTTGTCTGTCACGCACTGCTCTTTTAAGGTCTATCCATAGATTTTCAATTATGTTGAGATCAGGAGATTGATCCATTTGTAGAAGCCATCCTCTCTTTAACTTCAGCTTTTTCACAGATGGCATCAAGTTACCATCAAAAATTTGCTGAAATTTTATTGAATCCATTTTTCCTTCTACTCGTGAGATGTTCCCTGTGCCACTGGTTGCAATACAACCCCAAAGCATGATTGATCCACCCCCATGCTTAACAGTTGGACAGAGGTTCTTTTCCTTAAATGCTGTGCCCCTTCTTCTCCAAACGTACCTTTGCTCATTCCGGCCTAAAAGTTCAATTTTAACCTCATCGGTCCACAGAACTTGTTTCCAAAATGCATCAGGCTTGTCTATATGTTCATTTGGAAAGTTCAAATGCTGATTTTTGTGGTGAGGACGTAGAAGAGGTTTTCTTCTGGTGACTCTTCCATGAAGACCAATCCTGCGAGCTGTTCTGTCTGATATTTTTCTTGTTCTTCCAGATCTTGCTTTAACTTCCACTGTTCCTGATGACTGCCATTTCTTAATTACATTCCGAACAGAGGATATTGACATCTGAAAACGCTATTTTCTTATAGCCTTCTCCAGCTTTGTGAGCGTCAACTTTTTTCAGTTTCAGTTTTCTAGACAACTGCTTAGAAGATCCCATGGTGCTGATTGTTGGGGCAAGGTCAGATGAATCTGGGCATTTAAAACCTTTGAAATTGACATCACCTGGTCTTCCCAGACGATGATTGAGAACAATCCATGACACTGGCAGGTCTCAGCCTTGCAAAGGGGGCAGTGCATGCTATAAATTCTGCAGGGTGCCCAAACTTTTGCAGACACCATTTTTTGTTTTCTGTAATTTTGAAAGTGTCAATGATGGAAATAAAATCTAACTTTTGTTGACATATAAGAATGCCTTTTTTGATGCCTTTTGGAGATTTTTCCATCTTTCCTTGGCTTCTTTATGCACATTAATACAAATTTTTACCTGGGGTGCCCAAACTTTCGATTACCACTGTAGTTAAAGGTAAATCTAAAGGAAATGAAATATGAAAATTGTATAACGTATGGCCAGCCTTACACATCACAAAGGCTACTCTAAAAGGTGCAGTCCCCAGACTCCCTGGCTCTCTTATTGTCACATGGCTGTTGGATGTGGCTGACTTTGGTACGGCTATACTGTGATATAGTGTGTAACACACAGTACTGCCATAAGCACATCAGCACCCAAGCCATGTGACAATGGGACAGAGCCATAGAGCACCTGCTGTGCTGTGATCAACATAATGATGACGATCATATGTACACAGTGAGATTCTACTGTACACTTGTGTTTGGGGGGGGGGGGGTAAAAATATGCCAAGCTGCATTTTTACCACCCCCAAACCACTCTCCTCGAAGAACCTTTCACCCAAGATTTCCAATTAGGTCTGCCTGTTAGTTTTTCTATGCGCACCTGATTGAAAGCTCCATGTAAGTCTAAGGAGTCCAAATGTAAATGGACTTGTGTCCGTTTACACCCGCCTGCCTTCGCATCCATTCAGGCCCCAAAACAATTTGAAAAGAACTAAGTACTTTTTTATTTTTCCAGACATAAATGTGATAGATCAAAGGTAGTCTGATGTAAACCAGTTCATTTACATCTGGCCACCCATTAAGCCACCACAAGTCTGTGGTGTATACAGACACAAACTGAATTGGCATGGGCATCAAAACACTGACATCTGTACCGTTCAGGTCCAATTAGGATTGGTGGGGCACTGTGACAGCTTCCTGGTGGGATAGGTAAGGCAGGGTCAGACTAGGGTCCGAACACGCCTGAGCTCATTCTAGCTTTTTTGGTGGTTGTGAAAAAAGTTCTAAAATTGGACATCTCTGCTGCTTTATAATATGTGTAATACATTTAGAATATTATTGGTTATTAAAGGCTAGGTTCACCTTTTGGAACATATTACATGTTCCACCTGTTTTCCAGCCCCTGCCACCAGTCTCCTCGATCCAGATGGGGTCAGGGGCAGGGACAAGGGTGGGGTCAAGTGCAGGATCAAGTGGGCCCTATCAGGTAGGCTATGCAGGGCCCCATGCTTTCTAACAGCGGCCCTGCCTTAATGTCATATACACCGTTCAGCCATAACATTATAGCCACCCACCTAATATTGAGTAGGTCCCCCTTGTTACACCAAAACAGCCTTGGCGGCATGGACTCCACTAGACCTCTGAAGGTATGCTGTAATATCTGGCACAAAGCCCTCAGTAGCAGATGTTTTAAGTTCTGTATGTTGCGAGGTGGTGCCACCATAAAGGCCAAGACCCAATGGAAGGACCCAAGTTTTCCTAGCAGAACATTGTCCAAAGTATCATATTGCCTCTGCAGGCTTGCATTCTTCCCATACTGCATCTAGTGCCCTCTCTTCCTCAGGTAACTGTTGTGCACACACACGTGATGTAAAAGAAAATGTGAATCATCAGACCAAGCCACCTTCTTCCATTGCTCCGTGGTCCAGTTCAGATGCGCACATTCCCATTGTAGGCACTTCTGGTTGTGGACACAGGTCTGCATGGGCACCCTGACCATTCTGTGGCTATGCAGCGCCATACACAGCAAACTCTAATACCCTTTTTTTTCTGCTTTTAACACATCTTCATGAACAACATGTTCACTTGCTGCCTAATAAGTCCCACCCACTGTCAGGTGCCATAGTAACGAGATAATCAATGTTATTCATTTTACTTGTCAGTGGTCATAATGTTATGGCTGATCATTATTTAGCCTATTCCAGCTGTATGTTTTTTGGTGGGTGAATACAATTTTGTTAGTATAATTGCTATTTTCATTTTATTTTTGCGTCTGAGCTATGATTACATACAAAAACTGTATATGGATTTTGATAAATTGTAAATATAGTAAGTTTATCACATGCTTTCTCCGTAAAGTTTTATGCTTTATGGGGGTGTTACGCATGGCATAATAGGAATGTTACTATGGTCAACACAACACAACACACACAACAAGGTCATTATTGTACTTTTTTCTCTGAGAATAGGTACAGGAACTCCCTCCTTCTGGGTCACCCCCTGTCTCCACCCCCTACCCACCTCTGAGCCCCGTTCCTTTGTTCCACTCCCTACCCACCACCCAGTACTGCCCCTTTTAGAGAATACAGAGCCAAGACCCAAGTTGTATTTTGTGGTGCTAAGTAATTTGTATGGAATGTGTTAATAACAAGAAAAGCTGTAAATAGATCGCCCTAACCCACCCAGCAACAATAGATCCCCACCAATAAAAGACCCCTCGCAACAAAATACCCCCAGAAACAATAGATCCCCCACCAACAATAGACCACTTGTAAAAAAACAACAACAACCCAGCAAAAATAAATCCATCACCTCAAACATACATCCAGAGAGGATTTGTCTGCCAGATACAACATATCTCCCAGCAGCCATCAACAATAGACCCCTCTCTCCACAGTAGATCTCTCCCAGCAAACATTGCCTTCCCCCAGCAAACATTGCCTTCCCCCAGCAACAATAGATCCCTCACCAGCAACAATAGACTCCCCCAGCCACAACAAGCTCCCCAGCAGCCAGCATCAAATAATATATCAATAATAGACCACCTAGTACACTTCAGCACCTCTTGCCATTACAAACATTCAGTGCTGGAGGTGGCGGAACTGCATTCCCCATGTTCCCACTGAAAAAAAAGGGGATCTATGGGGATTCAGGTGCATCTGCTGTTCAGGTGTTCCAAAAAGCAGCAGCTGCATCAGAATACAATAGCAGCAGTGGGAAATTCCTCTAGCAACACTATATAGTGAGGATAAGAAAATCTGTTAGATTATGTTCATTCCAAATACAGATTAAACAATAATCTGTGTATGTGTAGCTAGACACTTTTACTAATTGTTCTCGGTTCTGCATTCATGCCTCCTGTATAGCACCCGGCGGCTAACTGCACACATTGCACAAAGTGGTATAGGGGGCGCCCATGCAGGATGTAACAATGCAGCCCCCCCAGCATGGGATCCATACAGTTCCCAAGGTTTTACAGAGGTTGCACTAATCTGCATGCAAGGCTTCTATGTTGTATTAGAAGACAGTGAAGTTGATATATGTGTTGATTATAGAATTCAAAGACAAAATACTAAATTAGTAAATCTAAAAGTGATTTCTCTATACGGTAGAAGGTCCAACACCTTAGGGCACTAGCAAAAAAATAATAACTCACAGAGTGGGGTAGGGTTAAGGGTGAGATGGCCTGGAGGTATGTCCCCAAAAGCTTGCCAGTGTCCAATCACCTGAAGGTACCAACCTATAACCAAGGGCAGTGATGGCGAACCTTGGCCCCCCAGATGTTTTGGAACTACATTTCCCATGATGCTCAACTACACTGCAGCATTCATGAGAATCATGGGAAATGTAGTTCCAAAACATCTGGGGTGCCAAGGTTCGCCATCACTGACCTAGGGGCTATGATTACTCAGCCTTTGTTCTGTACTGTAAGATAAGGATAAGACGTTTCCCTGTGGCTTACTGTACTCTCAGTGAACACAATGGTTAGGAATGTACATGTTTGTACACTTTAACTAAGGTTTGTTGGGTGCCTCAAACCCGAATGTTGGGACTTTAAGGGTAAAGGTGAATTGATTCTTGTGTAAAAATAAACACTTTATTGAACTATTTACAGTATAATACAAAATAACATGTGATATGAGTAGCATCCCATTATATGAGCATTTTAGTGACATGGGTGAAGGCCCATTGTGAAAGGTGAAGGAAAAGTATAGAAGTTTGTGACAAGTGAGAAGAGTGACTTTTGTCAGACTTTTGTTCTCTCTGTTGTTCCATATTTTTTCTATACATTATAGAACAACAGAGAGAACAAAAGTCTGACAAAAATCACTTGTCACAAACTTTTATACTTTTCCTTCACTTTTCACAATGGGCCTTCACCCATGTCACTAAAATGCTCATATAATGGGATGCTACTCATATCACATGTTATTTTGTATTATACTGTAAATAGTTCAATAAAGTGTTTATTTTTACACAAGAATCGATTCACCTTTGCCCTTAAAGTCCCAACTTTCGGGTTTGAGACACCCAACAAACCTTAGTATCGTATCACGGGACGGTGGCCAAAAACGACTATTTGGGCCACACAGAGACCAAAAAAACCCTTCCTCATGTACACTTTAACAGTGAGGTGATCTCATCATTTTATTACAATAATTCAAGTCATATAGGGAAGTTCCATTTTTCCTAAAGCAAAAATCTTTAACAGTGCCTTTAAAAATAAATATTGCTTGAAACAAATCAGCCTATTCAGCATGCAATTCCTTTACTAAATCAATATATTGCAGCTATTTTATTGATTATACTGTGTTACTGCAGGATATAAACTAAAAGCCCATATACAAATACAAGAGACAGCACATAAAGTGATGACAGCTAAGAATGTATTTATATTGGACCAGCACTTGATTTACTTACTGGCTGCAGATTTGGATCTGAGGTTCACTGATGTGTGAGTATTGCCTAGAGGCACAAGAGATACGATATATAAAAACTAATACAAAGCTATAATGAAATGGCTGCTGACACTGTTGCATAGCTCAGGTGTTAACACATGGATTCATTTAGGAACCCAGAAGCCGAAGAGGAGCTGTGCAGTGGCGCTGTGACCTCAGAAGCAGAATATTGACCGTCTGAAGACCTGCCATTTTTATTCTAGGGACTGAATATAAAGTATTATTGCTGTAAAATAAATAATTTACCGTTTTCTTTCCTCTATCAGTTTCAGAGGGCTCATTTATTAAAGATGAAGTTTAGCTAAAAATTATTTTTAGCTCTACAGCTTGACATTACTTACCTGTGACAAAGGAAGTCCCATGTCTTACAGGCAGATGGATCCTGTAGAAATCTTTACCGCAGGGATGCTCTGTCCTCCTCCACCTGCTTCAGGGGCTTAATAGTTTCCTCTCTGAATGCAAAAAGAAAAAAGTTCCAAATGGGGACCCTCCTCCTCCTCCCATTTTTTCCACAGTTTTCACTGCTTTTACCATGATCTGTGAATGGCGGAGAGTCTAATGAGCCGCAGGATTCTCTTCTCCATTCACATGATCGTGTTATAGGTAATGAAAGCAATGAAATCATTCTTTTTCCAAAGGATGAAAGGGGAGGAGGGGGGTCCCTGCTGGAACTTTTTCTACTGAATTTAGCCTGGAGACCCAAAGCTATCAGTCCCCTGCATGCTGGAAGCTCAGCAGCAGGAAGAGGACCAAGCATCCCTGCAGTAAAGAGTTCTACAGGATTCAGATGCCTTCACAACATGGGAAACCCTTCATTACAGGTAAGTTAGGTCAATAAAACTGTAGGGCTAAAAATTATTTTTTAGCTAAACTTGAGCCTTAAACTAAAGAATTAAAGAAGACCAAAACATCAAATATATATATTTATATTGTACATACAGTACATGCTAACAAATGCATAGGTGTAACAGCTGCAGGTTGTTATTACCACTCACAGAGATCTACTATTCACAATACCCACAGTGAAATCTTTGTTCAGGCATCATCCAAAGGTCAATATCTACATCCTGAACTGAATAGCTGGCTTTGATAGGTCACATTCATGTAAATACTGCTTATGCAGCCCTTAGCTGTGTTCAGTCCGACACAGATCAGCCACTGCTGAAGCCCCCCACCTTGCTACCAAATTACAATTTTCTAGTTGGATAAATAGGGAGAGGAGACTGAGAAAATGTGTCCTCTTGTCTGCAGCAGACTGATCATCAGACCTCAGTCTAGGAAAAGTCACAAGTTGGAAATAAACAGCTGCTTTTTAATTGTCCACCTTTCTGACCATTTTTCATGTTCCATCCTTACATAGGGTGTAACAGGAAACACTGTCACAGTCCACAGCCCCTCCCCACCTCCAACCCGCCCCCTCTAAATCAATATATCTTCTCCTTGCAGAATCCTGTCATTTATTTTACTTTGATGCGGCTGTATGCGACTGTCCATAAATATATGTCATTCATTCACAGATCTATTCTATGAAATGACTACGTCTTCCACCACCATGGCACAAGGACTTGTAGATCTCAATTGTAGTTCATTGATAGCTTTCACCAGCCTCATAACTGCAGCTTTATATGTCAGTACAGAACAGACTTGCAGCTGGAAGAATAGTCTGCAGGAATTGAACCCACGATCCACTGATTGTGGTTGCAATGATTTGCAGGCTACAATACAAAAAAAATAATAAATGTGCTTTTATTTCAATCAATGTGGGTGCATTTAGTAATTTTTTTCAAAAGGTGAAATTAACATTTAATGATAAAATATAGATTTTCATATTGTGACAAGTCAGAAATTTAATATTACAGATTTATAAACCTATTGAAAAGTCCACTTCAAAGAAAAAGTACAGGCAACAAAATGGTAATTAGGTTCTTGGTTTCTCATAAGGATGCTAAGTGATTGTCATACTTCGGATATTGCAGGAATTGACCCAGCAATGCTGGAATTTAAATTTGGTTGCTGGGTCATTGCTAGATCTGTCAAACTCAGAGGGTCAGCTCTCCTGAGCCACACATCCTGGTTGCCTACTTGCCTGGCGCTAGTTAGAGACTAGCAGGAACCTCTGAAACATCAAACTCATGTTGCCTGGAGGAAAGGAATTTGGTGGCGGCTCTCAGAGGAGCTTCAAATCGGACAGTTTTCTACCGTCCTATCGGGTGAAAGCAGCCAGGGGACAAGAGAGGATCACACTGGGTGGGGAGAAAAGAAGCTGGAGATCACAGCACAATAGTAGGTCCATCAACTCCTGGGGGGAAGACAGCAAAATCAGACAGCAGTGGGTAAGAAGCAAAGGAAGGGGCTGCACTCCTAAGAGTAGAATGTATCCTAGAAGAAATGCTGTGGGGTGGGGTGGGGCTGGACTACATTGATCAGCACATGCCTTCAGTCACCTGCTCAGGCAGCCTATGAATCAGCAATGAGCTCACCTTCGAACAGTGATCAGGATGCACTCCACTTCTCACCTGAGTACTGCATGATCTACCACCCTCATGTGCAAGCAAAATAGTATTTTCTTTTTTTTTTTTATCTTATCTTCACATAATTGGGTATTCTTGTAAAGCGAAATTTCACTATATTCACTAAGCTCTGGGGAAAATTCCTTTGCAAATTGCAAGTGTTATATTTACCTACTAAGGATATTGCACAAAGCGGCCCCTTACCTCCTTTTCTGCAGTCCCTTGCCAGAGTTCTCTGCTCCCCTTTTTTCTGAGTGTGCCCCCATAGCAAGCTGTGTGCTATGGGGCACATGTGCAGGTGGACTGGGCTGTGTGTGTCCATAGACACGCACAGTGCAGCTCAGCCCTATCCTTTGCCTTCTTGACTTGACAGACAGCAGCACGAGCCAGGGGGAGGAAGGGGATTAAATGATGGCATGATCGGATGAAAATGGAACCAAAGATTTAATATCTGCCAGGGTGGGTTTTGCCCTCATCCTAATCAATAAACATATTCCAATAGGGATAGGTTTTGCAATAATGTCAATGTTTGTTTTGAGCAGAAAGTACTAGGTCCTCCATCTGATTTATTTCCTGTATCCTGTTGAGCCATAGCGACATAGAAGGAGGTTGAGGGTCCTGCCAATTCAGTGAAATGCATGACGCATTAAGAAGATGGATTTCTTATAGGATTAGAAGGGATGTCAGAAAGATGCAGTAGGAAAAAGGAAGGGACATTTTCTGTGATATTCTGTGGACTGAAAGGTTTTTTTTTTTTTTGTTTTTATTTACTTTAATGCAGAGAATACATTAGGGTAAAAAAATAAAAAAAAATACTTTTGACTTTAGATTTACTTTAAGAATGACCAGCAAACATATGCTATGGCTGTGAATTCATAGATTTAAAATATTGGTAAAAATAATCTGGTTTATTCTAGTTCTATCAGGAATAACTATACAAAATGGCATAGTTGTAAATCATATGGCTAAGGGCTCAGAAACAAATGAAAAACATTTCATTTAAACCTTTTAAAGAAGAATACAAACTAAAACAATAACAACAGGCTACAGTAGTCATGTACATGTTTAAATGTCTATTTCCATAGAGATCATAAATCCGCTATAATCAATAGCTTGTTTACAAACAGGGTGATTATGCAAATCACTATCCTGTTAATTAAGTTGGATTTTAGCAGACTCTAGTGGTTTTGCTGCTATTCTTAGTTAATTCTGTCCTAAATATTTGTCTGCTCACTAATAATTTGGTGTATAAACTGAAAAAGTGAACACCAGACTGCGTACAGGGAATACCATATTGATTTGTTAATGCTTTCTGAACAGACAATCTATGTTGTCAAGTTAAGAGAGGGGGGATTCTAATATTTACAACATTGTGCTAGTAAGGGTATTTACTAAAACTGGTGCAGCTCAAATCTGGAGCATCTGTACATGGCATCCAATCACCTTCTAGCTTTCATTTTCAAAGTTTAACAGAACAAGTTGGAAGCTGGTAGGTTCTGTCTGCTTCAGTTTTTGTAAATTACCATCATTGCACCTCCATTCGTAATACTTGACTGAAAGGCTTATACAGGGCTTATTTAATCTCCTTAGCAGTATTCCCGAGTGTGGCTTGGGTGGAATTTTAGTGCCATTAGCGATAACCCCGAGCCACAGTCGAGGTACCGCCAGGGAGCATCGCTGGATCCTAGTAGAGGTTACTTACCTTGTCCCCGTGATCCCGCGATGTGTCCCTGCAGCATACGGTAGCCGGATCTTCCGCCCGATGCTGTGAGCCCCGGCTTCCGTCTCCTGCAACGCTCGCAGGGGGGTGGAACCGGCGGCAAATTCAAATAGTAAAACACACAAACACACTGATATATTGTAATCCTATTGGATTACATTACAAAATAAAATAAATTGACATTAGTTTGCCCCCCACTGCCCTTTCCTGCAGTTTTACTGTACTTTTTATATATATATATATATATATATATATATATATATATATGTATATATATCTAGATAGATAGATATATATACTTTAACTTATTTATAGTTTTTTATTATATTATAATTTATGATTTTGTGTTTCAAACTTTATCATACCCGAGATGTTATAAAGAAGAACGCACAGTAAAAAAAATCATATGTAAATAGTTGGTTTGGGCTGCTTGTCCTTAAGAATTACATGCAAAATAATGGTACCGCTTTTAGCACCTAAAATCAGAAACAATCATACCGCCAGGAAGGTTAAAGTCCAACTCTGGGAAACTTAAAAATTCCTCAGCCTCACTGCAAAGATTAACTGGTCATTTAAGTCTAGAGGGCATTCGACAAATACATTAACTTTCCTAATCCTCTGTGCTGCTAGACCAGTCCCCGCTGTGTCTTCTTCAGTCTTTGCTTTACTCTGGTTAACATCAAATGTGTCTACCACAGCCTCACCTAAAAGCCAGGGAACATAAACGGCCATTGGAGACTTCCATACCCTGTGGAATTACTTATAACTGCCAAACAGAATTATGTTTTTGAGGGGGGAAGGATTTTGCCAGTAATGGGGCAAACAATGTCCACAATATAGAGAGATATAGGATAAGGATCCCCAGTTGGTGACTTTCTCTCTTTGGTAAATTCTTGGATGACCATACACATTAACACTCCTAATATTTTTATAGTCAAAGTTAAATAATATGTGAAAAATATAATTAGCGCAATTTCCGTAGATTAATCCCTATTAAATTTATTTGATGTGGTTTGAATACTGAACTCCTAATAATTGTGGCTGATGCTATATGTTAAATCAGCCACAATTATTAGGAGTTCAGTATGCAAACCACATCAAATAAATTTAATAGGGATTAATCTACGGAAATTGCACTAATTATATTTTTCACATATTGCATACATAGCATTGCTATGGTTGACTGGCTGCATTTCTGATAGGTTATCCTTGATTTTTGAAAGGGCTCTCTAATTTTTTTGTTCTAAAGAACTTCTAGGCACCAGTTCCCTTTATTATTACCATAAAGTTAAATAATACTCTGCTATTGTAATCTTCAGCTCCCTTGCTCCTCCTAAGAAAGCAGACTTTTGGTCTAAGAAATGCATCAAGGACTACATACCTCTCTTCTTTAGCATTTTCTAATGAGACCAGGAGACAATATGACCATTATGTCCTGCTATAAGCGTGGGACTTTGAAGGCATAGATTAAAGGGGGCAGTAAATTATCCAATGAGGACCAAATTATTGATGGTACCATTATATAAAGCAGTATACAGGTATAGGGGGTGCCCAAATAAATTCCACAGGGTCTGTGATCTGTGGTTGGAAGCTACAGATACTGTGGATGATCCATCCGTTCCAGATGTTAATGTGTCTTCGTCGGCCTTGTAATTGGCTCATGTCTATGTATGCTGGTGTGCTGTGTTTGTGCCTCCCTGAACACGCTGGACCGTGGTGACTGGGCTACATGTGCATTGGAATATCGGTACAAAGACCTGAGATAATCACGGATTCCTTTGAGCTGCAGCCACTGTTGGGGGGTTAGTGGGTCTATTTTTATTTTTATTTTTTGTTCACGTTTTGTTGTTGTTTTATTGTTCAATGTTTTGTTGAGCCTGGGTATGCCCACACGGCTCTGTTTTGTATGCTGTTTTCTAAAATTACAATAAACAGAATTTTCAAAAAAAAAAAAAATATATAAAATTTATTTTATTGTAAGTACAATGAGTTTAAAAACATGAAAACACAGACATGTGCATAATCAAAGTGTTTTCACGTTTTCATGTTTTTAAACCCGTTGTACTTACAATAAAATTCATTTTATATTTACATTATAATTTGGTCCTCATTGGACAATTTACTGCCACCTTTAATCTATGCCTTCAAAGTCCCAAGCTTATGGCAGGACACAGTCCTTTATTTCTCTGGCCTAGGGCTTGACTATATATCGGACATATTTCCTGCCCAAATTATTTTATTCTCAGTTACATCTAGGGATGTGGCAATGATTGGTGGAATTATGTGACTCAATGTTCCTCTATTTTCTTTTTTGCATATGCAGAAATCCAAAAATTTAATGATCAGGGAGATAGGATTGCTTGGTAGCTGCTAAAATATGTTTTTATTACTGTATATGTCTCTTTTTTATACAATATTTATTGATAGTTCTTAGATAATAGAATACATTTACACATAGCTACATTTAAAATAAAGAGATACTTTTACTATTTCTGTTATTGTACCCTAAAAGTCCTGACTTTTTTGGTAGGAAGATTGGAAAATGCTGCTCTCAAGTGTATTCAGTTTACAACAGTTTTCAGGCTGGAATGCTTCTTAGGTCCTTCTGAGTTTCTTCTTCCACTTCTAACTTCTTCCTAAAGCTGCATTAAGCTGCTTCAAGACACTTTTGCATTCCAATTTCCATTGACAAAAACAAATTACTCTGTACACAAGTTCTAATGATGTTTAACATCAGTCCAATGAGAACTAGGTGTCAAATGATCCATAGATTGAAAAGTATAGACAGTGGAAGTTGTATGTGAATGCTAATATTTTAGAATTGTTACTAGACTTTTCCTTCACAAAAACCGCTGCGCTTTGAGAACAGCTTGTGTGTGTTCACACCATGTAGTAGCTCTGATCATGATCCAGTCTAGCAGCCATGAGACACACTTAAGCAGCCATATAGCATGTGGTTCTTTTAATAAAAATGGAAAGAGCTTCACAGCAGTTAGTGGTAGTTTTACAGGCACACTGACTACTTGACTAATGCAAATTAGCCTATCTGTGCCAGTATTCCAATGCAGACAATGAGAAATGTTTGGGATGACATTGGTGGCCCTGTTTGGGACTGATAGTAGGGCAGAAAGCTCATGTTTGATGGCCCCTATATTTGCCACTCACACATATTAGAAATATGTGTTCGAAATTCCAGGTAAAAAGCGACTGGCAGACCTTGCAGCTCCATAACAGCTTACAATGCAGATATGCTGTAAAAAAAAAAAAGCAGGATTGATTCACCATTAGTACTTCGCGACATCCCCTAGGAAAATGTATCCAAACAAGAGAATAAAAGCAGGTATGCGGATGCCCAGGAGGAAAGAAAAATGTGCAAGCTTTAACTGTCCTCAGACAACACAACCTGCTGGCAGGTATACAAGCAAGAACATGCAGTGCAGCCTATGAGTCTATGTTTATGCCTATTGAAAGAGTAGTGGTCAGTGGCTGCTGACGACACATATCCCAGGAGGATTACCAGTGATCTTAAAGCAGTTGTAACCCTAAAAAAATTGTAAAAATGATCCTGTTCCTTTAAAACATGATACACAGCATATCGTTTGTGCGGAGTCATTTGTCCCTCTGCTGTATGCTGTAAAATACCTGGTTGATCCTGCCTGTTCCTGTGTCCCCCTGTGTACATTGATAGCGTGGTCAGTTTATGTGCCTCCATTAGCCCATAATCTCTCCCTCTCCCCCTCTCTCCCTGCCTGTCAGCTATTGAGTCAGTGCTGATCTGCTCTCTGCCCTTCCCCTCCTGCTGCTATTCTGTGTAAAGTAACTGTGCTTAACCGCTTGCCGCCCGCCCGCCGTCATATGACGGCGGAGCGGAGCGACCATTATCCTGGGCCGCCGTCATATGACGGCGGCACTTTAAGCAGGGCAGGCGCGCGATCGCGTGCGCGCCGCCCTGCACTGCCGGTGTCGGGGTGTCCCCGGGACACCCCCCGTCACCGGCAGGGGGGAAACAGCCAATGGGCGTGGCTGTTTCCCACGTGATCGGCTGTGTTCCAATGACACAGCCGATCACAATGAAGGCGCCCACCAGATGACCGCGCATGCGCGATCGGGAGCGCGCAGCGCGGTCATGTCGGTGGCACTGTGTTCCGTAGGAACACAGCTGTCACCGGCGGTAGTAAACAGTCACTGACAGTGACTGTTTACTATGTGATCGGCTGTGAATCCATTCACAGCCGATCACAAAATGTAAACAAAGAGCAGTAACTCACTGTTACTAGCTCTTCTCCCCTCATACAGTTTCCAGTATGAGGGGAGAAGAGCTAGAAACAGTGAGTTACTGATCTGTACACATGTCAAAAGTAAAAATCACACTAATAAAGGTCCCCACACAGTCCTCAGCCCCCCCCCCAATGTCACCTGTCACCCAACAGTCACCTCATCAGTGCCCAGAAATTGACACCCATAACGTTCACATGTGAGCGCAGCGATCGCAGGCAGAATCACTGCGATTCTGCCCGCGATCCGGAAATCATTGCAAATCGCGGGACGCCTGTGCGTTGCCCCTGATTTGCAATAGCACCCCAAACGCTGTGCGATGTTGCCGCCATTTCCGCCTGCCGAATCGCGGTAACATCGCGCAAACATCGCATGACGCCCAAAAAAGGTACAAGAGCTTCTTTGGAGCGTAATGCGTTGTTTGCGCGATGTTACTGCGATTCGGCAGGCAGAAATCGCAGCAACATCGCACAGCATTTGGGGTGCTATTGCAAATCACGGGCAACGCACAGGCGCCCCGCAATTTGCAATGATTTCTGGATCACGGGCAGAATCGCAGTGATTCCGCCCATGATCGCTACGCTCACATGTGAACGTAGCCCGAAAGTTCACCGGTCACCAGAGACTGCCATCAGTACCGCCGTGCACCATCGCCCGTCACCTGTCACCCATCAGTGACCATCGCCTGTCACCTGTCACCCATCAGTGACCATCGCCCGTCACCTGTCACCCCATCAATCACCGTCACCTGTCACCCCATCAGTCATCGTCACTTGACACCCCATCAGTGATCGTCACTTGTCACCCCATCAATCATCGTCATATGTCACCCCATCAGTGACTGTCACCTGTCACCCCATCAATCATCGTCACCTGTCACCCCATCAATCATCGTTACCTGTCACCTCATCAATCATCATCACCTGTCACCTCATCAATCATCGTCACCTGTCACCCCATCAGTCATCGTCACCTGTCACCCCATCAGTCATCGTCACCTGTCACCCCATAAGTCATCGTCACCTGTCACCCCATCAGTCATCGTCACCTGTCACCCCGTCAGTCATCGTCACCTGTTTGCCATATACATGCAATCACTTACTGACCGCCTAACGACTATATGCGTCGGCCATTAAAAGCTAAATACTGGGGTTATGGCAGCAGATAGCCCCCATAACCCCGGTATTTTTTGAAACGGCGGGCGGTCGGCTTTCAGATAAGGGTGGTCCCAGTGGCAGATTCGCCGCGGAATTACCCTTACGGTGCAGGGGAAGAGGTGCCCCCCCCCCTCCTGCCGCGTCCCAGACGTTTTCCCAGCTTACCGGACCCGCCGGCAGCGGGGAAAACTATCCGGTCCCGGATCTTTAGAGACAGGAAGTCGAGTGAGGGCAAGATGGCCCTCACTCAACTCTATGGTCTTGGAGGACCGGAGCTACGTCAAAAGACGTTGCCTAGCAACAGGTTTAAAGGGCCGCTTTTTTTTTTTGCTTTTTTTTTTTTCCTCTTTCAACAATTTTTTTTTTTTTTTTTCTTTTTTAGTGTAGTTGTGAGGTGTGAGGTCTTTTTGACCCCAGATCTCACAATAAAGAGGACCTGTCATGCCTATTTCTATTACAAGGGATGTTTACATTCCTTGTAATAGGAATAAAAATGATCAAAACATTTTTTTTTTTTAAACTGTGTAAAAATAAAAAAATAATAAATAAAATAAATAGGAAAAAAAAAAAAAAAAAAAAATTAAAGCGCCATGTCCCCGTTAGCTCGCGCGCAGAAGCAAACGCATACGCAAGTCCCGCCCACATATGTAAACGGTGTTCAAACCATACATGTGAGGTATCGCCGCGATCGTTAGAGCGAGTGCAATAATTTGAGCCCTAGACCTCCTCTGTAACTCTAAGCTAGTAACCTGCAGAAATTTTTAAAATGTTGCCTATGGGGATTTTTAAGTACCAATGTTTGGCGCCATTCTGTGAGCATGCGCAATTTTGAAGCATGACATGTTGGGTATCTAATTACTCAGCGTAACATTATCTTTCACATTATGGAAAAAAATTGGGCTAAATTTACTGTTTTCTTATTTTTTAGTTCAAAAAAGTGAATTTTTTTCAAAAAAATCGCATTTGGAAGACTGCTGCGCAAATATGGTGTGATAAAAAATATTGCAACGATCTCCATTTTATTCTCTAGGGTCTCTGCTAAAAAAAAATATATAATGTTTGGGGGTTCCAAATAGTTTTCTAGCAAAAAAAATGATTTTAGCTTGTAAACACCAAGTGTCAAAAATAGGCCCAGTCTTAAAGTGGATAAATGGACAACTTTGTGTAAAGCGCTACTTGGATGTGAGGCCTATGTATGTGGCCAGGCTGTGAAAAAGTGTTACACATGTGGTATCGCCATACTCAGGAGGAATAGCAGAATGTATTTTGGGGTGCAAGTTTTGCTATGTACATGCGATGTGTTAGAAATATTGCATAAATGGACAGCTTTGGGTAAAAAAAAATGTGTTTTCATTTTCTTTCCACATTTTCCAAAAACTTGTGGAAAAAAATGACATATTCAAAAGACTCATTATGCCTCAAAAATTATACGTTGGGCTGTTTGCTTTCCAAAATGGGGTCATTTTATGGGGGTTTCCATTGTCCTGGTGCTCCAGGGCCTTCAAAAGTGCGATAGGTTGTCAGGAAATGATATGTGTAATTTGTGCTCCTAGAATGCCGGACGCTGCTACTCGGATGTTAGGCCTCTGTATGTGGCCAGGCTGTGAAAAAGTCTCACACATGTGGTATCGCCATACTCAGGAGGAGTAGTAGAATGTGTTTTGGGGTGTAGTTGCAAGTATACATGTGCTGTGTGAGAGAAATAACCTGTTAATACGGCAATTTGTAAAAAAATAAAAAATAAAAAAAAAAAATCTTCATTTTGCAAAGCATTGTGGGAAAAAATTACAACTTCAAAAAACTCACCATGCCCCTTATTAAATACCTTGGAATGTCTACTTTCCAAAAAGGGGTCATTTGGGGGGTATTTGTACTTTCCTGACCTTTTAGTGTCTCAAGAAATGAGATAGGCCTTCAGTACATCAGGTGTGATCAAGTGTGATCAATTTTCAATGAATAGCACCATAACTTGTGGACTCTATAACTTTCACAAAGACCAAATAATATACACTTATTTGGTTTTTTTTTACCAAAGATAAGTAGCAGTATAAATTTTGGCCAAAATTTGTGAAGAAAAATGACTAATTTGCAAAATTTTATGACAGAAACAAAGAAAAATGCGTTTTTTCACGATATTTTCAGTCTTTTTTTATTTATAGCACAAAAAATAAAAAACCCAGTATTGATCAAATACCATCAAAAGAAAGCTCTATTTGTGTGAAAAAAAGGACACAATTTTTGTATGGGTAAAGTGTTGCATGACTGAGTAATTCTCAGTCAAAGTGTGAGAGCGCTGAAAGCTGAAAATCGGTCTGGGCAGGAAGGGGGTGAAAGTGCACTGTAGGCAAGTGGTTAATAACAAAAATCCCTTCTGTTATATGAAACTATGTTTTAAAAAAACATTATGCCGCTCAATATCTTATTTCAGAGCACCTCTGTTATAGGAAGAAATGTTGCACAGTATCTTTGTTTTAAAAAAATTATGCAGCGCAATAGCTTATTTCACAGTGCCACTCTCCTTCCTCGATCTGAGGACTACAGCGCAAGGGGCTGAGATTACCCTCTAACATTAGCCTGGAGGAGAGCGGTGGGCGGTCATGTGACCGCACAGCGGCACTGTGAAATAAGCTATTGCGCTGCATAATTTTTTTAAAACAAAGATACTGTGCAACATTTCTTCGTATAACAGAGGGGATTCCAGTAATTAGGCACAGTGATTTTTCAACTACTTTATTGGGTTTTCTAATATGTCCAATCAAAAATTCTGCCTTCAAGAAAAGATCTTAAGCAGGCAGTCTTCTGGACCCAGAGACAAAGCTCCCAACTCTTCATCATTTGGGGGGGACTGTCTCTCTTTTCAAACCAGATCCCTCTGTCCCTCTTTTCCCCTTCAGTTGTCCCTTTCTTTTTGGTCTGATATATACACATCTTTAAAAATGTACTGTTTGGTGGCCATGCTACCATGGGTTGAACCCTTCACAAAAAAAAACCTTTCCTCTTCCCACCTTCCATATTCATTTTTTTTTTTTTAACTTTCCACTTTTATTATGCCCATACAGCCTTCAATGTAATGTTTTTAGATCCCCATACAAAGTTACTTGCATTTCACTCCCTTTTTATTTGTTTTCTTTACCTTTAGGGTACTTCCCCTTATTTTCCATAGATAAAAATTGCAGGCTTTTACTGAACCCACTACAGCACTAGTTCACGTTCTCTTGTGGAACAAAAGAATCCGCCGGATGCATAACATCAAACAACATAACACTGCATTTGTTGTCTGTCCAAGCATTTACCTAGCCTTGTTTGATACTGACAATGTACCCATCTTGATTTTTGTTTTTCAACGAATACATGATGTTGATTTACATTTCAATTAAACTAATAAATAAATAATTTAAAAAAAATGTACTATTTAATTATGAAAAGTGTTATATTGCATGAAATATTAAATTATTGAATTTGCTATTTGGCACATCATTTGCAAAGGAAATGAAGGGGAAACGATAAGAATTTGTGGGCACTGCCAATACATTTCTGTAGACCTCAATGTCCATGAAACTTAGAGCATAGCAGGGATGTTAGGTTTGTATACATACTTTGTTCCTCAAAGGTGTTCCTCATTCCCATACCAGAAAGTTGAGAGGTATGAACAGATATGAGATGTCCGTCAGATCTGGCTGAAAGCGCCCTTGTTGGGAATTTATGTCGTGTCTACAGCTAGCTTTATTATTTACAATGCCCAGGGAGCCCCCACACCTGTAATGTTTTTTATACAAATACTAGCGAAATAGTAAAATAGCCAAAGTTACTCAACTGTACAGTGTGTAAGAGGTTAAAGTGGCACTAAGCAATATCCTGATTTTCCCAAAATCCATATACATCTACTACTTAATGGCCCTATAATCTATTTTTCATGAAAACATTTCTTACTGTTTTTTCTGCTTCCTTTGATCCCTCACTTCTGTTTGTTTGAAACGAGTGGAATGTACACTTCTTTATGTACACCACACATCCCATAGTCCATTGTCCTTAGTCCATCTCAAGAGCAGGAAAAAGAGGGTGGCTACATTTTGAGACCATGAAGGACAAACGTAGCCACCCTCTAACAGGAAGTCAGGTTACAGCATCAAAAAAAAAAAAAAAGGAATGTGAAGCTTTGGGGGAAGGGGGGGGGGGGTGTAAGCAATATCATTTTTTTTCTTTTTAAACCAGACTTTAGTGTCAGTCTAAGATACACCCCCAACTGTTGTTAAAGGGGAAGGGGAGGTTCCGCTTTACGGACTCATCCCCCAGCTCCTCTTGCACAACTTGCTCTTTTGAGGAGTGTGGGGGGGGGGGCGTGTACCCGATTCAGACAGGTACCTGGGGCGGGTGCCCGATTCAGACAGGTACCTGGGGCAGGTGCCAGATTCAGACAGGTACCTGCTTCCACTTCCGTTCCAAGTGCCGTGGTGCTCGCAACAGAAGTTCTCCTTCCTCCCTCCCCCTGCAGTTTTCTGGAACACTGACAGGTCCCAGAAGACTGCATCCACCATTCACAATGTACAGCGTGACTCGCACATGCCTAGTGGGCACCCGGCTGTGAAGCCGCATGCTGTCACAGCTGGGCGCCCCTAGTGAAGATGCCGGCGCCACTGAGGGAAGACAGAGGATGAAGACGGCTTGGCTGAGTCTACCGTTGGATCGTGGGACAGGTGAGTGGCCATTTTTTAAAAGTCTGAAGCTACACTTTTTGTAGCTGCTGACTTTTATTCTTTTGACAGGTGGCTAGAACTCCTCTTTAAGTAGTGTCTTTCAAAACAGAACATCTGAAAACAATAAGCAGATAGGGCAAATGGCTATCCCACTGCATATTTATTATTCCTATTTCATTTGGAGTTCTCTTTTGGATATCACATCTGACACATGCCGTAATACAGTCTGACAGATACATGGTGAAGATATTCCTGATTTCACTAAGTACATCTTCATCCTTGAACAATTTCCCTAATGTGGTGAAATAGTATTGTGACAATGTAATGTGCAGGGCAATATCTTTTTATCTTCTATATTCTGCAGGAACAGCAGAGGAAATGACCAGGATAAAAGTGTAACATCGCATCTCAATGGCTTCTTTTCTCGTCCCCTTACTGAATTAGGAAATTTGCAGAGCCGCTATCCATGCCTCAGTAAAGAAATATCTACACCAAAGACAGATTTATGGGGTTTGAATCCTGTATAATGCTTCTGTTAGGCTTGTTTATTATCATCCTTTACTTTAAACTTTTGAACTCAGTATAATAAAGTTTAGAAAGAAGGCGCAAAACAAAAATATCTCTGTTGACAACTGTGTGTTGTTTGAAGGATCCCCTAATGACTGCTGTCGCTTCTTGCAGGCCTTTAAAACTAAAATAAACCTACAGATTTTTTTTTTTTTTATGTGTCCAAGAAGCTTTAATGAAAATGCCAGAATTACAGAAAATGCTATGTTAATATAAATACAATTAACCATTTCGGTTTGCCTCATCCTTGTCTCATGCCTTACACCCATCCTCAAAGCCAACATCGGTGGCTGGCTCTTCTTTTGCATTTTGTGTTCCAAGCCACCAATTACGCTGCTGCCACATCTCACACATGCACAGTCATTTGAGGATAAAAGATGCCTTTTCCCTATTCAGATCACAATGTACAGCTTAGATCTCCCAGGAAAGTTCTGTTTATATACATATAAGTGTAATCCACCCACGATAATGTGTCTGTGCCTATACAATATTACTGTTGCTGTTCATTCCACAATCAAATGTTCTACCACAATGCAAACAGTACCAAATTTCTGAAGTGCAAATAATGTGCATACACCATAGGCATAAATTAAATATCAAAACAATGTGAACTAAAAAGCAAGTATCCAGTGAAAGTTCGTGAATGGACAGTCCCAAACACAATTTCTTCAAAACAATTTTCTGCACAGGATCATTGTGATGGGAGTCATTTTGGGTGGGGGGCCCATGGAACCCAGCTTACCTTAGAGAGGTTGGTAAACCACTGTCTCAGCTCCCCAGGTCCCTCTTATGTGTAAGTCACCCTGTGTCTATTCGGGGCACAGGGTGACCAAGAAAATGATGGACAATTACTAATGGACACTGAGAATATGGTTTGGATTACTTCAAATGGGACAGGCATATTTATTAACAATATCCCTCAAGAAATATATGAAGATTTAATCCCACTTTACTCTGTGAGACTTACAGCCTGTTATAGAGCATTGCCATGAAGTCTGTGATTCCTGAATAATCAAAGCATTGCTTAGATGTGGATTCCATGGTTAATTGTATCACCTATTGTTTGTCTGTCTGCTAGTACTGTGTGCACTCCAACTAGGCTGGTTTAAGTGACTAGTTAATAAGCTCAATTTAATTAAATCACTATCAGCTATTAGTTGCTAGTGGGAAAGTAGAATACTGTTTGTGTTGGTTGTTCCTTAGATATGTTAATTATATTTCTGTATACAATTTCATCTGCATATGATAATGTTATCAGGCACCTGACCTGGTGGGGTTTATATTCTGCGTGGGTTTGTTCAATAAACAGTTCATATTTCATACAAGCTATTTGTCGGCTAGTCCTGTATGTTATGCGGCTATAATATCTGATATCTATGTTTAAGACTGGAGGAAGGGGTATACTGACGGAAGCATTCAAGCACAGTGTGGGCGGTTCCATCACAAGCACCTTTTGGATAAAATTATGTTTGGGACAGTCCATTTAAGGACTTTCACTAGCTACTTGCTTTTTAGTTCCCATTGGACATTTTGTTACAATTGTATTTGTTTTGATATTCAGTTTATGCTTATGGTGTATGCACATAATTTGCACTTCAGACATTTGGTACTATTTGCACTGCGGTTTGTGGTTGAACCTTCTGTTAATATAGCCTTCGCAGGGAGGCATCTGTGAGTTCATCTGTGGGCTATGTCACTAGTAGGGATGATCGAACTTTTGAAAAGTTCGGTTCGGCCAGAACATCCGAACTTCCCGAAATTTCGGCCCGGATTTCAGAACCCCATTGAAATCAATGGGACCCGAACTTCGGTAATCAAAAAACACAATTTTTAAGCCCTAAAACCCAATAAATGCCCCTAAAAAGTCCCTAGGGTTCTGGGTCATGCCCCATTAACTATTAATCACACAAAAAAAGTTCTTAAAAATTGTCATTTTTGATAAAAAAGCCAATTATTGAAAAAAAAAAAAAAGAGAGAGATTTTTTTTATTTTGACTTTGGATTTAGTATCTGGGGGGGTCTAAAAAGTGTACATGTGAAGTTTCAGCTCTGTAGCATGTCCAGAACCATGAAAAAAAAAAAGATAATTTTTCAGTAGAACAGGGATGTGGGACCCTCCTTTTACACCTATATGATCTTTTTTTTTTCTGGTTCTGGACATGCTACAGAGCTGAAACTTCACAGGTACACCTTTTAGACCCCCCAGACACAAAATCACACAAAAAAAAGTTCTTAAAAATTGTCATTTTTGATAAAAAAGCCAATTATTGAAAAATTAAAAAAAAAAAAAGAGATTTTTTGATTTTTACTTTGGATTTCGTATCTGGGGGGTCTAAAAAGTGTACATGTGAAGTTTCAGCTCTGTAGCATGTCCAGAACCATTAAAAAAAAAGATTGTTTGTATTAGAACACTTTCTGCCTAGGGGGTTGGCTTCTCTTCTCGGTTTTCACACCTTGCCGGTTTAATAGCAGGCATTTTTTTGGGTTCTTTGCAGTCAGGAAAAACATCTGAACTTGTGTATAGTGGTACTGTGCAGTTCTGATGTTTTGCCTGCCTCCAAAAACCCCCAAAAAATGCCAGCAAAAACACACCTGGGCATTTTTTTTTTTTGAGGCTAGCGTTTTTTTGGCATTTTTTGGGGTTCTTTTGAGGCAGGCAAAACATCTGAACTTGTGTATAGTGGTGTATATACACACATACATATATTTATATACACGCCTAGACATATATAGGTGTGATAGTAGCAGAAATATATGCTTGCGCTAATGAAATCATTTACAGTAATATATTTCTGCTACTATCACACCTATATATGGCTAGGTGTCTATATACATATAATTATGTGTGTATATATACCACTATACACAAGTTCAGATGTTTTACCTGCCTCAAAAGAACCCCAAAAAATGGCAAAAAAAACGCTAGCGTCAAAAAAAAAATGCCCAAGTGTGTTTTTGCTGGCATTTTTTGGGGGGTTTTGGAGGAAGGCAAAACATCAGAACTTGTGCACAGTACCACTATACACAAGTTCAGATGTTTTTCCTGACTGCAAAGAACCCAAAAAAATGCCTTCTATTAAACCGGCAAGGTGTGAAAACCGAGAAGAGAAGCCAACCCCCTGAGCTGAAAGTGTTCTAATACAAACAATCTTTTTTTTTTTATGGTTCTGGACATGCTACAGAGCTGAAACTTCACATGTACACTTTTAGACACCCCCCCCCCCCAGATCTGAAATCCAAAGTAAAAATCAAAAAATCTCTTTTTTTTTTTTTTTTTTTTTTAATTTTTTCAATAATTGGCTTTTTTATCAAAAATGACAATTTTTAAGAACTTTTTTTGTGTGATTTCGTATCTGGGGGGTCTAAAAGGTGTACCTGTGAAGCTCTGTAGCATGTCCAGAACCATAAAAAAAAAAAGGATTGTTTGTATTAGAACACTTTCAGCTCAGGGGGTTGGCTTCTCTTCTCGGTTTTCACACCTTGCCGGTTTAATAGCAGGCATTTTTTTGGGTTCTTTGCAGTCAGGAAAAACATCTGAACTTGTGTATAGTGGTACTGTGCACAAGTTCAGATGTTTTGCCTGCCTCCAAAAACCCCCAAAAAATGCCAGCAAAAACACACCTGGGCATTTTTTTTTTGACGCTAGCGTTTTTTTTGGCATTTTTTGGGGTTCTTTTGAGGCAGGCAAAACATCTGAACTTGTGTATAGTGGTATATATACACACATAATTATATGTATATAGACACCTAGCCATATATAGGTGTGATAGTAGCAGAAATATATTACTGTAAATGATTTCATTAGCGCAAGCATATATTTCTGCTACTATCACACCTATATATGTCTAGGCGTGTATATAAATATATGTATGTGTGTATATACACCACTATACACAAGTTCAGATGTTTTGCCTGCCTCCAAAACCCCCCAAAAAATGCCAGCAAAAAACACACCTGGGCATTTTTTTTTTGACGCTAGCGTTTTTTTGGCATTTTTTTGGGTTCTTTTGAGGCAGGCAAAACATCTGAACTTGTGTATAGTGGTATATATACACACATAATTATATGTATATAGACACCTAGCCATATATAGGTGTGATAGTAGCAGAAATATATTACTGTAAATGATTTCATTAGCGCAAGCATATATTTCTGCTACTATCACACCTATATATGTCTAGGGGTATATATACAGACATATATGTGTATATATACCCCCTATACACATGTTCAGATGTCATGTCTGACATCAAACATGTCCTCAAAAAAGCACTGGCAGTGGCAGCCCCTGCAGCATAAAAAATGCTTGGCTGGTGAGAAGCCATATTCCTGTCCCGAAGCAACTCAGAGAAATGATCATTTCTCTATAGCGGTCACCCTGCTATGGAAGGGGTTTGTCACCCTTCCATAGCAGTCACTGTCAGTTAACCCTACACTACACTACGGTCCCCTTACACTTAACACTTTCCCTACAGAAACTAAATTTTTGAAGCTAACTTAAGTGTAAAGGAGCACTCTAACTACACTAGATATCCCTTTCCTCACACTAATAAATGCTAAATGACACTTTTAAAGTAAAATTAACAGAACTGCTTCCACTCTCTTCCATGTCCAGTATAACAATGCTAGGAATATGGCGGGGGCGATCTTATATACTGGGGGGGCGTATTCACTAATGATTGGTCTAGGGACCCCCCTAGTCACTCCAATCACATTCCTAGCATTCTCCTGCCCCCTCAATTGGCTTTTGCTAATGGTTCTGGTCCAATCACGGACTTTTAAAGCCCATTTCCTGAAGCATTGCATTTTGGTCGGTTCTGGTAGCCGAATTCCGAACTTCTTGGGCAAAAAGTTCTAAATTCGGCCGAACCTCGAACACCCAATGTTCGGGCCGAACCGATGGTGGACCCGAACCGTTCGATCATCCCTAGTCACTAGTGCCTCATTCATATATGGTACTAACCATATAATTATTTGATTAAGAAAAATAACTTGGGGATGTTATGGGAAGTGCACGCACCAGGGATTTTTAATGTGGGAAGGAAAAGTTTGCTTTCAAATGGCAGATAAAATAGAACAATGCTCAGCATATAAAGACTTTTAGGTCTTTAAAGACATTTGGAGTACCATATAAGCATTGCAAAAAAACCCATTATGAGTCAAGTGGCATTTTCACTTCCCAAATTCCCAGATGAAACCACTACAGTGTTCCCACTGCACTGCAGAGCCTTGCATGACATGCATATACTCTCCACTAAGAGATGACTTTCCCAGGCCTGTATCAGCATTGCACGTGACAAGTACAGTGACATTAAAATGCAGGGAAAATCAATGCGCTTTTATGAACATTTATCTTTCTTTCCTGGTGGTACAGACAATCTTAATTAACCTTTAATATTTATGTGCTGACTGTAAAATCGAGGACAGTTCTAACCCTCTATATAACTAAATTTGGAAAGTATATTGATGTTTCCAGAAAGACCTAAAGTTTTTGCCTTATCATTTTCCCTCTTTATTTTAAAACATGTTCAACTGATTGTTGGAACCACCATAATTCTGAGAAATACCTAGTTCACATTAGTCATCCTTTAGGCTGGGATCACACTGGTGCGATCACAGACTTTGCATGTGATTTGCACCGCATTGCGGTGCAGATCACATGCGGTGTCTGTGCAATGTGAATTCAGCCATACAAACTGTATAGCTGAAATCGCATCGTATTCACACCAAAATGGTGCAGGACCCTTTTTTTTTTGGTCCGCACTGGAATCTGATCGCATGGGTGTTCACGCATATGCGATCCGATTCCTGCACAATTTCACAGTTTGCACTGCGATCTGCAAACCCATCTGGGGTGCCTTTAACTTTACATTGAAACCCCCAGCGGTTTGCAGATGTCAGTGTAAACCCCCAGCGATTCAGGTGCGATGCCGAAACCCGCACAGGAATCGTGCTGGTTCCCGCATCGCACAAGTGTGAACCCAGCCTTAAAGTATATGTAAACCTTCACCTTGTAAAAAAAACCCATTCAATTCACAATAGAAATGAAAGGCAAAACATTTGTGTATAGATATAAAAACATTATAAATACATTTTTTCCCCTTTTTATAGGTTACCTCATCCCCTCTGTTTTCAGCTGCATAAAGAACTCAGAGAGCTGGAGGAGAAGAAACAGTGGGGTTCGGTGTCAGAACAAGTCTGGTCATTGGAGGAGAGCAGACTGAGTTCCCAACACAGCTAGAAAACTGACCACGCTGTTCTGTCATGCTTAGTGTAGTCAGTTTTTGAGGGAGAGGGAGTGACAGGAAAACCAGGGATTTCACACAAAGGAAGCAATACAAAGAGAACGGGATACTTTTTTTTATACAAGTACATGGTACAGCAGGCACACGTCAGGCATATGAAATGTTGGGTTTACATATTCTTTAAATAGAAATACAAGAATACATATACCTAAAATTGTTTAGGTATGTACTGTTATCTCAGCTGAATGAAAGGCTTGCTTCAGCCAGCAGAAAGATTTCTGTGTGTATCAGGACTTTTCCTGAAGCAGCACAGGGAATAATGTCAACACCCATAATGTAATTCCAGGAAACAAGTAAATCCAATCAGTGAACTTCTAGTACTATTCAGATTGTAGTGTAGAAATTCAGTGTAGACTATTTTCACAGAACTCCTCACATGTGACTGGGGGCTAACTTCCTGCAGTCAGTGCTTCATAATTTTCTCTTTTGCAACGTATCACCAATCAGATTCAACCTTTCAAGACAAATTGGAATCTGATTGTTGGCTGTAAGAATTTTAGTGCTAACCTAAAAATTCAGTCCATTCATAATTAATATTTCAGTTAAGTGGAGCTTGGTGGTTTGAGTCAACCACTGACTTTTTCTATCTCTTGAGGACACAGTTTTCAGTTTTGTTCTGACTCACCGACATCTCACAGTACAAAAATTGATTTACACTGATTAAAAATAGTATAGCATCAAGTAATTTAACTTCTTCCCATCTGCGCTATAGCCGAAGTACGGCTACAGCGCGGACTCACATTTCCGGGAGGCCGTCTTTAAACGGCCTTCCAGAGACAGGCTCCCCGCGCGCTCCCGCGAGCGCGCATCGGGGAAAATCTGTGTCGGCCGTGTCCCTTGGACACAGCCAATCACAGATCGTGGTAAATGGCCAATCACAGCGGCCATTTACCACGTGATCGGCCCATGCAATGAGAGATGATCTCATATGTAAACATATGAGATCATCTCTCATCGCCAGCGCTCCTTCCTCACACAGAGACTGCAGTTTGAGGAAGGAGGAGAGCCGATCAGCCGCCGGGGACACAGAAGAATGTAATCAGGGCACTGATCGCCAGTGCCCTGATTACACAAGGTACATTAAACACACTAACTGCCCACCATCAGTGCCCACAGTGTCCGCCATCAGTGCCCCCCATCAGTGCCCACAATCAGTGCCCATAGTGCTGCCAGTCAGTGCCCATCAGTGCCTGCTCATCTAGGCACTGATGAGCACTGACTGGCAGCACTGTGGGCACTGATAGTGCTGCCCATCAGTGCCACCCGTCAGTGTCCATCAGTGCCACCCACCAGTGCCCATCAGTGCCGCCCGTCAGTGCCCATCAGTGCCGCCTCTCAGTGCCCAGCAGTGCCACCTATCAGTGCTCATCAGTGACGCCTATCAGTGCCGCCTATCAGTGTTCATCAGTGCGGCATATTAGTACCTCCTCATCAGTGCCACCTCATCAGTGCCCATAAGTGCCACCTCATCAGTGCCCATAAGTGCCACCTCATCAGTGCCCATCAGTGCAGCCTATCAGTGCCCATCAGTGCCGCCTCATCAGCGCACATCAGTGAAGAAGAAACATTTATTTCTTTTCAAAATTTACTCACAGTAAATAAGAAAAACTTTTGTAAAAAATAAAAAACCCAGAGATGATTAAATACCACCAAAAGAAAGCTCTATTTGTGTGAAAAAAAGGACGAAAAATTCATATGGGTTCAGTGGTGCATGACCGAGTAATTGTCATTCAAAGCGTGAGAGCACTGAAAGCTGAAAATTGGTCTGGATGGGAAGGGGGTTTAAGTGCACAGAAGGCAAGTGGTTAAACTCCTGGATTATTGATCTGGTCAGTTAAGTAGCAGAGGGGGTTGTTAATCAATTTGAGCTGCTTTGGTGTTAAGGAAATTAACAACAGGTGCACTGGATGGGCAACAATGAGACAAGCTCCAAAACAGGAATGGTTTTACAGGTTTAGGCCACTGACAATTTTCCCCTACTTATCTTTTCTGACTGTTTTTTACTAGTTTTGAATTTGGCTATGGTCGGTGTCACTACTGGTAGCATGAGGCAATACCTGGACCCTATAGAGGGTGTACAGGCAGTCCAACTCCTCCAGGATGGCACATCAACATGTACCACTGCCTAAAGGTTTGCTCTGTCTCCCAGCAGAGTCTCAAGAGCATGGAGGAGATTCCAGGGGACAGGCAGTTACTCTAGGAGAGCTGGACAGGGCTATAGAAGATCCTTAACCCATCAGAAGGACCGGTATCTGCTCCTTTGTGCAAGGAGGAACAGGATGAGCACTGCCAGAGCCCTACAAAATTACCTCTAGCCGGCCACTTGCAAACAATCAGAAACCGACTTCATGAGGGTGGCCTGAGGGCTCGATGTCCTCCAATGGGCCCTTTGCTCACTGCCTGGCACCAAAGAGCTCCATTGGCATTTGCCATTGAACACCAGAATTGACAGGTCCTCCACTGGCACCCTGTGCTTTTCACAGATGAGAGCATTTTTACCCTGAGCCCATGTGACAAACATGAAAGAGTCTGGAGAAGCCGTGGAGAATGTTTTGCTGCCTGGAACATCCTTCAGCATGACCAGTTTGGTGGTGGGTCAGTTATGGTCTGGGGAGGCATATCCATGGAGGGATGCACAGACCTCTACAGGCTAGACAATAGCACCCTGACTGCCATTAGGTATTTGGGATGAAATCCTTAGACCCATTGTCAGACCCTACACTGATGCAGTGGGTCCTGGGTTCCTCCTGGCGCAGGACACTGCCCAGCCCTTAAGTGGGGAGAGTACCTGGAGGTGTGCAGCAGTTCCTGGAGGATGAAAGAATTTATACCATTAAATGGACCCCCACGCTCGCCTGATCTAAATCCAATAGAACACTTCAGGGAAATTATATTTTGTTCCATCCAACGCCATCAGGTTACACCTCAGTCTGTTCAGGAGATCAGTGATGCCCTGGTTCAGATCTGGGAGGAAATACCCCAGGACACCATCCGACGTTTCATTAGAAGCATGCCCGGACATTGTCAGGCATGCATACAAGCACGTGGGGTCCATACAAACTACTAAGTACCATTTTGAGCTGCTGCAATGAAATTTGAGCAAAATGGACTACCCCGCTGCATCACTTTTTTTACTTTGTTTTTTTTTTTTTTTTTGAGAGGGGGGGGGGTCTTTGAATTCAGCCCTCTGTAGGTTGATACTTTTCCTTTCCATCAAATGATGTGGCATCCTTTCGTTCCTAACACATTACCTAGTCCATATCAGTATAGGTATCCAGCATGATATTTTTTCCCCATTGAGATCTGATGTGTTTTCAAACTGTTCCTTTAATTTTTTTTGAGCAATGTATATGTTCTGGGTTGATTTACCCTTTAGAGCAACTGGATATCAGCACATCTTGCAAGCTGGAAGTGTGCAATCAAAGCAATGCTAAACTTACCTTTGCTTCAGTGGTCCCTGTCCCTCGTCCCCATCTTCTGCTGGGTGCCAGTCTTCGGCCATTTTCACTGGCCGGTATGGGATGATGTCACTCCTGCGCATTTGCTTCCGGCACACAGGGACCGTGCCAGCATTGAAAGCTGAGCTGTGCATGTGCAGCTCAGTTTACGTGCCTAGGAAACCAGTAAGTAGGCGGGCAGACATTACATATCTCTTCTGCAATAAAGAGTCTGCCTTGCTGAAGTTAGTGACAACCGAACTATAGTTCTGCTTTAAGTCATATAAGGATATGGCAGAATAAATAGATTCTCTTCAAGTTAGCTAAACATTGCTCAAATTTTGGCTGATTTATTGATAATGATCACTGTTTGGGTATTTAGGCAATCGCAGGTGTTGCAGCTGTCAAATGCAATAGCCAGCAATGCAGATTCCCCTAGCCACATTCTTTAGCATGGATAGAGGAATCTGTTGATTGATAAATTAATAAAATGATTGCTGTATGGTTAGTCTTCCTGGTCTCCCTATCTCTAAGCTTTTTGAACATTTAATGACATGCATATGACAATGACTGAATTTTAATACCATTCCAGTAAACCCAATGTAACCCAAAAATTAGTGGTGGTGGGCACAAATACCATGATCTTGTTTCCTATTTAATGGCCTAATGTGATGCTCAGGTATTAAAGGGTTACCCTTAGGAGATAAGTTATTTCTAATCCTGAAATTGATTATTATTGAACAAAAAGAAAGTACTTGGTTGACAGGACCAATCGTTCCCTCTTCTTCATGTAAAGAAATAAGAATATCATAGACCATGTGGGTTGCCTCTGTCTTTTGGCCAAAATAGCACCAGGTACTACTGTGTTTAAAGATCAACCACAGACATCTGCCTATGGCCATCCTTAAAGAGTCACGGTCACTTTTCAATCAGAACAAATTGACAACACCTGCAGATACCGCAATACCCTGCCATTTTTATTTACCGAGCCACACTCCATTGATGCCTCCCTGCTCCAGCATCCTAGCCTATGATCATCAGGAGGATGTTTTCACAGACGCCCCCACATGATGGTGTTTGGTTCTGGTGATTAGCTACTTAGGCCTGAACACTATCACATGGGGGAGATCACAAGCTCCCCAATATTTAGAAGCCTTACTCTGTTATCATAAGCTTTGACAATGTAAAGAGATAGCCAGGAAATGTAGTTTAGTAAGCCCGGTGCGGGAAGAACTATTTACAGACAATATCACTTTGCCTTGAACTGTTAAAGCTTTAAGAACGTGGGGGGCAAAACAAGAGCCAAGAGCTTTCTGCTCCTCAAAGTTTTTATGGTAAAACGGACCTGAATATATTAAGCAAAGTCTGCCTAATATATTCAAGACCCCCACCCCTATAATAAACTGCCATATTAAAGTGAGAAAAGGAAAACCGTTTGTGAAAAAGTTAGTAAATATACTTATTTTCCCTGGGCTTCTGCCAGCGGCGTTCCTTCCAGCGAGATCCTGGAGAATGCTTAGTGTCACAAATCACAAAGAACACTCTTCTGCACTGTGCTGGGATGTCTCAGCAAATGGGGTACTCAGCATTCCCTGGGATCTTGTCTGAAGGATCATGATTTCATCCTTTGCTGTGAAGCTGGGAATAAAATAAGTATTTTTAGGGTCCTTTCACACAGGCTTTCTGCCCAACGGACTCTGTTTTGCTCAGCGGGGGACTGATCAGGCAGATGACGGCTCTGTCTCCACTCTCTGTGCAGAGACCCACCCTCCTCTTTGAGAGATCGGATGAAATTGAACCGCCTGTCCGTTTTCATCCAATTCTATCCAATCCTCCAGACGGATGGAAAATAGGGTTTCCATCCATCCGGATTTCATGGACAGGATGGGATCGGATAGCAGTGGGTGTCAGAGGATATGTCACCGCTGATATCCGCTGCTCCACAGAGGTACAAAAAAAATACATTCATGTATGTATTCTAAATTCAAAAGAGTACTTTCAATTACTCTCTGCTTCCTCCAAATTCCTTTTTTTCTGCTGCTGTTAGAGGGTGGCCATGTTTATCCCACTTTTTGTAGGATATTTAGGATGGTACCCTCTCTTGCTTGCTCCTGAGATGACTAAGGACTGTGACCTATGTTCTATGGGATTTTTAGTATGCATGGAGCAGAGCACATGACTATGAATTAGGGATCAACCAATATCAGTTTGTCGTTACCGATATGGGCCGATATTCTGCACATTCAATCACAAATCCAATGCAGAGTGACCAGTGCCCCCATCAATGCATCAATGCAGAGTGACCAGTGCCCCCATCCAATGCAGAGTGACCAGTGCCCCCATCCAATGCAGAGTGACCGGTGCCCCCATCCAATGCAGAGTGAACAGTGCCCCATCCAATGCAGAGTGAACAGTGCCCCCATCCAATGCAGAGTGACCAGTGCCCCCATCCAATGCAGAGTGACCAGTGCCCCCAACAATGCAGAGTGACCAGTGCCCTCATCCATTGCAAAGTGACCAGTGCCCCCATCCAATGCAGAGTGACCGTTGCCCCCATCCAATGCAGAGTGACCATTGCTCCCATCAATGCAGAGTTACCAGTGCCCCCATCTGCCTCCTGGACCGGCTCCTATGATAGACGTCACCAGTGTGCTGTCTATCATAAGTAGGAGACGGTCCAGGAGGCGGGACTTCGTATGAGAGCGCCTGCGCCGGGTAAGCAGAAGAACCCTTCTCTTTGTGTAATCAGGCGGCGCTCTAATCCCCATCCCCCTTCCCCTCCGGAGGCAGCCCTACCCTAAGAAAATATTGGTCATATCGGCCAAGTTTGTGGCCGATACCGATACTTTCAAAAAGGTGAATATCAGCCAAACCGATAATCCCTACTATGAATGTGCACCGCTTATTCTAAACAAACTGAACTTAAGCCTAAATGTGTGGATTTTTGGAGAATAAGGACTTGTTAAGTGTCACCTAAATTGCAGCTGATCCAGTAATTTAGGGATTAAAAAAATAATTTACATAGAGGGTTGAATTCCATGTTTAAAGCGGTATTATACCCAAAAGCAAACATTTATTATATTACACCTTACCAGACTTACTCTTTCCCCAGCAGGGAGTTTTCCTGAAGAAGGTATTCCGGAGTTGTCGGTGGGGTTGCTGCACACAGCTGAGGTTTCCCATCCAGCTCCCAGCTCTCATGATGTGATGTGATTGTAAGGGATGTCAGGTACCCCATAAAAAAACACATTTCTGTTTCATGGCATTTCTATTAACCGATTGCCGACCACCGCACGACTATTTACTGCGGCGGTCAGCCCCGGCCAGGCAGAGTGACGTAGATCTACGTCACTTGCCTATCACTTCCTTGAGAGCCAATAGCAGGCGAGCGCGCGCCCGCCGCGGCTCGTTCACAGGGTAGTCAGTGCGTGTGATCGGCGGACCCGATGTCCGCCGGTCACTCGCCAGTCGTTGGTGCAGAGGGAGAAAGTCAGGCGGCTGATGTAAACAAGCCGCCTGTCATTCTCCCCTGTGTAGAAACAGTGATCATACGGATCTACTATGTAGGACCGTTGATCACTGTTCCTACACTAGTAGCCACAGCCAATCAAAGTAAAAAGCACGCCCCTAGGGACACACTTAACCCCTCCCTCCCCAATAAAGTTAACTTCTTCCCTGCCAGTGTCATTTTGCAGTAACAGTGCATATGTATAGCACTGATTACTGCAGTAATGTCACTGGTTACCCCAAAAGTGTCAAAAATGTCAGTCAAGGGTCCGATCTGTCCGCCGCAATGTCGCAGTACCGCAAAAAAAAAAAATCGCAGATCGCCGCCATTACGCGTTAAAAAAAAAAAAACACCAAAAATGACAGAAATATTTCCCTTAGTTAGTAAACGCAATAACTTTTGCGCAAACCAATCAAAATACGCTTTTTGCAATTTTTTTTACCAAACATATGTAGCAGAAAACAAATTGGCCAAAAATGTTAAAAAATTTTGATTTTTACATTTTTTTGGGGTAATTTCATATAAAAAAATGTGAAAAATATTGTTATTTTTGCAAAATTTACGCTCTTTTTTTGTTTATAGCGCAAAAAGTAAAAATTGCACAGGTGATCAAATACCACCAAAAGTAAGCTCTGTTTGTGGGAAAAAAAGGACTTCGAATTTGTTTAGGTACAGCGTCGCACGACCGCGCAATTGTCCACTAAAGTCACGCAGTAAAAAAAAAAAAATCGCAAAAAAACCCCTGGTCAGGAAGGGGGTAAAATCTTCCGGGGCTTAAGTGGTTAAACCACCAGTAGATGGCAGCACAAAGCACAAAGTTCAACTGCAAGCAAGTGGGAGCAACTAAAATTTAGACCTTTTGTTCCCGGGGGAACAGAATAGCAGTTGCTGTGCTGTGTCCACCAGACTAAAAGGTTATACCTCATGTCCTTATCATTGCAGGTAAGAGGGAGTATATTTAGGGCTATAAACAGGGCGAAATTGATTTAATTTACATCCCTGTGATCAGTAAAGGCTGCTGTCACTACTGTGTGATTAAATAACACATTGCACAAATGTTAGTGGGTCACACTGTAGCATCACATGACTACAGAGTACCAGGAATGTGGTTATTATAGTGTTATGTTTTATATCTTATATTAGATTGTACTATGAGACCACTGTGATGCAGTAGGAGTAACAACATTTCAGCACATGTTTAATTGGTTATTATTTTCTATGAGGACGTTATTCCTGTACATGAAAATGTTGATATTGTTATATATATATATATATATATATATATATATATATATATATATATATATATATATATATATATATATATATATATATATAGTTATGTAATAGTGTGTATGAACAGAATAGCAGTTGCTGTGCTGTGTCCACCAAACTAAAGGCATCATACCTCATGTCATGTCATTGCAGAAACGTTTTCAATAAAAATAATTCTGGTTTCACCCGGTCCGATCCCTTCGCACATTGGAATTATTGACCATACTTTCACCATATGTGCAACATGATCAGCCTTGGAGCTCTCCACTCCCAATGTGATGTGATCAGACTCAGAGCTCTCCTCTCCCGATGTGATGTGATCAGACTCAGAGCTCTCCTCTCCCGATGTGATGTGATCAGACTCAGAGCTCTCCTCTCCCGATGTGATGTGATCAGACTCAGAGCTCTCCTCTCCCGATGTGATGTGATCAGACTCAGAGCTCTCCTCTCCCGATGTGATGTGATCAGATTCAGAGCTCTCCGCTCTTGAGCAGAGAGCTCCGAGTCTGATCACATCAGGAGAGCCAGAAGCAGGATGGGGAACCTCAGCTGTGTGCAGCAATGCCACGAAATCTCCGATATTCCTACTTCAAGAAGAACTCCCTCCCAGGAAAAGAGTAAGTCCGACCACATCGATCCCCGAAAACTGATCTTCACATCGGGGTCCTCAGATTACTCTGGGGAGAACTCTGGTCGCTGTGATCACTCATTGGAAGCATTGTACCCCGTGCAGCACTTTGCACTGATCATTCTACTCTGTGTTGTATTCTTAATTTCTATTATCGTGCTCTGCATAGTCACCCCCATCACACCGCATGGCCTGGGGAATGCACCACCCCCTCCCACCCTTCTACAGCCTGGCCCGGGTGGCACAGATGTAACACACTCTGGGGAAGCCCCGATGGATCACATTTCCCCTGACCTGTCTGATCATTTCCGTCATCAAGGATCGGATCAGCATACTGATTTAATGGGAACATGTTATATTCCATAGATCTATTGTCCACACAGAGATTGACAGGATCATCCTGTGTTCCATACACTCCCTGCATAGCCATCAGAGACACAGCATAGCCACCAGAGACCCCACACAGTCACTAAAGACCCCACACAGCCACCAGCGACTCTGCATAGCCACCAGAGTCCCTGCACAGCCTCCAGAGACCCTGCACAGCCACCAGAGACCCAGCACAGCCATCAGAAGCCCAACATATTCACCAGAGACTCCACACAGCCACCAGTGACTCAGCATAGCCACCAGAAACCCAACATAGCCACCAGAGACCCTGCATATCAACCAGATACCCCGCACAGTCACTAGAGACCCCACACAGCCACCAGAGACTCTGCATAGCCACCAGAGACCCTACATGGCCATCAGAGACCCCACATAGCCACCAGAGACCCTGCACAGCCACCAGAGACCCCACACAGCCACCAGAAAGCCAACATAGCCACCAGAGACCCCGCACAGTCACCAGAGACCCACCTTAGCAACCAGAGACCCCACACAGTTAAGAAAGACCCCACATAGCCACCAGGTACCCCTAATAGCCACTTGCTAAGGAAGGAGTGGGACAAACTTAGATGGGGACAGCGCCAAACTTTAGTCTTGCCTAGGGCAGCACAAAACCCCAATACCCCACTGGTTGAGACAAACAATTTACCACCGACAGGGTGCTTACAATTATCAGCTTTTATTTTTTCATGTAAAACCTTTATCCCAAAAGAAAAAAATGTTGCTGTGTGAGCTGGAATTGGTCTTAAACTTGTTAGTGTATCAAAGTCTGCTAGTACATCTAAAACTCACCCCCCCCCCCCCTCAAGACTGACAATGCTGCTGTCCAAAGGGGTCTCTGTTACTCCTTCACTCAGAGTGTAGGCACCCTAATACAGGTGGTGTGAATGGCCAGATCATCAGGTGAATACAAGGGGAAAAGCTTAAAAAAGGAAAACAAATGCAGTCACTACATCTAATGATTGGTAAGCTGTAATATATTACATTTTTGTATTTGGGTTTAATATCACTTTAGGTAACATTGTTTATCTTTTACAATTATGTGGGTTGTATTAGAATAAAATGGGGTTGATTTACCAAAACTGGAGAGTGCAAAATCTAGTGCAGCTCTGCATGGTAGCCAATCAGCTCCTAGCTTAAGCTTGTTCAATTAAGCTTTGACAAGAAAACCTACAAGCTGATTGGTTTCTATGCAGAGCAGCACCAGATTCTGCACTCCCCGGTTTTAGTAAATCAACTTCATTGTGTATATACGAGATCTCAAATGCTGCTTTTTAAGAAAACAAGAAATAAAATTCCTACCCTCCTAATTCTGTAGTAATTATCTATTATTACTATATAGCAGAAGCACAGAATCGTACAATGTTTTGGAAGGACAAAAAACAAACTATGAAATTTGTTTTTTTGCCATAAATAGGAGAAACAAATACACAAGCATTATTTTTCCCATTACTGTACCCACAAGCAATAATGGGTCATTACAGTGGTAGATTTAAGAAAACAAACAAACAATCTCATGTTTCATTTACCTCTCATGCTGTAATCACGAAAACAAGAAAAACAACACAAATTGTATGCCTCCCCCTTTCACAAACAGGAACCGTGTCAACCACACAGTATACTGCGATCTAATATAACCAGAGTATAAAGAAAGACAGCATTGCTTTATATTTACATTAGTACATCTGAATTCACAGTGTGCATCACATCCACATGAACATAAAGGCACTATGAGAGCCAAACGCACTAAACCTCCTTTTATTCATCTATGCAAATCCTTTATCCCAAAAAAACTAAATATTTTATCTTTAACTGCTTATAAAATGTTAGTTGGAGGTCAACTTTAATTTTTTAGTCAAGTTCCTCTAAATCTGCCATTAGTGCATTGCATGGTGGCAATACATACTTCGATAAAAGATCAATTTATTTCCCGATTGATCTCTTCTGATAGGAATCATTGATCTGTAATTGATAGCCCATTAACCACATATGCCACACATGGAGAAATGGATTTCAAATATTAGTTCAGATACAATTGTAGGTTACTATTGTAAATTATCGATCGCATCTCAGTTTCCATCATGTCGTTTTATTATCTGATTAAGCAAAATATGATTATATTCATGAAATCAGTATTGCAAAGTTGCCAGTTGATGCAAAGCCCTCAATAATCTTCCACCAAAGCTGATTGACTCAGTTTGATCAAATCTGATCTTAATTAAATTAAATCTGGAATCAATCGTTTTGATGGAATCTGACATAAATTGGATAAAAACAAGTGTGTATGGCCATCATTATAATACTCTCTCCCCAGACTTACAATGATGCTGTCCAAAGGTGTCTTTATTGCTCCTCCATTGAAGTGGAACCACCCTAAGTCTCCATTCCCACCTGGGTGTTTTGGGATCGGGGCAGAATCACTGCAATTCTGCCCGCGATCTCAAAACGCACAATAATTGCAGAACGCAGGTTCATGTGCCATTATTTTCAATGGCACCTAAAACGCGGAGCGGTTTTGCTGCAATTGTTGCCTTTTTCGGTGCCACTGAAAATAATGGCACCTGAACCTGCATGTTGCGATTGTAGTGCGTTTTGAGACCCCGGGCAGAATTGCTGTATCCCAAAATGCCCAGGTGTGAATGGAGCCTAAGACAAGAAGTGTGTTACTGGCCATATCACCAGATCAAAGCATAACAAAAGAAAACTAAGGTGGCCATCACATTTAAAGTGTATATAAACTCAAGAACAAAAATTGATAATATTGCAGTTTACTAATACTAAGAGCCGGTTCACACTGGGGCAACTTGTCAGGCGACCTGGTCGCCGCGGGTTGCCTGCCATAGATTAGCACAGGACCCGTTCTAATAGGAGCGACACAAGTCGCTCCGACTTAGAAAAAGGGTCCGGAGCTTCTTTGGGGCGACCTGGAGCGACCTGCATTGACTTCAATGATATGAAGTCCGTGCCGGCCGCTCCGAGGTCGCGGTGCGAGCTGCGCACCGCGACTTCACCGGTCGCCCCGGCAAGTCGGGTCGCGCCTGTGTGAACCGGCACTCAGTGGTGGTGGCTGCATTTGTTTTCTTTGTTTCCATTTATTTACCTTAATTTTAACCAAACCTGGTAATCCTGTCATTATTTCACTTCCTGCCTTAGGATGACAACCATATTGAGCAGCATTGTCACCATAGGATAACAATCATACTGAGTAGCACGGTTACCCTAGAGATGACAATCATACTGAGCAGCTTTGTTACCCTAGGGGTGACAATCATACAGAGCAGCATTGTCACCATAGCGTGACAATCACACTGAGTAGCACGGGTACTCTAGAGATGACAATCATACTGAACAGTTTTGTTAACCTAAGGTGACAATCATACTGAACAGCATTGTTACCCTAGGGGAGACAATCTCACTGAACAGCTTTGTTACCCTAGGGTTACAATCATACTGAACAGCATTGTTACCTTAGAGTGACAATCGTACTGAGTAGCTTTGTCACCAAAGGATGACAATCATACTGAGTAACATGGTTACTCTAGGATGACAATCATACTGAGTAACACGGTTACCCTAGGATGACAATCATACTGAGCAGCATTGTTACCATAGGAGGACAGCCATACTGAGCAGCACTGTCACCCTAGTAGGACAATCACACTAAACAGCACCATTAACCTAGCAGGACAATCACACTAAGCAGCGCTGTTATCCTAGGAGGACAATCACACTAAGCAACGCTGATACCCTAGGAGGACAATCACACTAAGCAGCTCTGTTATCCTAGGAGGACAATCACACTAAGCAGCGCTGTTACCTTAGTAGGACAATCACACTAAGCAACACTGATACCCTAGGAGGACAATCACACTAAGCAGCACTGTTAACCTAGGAGGACAATCACACTAAGCAGCGCTGTTACCCGAGGAGAACAATCACACTAAGCAGCGCTATTATACTAGGAGGACAATCACACTAAGCAGCGCTGTTATCCTAGGAGGACAATCACACTAAGCAGCACTGTTACCCTAGGAGGACAATCACACTAAGCAGCGCTGATACCCTAGGAGGACAATCACACTAAGCAGCGCTGTTATCCTAGGAGGACAATCACACTAAGCAGCGCTGTTATCCTAGGAGGACAATCACATTAAGCAGCACTGTTACCCTAGGAGGACAATCACACTAAGCAACGCTGATACCCTAGGAGGACAATCACACTAAGCAGCACTGTTATCCTAGGAGGACAATCACACTAAGCAACACTGTTACCCTAGGAGGACAATCACACTAAGCAGCGCTGTTATACTAGGAGGACAATCACACTAAGCAGCGCTGTTATCCTAGGAGGACAATCACACTAAGCAGCGCTATTATCCTAGGAGGACAATCACACTAAGCAGCGCTGTTATCCTAGGAGGACAATCACACTAAGCAGCACTGTTAACCTAGGAGGACAATCACACTAAGCAGCGCTGTTACCTTAGTAGGACAATCACACTAAGCAACGCTGTTATCCTAGGAGGACAATCACACTAAGCAGCGCTGTTACCCTAGGAGGACAATCACACTAAGCAGCGCTGTTACCTTAGGAGGACAATCACACTAAGCAGCACTGTTATCCTAGGAGGACAATCACACTAAGCAACACTGTTACCCTAGGAGGACAATCACACTAAGCAGCGCTGTTATACTAGGAGGACAATCACACTAAGCAGCGCTGTTATCCTAGGAGGACAATCACACTAAGCAGCGCTATTATCCTAGGAGGACAATCACACTAAGCAGCGCTGTTATCCTAGGAGGACAATCACACTAAGCAGCACTGTTAACCTAGGAGGACAATCACACTAAGCAGCGCTGTTACCTTAGTAGGACAATCACACTAAGCAACGCTGTTATCCTAGGAGGACAATCACACTAAGCAGCGCTGTTACCTTAGTAGGACAATCACACTAAGCAACGCTGATACCCTAGGAGGACAATCACACTAAGCAGCACTGTTACCCTAGGAGGACAATCACACTAAGCAGCGCTGTTATACTAGGAGGACAATCACACTAAGCAGCGCTGTTATCCTAGGAGGACAATCACACTAAGCAGCGCTGTTATCCTAGGAGGACAATCACACTAAGCAACGCTGTTATCCTAGGAGGACAATCACACTAAGCAGCGCTGTTACCTTAGTAGGACAATCACACTAAGCAACGCTGATACCCTAGGAGGACAATCACACTAAGCAGCACTGTTACCCTAGGAGGACAATCACACTAAGCAGCGCTGTTATACTAGGAGGACAATCACACTAAGCAGCGCTGTTATCCTAGGAGGACAATCACACTAAGCAGCGCTGTTACCCTAGGAGGACAATCACACTAAGCAGCGCTGTTATACTAGGAGGACAATCACACTAAGCAGCGCTGTTATCCTAGGAGGACAATCACACTAAGCAGCGCTGTTATACTAGGAGGACAATCACACTAAGCAGCGCTGTTATACTAGGAGGACAATCACACTAAGCAGCGCTGTTATCCTAGTAGGACAATCACACTAAGCAGCACTGTTACCCTAGGAGGACAATCACACTAAGCAACGCTGATACCCTAGGAGGACAATCACACTAAGCAGCACTGTTATCCTAGGAGGACAATCACACTAAGCAGCGCTGTTATCCTAGGGGGACAATCACACTAAGCAGCGCTATTATCCTAGGAGGACAATCACACTAAGCAGCGCTATTATCCTAGGAGGACAATCACACTAAGCAGCGCTGTTATACTAGGAGGACAATCACACTAAGCAGCGCTGTTATCCTAGGAGGACAATCACACTAAGCAGCGCTATTATCCTAGGAGGACAATCACACTAAGCAGCGCTGTTACCCTAGGAGGACAATCACACTAAGCAGCGCTGTTACCTTAGGAGGACAATCACACTAAGCAGCACTGTTATCCTAGGAGGACAATCACACTAAGCAACACTGTTACCCTAGGAGGACAATCACACTAAGCAGCGCTGTTATACTAGGAGGACAATCACACTAAGCAGCGCTGTTATCCTAGGAGGACAATCACACTAAGCAGCGCTATTATCCTAGGAGGACAATCACACTAAGCAGCGCTGTTATCCTAGGAGGACAATCACACTAAGCAGCACTGTTAACCTAGGAGGACAATCACACTAAGCAGCGCTGTTACCTTAGTAGGACAATCACACTAAGCAACGCTGTTATCCTAGGAGGACAATCACACTAAGCAGCGCTAATACCCTAGGAGGACAATCACACTAAGCAGCGCTGTTACCTTAGTAGGACAATCACACTAAGCAACGCTGATACCCTAGGAGGACAATCACACTAAGCAGCGCTGTTACCTTAGTAGGACAATCACACTAAGCAGCACTGTTAACCTAGGAGGACAATCACACTAAGCAGCGCTGTTACCTTAGTAGGACAATCACACTAAGCAACGCTGTTATCCTAGGAGGACAATCACACTAAGCAGCGCTGTTACCTTAGTAGGACAATCACACTAAGCAACGCTGATACCCTAGGAGGACAATCACACTAAGCAGCGCTGTTACCTTAGTAGGACAATCACACTAAGCAACACTGATACCCTAGGAGGACAATCACACTAAGCAGCACTGTTACCCTAGGAGGACAATCACACCAAGCAGCGCTGTTATCCTAGGAGGACAATCACACTAAGCAGCGCTGTTATCCTAGGAGGACAATCACACTAAGCAGCGCTATTATCCTAGGAGGACAATCACACTAAGCAACGCTGTTATCCTAGGAGGACAATCACACTAAGCAGCGCTGTTACCTTAGTAGGACAATCACATTAAGCAACGCTGATACCCTAGGAGGACAATCACACTAAGCAGCACTGTTACCCTAGGAGGACAATCACACTAAGCAGCGCTGTTATACTAGGAGGACAATCACACTAAGCAGCGCTGTTATCCTAGGAGGACAATCACACTAAGCAGCGCTGTTATCCTAGGAGGACAATCACACTAAGCAGCACTGTTACCCTAGGAGGACAATCACACTAAGCAACGCTGATACCCTAGGAGGACAATCACACTATGCAGCACTGTTATCCTAGGAGGACAATCACACTAAGCAGCGCTGTTACCCTAGGAGAACAATCACACTAAGCAGCGCTATTATCCTAGGAGGACAATCACACTAAGCAGCGCTATTATCCTAGGAGGACAATCACACTAAGCAGCGCTGTTACCCTAGGAGGACAATCACACTAAGCAGCGCTGTTACCTTAGGAGGACAATCACACTAAGCAGCACTGTTATCCTAGGAGGACAATCACACTAAGCAACACTGTTACCCTAGGAGGACAATCACACTAAGCAGCGCTGTTATCCTAGGGGGACAATCACACTAAGCAGCGCTGTTATACTAGAAGGACAATCACACTAAGCAGCGCTGTTATACTAGGTGGACAATCACACTAAGCAGCACTGTTACCCTAGTAGGACAATCACACTAAGCAGCGCTGTTATACTAGGAGGACAATCACACTAAGCAGCGCTGTCACCTAGTAGGACAATCACACTAAGCAGCGCTGTTACCATAGGAGGACAATCACACTAAGCAGCACTGTTACCCTAGGAGGACAATCACACTAAGCAGCACTGTTACCCTAGGAGGACAATCACACTAAGCAGCACTGTTACCCTAGGAGGACAATCACACTAAGCAGCGCTGTTATCCTAGGAGGACAATCACACTAAGCAGCACTGTTAACCTAGGAGGACAATCACACTAAGCAGCGCTGTTACCTTAGTAGGACAATCACACTAAGCAACGCTGTTATCCTAGGAGGACAATCACACTAAGCAGCGCTGTTACCTTAGTAGGACAATCACACTAAGCAACACTGTTACCCTAGGAGGACAATCACACTAAGCAGCGCTGTTATCCTAGGGGGACAATCACACTAAGCAGCGCTGTTATACTAGAAGGACAATCACACTAAGCAGCGCTGTTATACTAGGTGGACAATCACACTAAGCAGCACTGTTACCCTAGTAGGACAATCACACTAAGCAGCGCTGTTATACTAGGAGGACAATCACACTAAGCAGCGCTGTCACCTAGTAGGACAATCACACTAAGCAGCGCTGTTACCATAGGAGGACAATCACACTAAGCAGCACTGTTACCCTAGGAGGACAATCACACTAAGCAGCACTGTTACCCTAGGAGGACAATCACACTAAGCAGCGCTGTTATCCTAGGAGGACAATCACACTAAGCAGCGCTATTATCCTAGGAGGACAATCACACTAAGCAGCGCTATTATCCTAGGAGGACAATCACACTAAGCAGCACTGTTACCCTAGGAGGAAAATCACACTAAGCAGCGCTGTTATACTAGGAGGACAATCACACTAAGCAGCGCTGTTATCCTAGGAGGACAATCACACTAAGCAGCGCTGTTATCCTAGGAGGACAATCACACTAAGCAGCACTGTTACCCTAGGAGGACAATCACACTAAGCAACGCTGATACCCTAGGAGGACAATCACACTATGCAGCACTGTTATCCTAGGAGGACAATCACACCAAGCAGCGCTGTTACCCTAGGAGAACAATCACACTAAGCAGCGCTATTATCCTAGGAGGACAATCACACTAAGCAGCGCTATTATCCTAGGAGGACAATCACACTAAGCAGCGCTGTTACCCTAGGAGGACAATCACACTAAGCAGCGCTGTTACCTTAGGAGGACAATCACACTAAGCAGCACTGTTATCCTAGGAGGACAATCACACTAAGCAACACTGTTACCCTAGGAGGACAATCACACTAAGCAGCGCTGTTATCCTAGGGGGACAATCACACTAAGCAGCGCTGTTACCTTAGTAGGACAATCACACTAAGCAACGCTGTTATCCTAGGAGGACAATCACACTAAGCAGCGCTGTTACCTTAGTAGGACAATCACACTAAGCAACACTGTTACCCTAGGAGGACAATCACACTAAGCAGCGCTGTTACCCTAGGAGGACAATCACACTAAGCAGCGCTGTTATCCTAGGAGGACAATCACACTAAGCAGCGCTGTTATCCTAGGAGGACAATCACACTAAGCAGCGCTATTATCCTAGGAGGACAATCACACTAAGCAACGCTGTTATCCTAGGAGGACAATCACACTAAGCAGCGCTGTTACCTTAGTAGGACAATCACATTAAGCAACGCTGATACCCTAGGAGGACAATCACACTAAGCAGCACTGTTACCCTAGGAGGACAATCACATTAAGCAGCGCTGTTATACTAGGAGGACAATCACACTAAGCAGCGCTGTTATCCTAGGAGGACAATCACACTAAGCAGCGCTGTTATCCTAGGAGGACAATCACACTAAGCAGCACTGTTACCCTAGGAGGACAATCACACTAAGCAACGCTGATACCCTAGGAGGACAATCACACTATGCAGCACTGTTATCCTAGGAGGACAATCACACTAAGCAGCGCTGTTACCCTAGGAGAACAATCACACTAAGCAGCGCTATTATCCTAGGAGGACAATCACACTAAGCAGCGCTATTATCCTAGGAGGACAATCACACTAAGCAGCGCTGTTACCCTAGGAGGACAATCACACTAAGCAGCGCTGTTACCTTAGGAGGACAATCACACTAAGCAGCACTGTTATCCTAGGAGGACAATCACACTAAGCAACACTGTTACCCTAGGAGGACAATCACACTAAGCAGCGCTGTTATCCTAGGGGGACAATCACACTAAGCAGCGCTGTTATACTAGAAGGACAATCACACTAAGCAGCGCTGTTATACTAGGTGGACAATCACACTAAGCAGCACTGTTACCCTAGTAGGACAATCACACTAAGCAGCGCTGTTATACTAGGAGGACAATCACACTAAGCAGCGCTGTCACCTAGTAGGACAATCACACTAAGCAGCGCTGTTACCATAGGAGGACAATCACACTAAGCAGCACTGTTACCCTAGGAGGACAATCACACTAAGCAGCACTGTTACCCTAGGAGGACAATCACACTAAGCAGCACTGTTACCCTAGGAGGACAATCACACTAAGCAGCGCTGTTATCCTAGGAGGACAATCACACTAAGCAGCACTGTTAACCTAGGAGGACAATCACACTAAGCAGCGCTGTTATCCTAGGAGGACAATCACACTAAGCAGCACTGTTACCATAGGAGGACAATCACACTAAGCAGCGCTGTTACCATAGGAGGACAATCACACTAAGTAGCGCTGTTATCCTAGGAGGACAATCACACTAAGCAGCGCTGTTACCATAGGAGGACAATCACACTAAGCAGCACTGTTACCATAGGAGGACAATCACACTAAGCAGCACTGTTACCATAGGAGGACAATCACACTAAGCAGCGCTGTTACCATAGGAGGACAATCACACTAAGCAGCGCTGTTACCATAGGAGGACAATCACACTAAGTAGCGCTGTTATCCTAGGAGGACAATCACACTAAGCAGCACTGTTACCATAGGAGGACAATCACACTAAGCAGCGCTGTTACCCTAGGAGGACAATCACACTAAGCAACGCTGTTACCCTAGGAGGACAATCACACTAAGCAACGCTTTTTCCCCTAGGAGGACAATCACACTAAGCAGCGCTGTTACCATAGGAGGATAATCACACTAAGCAGCGCTGTTACCCTAGGAGGACAATCACACTAAGCAACGCTGTTACCCTAGGAGGACAATCACACTAAGCAACACTTTTTCCCCTAGGAGGACAATCACACTAAGCAGCGCTGTTACCATAGGAGGATAATCACACTAAGCAGCGCTGTTACCCTAGGAGGACAATCACACTAAGCAGCACTGTTACCCTAGGAGGACAATCACACTAAGCAGCACTGTCACCCTAGGAGGACAATCACACTAAGCAGCGCTGTTATACTAGGAGGACAATCACACTAAGCAGCGCTGTTACCCTAGGAGGACAATCACACTAAGCAGCGCTGTTACCCTAGGAGGACAATCACACTAAGCAACGCTGTTACCCTAGGAGGACAATCACACTAAGCAGCATTGTGACCCCAGGATGTAGAGCTGCACGATTAATCGTAAAAATATTGTGATCTCAATTCTACCCAACCACGATCTCAATCCAGCATGTCAATGATTCTTCATTAAAAAAAACAAAAAACAAGAGAGCACACTGCATACTGTGTCATCCATGCACTGACATCAGAGCCGTCTTACTGAGCAGCCCCACCCCCTGATTTGCACAGATACACACACAGCGTGGTGCTAGATAGGTGTGTGAGGGCAGCTGCAGGCTTGGAGGATTGGAAATTGGCGAGTCCACAGTCCAAACGGCTGTATGTGGTGGCTGCTGTTTATGACTGTCTTATCAATTAGTTTACAACGCTTCAACTGCATTGTATCAACAATGTATCTAAGTGCAATCTAAGTGCAATATTTATTCTTTGTTTGAAACCCCACATTCAACTTGACAAATGTATACATATCATATGTCTGTCCCTCATCTCTCCTATTCTGAGTCTATGACTGCAAAACACTGTCACTCCTCTGAAAAACAATACACACACATATTGCTTTTCAGAGGGGTTTGACAGGGGAACGTTTTTTTGAATGTAATGGTATTTTTTTTAAATCTTACATTACATTTTTTTCATTACAATTCTTTTCTTTTGATTGAAGCAAAGAGTATTGTGGCTTATTTTATTGCCATCTTGTTTGATGACCTAATGTTCAGGGGTTGTAAATCTTTGAAATAAAAAAGTTCTTCAGAATCCTGAGAGAATCGTGATCTTTATTCTAAGCAAAATGAAAATTGTGATTCTCATTTTTTTCCAGAATCGTGCAGCTCTACTTGGATGACAATCATACTGAGCAGCATTGTTACCCTAGGGTGACAAGATGACAACCATATTGAATAGCATTGTTACCCTAGGGTGACAACCATATTAAATATCATTGTTACCCTAGGGTAGCAACCATACTGGGCAGAGTTGTTACAATGGGATAACAATCACACTGAGCAGCACTGTTACCATTGGATGACAATCGTACTGAGCAGTATTGTTAACCTAGGAGGACACTGAGTAGCATTGTCACTGTAGAATAAAAACCATACTGTGGAGCATTGTTACCCTAGGGTACAACCATACTGAGCAGCATTGTTACCCTAGGAGGACAATCACACTGAGTAGCATTGTCACTGTAGGAGGACAACTGTACTGAGCAGCACTATTACCCTAGGATGACAACCATACTGAGCAGCATTGTTACCCTAGGATGACAATCACACTGACTGAGCAGCACTGTTACCCTGGGATGACAATCATACTGAGCAGCATTGCTATCCTAGAGTGACAATCATACTGTGGAGCATTGTTACCCTAAGAGGACAATCACACTAAGTAGAATTGTCACTGTAGGAGGACAACTATACTGAGCAGCACTATTACCCTATGATGACAACCATACTGGGCAGCATTGTTACTCTAGGGTGACAATCATACTGTGCAGCATTGTTACCCTAGGATGACAACCATACTGAGCAGCATTGTTACCCTAGGATGACAATCACACTGAGCAGCATTGTTACCCTAGGGTACAACCATACTGAGCAGCATTGTTACCCTAGGAGGACAATCACACTGAGTAGCATTGTCACTGTAGGAGGACAACTGTACTGAGCAGCACTATTACCCTATGATGACAACAATACTGGGCAGCATTGTTACTCTAGGGTGACAATCATACTGTGCAACATTGTTATCCTAGGATGACAACCATACTGAGCAGCATTGTTACCCTAGGATGACAATCACACTGAGCAGCACTGTTACCCTGGGATGACAACCATACTGAGCAGCATTGTTATCCTAGAGTGACAATCATACTGAGCAGCATTGTTATCCTAGAGTGACAATCATACTGAGCAGCATTGTTACCCTAGGATGACAACCATACTGAGCAGCACTGTTACCCTAGGATGACAATCACACTGAGCAGCATTGTTACCCTAGGACAGTGATGGGGAACCTTGACACCCCAGATGTTTTGGAACTACATTTCCCATGATACTCATGCACTCTGCAATGTAGTTAAGGATCAAGGGAAATATAGTTCCAGATCATCTGGAGTGCCAAGGTTCCCCATCACTGCCCTAGGATGACAATCACACTGAGCGGCTATGTTAACCTAGGATGACAATCACACTGAGCAGCACTCTTACCCTAGGATGACAATCATATTGAGTAGCATTGTTACTGTAGGAGGACAACTATACTGAGCAGCACTATTACCCTAGGATGACAACCATACTGAACAGCGTTGTTACCATAAGATGACAATCACACTAAGCAGCATTATTACCCTAGGATGACAATCATACTGAGCAGCATTGTTATCCTAGAGTGACCATCATACTGTGGAGCATTGTTATCCAAGGGTGGCAACCATACTGGGCAGCGTTGTTACCCTAGGATGACAATCACACTGAGCAGCACTGTTACCCTGGGATGACAACCATACTGAGCAGCATTGTTATCCTAGAGTGACAATCATACTGAGCAGCATTGTTATCCTAGAGTGACAATCATACTGAGCAGCATTGTTACCCTAGGATGACAACCATACTGAGCAGCACTGTTACCCTAGGATGACAATCACACTGAGCAGCATTGTTACCCTAGGACAGTGATGGGGAACCTTGACACCCCAGATGTTTTGGAACTACATTTCCCATGATACTCATGCACTCTGCAATGTAGTTAAGGATCAAGGTAAATATAGTTCCAGATCATCTGGAGTGCCAAGGTTCCCCATCACTGCCCTAGGATGACAATCACACTGAGCAGCTTTGTTAACCTAGGATGACAATCACACTGAGCAGCACTCTTACCCTAGGATGACAATCATACTGAGTAGCATTGTTACTGTAGGAGGACAACTATACTGAGCAGCACTATTACCCTAGGATGACAACCATACTGAACAGCGTTGTTACCATAAGATGACAATCACACTAAGCAGCATTATTACCCTAGGATGACAATCATACTGAGCAGCATTGTTATCCTAGAGTGACCATCATACTGTGGAGCATTGTTATCCAAGGGTGGCAACCATACTGGGCAGCGTTGTTACCAAAGGATGACAATCACACTAAGCAGCATTGTTACCCTTGGGTGACTGAGCAGCACTGTTACCCTAGGACAGTGATGGGGAACCTTGGCACCCCAGTTGTTTTGGAACTACATTTCCCATGATGCTCAACTACACTGCAGAATGCATGAGCATCATGGGAAATGTAGTTCCAAAACATCAGGGGTGCCAAGGTTCACCATCACTGGCCTAGGATGACAATCACACTGAGCAGTACTGTCACCCTAGGATGACAATCACACTGAGCAGTACTGTCACCCTAGGATGACAATCACACTGAGCAGTACTGTTACCATAGGGAGAGAAAGTGTGTTGGGACTGCATAACACCTCCCTTTAATCTCCATAACAGGGGGAGGTGTTTTGTAGTCTGCAGAGATAGCAGGGAACCATAATAACTGATAACAGTCCAGAGGAAGGGAGTACAAAAAAGGACCAGATCAAAAGATATCTGGATGGATGAACATAACATAATTATTTTTAAATAAATAAATAAAAAACACTTTCGTGGCATGTTTACCAGCCGAAAAGGGAGCCAGCAGGAGAAATGTATTGGTGGAGTTTACAATCTGCAATCTATGACATATTTGTATGGAATACCACTCTGTGTACAAATACATTCTACTTTGTTTTCCCTATTTAGTGACATTGTTTCCTTCTAGACAGGGATGTTTGTAGAACAGGAATAACAGTCAGCTCATGATGGGTAATGAGGATTGTATAGAATAGATTACAATATAAATGTAACCGCTACTAATGACAACTTGCATCATTGTGTGTATATAATGATTCTATGTAGTCTGTGTACCATTGAGGAAACATGAATGGGGTGATTGGTGTTCATGCTGCACAGCACACTTCTTCTGATAAGTAGATCTGGTTGTCAGGTGTCATCCAGGAGAAGTTGGTGTGATTGTGTGTGACTCTGCTCTAAGTCATCCTGAGTCTCTGTCCTGCAGTGTCCCCCCCATAGATGGGTGTCCCCCGCGGTGTCACTCACCTGACCCGGTTATCCCTGAACTTGCAGGTCTGGGTCTGGTTGATGAGGATGATTCTGGCTGCAGCCTCCGCCTGGTCAGCACTGGACGTGGCCCCGGACATCTCATCGTCCGCCTTCTTGTATCCCGAGGAGGAGTAGACCGGACCTGTATACAGAGGACACAGCGATCAGGAGGGGCTCATATAGGGCGATGTACGGAGGAGGGGCCCGACACACCGAATCACCACCGATCTGACAGATGCCCGGCCGGGAGGGGGAGGAGAGAGGAGGAGGAAGAGGGGGGGGGGAGAGATCCAGGAAGATAGACTCTGCACATGTCACACTGATACTACTGATGCCGGGAGAAGCCATCCAATCTCAGCAAAGGGTACCTGTCACCTTTACACTGCCCCTGTCACCAGTCATCACTGTCATCAGTCATCACTGTCACCCATTACCTCTGCCACCAATCATCACTGTCACCAATCACCTCTCCCACCGGTCATCACTGTCACCAATCACCTCTGCCACCAGTCATCACTGTCACCAATCACCTCTGCCACCAGTCATCACTGTCACCAATCACCTCTGCCACCAATCACCTCTGCCACCAATCATCACTGTCACCAATCACCTCTGCCACCAATCATCACTGTCACCAATCACCTCTGCCACCAATCATCACTGTCACCAATCACCTCTGCCACCAATCATCACTGCCACCAGTTACCACTGCCACCAGTCATCACTGTCACCAATCACCTCTCCTACCAGTCATCACTTTCACCAATCACCTCTGCCACCAGTCAACACTGTCACCAATCACCTCTCCCACCAGTCATCACTGTCACCAATCACCTCTGCCACCAATCATCACTGTCACCAATCACCTCTGCCACCAGTCATCACTGTCACCAATCAACTCTCCCACCAATCATGACTGTCACCAATCACCTCTGCCACCGGTCATCACTGTCACCAATCACCTCTCCCACCAGTCATCACTGCCACCAATCACCACTGTCACCAGTCACCTCTGCCACCAGTCATCACTGTCACCAGTCACCTCTGCCACCAATCATCACTGCCACCAGTTACCATTGCCACCAGTCATCACTGTCACCAATCACCTCTCCTACCAGTCATCACTGTCACCAATCACCTCTGCCAACAGTCAGCACTGTCACCAATCATCTCTGGCACCAGTCATCACTGTCACCAATCACCTCTGCCATTAGTCATCACTGTCACCAATCACCTCTGGCACCAGTCATCACTGTCACCCATTACCTCTGCCACCAATCATCACTGTCACCAATCACCTCTCCCACCAGTCATCACTGTCACCAATCACCTCTGCCACCAATCATCACTGTCACCAATCACCTCTGCCACCAGTCATCACTGTCACCAATCAACTCTCCCACCAATCATGACTGTCACCAATCACCTCTGCCACCGGTCATCACTGTCACCAATCACCTCTCCCACCAGTCATCACTGCCACCAATCACCACTGTCACCAGTCACCTCTGCCACCAGTCATCACTGTCACCAGTCACCTCTGCCACCAATCATCACTGCCACCAGTTACCATTGCCACCAGTCATCACTGTCACCAATCACCTCTCCTACCAGTCATCACTGTCACCAATCACCTCTGCCAACAGTCAGCACTGTCACCAATCATCTCTGGCACCAGTCATCACTGTCACCAATCACCTCTGCCATTAGTCATCACTGTCACCAATCACCTCTGGCACCAGTCATCACTGTCACCAATCACCTCTGCCACCAGTCATCACTGTCACCAGTCATCACTGCCACCAATCACCACTGTCACCAATCACCTCTGCCACCAGTCATCACTGTCATCAGTCACCTCTGCCACCAATCATCGCTGCCACCAATCAATCGCTGCCACCAGTTACCACTGCCACCAGTCATCGCTGTCACCAATCACCTCTGCCACCAATCATCACTGTCACCAATCACCTCTCACACCAGTCATCACTGTCACCAATCACCTCTCCCACCAGTCATCGCTGTCACCAATCACCTTTGCCACCAGTCATCACTATCACCAATCACCTCTCCCACCAGTCATCACTGTCACCAATCATCTCTGCCAACAGTCATCACTGTCACCAAGCATCCCTGGCAGTGGCACCAGTCATCACTGTCACCAATCACCTCTGCCACCAGTCATCACTGTCACCAGTCATCACTGTCACCAATCACCTCTGACACCAATCATCACTGTCACCAATCACCTCTGCCACCAGTCATCACTGTCACCAATTACCTCTGCCACCAGTCATCACTGCCACCAATCACCACTGTCACCAGTCACCTCTGCCACCAATCACCTCTACCACCAGTCATCACTGTCACCAGTCACCTCTGCCACCAGTTACCACTGCCACCAGTCATCACTGTCACCAATCACCTCTCCCACCAGTCATCACTGTCACCAATCATCTCTGCCAACAGTCATCACGGTCACCAATCATCTCTGGCACCAGTCACCACTGTCACCAATCACCTCTGCCCACAGTCATCACTGTCACTAATCATCTCTGGCACCAGTCATCACTGTCACCAATCACCTCTGCCACCAGTCATCACTGTCACCAATCACCTCTGCCAACAGTCATCACTGTCACCAATAATCTCTGGCACCAGTCATCACTGTCACCAGTCACCTCTGCCACCAGTCATCACTGTCACCAATCACCTCTGCCACCAGTCATCACTGCCACCAATCACCTCTGCCACCATTCATCACTGTCACCAGTCATCACTGTCACCAATCACCTCTGACACCAGTCATCACTGTCACCAATCACCTCTGCCACCAGTCATCACTGTCACCAGTCATCACTGTCACCAATCACCACTGTCACCAGTCCCCTCTGCCACCAGTTACCACTGCCACCAGTCATCACTGTCACCAATTACCTCTGCCACCAATCATCACTGTCATCAATCACCTCTCCCACCAATCATCACTGTCACCAGTCCCCTCTGCCACCAGTTACCACTGCCACCAGTCATCACTGTCACCAATTACCTCTGCCACCAATCATCACTGTCACCAATCACCTCTGCAACCAGTTATTACTGTCACCAGTCACCTCTGCCACCAGTTATCACTGTCACCAGTCACCTCTGCCACCAATCATCACTGCCACCAGTTATCACTACCACCAGTTACCACTACCACCAGTCAACAGATTTCCGACTGAATACATAGATTTCAAGACTCTCTGTCACCTTATCAAAGATTTTCAGATCTTATCATCTCAAAGATCCCCAGTACCACTTGTCATATCAAAGATTTCTAGATTCTACTTGTCATATCAAAGATTTCTAGATTCTACTTGTCATATCAAAGATTTCCAGAATGTAATTGCCATATCAAAAGATTTCTAGATTCTACTTTTATTATATCAAAGATTTTAAGATCCCACTTGTCATATCCAGGGCCAGATTTTTATCTCGGAAGCCTATATGCAGAGAATTCTGAACCGCATACCCCACCCCCAGCCATCATATCAAAGATTTCTAGATTCTAATTGTCATATCAAGGATTTCTAGATTCTAATTGTCATATCAAGGATTTCTAGATTCTAATTGTCATATCAAGGATTTCTAGATTCTAATTGTCATATCAAGGATTTCTAGATTCGACTTGTCATCATATCTAAGATTTCTTGATTCTACTTGTCATCATATCAAAGATTTCTAGATTCTACTTGTCATCATATCAAATATTTCCAGATTCTAATTGTCATATCAAAGATTTTCAGATCCCACTTGTCATATCCAGGGCAGGATTTTTCATCTCAGGAGCCTATAGGCAGAGAATTCGCTCGTGAAATGGCGACATACTTCAGTACCCCATATTTTCTATAGGCGATGTTTTAAAAGCCCCCTATAGGTATGAGTTTAGTGCTACGGAGGAGGTCTTGTGCTAGAATTATTGCTCTCACTCTGGCGTGTGCAGCGATATGTAATGTGTATTGCAAATGCAATCAATGTTTTCACGTGTAGGTGCCCCCAACATGTGCATTTACATTCATACGTAACTAATTTTTTTGCAAAATAAAACATTTTTTTTGTTTACTTAACTTTTTTTTTTTATCACATATCGGGGACAACAAGTCCTCTATGTGATGATTTTTAGGTGACAGGTTCCCTTTATTGAGACATACAGGATCTAAATAAAAACCCTGTATGTCTCCTCTGGACTCCACTAAATATATTGCAATGCAGATCGCATCGCAATACAACCCTTCCTGGCTGTGCTAGCTGGGAAAATTAACAGGGTGACCCCGAAGGGACAACATACACGTTGCTTTCTGGGTCACCAACAAGAAGGGGAGGAGATCGGATGTGTCCGCTGTTCTCCTTCCCCTCCACCCACCGGCACCTGTCATGTCGGTCCTGGGCCCGCAGACAGGCAAGCGGAGCCCGGAATATATGGCGGGGGTGTTGGTACCAGGGGTGTGTGGATGCAATCGGACGGCAGCGCAGCCGCCCATATACTTTCACCTGACAAGCAAGAGTCTGCCTGTCAGTTTTATACACAATTCCCATGACTGCAAGCACCAGATTGTGTATGAAACCTCCGCTGTCAGGTCCGTATGACGTATGGACCAGGCAGTGAAAGGGTCAAAAAAAAAAAATGAGGAAGAAAAAGAAAAAAAACTCACACTGAAGGGCGCCCCTCTAGGAAGGGCATCTGTAGGCACATGCCTGTTGTGCCTAGTGAAAAATCCGACCCTGGTCATATCAAAGACTTCTAGATTTCACATATCATGATAAAGATGTCATCATATCAAAGTTTTTTAGATTCTAATCGTAATCATATCAAAGATTGCAAAATTCCACTTATCATATCAAAGATTTCCAGATTTTACTTGTCATCATATCAAAGAAGCCAGTGCAACAGTACACAGATGCTTATTGCTGGCTATGGGTTACAAGGCCTTTCTAATAGGGATAGACCGATTATCGGCAAGGCCGATATGCATTTTCCCCGATATATATCGGTATCGGCCCCGGAACTGGCCGATATTGCTGATATTTTTGTGACATCATTCTGCCTTCTTAGGCGACCTCCCTCGCCTTGGACAGCCTCGTCTTGAGTCGGGACTAGTCTTGCGGGAGTGTATCACAGCCATACACCCACCCACAGCAGCCCGGTGCCAGCTAGCCACCCACATCCATAGGCCCTGTACCAGCCAGCCAGCCACAGGCACTGTACCAGTGAGCCAGCCAGCCATCCACATGCCCTGTACCTGCCAGCCACAGGCACTGTACCAGCCAGCCACCCACAGGCCCTGTACCAGCCAGCCACCCACCGCCCCTGTGCCAGCTACCCACCCACCACAGGGTGCCAGACAGCCAGTCACCCACCACAGGGTGCCAGACAGACAGCCACCCACAGACAGGGTGCCAGACAGCCAGACACCCACAGGCCCTGTATCAGCCAGCCACAGGCACTGTACCAGCCACCCACCCACAGGCCCAGTACCATCCATCTACCTACCACAGGGTGCCAGCCAGCCACCCACCCACCACAGGGTGCCAGCCAGCCACCCACCACAGGGTGCCAGCCAGCCACTCACCACAGGGTGCCAGCCAGCCATGCACCGCAGGGTGCCAGCCAGCCATCCACCACAGGGTGCCAGCCAGCCATCCACCACAGGGTGCCAGCCAGCCACCCACCACAGGGTGCCAGCAAGCCAGCCATTAAGCAATAAAGAAAAATTAACATGTTCAGTACCAGATTTGTTTCAAAAATTGTCTTTATTTTTCAAAACTTTAAATGTACAAAATATCGGCCCATATCAGCCGATACCAATATGTTGTGACCAAAATATCGGTATCGGCCCTGAAAAAAACGTATCGGTCTATCCCTACTTTCTAATACACAGCCCTGTTTACATGTATCTGGATGTTTTTAAAGATGACCTAATTATGGACATTGCACCCTAGGCACCATTGCATACTAAACTGTAACATGCATACAGCAGATACAGCTTCAGATTTTCCTCTGACTCTAGTAGAAGTACAACAGACTAAGCTGATAGAAAAAAAATATTTGCCAGTAATCTAGAGTTCTGGTAACATCGTCTCCTCTTCTTTATGAATAAGGCTCACCAGTCACCATACACATTACAATCTGACCATATAATCTCTTTACCATCAAATATTTGATGTCTATACACACTTTGATAAATGATCGTTTTCTAATCAATCCCTTCTGATCCATAGTCAACAAACCCATTCTATCGATATTTCACACATGTGGAAGTGGATTTTAATTGATAGTTAAGGGTAACTCCACTTTCGTGGGAAAAAAAAAAAAGCAAATAAAGAAAAAATAATATAGCGTATACAATTGCGACACATATTGTAAGTGAATGTTATTAAAAGTTACTTTTCCTTTTCTTTTTTTCATACAAACAACTTTTATTATCGTAAAGGTCATAATTCAGTATAATTACAGTGCCTTGCAAAAGTATTCAGCCCCCTTGAACTTTGCGACCTTTTGCCACATTTCAGGCTTCAAACATAAAGATATAAAACTGTAATTTTTTGTGAAGAATCAACAAGTGGGACACAATCATGAAGTGGAACGAAATTTATTGGATATTTCAAACTTTGTTAACAAATAAAAAACTGAAAAATATGGCGTGCAAAATTATTCAGCCCCTTTACTTTCAGTGCAGCAAACTCTCTCCAGAAGTTCAGTGAGGATCTCTGAATGATCCAGTGTTGACCTAAATGACTAATGATGATAAATAGAATCCACCTGTGTGTAATCAAGTCTTAGTATAAATGCACCTGCACTGTGATAGTCTCAGAGGTCCGTTTAAAGCGCAGAGAGCATCATGAAGAACAAGGAACACACCGGGCAGGTCCGAGATACTGTTGTGGAGAAGTTTAAAGCCGGATTTGGATACAAAATACATACTCATACAAGGAGAAGACTGATCAGAGATGCAGCCAAGAGGCCCATGATCACTCTGGATGAACTGCAGAGATCTACAGCTGAGGTGGGAGACTCTGTCCATAGGACAACAATCAGTCGTATACTGCACAAATCTGGCCTTTATGGAAGAGTGGCAAGAAGAAAGCCATTTCTTAAAGATATCCATGAAACGTGTTGTTTAATGTTTGCCACAAGCCACCTGGGAGACACACCAAACATGTGGAAGAAGGTGCTCTGGTCAGATGAAACCAAAATCAAACTTTTTGGCAACAATGCAAAACGTTATGTTTGGCGTAAAAGCAACACAGTTCATCACCCTGAACACACCATCCCCACTGTCAAACATGGTGGTGGCAGCATCATGGTTTGGGCCTGCTTTTCTTCAGCAGGGACAGGGAAGATGGTTCAAATTGATGGGAAGATGGATGGAGCCAAATACAGGACCATTCTGGAAGAAAACCTGATGGAGTCTGCAAAAGACCTGAGACTGGGACGGAGATTTGTCTTCCAACAAGACAATGATCCAAAACATAAAGCAAAATCTACAATGGAATGGTTCACAAATAAACATATCCAGGTGTTAGAATGGCCAAGTCAAAGTCCAGACCTGAATCCAATCGAGAATCTGTGGAAAGAACTGAAAACTGCCAACCTCACTGAGCTCGAGCTGTTTTGCAAGGAGGAATAGGCAAAAGGTGGCGCTACAAAGTATTAACTTAAGGGGGCGTAATAATTTTGAACGCCCAATTTTTCAGTTTTTTATTTGTTAAAAAAGTTTGAAATATCCAATAAATTTTGTTCCACTTCATGATTGTGTCCCACTTGTTGTTGATTCTTCACAAAAAATTACAGTTTTATATCTTTATGTTTGAAGCCTGAAATGTGGCAAAAGGTCGCAAAGTTCAAGGGGGCCGAATATTTTCACAAGGCAATGTATATAGAGAAAACTTAGGTATTAAAGATATTCAATAAATGTACCCATATTGGTGGAAACAGATACAATAAAAATGTTAACAATACAAAAGGAAAATATATATTTTCAATAAAAATGTATGATTACAATATAGTATTCTCTCAATAATAAAACCTGAAGTGAGAAATTATTGTAATTTAGTAAGTTTATTACTTTTCCCTTTCAATCTGCAGTAATCTGTAATTTTCTGAAAATGCAATGCAATATGGCTACCTGGAGTTGTTCTGTACACAGAATGTATACTGACCACACCCCAGAAACATAATTTCCTGCTTGTGTGATTGGCTGACTGATTTCCTAGAAGTCTGTACTAAGATTTAAGTCAGATTTCTGGCATCTCCTGCAACAAAAATATCATTTCTGTTGTGACAATTCCAGTAGGAACACGTCTAAAGGTATGCAGGCATGTAGCTTTCCTCAGTGCTCTGCATGTGCACAGCTGATTGATACTTATAAAACCACTCCCCTTAACCACTTGCCGACCGCCGACTATTTACTGCGGCGGTCAGCCCCTCACAGGCAAAGCGACGTAGGTCTACGTCGCTAGCCTGTGAGGCTTCTAGGGAGGTCCCGCGTGCTGCCGAAGGCGAGCTCCCGCGCGGTCACGGACCCCCCCCCCCCCCCGGCGCGTGTGCCCGGAGGACCGATGTCCGCCGGGCACTCGCGATCGTCCGTTACACCGAAGAAAGGCAGGCGGCTGAGGTATACAAAGCCGCCTGTCATTCTTCCCTGTGTAAGAATGGAGATCAGACGGTTCTACTATGTAGGACCGTTGATCTCTGTTCTTACACCAGTAGCCATGTCCAATCACAGTTAGAAGCACGCCCCTAGGACACACTTAACCCCCTCCCTCTCCAATACAGTTAACTCCTTCACTGCCAGTGTCATTTTTACAGTAACAGTGCATATGTATAGCACTGATTACTGCAGTAATGTCACTGGTAACCCCAAAAGTGTCAAAAATGTCAGTCAAGGGTCCGATCTGTCCGCCACAATGTCGCAGTCCCGCAAAAGAAAAATCGCAGATCGCCGCCATTACTCGTTAAAAAAAAAAAAATAACAAAAATCTTTCCCTTTGTTAGTAAACGCGATAACTTTTGCGCAAACCAATCAAAATACGCTTTTTGCGATTTTTTTTACCAAACATATGTAGCATAAAACAAATTGGCCGAAAATGTTAAAAAATTTTCATTTTTACATTTTTTTGGGGGGGAATTTCATATAAAAAAAATGTTAAAAATATTGTTATTTTTGCAAAATTGACGCTCTTTTTTTGTTTATAGCGCATGATCAAAAAATCGCACAGGTGACCAAATACCACCAAAAAAGGACGTTAATTTCGTTTAGGTACAGCACCGCATGACCGCGCAATTGTCCGTTAAAATCACGCAGTGCCGAATCGCAAAATAGGCCCTGGTCAGGAAGGGGGTAAAATCCTCTGGGGCTTAAGTGGTTAAAGTAACTCAGAACAGAGGCACAGAGGAACATACAGGAATTTCTTCAGAATAACAAAAGGTAGGAATCTGCAACAAAGGTTGTTATAATCCTTGCAATGTACATAGATCACCAGAGGGGAATGTTTTTTTTTTCAACAAAAGTGGAGTTACACTTTAAGATGCAATTGTGATTTATGATCGTAAGTTATCAATTGCACCCACTAAGGGAACATATTGGCCACAATGTGAAGATAAGGTACAAAATAGCAGAAGGCCAGAGCATGAGAAAAGTTCAGGGCAGCCAGCAGGCAAGAGAGCGGTCAGTATCCAGGCTGAGGTCAAGGCAAGTAGAGTTCCTGCTGACTGATGGAGAGAAATTGAGGGAGAAGAGAAACATTGGAAAACTAGTCAGTATCAGTGTGCAAAAGTGTATTGGATTTGGAAGAAATAATCACATCTAATGTTGGGTGTCCAACGTGTGTGGATGTTGCTACATTTTGTAAAGCTATTAGAATAGTTTTTTACATTTTAGAATGGGGTGCCTTGAGACTGTCTGTAATTTTAAAGGTTGCCTTGAGATGGTCTATAATTTTAAAGGGTGCCTCGGCTGAAAAAAGGTTGAGAAACACTGGTCCAGTGTATGTCTACAGTCCTGAAAGAGTGTCTTTCAGTATTGAGCTGAGACAAGCAACACTTATGCTCTGAGAGGGAGAGAATACATGTAAATAAAGGGACACACAGCAACCCCTGGTTGGTTAAGCTGCATTATTATACAAGTTAAAGGATAGAGATTTCAATTGTTACAGTGATTGTAAAGCTTCATTTTTTTAAACCCTTTCATGCTGACTGTCTTCCAGCCCTTCAAGAGTTCTAAAAGCCAGGAGGTGGAGACGGGCATTCGGGTCATGTGACCACTGTGATTGGCTGTCACATGATCAGAAAGCTCTAGATCGCAAGTATGCATCGGAAGCACGCTAAACAGGGCGACTCTGCATTAGGGCCCACCTGTCAAGAGGCCGCATATATGTGTACTGCCATCATGAAGAGGTTAAACAAACATGCTATATTTACCTGCTCTCTGCACTGGTGTTGCACAGAGTGGCCCCAAACTTCCTATTCTTGTGTCCCCCACCGGTGCTCTGTGCTCCTCCTCTTCTTAGTGTGCCCTCATAGAAAGCTGCGTCCTATGTGAGTCCACCTGCAGTCTCAATCCCAAGCCCCGCTGCCTGCGCCCATAGACACAGACAACATGGCTTTGCCCCGCTCCCCGTTCACAAAATTTGATCATCCACACTCAAGCCTTTCAAGTCTGCTGATCTTTTTGGTCTCCTATGAGAGCCACCCATTTTAATACAGTATATCTGCCCTACTGATTTCCATGGGCAAGTTTCAAACACAGAAGCAAAAAAAGCACTTTAAATTGGTGAATCTCCATGACAGGCCTACACTAGATTTATTTCCACAAAGCCAATGACCTTATTACCTTTTAGCAGAAAAGACATTATTAGTTTTACAAGGCCTTCTACTAGCTGCTACATTTCCAACTAATGGTGAGTGTAAAGTGTAAATAATTCATACTGCTGTGCCACTCTTCCTCTGCTCATCTGGTCCTCTAGGCCTGCAGCGGGCAGCACCTGCCATCCTAATCCTGCACACTGACATCTTGCAAGCACGTTATCACATGTAGAGATGCTTATATGGTGAAACAACAAAAAAATCCACTTTACAGGGCTATGTCCAGGGCTTTTTTTTAGCAGGAACACTTGGGAACGCAGTTCTGGCACCTCCAGAACTGAATGCTTGTAATGGCAAGGGGTGCTGGGGTGCCGGAGGGTATACTGATACTGGCTGGTGGGGAATCTGTTGTTGCTGGAGGGGATCTATTTTTATGGAGGAAGGGGGTCTATTGTTGTCGGGGAGGTCTTCTGTTGCTGGTGGGGGATCTATTGTTGCTGGGTGGCCAATCATCGCTGAAAGGGATGTACTGTCCAGGTAGGGGTGTTTGTTGTTGGCTGCTGGAGTGCCAGTTCACACATATGCGATGCGGGAACCCTGCGAATCCACTGCGGGTTCCCGCATTGCACTTGACTCGCAGGCAGTTCACACTGCCATATGCGAATCGCTGGGGGTGTCAATACAAAGTTAACGACACCCCCCAGATTAGTTCGCATATCGCAGTGCGAACTGTCAGTTTAGACATGAATCGGATCGCAGAGGTGTGAACCCCCATGCGATCCGATTCTGTTGCAGACCAAAAAATGGTCCTGTGTGACTTTGGTCAGAATGCAATGCAAATTCAGCCATACATTCTGTATGGCTGAATTCACAATGCACAGACATCGCATGTGATTTGCAAAGCAGTGCGCTGTGAATCACATGCGATGTCTGACATTGCATATGTGTGAACCGGCTTGGAGGGTCTATTGATGCTGGCTGTTGGAGAGTCTATTGATGCTGGCTGTTGGAGAGCCTATTGATGCTGGCTGTTGGAGAGTCCATTGATCCTGGCTGTTGGAGAGCCTATTGATGCTGGCTGTTGGAGAGCCTATTGATGCTGGCTTTTGGAGAGCCTATTGATGCTGGCTGTTGGAGAGCCTATTGATGCTGGCTGTTGGAGAGTCTATTGATGCTGGCTGTTGGAGAGCCTATTGATGCTGGCTGCTGGAGAGCCTATTGATGCTGGCTTTTGGAGAGCCTATTGATGCTGGCTGTTGGAGAGCCTATTGATGCTGGGTGCTGGAGAGTCTATTGATGCTGGCTGTTGGAGAGCCTATTGATGCTGGCTGTTGGAGAGGCTATTGATGATGGCTGTTAGAGAGCCTATTGATGCTGGCTGTTGGAAAGTCTATTGATGCTGGCTGTTGGAGAGTCTATTGATGATGGCTGTTGGAGAGTCCATTGATGCTGGCTGTTGGAGAGTCTATTGATGCTGGCTGTTGGAGAGTCTATTGATGCTGGCTGCTGGAGAGTCTATTGATGCTGGCTGTTGGAAAACCTATTGATGCTGGCTGTTGGAGAACCTATTGATGCTGGCTCTTGGAGAGTCTATTGATGCTGGCTGTTGGAGAGTCTATTGATGCTGGCTGTTGGAGAGCCTATTGATGCTGGCTGTTGGAGAGTCTATTGATGCTGCCTGTTGGGAGTCCATTGTTGCTGGGGTGGATCTATTGTCGCTGGGGTGTCTAATGCTGCTAAATCTATTTTACTGTCTCTTTTTATCATTAACAAATTCCATACAATACTTAGCACCACAAAATGATACTTGGACCTGTATTCTCTAAAAGGGGCGGGTACTGGGAGGTGGGAAAGGGGTGGAACCAAGGAACTGTGCTCGGAGGTGGGTAGGGGGCGGAGTCAATGGTTGACTCCGAAGGGAGGAGTTCCTGCACCTATTCTATGAGAAAAAAAGCCCTGGCTATGTCTCATTGTGACAGAGCCACTTTATGATGGAAAAATGCCTTTACCTAATGGTAACTGAGTGAAGATTTGAAGCAAATATAAATAATCATTATAAGACAAACAAGCTTTTACATTTTTACATTTTGGAAAATTTCCTTTGACTTCCTGTTGTGTCACTGGGACAGGAATAAGGCTAAGTTTCTTCAATGGGGATGCAGACTGTAATAAACGCTGTTTTAGAGAACAAGGGTTAAAAACTAGTTACTGCTGTCTGTGTCCCCATAATTGATATTTCCCCTTATTTCTTATCCTGATAACAGGAAGTGAAGGGAAAGTGTGCCAACCGTGATGCAGATAGCAATTAAAACATGACAAAAGGTTTTAACCCATCCCAATTTTAGGATTTGCTATAGGACCAGCAATCATCTTTTGAATAGTAGAAGATAATTTGGTTGCTCAGTAGCAGGTCTGAGAATCACCTGTGTAGTACAGCACTTCTCCACCTGAATGGCTTTTTTTGGGAACAAGATAGAAAAAAAGGTGATAGGATGTGCCAATCAGATAGATTTTTGCACTTAGAACTCCCTGAATGATGGGAAAAATATATGTGTGTTATTTATATCTATATATATATAGAGAGAGAGATATAAATAACACATATATAATATGACACATAATATATATAAATACTAGTTCGCTATCTTGAAATTAAAAATGTCAGATAAATATCTGCAATTAATGTATTTTGTGAAAAAAACATTAATAATTTCTAACAATAATGCAAAGTGACACTGTGTAAACATGCATAAAGCAAAAAAGTGAAACAATTTCATATAGCCATAATAAATATTAGAAAAAATTGCACTTACATCCAAAGGTTCAATCTAAGCATCAAAATCATGGGAGCGCGGCCGCCTGCAGTGCGGACCGTGCACGTGGTGACATAGCTGGCTCAGTCTGACGCATTTCCCCCTCTTCAGGCATGAACTGGGATTGGAGTACTCCAATGCTTAGATTGAGCCTTTGGAGGTAAGTGCAATTTTTTCTAATAAACATTTGTGTGGAAGATAATGCACCTTTCACATAGGCGGACCATTCAGATTCGTCTGTCCGTTTTTTTGGCAGATCTGAATGGATGCCCCATGCATCTCTATGGGGCATCGGATGTCAGCGAAGACATGTCCGCTGACATCCAATCCGATTCAGTCAAATCTGGACGGATGGAAACCCTATTTTCTATCCGTCCAGCGGATCGGATGGAATCGGATGAGAATGGACAGACGGTCTGTTCCCATCCGATTCCCCCATAGAGAACAGCAGGGACTCAACGACCACTTTATTAGGTTAATTTGCTTGGTAACACAAATAGCCGATCAGCCAATCACATGGCAGCAACTCAATGCATTTAGGCATCTAAAGGTGGTGAAGACGAGCTTAAGAATAGGGAAGAAAGGGAATTTAAGGGACTTTGAATGTGGCATGGTCATTGGTGCCAGACGGGCTGGTCCGAGTATTTCAAAAACTGCTGATCTACTGGGATATAGCAGATGGGCTACAGCAGCAAAAGACTACACCGGGTGCCACTCCTGTCAGCTAAGAACAGGAAAATGAAACTACAATTTGCACAGGTTCACCAAAATTGGACAATAGAAGATTGGAAAAACTTGCTTGGTCTGATGAGTCGCAGTTTCATCTGCGACATTCAGATGGTAGGGACAGAATTTGTCAAAAACAACATGAAAGCATGGATCCATCCTGCCTTGTAATAATGGTTCAGGCTGTGGTGGTGAAATGAGGTGGGGGATATTTTCTTGGCACACTTTGGGCCCCTATTACCAATTGAGCATCGTTTAAAAGCCACATCCTACCTGAGTATTGTTGCTGACCATGTCCATCCCTTTATGACTACAGTGTACCCATCTTCTGATGGCTACATCCAGCAGGATAATGCACCATGTCACAAAGTTCAAATCATCTCACCTCTGGTTTCTTAAACATGACAATGAGGTCTCTGTACTCCAATGGCCTCCACAGTCACCAGATCTTATAGAGCACCCGGTCCAACCCGGTACTAGCAAGGTGTACATAATAAAGTGGCCGGTGTTTGTATATCAGTAAAGGAAAGGAGTTTGTACAATTGTGCAAGACTACAGGTAAGGCTGGAGTTCAAAGATAACCGCTTCAGGACCACCCATCACACTTATTCTGCGCTGGATTACATACATGTATGTGATTTTAGATCTATGGGTAGGGGGGCACACGAGCACACGCCCTCCACCCCGGCCGTACTTCCATTCACTAAAGCACAGGTCAATCAGTGGGTTCCGGCCAATGATTTACGGCCAGAAGCCGCCGATCAGCTGAGCGAATGATAGAATAGAGCCCTGTGTAGGTAAACAACACAGGGCTCTCCACTGTCAGCAGCGATGTGACATTTTTTTTAGCAGGGAGTAAAAACCAGCACATTGCTTAGTAAAATCAGAGCCCACTACACACAGCAAAGATTGATAGGCACACATTAAACCCCTTTGATCGCCCCTGATGTTAACCTCTTCCTAGGCAGTGTCAATAGTACAGTGTATAGTATTAGCACTGATCACTGTATTAGTGTCACTGGTGATGTCAGTTGCAGCTAGTCAGTTCCCCCCAGTGTCAGTTAAGGTCAGATTGTCCATTATAAGTTGCTGATCACCACCATTAGTAGTATAAAAAAATAAAATAAATCCAGCATATATTACATAGTTTGTAGATGCTATAACTTTTACGCAAACCAATCAATATACACTTATTGTTTTTTGTTTTTTTTACCAGACATGTAGTAGAATACATTTTGGCCAAAATCAATAAAGATTTTTTTTTTCATTATTGGATATCTTTTATAGCAGAAAGTAAAAAAAAAATATATATATTTTTTTTTTTTAATTTTTGGACTTTTTTCATTTTATCGCAAAAAAATTAAAAAGCCCAGTGGTGATCAAATACCAACAAAAGAAAGCTCTATTTGTGTGAAAAAATGATATAAATTTTATTTGGATACAGTGTAACATGATTGTACAATTACCAGTTAAAGTAACGCAGGGCCGAATAGCAAAAAATGGCCTGGTCATGAAGGGGGTAAAATCTTCTGGAGCTGAAGTGGTTTTCATTAAACCCTCCTATGGTTTTCAGCCAAGAAAGCTGCCATTTTGGACTCTGCTTAATCTTCAACTGCCGTGGTGTTGCACATGTGATCAGTTTTGACACTGTGGTTTGATAGTTTTGTTGAGAGCACAACAAATGTGACAGTTACATTCCCGACACGTGTCAGGCATGTAACTTTTAAAACTGTTAAATCAATGGTTTTACTTCCACTTTTGGCTCCATGCACAACTGATCGCATACGTAATCGCCACAATTCCATCTACGATTTTAAACAGTTGCAAAATGTAGGAGGCGCTTGCGATGCAATTACTTCCAATGGCACCCCAATCGTGCTGCGATTTTGCCACAAATGTCGAGTGGTAAATCGCGCTGCAATCACAACGCTGTCGCCCAAAAGAAGCTCATGTTCCCTTTTGAGCGACAAGCGGTGTGCGTTGCGATTGAAGCACGATTTACTGCGCAACAATCGCGGTGCGATTAGGGTACCATTAACAAGCATCCCAGACGTGTCCTGCGTTATGAAATCACAGGCAGAATTGTGGTGATTCCACACGCGATCGGTGTGAATGGAGCCTTAAAGTCATAATTGGGACTTCCATGCATGCTATCCTTCAAAAAATGCTATTTGCCTAGCCCACTGGCTTGAATATCTTCATTGGTAAAATTTGAAGATCGTTAATGTCAAGGATAGGTCAGGGGTCCGACTCCTTATCTGCACATTTGTTTTATGTGAATGGCTTGAGCAAAGAAGAAGAGAGCCAGGAAACCAGCATTTTCCTAAAGTGAGTTCAGCAAAGGCAGCCTGTATGTTTCTCTCACAGCAGCTGCTGGGTTACCTTTGTGGATGGACAGCGTGGTCTGCTACATACAGCACGGTATATAAAGCTATCCCTACCAGGATGATACCCAGCTAAAAATAAACACAAAGGTAAGAATGCAAAAACGAAAGCAACAAAAGATGCTTCTACCCACCCACTTACTTTCTAGCTGTCAGCAGCCTTTTTCACATTGGCTCTGGTGAATGGAGGGAATTAAAGGATTTTCTGGCTTAGCAAACACCAAAAGGGATACATGGCTTGCTATTAAATTAGAGCACAGTCTGACAAAAGCATGGATATGATATTTATCTTCGGTTTGTGTGCTTGCATTGAATACCAGTCTGCACACGGGGCGCGCCAGAGGCTGGAGATTTATCCATATGCAGAAAGTCCCTTATGGAAAAGCAAGGTAATGCCTGTTAAATAATGCACAAGCCAACGGAAAACAACTTTTCAGAATTAGCCTGTGCCCCTGTATGTAGACAGGATGCTGAAGGACTGAGGTCTAGTCCTACACAATGATTACTTATCCCAGGAGGCCTTCCGCCGTGCGCAATAGTGGTGTTGCCCCTGTACGGTCAGCTTGCTGCCAATTATTTATAACACCTATTAAGTCTTTATTATGTTTTACGTATACATAGTCATACTGTACATTTTCACATTACAATGATTAATGTATACCCCCCTGCAGCTTGCATAAAACCTCCATTGAAGCGTGCAAATGTGAACTGGGGACTCCCCCATACCTGCTTGTGGACCCTAATTTTTCATCTTGTGCTGCTCACTGCTTCACTAACAACATGCAATACTTACTGTATAATCAAGGCCATCTTTAACACAGGGCAAAAAGGGAAGCTGCCCCGGGCCATTCAATATTGTGGGGCCCAAGGCAGCTTCCCCTTGAGACCGCACTGCTTGCAAATAGTTGATAAGTGGATTCAAGAGGGCCCAAGAAAATCTTTGCCCAGGGTCCAATCAATAATAAAGACGGCCTTGTGTGTAATGGCCAGCATCATACGACGCTGAATTTGAGAGCTATTTCAAGTCAGTGGAACACATTCTCTCCCTGGGGTTTCACAGACACAAACACATGCAAAAGAATTGGACAAGGAGGAAGAACACCTAACCATATGACAAGAGGCTGTAGACCTGTATAGAAGCCCTCACAGGGTAAGCATAGCAAATAACAAAACTGATTTAGTAATAAAGTTGTATTAAGCATATACATCAATTACACAATTTCCGTATCTTTCCGATACCAATTACCGATACCTATTTTTAGTGGAACTGTTCACATATGTGCGGAGCCAGTTTGCAAGCCCAATCCAGTGTGACTTCTTACAGCGGTTCAGGTGCAAATTGTTAAAGTTGTATGAGATTGAAGCTAAAGTAATGCCGGCCGCTCACATGTTGTGATCTGGAACCCAGGGTGCTGCACAGCTCATCTGTAAGATTCAGTAACATGCACAAATCCGGAAAATATTGCTCCACACCTTGGTATCTTTTTTAAAGCATTTAAATCACATCACAGGTATGACAGGAACATAAACCACTTCCCCCAAACCACGTGGGCTTGAAGAAGTGATTGTACCGGGGTGAAAGCCAGCAGTCGGCTTTCTGGAGATAACAACCAATCCAGCTCAGTTATCACATGTTAAAAATAAAAAATAAAATAAAAAGGAAAAAAAAATTTTTTCAAAGCGCCCCCATCACCGTGAGCTCGCGCACCAAAGAAAACGCATACGGAATTCGCGCCCACAAATGTAAATAGTGTTCAAATCACACATGTGAGGTATCGCCACTATCGCAAGAATTCTAGAAAGATAAGATAAATGATTCTAGAAAATAATTCGCAGAGCGAGAGCAATAATTCTAGAAAAAGAACTCCTCTTTAACTCGCAAAATTGTAACCATTAAAAAATTTTAAAACGTCACTTATAGAGATTTTTAAGTACCATAGTTTGTCGCTATTCCACGAGTGCGTGCACATTTTTAAACCGTAACATGTTAGCTATCTGTTTACTCGGCGTGACTTTCACAATATACAAAAAATTGGGCTAACTTTACCGTTTCGTTTTTTTAAATTCAGTGCCGGTTCACACTTGTGCGAGTGCCGGGTTCGCAAGTAATATCGGAGCGCACTGCTCCTTCATTACATGCGATCGGCTGTGCGGTGCGAGTTTAGCCATACAGTTTGTATGGCTAAATTCGCATCGCACCCGCAGCAAACACGCACAGGACGCATTTTTGCAGCCGCATCAGGATCGGATCGCACAGCGGTTCACACTTGTGCGATCCGATCCTGTGCGAACTGCACGATCGCACTGCGATATGCGATCAAACTGGGGGTGTCGTTAAGATTACATTGACACCCCCAGCGTATCGCATATGACAGTGTGAACTGCCGGGGGTGCGTGTGCGATGCGGGAACAGGCTGCGAATTCGCAGCCTTCCCGCATCGCATAAGTGTGAACCGGCACTTAGTGAAATTAATTTTTTCCAAAAACATTGCATTTGTTAGAAAAATATTGCAGCGACCGCCATTTTATTCTCCAGAGTCTTTACAAAAAAAATATATATATTTATATAAAGTTTGGGGGTTCTAATTATTTTTCTAGCAAAAAACTGAATTTTTGTAAAATCTTACTGTAAAATTCCTTTCTCTGAGTCCTCCGACAGTCGCCGCCCACTCAAACAGTCTTCACCAATGGGGTATTGACTTCCTCTCCTTAGGAGTAGCTAGGCAAAAGACTTGTTAAAACAAAAGAATTTCCATAGACACACCCATGGGGGCTGTCCCACTGGTCCAATACCCCTCCTGCAATAGCCATCTTAACTGAGTTTGGTATCAAAGCAGTTAAGTGTATAAGAACCCCAAAAGAGGGACGGGGGTGGCGACTGTCGGAGGACTCAGAGAAAGGAATTTTACGGTAAGATTTTACAAAAATTCAGTTTTCTCTTACGTCCTCCGACAGCCTCCGCCCACTCATACAGTCTTTACGAATGGGGATGTCCCAAAGCAGTGTAGACATGAGGGGTGGGAAACGCAACCATCAGAAAAGGCAACGCAGTACCCATATCAGAGAAAGGAACCTTACATGAACAGAAAGGTAACCCTCTGGGTAACAAAAAATGCTCAACAGGAGCAACAACCCAGGAAAGCAAAAAACCAAGGGGTAAACAACCCCAACAGCCAGGGACCCGCAATAAAACCTGGGTCCCCTACTGAACTGCGGCACAGAGAACTTTGCGGCCAAAGGAGGCATCAGCTGATGCCAGAACATCAATTTTGTAGAATTTGGAAAAGGCATGCACTGACGACCAAGTCGCAGCCTTGCACACCTGGGCCACCGAGGCCTGATGCCAGAAAGCCCAGGATGCACTCACCAACCTGGTAGAGTGCGCCTTGACAGGGAAGGGTGGTACCCTGTCCCTCATCAAATAGGCCTGTACAATTGTCTGTCTGATCCATTTTGCAATGGTCGCCGCAGACGCAGCCATACCCTTCCGAGGTCCCTCAGGAAGGACAAAGAGAGAATCCGATTTCCGAAAGGATTCAGTCGACAACAGGTAAACCCTGATTGCTCTGACAACATCCAAAGAGTGCAACGCAATCTCCTTAGGATGCTTAGGATTCGCACAGAGCGAAAGTAAGACAATGTCCTCATTGAGGTGAAAATCCGAAACCACCTTTGGAAGAAAGGACAGGTTTGGTCGCAAGACCACCTTATCCCTATGAACCACCAGGTAAGGGGAGCGGCAAGACAACGCCGCCAACTCCGACACTCTTCGAGCAGAAGTGATCACCACCAGAAAGGCAAACTTTTTAGATAGCAGAGGTAACGAGATTTCCCTGATGTTTTCAAACGGGGAACGTTGTAACACGGACAGAACCAAGTTCAAGTCCCATGGAGGTAAAGGCTCCCTTCTAGGAGGGCCAAGTGACGCACACCTTGAATGAAGGTGCGAATCAAGAAATTAGACGCCACAGGGCGCTGAAAAAAAACAGCCAATGCAGAAACCTGGCCCTTAATCGTAGCCAACGCAAGGCGCTAGTCCACACCAGATTGGAGGAAAGCCAACACTCTCGCCACCGAGTATGAACGAGGAGAGAAACCCCTGGACTCACACCAGGCAAAATAAGCTTTCCAAGTTCGGTAATAAATTTTACCAGACGAGGCTTTTCTAGCCTTGATTAAAGTGGGAATGACCTCTGAGGAGAGGCCCCTGCCTCTCAGGACCTGGCTTTCAACAGCCATGCCATTAAAGCCAGTGACTGTAAAGCAGGATGGAAGATCGGACCCTGAGACAGCAGATCTTCCCGCATTGGCAGCCGCCATGGAGGCTCGACGGCCAGGTGAATGATGTCCGCATACCAGGACCGGTGTGGCCAGTCCGGCGCCACCAGAATCACCATTGTTGGTTCCGAGGTTAACCTGCGAAGGAACCTGGACAACAACTGAATTGGAGGAAAGGCATAGATCAGACGATACTGATACCAGGGTACCACCAGCGCATTCGAGGCGTCTGCCAGAGGATCGCGCGTTCTTGCCACAAACCTTTCCACCTTATGGTTTAGCCGAGATGCGAACAGATCCACATCCGGGGATCCCCACTTCGCACACAGCATTTGAAACACCTCCGGGTGTAGGGACCATTCCCCCTGGTCCAGGGTCTGGCGGCCCAGATAATCGGCCTGCCAATTCTCCACACCCGGAATGTGAACTGCCGATATCGCCGGGACATGAGTCTTGGCCCAAGACAGAATACTGGTCATTTCCTGGGCCGCCCAGGCACTTCTGGTGCCCCCTTGGTGGTTGATGTACGCCACCGCAGTGGCATTGTCAATCTGCACCCGTACAGGACGGCCCTGAAGACGATCCGACCAATGGAGCAGGCACAGCCTGATTGCTCGCAAATCCAATATGTTTATCGGAAGGGAGGATTCCTCCTCCGACCAAGTGCCCTGGACGCCACCCCAGCCCGACAGGCTGGCATCTGTGGTAATCACCGTCCATAGTAACGGGCGCAAGGATTTCCCTTCCGACACAGCTGGGGACTGAAGCCACCACAAGAGATCCATTCTGGTTTGGCGGCTCAGAGACACTCTCACTTCCAAGGACTGAGGTAGTCTGTCCCATTTGGCCAGGATCTCTGCTTGGAGAAACCGCGTGTGAAACTGTGCAAATGGTATCGCCTCGAAGGCTGACACCATCAACCCCAGGGACCACATACAGGTCCTGAGTGAAGAGGATTCGTTGTCCCCGAGGGACCTGACCTCGGACTGTAGGGTCCGGAGCTTGTCCTCCGGCAAGAACACCTTTGCTTGAGCAGAGTCCAGAACCATTCCCAAATACGGGAGACGAAGGTTGACTTATGAACATTGATCGTCCAACCGAACTCCTGGAGCGTCTGGACCGTGGGTGGACAGACTGGCACTCGATCGTAACCGGAGATCGTCCAGATAACCCAAGACCGCAATGCCCTGCACCCACAGTAGTCCCAGAACAGGCGCCAACACTTTGGTAAAGACCCTTGGGGCTGAAGCGAGACCGAAAGGTAACGCCACGAACTGATAGTGTTCCTCCGCGATAGGGAATAGGAGGTACCCCTGATGACCCTCGAATATGGGGATGTGTAGATATGCATCCTTCAGGTCGATAGAGGCCAGGAATTCTCCCAGGCTCAGAGAGGCCACCACCGAGCGGAGCGATTCCATGCGGAATTTTCTAACGCGCACGAAGCGGTTCAGAGCTTTCAAGTTCAGAATCAGATGCACTTTGCCCTCCTTTCTGGGCACAGTGAACAGATTTGAGTAAAACCCCCGAAACCTGTCCCGATGAGGCACCGGGACAATCACCCCCTGAGCGAGGAGATCCTGCACCGCTTGATGCAGGTCTTGTAACCGCCCTGGGGTCAAATGAAGATTTGAGGGAAAGAATCTGTCCGCCGACCATGAAAGAAATCCGATCTTGTATCCTGATCGAACGATTTCCTGAACCCACCTGTCCTGAACTCGGAGCAGCCAAGGTTGGAGGAAACCGCGCAAACGTCCCCCCACCCCTGAAATGGGTGAGGGCACCCCTACAGGCAGAGGTGGACCGAGTCGCCGCACCAGCTTGGCCGGATTTTTGTTTGCCGGCCCAGGGCTTTCTCTGGCCCTCCTGTCCCTTGAAGGGTTTCTCCTTGTACTGTGACTTGAAGGCACGAAAGGAACCCTGATTAGGGTTCCGCGGAAAAACTTGCCCTTAGGATTCTGTGGCAGCAGTGTACTCTTGCCCCCATTGACTCCCCTAACCAATTCATCCAGGGATTCCCCAAAAAGGCGAGACCCCGCATAGGGAATGTCAACCATCGCCTGTCTAGATTTCTGGTCAGCCGACCAGCTCTGCAACCAGCAGCTGACGGTTAAGCACCGCGACACTGGACAGGCACGCAGCTGAAGGGGCCTCATTTAAGGCCGCATCTCACAAATACATGACCCCTTGACAAATCTGGTCCACCATCTCCACGGTAGCGGGAGGGGTAGAATCAGCCACGAGTGTGCGTCTGAGCACCTTGGTCCAATCCACCACAGCCTGAGCCGCCATGACAGAGGCGAAAATAGGCCTGAGCATTGAACCCGCCACCACATAGATGTGGCGGGCAAGCGACTCCAGCCGCCTATCCGTAGGATCCCTAAATACCGGAGAATCTTCGGTAGGAACCAGTGTAGCCTTGTTCAACCTGGCTACAGTGTGATCCCCCTTGGGGAGCCACACACCAGCGTGCAACTGTGGTGGACGCAAAAGGATAGAGAAGTTGAAACCTCTTAGGCACCGTGAAGGTGTGTTTTAAATTGCGCCATTGTTCATTCACAGTGTGATGAAACTCAGCGGGGCAGGGAAAAACCTGCACCGTCTTGCGGGTCCTGTGTGTACCAAAAGATGACACAATGCCCGGAGGATTGGGCTCACCCTCTAAATGTAGTGTTTCTTTAATGGCAGAAACCAGCGCGTCCATAGCTGTGCATTCCTCCGGCGTCCCAGGGGGGGAATCATCCACCCCTGTAACCTCCACCTCCCCCTCAGACTCTTGCGGGTCTTGAGAAGAGCGAGACCCTGAAAGAGCATGCTACCTACAGCAACCATGTCACATTCAGAATCAGAGGAAAAAGAAATCCTAGGCCTTTTTCTAGCAGCACATCAGCACATCCATTGTGGACACCAAAGTCGCTACAACAGCAGCCAAATTAGTCAGAGTAGAGGATTCAGAAGAACTGGAATCCCCCACCAAAGCTGAATGTTTTTTTTGAGGTACTGGCCCTTTAAGAGCGCCGCGGCCCCCTGCAGCACACCACTACAATGGCTGTGGAACACAGACCCCCACAGGGACAAACTGAGCAAGGAAGATTGCACAATGGAGGAAAAGAAAAGAAAATTATAAAATGGACAGAGCCTCCAGAGTAAAATAAGTAAGTGATGTCACCGCAAAGACTGAACAGAGGCTGCAGGCTAAGGAAACATGGATGCCTTTGCAAAGCAATGGGAGGCTTCGGCAAAATGGCCGCCGACATGTGCTCAGAACGATCGTTGCCACACACAAGATGGCGTCGTAAGGCGCCAAAAGACACTACACACAATGCTATAAAAGCGCCCACAGTGAAGCCAGACATGCTGCCCACACCTAAAATGGCGGATCGGCGGTTTTTAACCCCACAGCGGTCGCCACACTAGTCTGTACCTCCAAGTACCTTAATGACACAGGAGAGGGATCCCCCAAACCCCACACAGCGCAGGCTGTGAGAGAAAAAACCCCGCAGGGACCAGGATCAGGGAGCCCAAAAATGCACAGACACTGGGGACACCACAGACACAGAGGACTGCCGACCCCAGGCAGAGGCCCCACACAGAGTGTACTTACCTGTACCCGATGGCGTGGGGTGCCTCATAATAAACAGAAAACCACCCACCCTCAGATGGCAGGGGAGTGCCGCCAGCCAAAAAACGCAGGACACCAGGAGTGCACGGACGAACCGTTCATGTGTCCGGTGAGGTAGCCACCTCACAAGGCTGCATCCCTGAGGACAGGGATGGGTCGTTTGTGAGGCCAGGGCGAACACATAGCCTGCGAAATGCTCGATGGTGGGCTGGGATTCCATCTGATTCTCTGTCCTCGGACGACCAGTCCGATTCCCAGCTCCGCAAACTCCATCTTCATCCTAAGATCCGACTAACTAAAAGCTGACAAAATAAACAGCTAGCAAAGCAAAGAAAAAATGACACTTTCAGAAAATAAAATTATAAAATGGAAGAAGAAGGCTGAGACTGTAGCCCCAGCACAGGGAAGCCTGACTACTCCTGAACTAGATTTCCAAAAAACAACAATATCTCTCCTGCGCTCAAGTGGTATGCGGGAAGGTGAATCTTCTAGGCGGTTTTATGACACAAAAGAAGTGATCTTGCTGCCCCCCTCAGGACCAAGGGTATCCAAAAGGCACTACAAGAAAACAACAAGAGAAGGGCGCACCGACCTTGTGCATTACCACTTAAAAAGTTTATTAAAATCAAAGAAGGGTAGCGTACAATATACTCACAAACGTAGCATATGAACAAGCATTGTGGCGACTTTGGCTCTGAGGAAGAGGGTCCTCCCTCGAAACGCGTAAGCCACATCAGGTTTTGAGGACGCCATCACGCTATCCAGCAGTAGAGAAGTGTCCTGGAAGCGAGCGGTGCCCATTTCCTATATGCTTGTTCATATGCTACGTTTGTGAGTATATTGTACGCTACCCTTCTTTGATTTTAATAAACTTTTAAGTGGTAATGCACAAGGTCGGTGCGCCCTTCTCTTGTTGTTTTCTTGTACTCCTGAACTAGGCAGAAGACAAACTGAGTTGAGATGGCTATTGCAGGAGGGGTATTGGACCAGTGGGACAGCCCCCATGTGTGTGTCTATGGAAATGCTTTTGTTTTAACAAGTCTTTTGCCTAGCTACTCCTAAGGAGAGGAAGTCAATACCCCATTGGTGAAGACTGTATGAGTGGGCGGCGACTGTCGGAGGACGTAAGAGAAAATATTGATTTTAACTTGTAAACAACAAGTGTCAGAAATAGGCTTGGTCCTTAAGTGGTTAAAAGGTGACGCGTTTCAGGCTAAAGTCAGCGCTTAGGTTTGAGTAAGTGCTGACTTTAGCGCTAAAGTCAGCACTTACTCAAACCTAAGCGCTGACTTTAGCCTGAAATGCGTCACTTTTTAATGTTCCTGTCATACTTGTGATGTGATTTTATTGTATGACATTGGAAATTGCACCTATCAGAAATTGCAACTATTGCTTCACATGTCGTGCGAATCAGATGCGGTTCAAAATGCGCAAATGTTTAGTATCGGCACTTATATCTATATAGGCATGGGTGCAACGCTAATTGCTACAGATCCATGTCATATCACAACAGGATAACTCAGCATAGGTATTCCTGCCACTGATAATACCAAACAAAGTAAATGTATGTATATACAGTGGGTGCCATCTAAGTCATATATCATCGGATTTTCAGAAATAAATACAAGAATTGAATATTCAAAACAGAATAATGAGGAGAAGGATAGCTGAGTCAGATCCTGGTGAAAAGAGAGAGAGAAGGGGGAAGCACCCAACATTTCGGAGGTGTAAGAACCCCATTCTCAAGAAAATCCTGAGGCAGGGGTTCTTGAGAAAGGGGGCTCTTACAACAACCCCCCCCCCCCCCCCGAACCTTTGGGTTTACAGGCCTCGCTGTCACAATTATCAAATGTCTTCGATACTTTGAGTCACCAGGTACAAACAGTAGTTCTGATTTCAATCTTGCTCACTGCATGTATATTCTAAAAAAGAAAAACCAAAAACAGCCAGGTAGCTAACATTTTCAGAGTAGTACAATTCTGTCATTGCAGGTTTTCTTTAAAGAATAAATGCACTTTCAGACAAAGTGCATTTATTCTGTTTTCCCCCATGACCTAAACTGTCCCATCCTTGCCCTCCACATATGCATGCTTACCATGATCTGTCACCCACAGCCTTCAGGGATCTTAAACTCCCTCTGCTGACTGCACCTGTGCATTTTACTCCTATAGACTTCTATGGGGACGTCAAACTGACCGGGAGATGGACTTGAGCGAATGTGGCCTGAAGAGGGAGATTTGCAGTGCAGGCTGTATATGATCCCAGAGGTTCCTGGGAACAGATCTTAGTAAGTACAGTTCTGTGGATGGTAAGGATTGGACAATTTGTCTGAAAGTGCACTTATTCTTTAAAGAGCCTGCTAAGTCTAAAGCCGGGCATACACATACAGATTTTTTTTATTTTCTTGCTCACATCCCCAAATTTTCCAGCGAAATTGAAAACCAGTTTTATTTTTCTCATTTTGTCCCAACACACACAGACATCACAAGAAGTGAGAGGAAGTCTCTCCAAAGTGAGGGAATATCCTCCTTGAGACAGCTGTCACCAGATGGCAGTGATGACAATGAGCAATAGAAAGGCTGCCTCCCCAGCAAGGTCACAGACAGCAATGAACATCTGGCAGGAGTTTTAACCCTTCCATGGTGGGATTTCTGATTTCACCACAGCAGCAATATTTAAACGTACTAGATGACTGATTGACATTACTTTGTCTGCCTAGAGCTGCTTCTTCAAGCTGATATGACATTGCATCCTGACTCAGGACTCCAAGAAAGCTTTTTTGATTACTCTTCTCGCATCTTGCAGAAAAGTTTTAATAATGTAAAAGATCTATTCTTGTCATGAAAATCAAGTTTTTTTTTAATGACAACTCTAAATAATGGTAAGGGCAAAATACAGTCAACAGAGTCAATATGCTTGAAGGTAAGCTTATTGCTTTATATCTGGGGAAATGTTTGGCAGTTTCACATTCCACATGTTGCACCCAAGACTCATTATGCATTGGAGATTCATGTTCTACATTTAGCTTTTGGATAATGTACTAAGAATGTGACTCCATTGCTTAGCCTTGGAATAACTACAGTGGAAAGGTGGAGCAGAAGCACTTATCACAATTCGTTTTTAATAAACTGGACCTACAGTCTTAAATGATCAGTAGCAGTGGTCCCCAAACTGTAGCCCAGGGGCCAGATGTGCTTGCCTGTATCTGGCCCTTGTTGCACTATTCCACCAATTGACACCAATGATGGAGCACCATTCCCCCTACTGACACCATCATTGGGGCACCATTCTTTTCATTGATATCAACAACGGGGCACTATTCCTCCTATTAAAACCAATGATGGGGCACTGATGGTGGGGCATTTTCTACTCCCGCTGGCCACAGTCTATCCCCTCTAAAGCCTGAAGGACAGTAAACTGGCCCTTTGCTTAGAAAGTTTGGAGACCCCTGATCTATAGCATACTTTACCCAAACTGCGGTCCTGAACAAATAAATTGTAACAGATGTTTTGGAATACCTAAACAATAATCCTGAAGAAACCACTGCTCTGGTGTTATACATGTGGTTCATGTCAGATCATTCTTCATCCTAGAGGGCTTGAGGGAAAAAACAAACCAAACCAATCAGCTCGTTGGCCTAGGGTCCATTCACCCCAGAGCTTGAAGCTACAAATGCTCAACATTAAAAATCCTATAGTTTTAAATATTGCCTGTACATACCATAGCACTTAGGAACCTTTGAAATCTTGCAAAAGTACAAAGGCTTCCTTTCAGGCAGATTTGGGTGGCAAATTTTGGTCCCATAGATTTTAATGGGCGCATTAGAAAAAACTTGTTTCAGATGTGTTACACATGGTTTTTAGGTACTCCCATAATAAAAGTTTATTTATGGGGCAAATATTGCACAATCCTGCCACAGAGAAGCTCATGTATGGCACATCACTCAGAAAACACACAAAAATGTGCAAAAAAGCCTGAAAAACACCAGAAAATACCAATGCTAAGGTTTTAATGGAGCCTTAGTAGTGATTTGTTTTGCCAAGTTTGGAGGACCAGTCAGTGTTCCAGCAATTGGCTACAGAACAGATAAAATATGCCAGAGTTAGTTTTAGACTATAATTCTGTTTTAACTATCCCAGAAGCTAATAAACCATATCCATTAAAGAGAATTGTTTCCATTAATCTATTATTTAAAACACTAATTGATGGCAAAGTGTGGCTATTCAATGTTAATTTACAGGGGAACACAAGCTATTAAATATTTGTGCAGAACAGTGAGACACCAAGTGGAAACTTCTTATATGACAAGCAGAAAGTCACAATGATGTCCCATTTGTAATACTGTTATGATTCAGTATATCAATCGAACATTTGGGTTTATTCAGTGAAGCAATGCAAAGAGCAGTGACAAAGTGAGATTGGTCGTGGCTGGGCGTTGTTTTGGGTGGAGCCAGGTGCAATTTGACTCGTGACATATAACATATAAGGAGGGGTTAGTCCCCTAGAGCGACCAGTGTCGGCGTGTACAACACCTTGAGAGGCTGTTGGTCATATCGGCAGTGACCGGGCTCCTTTCTTTGGCAACCCAATTTTGGCTTCTGATAAGCACATCTCTTCAAAGGTTAGTACGTGCTTGCACATGAAATCTCCCCTTGGGGTTGAACTCCCTCCCTCTGGGATTGAACCCCCTGTGCGTTTGTTTCCCTATGGCTGGATCCCCCTAGCACTTTAGAGCCATCTTTTCTGATGCTCTGCCCCTGAATATGAATATGTGTATCCCCCTTTGTTTTTGTCAGATGGAACCTATTTGAGTGTATATGTGTATACTTTTTTTTCTCTATACAACAGCGGGGATGCACCGTTTTGATTCTTTATGGAACAAATGAACAATTGAGTATCAATTTGTGCTGGGCAGCCAACAAGGGTCAAACCTCTTGGAGCTACATTTGACACGCCTTTACCTGGACCAGATATCTTTCTCTGGCATAAAGACTTTGCATATTAAGCATGTCTATTCAATGGACAAGTGAGTGCTTTTCTGAATCTAATTAATTTTTGAATTGTCTTCCTTATTTGCCAAGTTATGAGTAGAGATTTGATTACATCTATACCTTACTTTTGATTGCTGATTTTTGATCTTCGATCTTTTTCGATCTCAGATTTTTGATATACCAACTGCAATACCCTCTCTCCTTCTACTTATAATCTGATCATCATTTTTTTTAAAGTCGCCCGGATACATAGGATGATATAGGTGTATTTTTGTACTTTTATACATATATTTTTTATATCTATATATTTGTGTATTATCAGATATACATTTATACCATCAATCTACACCTAATCTATGTAGTATTTTGATCTTTTTCTTCTTTTTCTAGGCTTTTTGTCAGTTGCATTCCCCCTCCCCCTTATTTGGCCTGGCTTTCTGTGTGGGGAAACTTGGGGTCTCCCCTAGTTCTTTCCCTTTTTTCTTTCTTTCCTTTCCCCCCCCATTTTCTCTTCCCCCCCTCCCTTTTTTCTTTTCTTTCTTTCCTTCCCCCCCTTTTCTCCCCCCCCCCCTCTCCTTCCCTCCCCCCCCTTATTTTTTTTTCTGGAAATCTGAATACTTGATGATATAATTAAAATGAGAGATATATCTCAATCTTTGCTCTACACTCTGTAACCATGCTATCAAGTTAATTTGACTGTCAAGATGAGTCTTGCTTTTATTATTATTGTTGATTTGATGCAACTAAGGTAATAACAGTATATAAACCCTTTTGAATTTGCAATAGTAGAGTTGATACATTGTTATTTTTCCAGGGTTAAAGGAATCGTCTGAGGAAGCGACATGAGCGAAACACGTCGCGATTCCATAGTTTCCACTTATGCATCCCATACCATTATGAACTGGTATCATGATCTTATCATGACTTGTTAGAATTTTCACACTTATTGCCTTTGTTCTGAGAGGCTTTTTGGGATCCAGTGGATAACCTGTACTGTCTTGTGTACATGCATTATTTGCTTAATGAATATACGCTTTTTGATACAATTTTATATGTCTCTATAAATAAATGATATATTTTTTATATATAATATTGTTGTATTTATTCTCATCAGGATCAAAACCCACTTTTAGCCTTCAAAGTCCCAATGCCATGTGAGAGACTGTAGAGACCCCAGTATGCTGTGGGATCCTCTCATCCCTCTCTCTTTGTCTTTTTAGACAAAGTGAAATTGTTTTAACTCTGAGCATATAATCCGAGCTCAGGCCGGCAAAAGAGTAGATCTCATTGTCTGCTATTGGCTTTTACACTTTGCCTCTTCCCTTATTCTGAAAATACGGAAGTCAACAGGTTATTGTGCTGTGGAGAATGGTAAACCTAGGTAACGTTGGTGAATGTTGGGCATTTTTAGGTCAATCATTGGTAAATGTCCAGGGAGTAGGTGCTAGTAAATGTTCTTGTGATGCAGTCCATAACCTTGAACATATTTGTAGAAAAATTCAGCAAGGGCTGTTATCCCCATTGCAAGAAGAAATCTCCAACCTTGCTAAGGCCAATCTCAAACTCTAAAGAACTGGGAAGGAGTTTTGAGAGGAGCCCATCTAAATAAAGGGGTCCCCACCCAAAAGAACCAATGCTGAACACTGAGGGGCAGTAGACTCTTCAGTACCCTAGTGCACATGAAGAAGGGCTAGCTATGGGACGTCTATGTGCTTCTTGCCTGTCCCACCAAGAGGAAGCAAGTAGCATTAGGCCTATTCCCACTGTGTGTGGGTATGTGAAGGGTTAAAAAAAAAAACTGACACAAGTTAAACGTTAACTTTAAAGTGGAACTTCAATCTCAAAAGGGAGTTAGTTCTATTTTAACACTCCCAAGCAGAAGTGCTGGTATTTTTTTTTGCCTTGCCCATGCTGCCATTGTGGCCTAGGCCAGGGTGACATGTCCCTGGTCTTGCAGCATCCTGGGATACTTACATCTTGCAAGGAGGCTTCAGGATTGGGCATACAGAGCAGTCAGGGGGAGGACATAATGTGCCATTAGTAGCTGGCTACCTGGACCCAGAAGAGACAGCCAGTCAAAGAGAACAAAGATAGGGGAACTGGGCGCATGTCAACCAAACAGAGGATTGCAGAGGGACAACACTGGAGTCACTGTGTGGGTATGTGTTCTGAAGCATACATGGGAATACAGGTAAGAAAAAAAAACATGTTGGGGAGTTGAGTACTGCTTTAGGAAAACTTACCAGAAAAATACTGTGCCCACCATCATGGCTTAGCGCCTTCTGAAAATGCGACTTGCCTGGTTATTATCCTGACAAGCCAACCCATAATGAGTGCCTTTTTTCATAACAATCAATCCTGTAACAAACACTTTTCCTTCTGGTGTTTATATATTTGCATCTTCCACAGCAAGCCTCATTTGTGTCAGAACGCGTAGTTACTATTTATCAAAATGTCTATGGAAAACTGCTCATAGCAACCCTATACTTCGTTATCCTATACAGAACAGGGAGATGAATGGCACTATTGCTATGGGGACAAAGGACTTTTCTCCTTGCAAAAAGTTGACAAATAACATCTGCTTTCCTAGATATTCAGTATTGATTGAAGTCTTGGACGCACAAGTTGCAGCTTGTATAAGCGCAGTGTGTGCAGTAATCTTTTACAAAGCATTTGCAAATTTTCTGACAAACTTAAATTTCTTGAAGCCTTCGAGGCAACATTTAATTCCAGTTTGAAGATATTTAATGCAGATCATCACAGAAGCCCTGACTGTCACTCTAAACAAGCTGCAAGTAGCCTTTAGTAGACTTTTATCAAATTTCAAACAGGGCTAAAGTTTTCTGAAAGTCTGCTGAAGCCCAGTAGAAGCTTGACAGTGGCAGTTAGCACTTCCATTAAGATCTATGTTGTTAACCATACCTAAACTGGATCTAATGGGTGCTTTAGGTCAGATTCACATATTTGCAGTGCGTTACTACATGCAAGTTAATGTGTGTTGTAGTAAGGCAACATATTAAAGGGGATGCCAACACACAACCAAAGGACGTTTTAACATACCTGTTTTTTTTTTCCCCAGAAAATGACAACACGGGTTGTAGTACACAAGGGATGTGCATTGGGGTGTCATTCAAAATGAATTACTGCATGCATACAGTAACACGCAGTAAAACGTGTGCATTACTAAAATGCAAATATGTGAATCTGACTTTTAAATCTTTAAAGCAGATGCTTTGCAATAGCTCACTGTAAGCACTTCTCTAATAAATGCCAAAGCCAGCTTGTTCTAGGTCTTATTGCACCACTATTCACTTTTGTAAAAAATAAATAAATAAATACACCCATGTAAATGCAATAAGAATCCCCTAGTTGCTTTCAGGTCGTATGAAGAAGCACCTAGGACAGACAGATGTGCAACTTGATCATTTGCTAGAAAGTTTTATTGGTAAAGCCTAGTACACATGATGAAGTGATGTAATGTATTTGTGTTGTATTTTCGGACGAAAACGGTACTGATTAAATGAAAATCGTATGATCTGGTATCGTATGAGAAAAATGTTTGTGTTTGTCTGCTCAGAAAATCAGATTATCCTATGATTGCGTCAAAAGTGGTATTGTTTGTGCGATATTCTGATCGTTTGTACGGGGCTTTAGGTAGCTGCCAAATTTACTGATATCGCTAGCTGATGTTCCAGCCTATCTTATTCATATAAAGGTTTTCATTTGGATGGAATCTGGATCCAACAGTGATACTTCACCCTGAAGAAGGGGAAGGCCATATGCCCTAGAAACACGTGACTATATACTACATACTTAAGCAATGAAGACTTTTAAATAAATCAAGTCACATGACTGCCTGCACTAGGTGCTCTTCATCACATGACATAAAAGCGATTATCTGATGAACGACTTCCCCATCGTTATCAGGAATGAAGCAGCCTAGGACCAAAACATGGGCTCCCCAAACCACTTTGCATAAGTAAATCCTAAACAAAGTTTAGGTTTAAACAAGGCAGACCTCCCAAAATAAAGTAAATCCGGACCATGACCTTAGCAATCATTCCATGTCTGCTACCCCTCTCTGCCAATCTTTCCACTGGCTTTCACTCACCCAACAAACACTGTTCAAAATACTAACAACAATGTAGAAAGACATCCACAACTCTGCCCCAGCTACATCACCAACCTCTTCTCAAAATACCAACCAAACTGCTCTTTTCATTCTCAAGATCTCCTGCTCTATAGCTCCCTCTGAAATATGAATTTCAGAAACAAAGGCCTATTTCTAGTTTATTAGCAAATTGAACAATGGGCACAATGTACACTATATTACCAAAAGTATGGGGACGCCTGCCTTTAAATGCACATGAACTTTAATAGCATCCCAGTCTTAGTCTGTAGGGTTCAATATTGAGTTGGCCCACCCTTTTGCAGCTATAATATTAAGCCCTACGGACTAAGACTGGGATACCATTAAAGTTCATGTGCATGTAAAGGCAGGCGTCCCACTACATTTAGTAATATAGTGTGTGTGGCTATAATTAGCTAAAATATGTTTTATGTGTTATAAAGAAAAAAGCTCTGCCTGCTCTATATAATCATTTTCAGCGATGAATGAAATGGAGATTTTTTTATTGCCCAGAAGATTTCTATGAAATTTTCTCATTTGGCAACAAGCTTTTGAGTCAAAAAGGAAGATGAAACTAAAGTGCGGTTTAGGTAGGCTTCTTTCTATGATCCCGGGCTTGTTTCTGTATCAAATAACAGCCCCTCGCTAGCCTCAGTTCATGATTTTTCAGAGAAATATAAAGAAAGGTGCACAAATAAAATAAAATAAAAGCTTACACAAATAACACAAATAAAGAAAAAGAAAGTAAACAAAAATACAAAAGGACAAAAAATGAAACATTCTTAAGTATTCTAAATAAACCCTCTGTAAGAGCCGGTTCACACTGAGGCGATCCGACTTCGGGGGGCGACCTGTGAAGTCGCGTGCACCACGACTTTGGCGCAACTTGCAGGGACTTCACATAATGGAAGTCTATGCAAGTCGCTTCGAGGTCGCCCCAAAGTAGTACAGGACCCTTTTTCTAAGTCGGAGCGACTTATTATAATTATATATATATATATTTATATATACAGTATATATATATATATATTGCAGCAACAAACATATACTTATTGTTTTTGATAAAGCATTCAAGTCTTTTTTTCCGCCATGACCAGGTAATAATGATTAAGGAATTACTGTCCATCTGAAAACTTCCATACTACGGTTTTCCAATTCATGATCACAACTTCCATGCTTGATATATAAATATGAAGACAAGCTAATTACCTATAGAGCTGAATTTCTTCCACTCATGGAGCATAGTAGGGGCCCACTGCGCTGTTCACCATGATAAGGTAACAGTAAGTCAGCATACAGCACGATGCCAATGAGATTACTGGGAATCTGATTACAAGCGATCCCTGTGCTAATCAGTGGGGTGGATGCTGCATATGTTAAAGCAGCTTACTGTGTCTTCTGTATGTCTTGTCTGTACTTTCGTCATCATGAAGGTACTGATGGCCTTAAAGCAGTCTCACATCTCACATATACTGTAAGCTGAAGCCAAAAAGGCATTAATAGTATATAGTTGAGTGGTAGGAATGATGTTTAAAGTGATTGTCAACTTTCACCTTGTAAAACAACCCATCAAGCTTCAAATAGAAATGAAAGGCAAAACATTTGTGTATTGATATAAAGAAAAAAAAAATGATAAACACTTGTTTTGCCTCTTTTTATAAGCGATCACCTTTCCCTCTGTTCTCAGCTTCATAACAGCAGTACGCTGGTCTTGCCAGTGAATGGAAGGGGAAAGGGTGTCAGGACAAGTCTAATCATTGGAGGAGAGCAGCACTACAAACAAATGGCAACCACGCCAACCTATAACTGGCCTTTGCGGCAAGGAACACACGGAAGGGCGACATATGCCAAAAAACAACAAAGAAAAATTCCCATCTCACTTACCAATCAGCCTGCAACAAACAGAATTTTCCTGTCTAACAGTTTACGTTAAAACCAAGGGATTTTATCTGAACAAATTTGCAAATACAGGAGTAAGCTGCATCGCCACTTCATGGTATTTCAGTTTACTGTAGTCATAACTCTATAAATTTGGAGAGCCTCCAAAGTTGGAGCACATATATAATAATTAATGGCAGATATGCCTGGAGGGAGCCCACCCATTTTTAAAGGTATAGGAAGGCACTAGACACCCAGCCATAGCACAATAGAAGCCAAGGTATACAGTGCATCCCCTCACCAATTCACCAGCAGTTAGGGTTGCCACCTCATCCCTTTAAAATTGAACACATATCAATTAAAGTTTTTTGGCTGATTAAGGTGGTAATTAAACTCACTTAGTGCCTTATTTCCATTAAATTATCCTCAATCTGTGTAATTAATATGTGTTTGGTTTTAAAGGGATGAGGTGGCAACCCTACCCACAGTACAAACAAATGGCAACCACTCCCAACCTATAACTGGCCTTTGCAGCAAGGAGAACATGGAATGTAAACTGTTACTGGACAATTTGGTTGTTTGCAGGCTGGTTGGTAAGTGAGCCGTGCATTTTTCTTTTGTTTTTTAACACGTCACCCTTCCATGCGCTCCTTGCTGCAAAGGTGGCCAGTTATAGGTTGGGGTGGTTGCCATTTGTTTGTATTGTTTGTGAATTGGTGAGGGGACACACTGGATTCCTTTGGTGCCATTGTGCTTTTGCTGGGTGTCAAGTGCGTCCCTCTACCTTTAAGGAGGGACGGGCTCCCTCCAGGCATACCTACCCTTAATCTATCCATTATTATGTATTTGCTCCAATTTTGGAGGCTCTCAAATTTTATAGTGTTAGGACTGCAATACACTGGGGTGCCATGAAGTGGCCCTGCAGCTTACAAATATATTTGCAAATGTGTGCAAACGAAACCCTTGGTTTTAACGTTTACTGTTACAGGACAATTTGTTTTATTGCAGGCTGGTTGGTAAGTGAGCTGGGAATTTTTCTTTGAGTACCCAGCTCAGCTAGGGAACTGACCACCATGTGTTCTCCTGTTTAGTGTGGTCAGTTTTTAACAGGAAAGCAGAGGGACTAGCAAGAACACCAGGGATTTTACACATTTTAACACTTTTTTTTATAAAGTCCATACAAGTCCATTGTACAGAAAACACTTATCAGGAATATGAAATGTTGGGTTTACATACTCTTTAATACTGATGGGAACATGCCTTGGTGCCAGACTGTACTATATAGGAACACACATCTTGGCTTTGATTTCTGCAACTGTGATCACTGCTTGTCTTGTCATCAACTTTGTGAAAGATGAATATGCTTTAGACATTCCATGCATAATGGAAGAGTCAATTTGTACCACTATTCTGTGTGCGCTGTCATGCACTTTCATTGTTTTTCGACGTGGCATTTTCTTTAAGTAAAGAATTATTAAAACAAAAAAAAAAGGCATTTATACTGCTAACTAAAGCTTGGTTGAACCCTCCTTCTAAATTTGCTAAATACATTCTTGACACATCAAAATAAAAGGCATTTTACAATTCATTTTCTTTCTAAAGCAGCCACTGCCTCTGTAGAAAGGCTTGTCCCCTGCCAGAGTAAGGCCTTAGCTCTCTTTGTGGAAGCAGTGGTCTCAGAGAATAGGACAAAATTATTGTATAATGGAAATTTTAAGGTGTCATAGAAACAAACGAATATATACATTTAAAAAAAAAAAATGTTTTATTCATAAAAGTTCCATAGAGGTTCATAATAAGTATTAATAGCTAACTGTATCATCCAGTGGGAGGGGGGAGACGTTTTTCTTCTTCTCAACACATTTCGCAGATGCTGATTCTGCCTCTTCAGGTGATATGGGGAAAATAATATCAAATAAATACAGTATAAGCATCATTGTGCTGTATCCAGTAACTAAAACATGTACCTCGGGGAGGAGATCACAGGGGACAAAGAAGGGGTGAAGCGGACAGCCACAGGTCAGTGCAAGGTTGTAGTATTTTTGTGAGCAGGCTTTACATATCTCATTAGAAGCGATGGACCATATACCAGCTAATAAATAACCAATGTTCCTAAATAGGATAATCAGAAATGGGGCTAAAAGAAACCAAACATTTCTACCAAAAAAGAATGGATTTGTTGGATGTAATAGATACACTATATTACCAAAAATATTGGGACGCCCGCCTTTACAAGCACATGAACTTTAATGGCATTCAAGTCTCAGTCTAGGGTTCAATATTGAGTTGACCCACCCTTTGCAGCTATAAAAGGTTCAACTCTTCTAGGAAGGCTGTCCACAAGGTTTAGGAGTGTGTCTATGGGAATGTTTGACCATTATCCCAGAAGCGCGTTTGTGAGGTCAGGCACTGATGTTGGAGAAAAGGCCTGGTGGTCTTCGCTCTAATTCATCCCAAATATGTTCTATTGGGTTGAGGCCAGGACTCTGTGCAGGCCAGTCAAATTGCTCCACCCCAAATTTGCTCATATACTATGCCTTAGAATAGTATTTTTGTTATCACCCATGCTTCTTTTGAGCCTCCATGAAGCCCTTGTTACAATTATTGTCCCTTACAGAGCTAGACCTAAAACTCTGCAATCAGCAAAGCTCATAGTTGCAACTGATAGAAGAGCTCTGGCTCTGACTCCATAGGGCATGGCAGACCTCTGCAGAGAGACCACTGCCTCCGCACAGAGAGCAAGGGTCCTCGTCTACAGCATGCTGGCATAACACAGACTCTTCTGCTCTGGGTGTAAATTTTTAATTACAAACCCAATTCCAAAAAGGTTGGGACACTGCACAAATTGTGAGTAAAAAAAGGAACGGACTAATTTACAAATCTCATAAATTTATATTGTATTCACAATATAATATAGATAACATATCAAATGTTGAAAGTGAGACATTTTGAAATGTCATGCCAAATATTGGCTCATTTTGGATTTCATGAGATCTACACATTCCAAAAAAGTTGGGACAGGTAGCAATAAGAGGCCCGAAAAATTAAATGTACATATAAGGAACAGCTGGAGGACCAATTGTAACGCTCCTGCGTTTCATGTATGGTGTGGATTTTCAGCTGCAGAAATATTCCACTTCAGTAGTCATGTAAGAGAGATGCTGAGATACCATTCCCAACCTCAATGACTCATCATGTGTGGAAGGTCTTAATTCAGCTAGTAAATACACACACTCAACAAGCTGGTTCCTAGAGTGACTTTATGTATGTAGTAACACAGTGATGAAGATTTAAGAGACAGGTTGAGTGGAGGTGGTAGTGTCACGGAACCATGAACCAGACGTACAACAACAGATAAGTGAAAATAAGAAGGCTTTATTGAAAATCAAGCTGTAAAGCAAAAGTCCAAACGGATGGCGAAACCGAGGCAGAGTCCTTGCGAAGCCAGAGGTCAGGAGCCAGGAGGGTGGTCAGACGAAGCCGGGATCAGGAACCAGCAGGGTAGTCAGACGAAGCCAGGATCAGGAACCAGCAGGGTAGTCAGACGAAGCCAGGATCAGGGACCAGAAGCAGCAGCAGTCTTAGAAGCATGTGAACACAGGAGGACCAAGCAAGGAACTGAAGCCACAGACCTCCTATATATATGTGAGCTAGGCATCCAGCTCCTCCCAGTGGGAAGGAGGAGCCGCAGGGTGGGAGGCTACAAGAAACCCAGAAACCAAGATGGCCGTAAGCACATGTCAAACGAAGGAGAACAGCAAGAAGGTAAGACCATGACAGTACCTCCCCCTCAAGGGCCCCTCCTCCGCGGAGAAAAGAACGGTTTCTGAGGGAAGAGTGCGTGGAAGGCTCGGAGCAAGGCAGGAGCATGGACATCTGCGGAGGGAACCCAGGAGCGCTCCTCTGGACCATAACCACGCCAATGAACCAAAAACTGCACCCGACCGCGGACCAGGCGTGAGTCCAGGATATTGCTCACCTCATACTCCTCACGATTGCCCACTTGGACCGGACGGGGCCGAGGAACCGAGGAAGTGAAACGATTACACACCAGTGGCTTCAACAGGGAGACATGAAACACGTTGGAGATCCGCATGCCAGGAGGGAGCGCAAGGGCATAGGCTACCAGGTTTACCCTGCGAAGCACTCGGAAGGGACCAACAAAGCGAGGCGCCAGCTTGGGAGTGGGCACTCGAAGGTTGAGGTTGCGGGTGGACAACCATACACGGTCTCCGGCCTGGTAGGAAGGAGCAGGCGCTCGTCTGCGATCAGCCTGGAGTCTCTGGCGCTGCGCAGAGACCTCAAGGGACTTCTGGATCTGTACCCAAGAAGCACGTAGGACGGAAAGGTGATCCTCCACAGCCGGAATATCCTGGGGAGAGAATACCTCCGGTAACACGGCAGGTTGGAACCCATAATTGGCCATGAAGGGAGACGTCCCAGAGGAAGAGTTCACCACCATGTTCCTGGCAAACTCAGCCCAAGGCAGGAGGTCAACCCAATTGTCTTGGTGATCGGAGACATAGCAACGAAGGAATTGCTCCAAGGCCTGATTGGATCGTTCTGCGGCCCCATTGGACTGAGGGTGGTAGGCCGAGGAGAAGGAGAGATGAATCCCCAACTGGGAGCAAAAGGCGCGCCAGAACCTGGACACAAACTGACTCCCCCGATCCGACACAATCTCCTTGGGCAAACCGTGCAACCGGAAGACCTCCCTGGCAAAAATCGTGGCCAACTCCTGTGCAGAGGGTAACTTCTTGAGAGGAACACAGTGGCACATTTTGGAAAATCGATCCACAATCATGAGAATGACCGTATGGCCTCGGGATGCAGGGAGGTCCACAATGAAATCCATCCCCAGGTGTGACCATGGGCGCTCCCCGGTGGCTATGGGTTGCAGAAGGCCCAACGGAAGGTGCCGAGGGGACTTACTCTGGGCACAAACGGAGCATGCTGCTACATATGCGGCGATGTCGGAACGTAGGGAAGGCCACCAGAACAGACGTGAAACAGCCCAGGACAGCTGATTCTTTCCAGGATGCCCCGCGGTCTTGGAGTTATGGTAGGTTCGCAACAACCGAGTGCGCAACTCCTCAGGCACAAAACATCTGCCGTTGGGTCTCCCAGAGGGAGCACCAGATTGAGCCGCCAAAATCTGCTCACCCAGGGGAGAGGTCAGGCTGGTGCGAATGGCGGCCAGGATCTGATTCGGAGGTATGACCGAAGTCGGAATCGACTCCTCCCTGGACAGGTCGGAGTACTGCCGTGATAAGGCATCCGCCCTGATGTTCTTGGAACCGGGTAGGTAGGAGACCACGTAATTAAAACGTGACAAGAACAGAGCCCATCTGGCCTGACGTGGTGTCAATCTCTTGGCCTCAGAAAGGTAGGTCAGATTCTTGTGGTCCGTCAGGATGAGGACCGGAACCACCGAACCCTCGAGCAAGTGCCTCCATTCTTTAAGGGCCTGCACAATGGCCAATAACTCCCTGTCACCAATCTGATAGTTGCACTCCGCGGAAGACAGTTTCCGGGAGTAAAACCCACAAGGAAGCAGAGGACCCTCTGGTGTTCTACGCTGAGACAGAAGGGCGCCTACTCCCGTCTCAGACGCGTCCACCTCGAGGACAAAGGGCAACCCAGGGTTGGGATGCGACAGAATCGGAGCTGACACAAAGGCGGACTTTAGAGCCTCAAAAGCTCGGATGGCCTCGAGCGGCCAGACCTGGGAATTACTGCCCTTCCTGGTCAGATCCGTGAGAGGCTTGGCTAGCATGGAAAAGTCCCTGATGAACTTCCGATAATAATTGGCGAAGCCCAAAAAGCGCTGCAGGGAGCGAAGACCACTGGGCTGGGGCCACTGTAAGACAGCCGAAACCTTCTCAGGATCCATGGAGAACCCCTCAGCGGAAATGATGTAACCTAAGAAGGTTACCTGGGATCGGTGAAATTCGCATTTCTCAAGCTTACCGAACAGCCTGTTCTCTCGTAACCGTTGCAACACTCGTCTGACATCCAGAATGTGGGTCTCCATGGATTCAGAATATACCAAGATGTCATCCAAATAGACCACCACACACTGCTGCAACAGGTCACGGAAAACATCGTTAATGAATTCCTGAAAGACTGCGGGCGCATTGCACAACCCAAAGGGCATAACCAAGGATTCATAATGACCGGTCCTGGTGTTAAACGCGGTCTTCCACTCATCGCCCGCCTTGATCCTTACGAGGTTATATGCCGCCCTCAGGTCGAGTTTGGTAAAGACCGTGGCCCCTTTAAGGCGATCGAACAGCTCGGAAATCAAGGGTATCGGGTAAGCGTTCTTGATCGTGATGCGATTGAGACCCCTGTAATCGATGCAAGGCCTCAACTCACCGCCCTTCTTTTTCACAAAGAAAAATCCAGCCCCTGCCGGGGACGAGGATTTACGAATGTGTCCGCGTGAAAGCGCCTCCTTCACGTACTCCTCCATGGCCTCATTCTCCGCTACCGACAGTGGATAGACCTTGCCACGAGGAGGAACGGCACCAGGTTGTAACTCGATGGCACAATCGTATGGGCGGTGCGGAGGTAGGGCAACCGCGCGCGCCTTATCGAATACATCCCGGTACTCCTCGTATTCAGGAGGCAACAGAGAGTCCGAGGAAGTACACAGCAACTTGACAGGCCCATGGATGCAACTAGCCCCACACTGCGGTGACCACGAGAGGATCTCGGCCGATCTCCAATCGAAGGTCGGATTATGCTTCTGGAGCCAGGGGTACCCCAAGACCACCGAGTAGTGTGGAGACGAAATAACCTGGAAGCAGACCGACTCTCTGTGAACGGCACCAATGGCTATCCCCACTGGAAGGGTCTCATGAGTCACGTGTGGCGGCAGAAGGGGTCTGCCGTCTATCGCCTCAAGAGCCAGTGGAGAACCTCGGGCCTGCAGAGGAATGGAATTGGCGGCAGCGAACACACTATCAATGAACAAACCACCAGCACCAGAGTCCACCAACGCCTGGGTCGTCACTGAGCCCCCGACCCAGGAGAGGACAACAGTGATCAGTGGTTTGTCAACACGGGAAACCGGGGACGAGGAGACTCCACCCAAGATCTGCCCCCGACAGGATCTCAGGTGCGAGCGTTTCTCGGACGGTTCGGACATGCCAACCGAAAATGCCCACCGAGACCACAGTACATGCATCGACCCTCGCGTCTTCGGAGTACCCTCTCCCCCTCGGACAGGCGAGCAAAGCCCAGCTGCATGGGTTCACCCCCAGCCAAGTCATCCCCAGGAGGCGTGGGAGGAGAGGGAGGCACGGGTGGGACAGCAAAGGTAGGCGCCAATCTGTTAGGAGGCCTCCGCAGACTCTCCTTAAAGGAAGGTCTCTCCCTGAGTCTGGTGTCAATCAAAATCAAGAAAGAAATAAGAGACTCGAGCTCCACTGGTAGGTCCTTAGCTGCAACCTCATCCTTCAAGGCATCCGAGAGACCATGAGAGAAAGCAGCGACCAGAGCCTCATTATTCCAGCCCACCTCTGCTGCCAGGGTACGAAACTCAATGGCGTATTCAGCTACGGATCGTGAACCCTGTCTGATGGACATAAGGAGCTTCGCAGCAGAGGCAGCGCGACCCGGCACATCGAATACCCTCCGAAGAGAAGCAACAAAACCGGAAAACTCGGCAACCACCGGATTGTTGTTCTCCCATAAAGGGCTGGCCCAGGCCAAGGCCTTGTCCGAGAGCAGCGAAATTAAGAAGCCCACCTTTGATCTCTCAGTAGGAAAGGCATGTGGCAGCAACTCGAAATAAATGCCCACCTGGTTAAGGAAACCTCGGCACTGAGTTGGCTCTCCCCCAAAGCGCTGTGGAAGGGGGGCAGAACCGGTCATACCCCGAAACACCGCAGGCGAAACAACAGGTGTCGGGGTAGACTCTGGCGCAACAACCGGAGCGGCAGTAGGAGCGGGCCCAGGAGCGACAACCGACCCATCGGCAACGGGAGCGAAATGAGCCGTGCATTCAAGCAGGGTTTGCCGCGCCACGGCGAACCGACCCAACAGGTGATCCTGCTGATCAAGTCTGGCAACCAGCGTGGGTAGCGAGGATGGCCCTGTACCGTCAGAATTCATGGCTTGGTCCTAATGTCACGGAACCATGAACCAGACGTACAACAACAGATAAGTGAAAATAAGAAGGCTTTATTGAAAATCAAGCTGTAAAGCAAAAGTCCAAACGGATGGCGAAACCGAGGCAGAGTCCTTGCGAAGCCAGAGGTCAGGAGCCAGGAGGGTGGTCAGACGAAGCCGGGATCAGGAACCAGCAGGGTAGTCAGACGAAGCCAGGATCAGGAACCAGCAGGGTAGTCAGACGAAGCCAGGATCAGGGACCAGAAGCAGCAGCAGTCTTAGAAGCATGTGAACACAGGAGGACCAAGCAAGGAACTGAAGCCACAGACCTCCTATATATGTGAGCTAGGCATCCAGCTCCTCCCAGTGGGAAGGAGGAGCCGCAGGGTGGGAGGCTACAAGAAACCCAGAAACCAAGATGGCCGCCAGCACATGTAAAACGAAGGAGAACAGCAAGAAGGTAAGACCATGACAGGTAGGTGACAGACACTTGAAGGTAAGACAGTAGCAGATGGATGCAGGTAGGTTTAGCAATCATGTATGGTAGCAGATGACAAAGTAGCAGGTGGACATACAAGAGAGATCAACCCAGTGCAGGAATAAGTAGCAGTAGTCTTAAGAGCTAGCAATCTAGATATGCAGATGTGATAAATAGTCTTTACTATGCAGAGCTAGATAGTGTAAGCTTAGTATAAGTTTATAGAGGTTTCCCCTGCGGGGTACTTAGCACTAATAGCAATACAGCCGAAGGTTGGTTCAGGAGGAGCGGATGATCCGGTAGCGGGATACAGGGATCAGCGCAGCGAGGTTCCGTCAGCGAGGTATGCTTGCAAGCACGAAAGCTTCAAGCCAAGTTAGCATCCAGGTAAGGGTGTTTGAACGAACACATGTGAGTGAGAACCGGCGATTTAAATAGCCATCCAGTCCGGCGCTGAGTGATGATCGGATAATACTGGTTGCCGATACGAGAATCGGATCAGACTGGTTGCCGATGCGAGAATCGGATGAGACTGGTTGCCGATGCGAGAATCGGAAAATACTGGTTGCCAATACGAGAATCGGATAAGACTGGTTGCCGATACGAGAATCGGAAAATACTGGCTGCCGATACGAGAATCGGATGAGACTGGTTTCCGATATGAAAATCGGGAAGAAAAAATAAAAAATGGTTGCCGATATGAGAATCGGATCAGGTTGGTAACCGATCTGAGAATCGGATCCCTTGTTCTTAGGGTGTCTGCTACATGGACCCCTCACTAGAATCGGACGCATAACCATCCGAAGTAATCCTAGTAGTCCTAGCAACCAATGCTTCTTCAAACATCCTCAGATCCTTCCTACATACCACCGTGCCATTAGAAGCGCGTACGCAGTCAGGTGCAAGAATCTCAATATTTTCATTGGAAGCTAAAAATGTGCTTGCAAAAATAGGAGTATCCTCAGGAGGGGGTACAGGAGGTTTTTTAGAACGTGTTATCAAGTTCACTGGAGTTAAAGGAATATCTATTCCAATATTTGTTAATTTCTGGGTGTCCTTCTCTGATATAGAACGGGGACAGGGCTGGCAACAGCCTTGATAATTTCCAGGCTGTTTTTCAGGGAAGACCCTTCGGATTCGCCTGGCCTCCATTGGGAGAGCCTTAGGCCTATGGGGTCTGGTTGGGCAGAATGTAATGAAATGTCCCCCTTCACCACAATAAAAACAAAGGCCACAGATTTTCCTGTGATCTCTTTTTTCTTGTAAGGACAACCTAGTATGTATGGCACCAATCTCCATAGGCTCCTCATCCATCTCTGTAGGATCAGGGTTCAAATGGGATGTGTCAGAGTGACAAGGCTGACTGTTTAAGGCAGGCTTGGACCATGACCAGGCAGGATCACCATATTTATTAGGTTTCCTTTTTTCCCTAGGTAGCCGGGGTCTGTGGTTACCTGGAGCGGGTTTAGGAGTGGGGTCAATGGCCGAAATCCGAGAAGAACTGGATAATGGCATTCCCATTTTTTCAGACTTCCTTTCTCGTAGTCTTCTATCTATGGTGATACTGAGTTGTATCAATGCATCCAGGGTTTTTGGCAGATCCGCTCGGGCGAGCTCGTCTTTAACGGCTTCTGATAGGCCAAGCCTAAATTGGGTTTTCAGAGATGCATCATTCCATTCTGAATCAAGGGCCCATCTCTTGAATTCTGCGACAAAGTCTTCCACAGGTCTCCCACCTTGGTTCAAGGATCTTAATTGAAAATCGGCAGTACTCTGCCTATTGGGATCATCATATAGGCTAGTAAGTTCTGCTAGAAACAAGGCATAGGAGCTGAGAAGCTGGTCGTTTTTCTCAAAAAGAGAGTCTGCCCAGGCCCGAGGATCGCCTGTTAGGTAAGAAATAATAGTACAAACCTTAATATGATCAGTAAGGTAGGTACGGGGTCTTAACAAGAAAAGTAACTCACATGCGTTTTTAAATTCGCGAAATTTTTTGCGATCGCCTGTAAATACCAAAGGGGGATTTATCTTGGGTTCAGGGGACTGAGCAGAGGTAAGTTGTGTCAGTCTAATTACCTGCTGCGACAAAGCCTGATTGTCTTCTTTTAATTCAGCAAGTGCGTGTATTAACGCAGTTACTTGCTGTTTTAATTGTGTCACCTGAGTGGTTATTTCTGCTGAATCCATTTGTGGGTTCGTTCAATCTGTAACGCTCCTGCGTTTCATGTATGGTGTGGATTTTCAGCTGCAGAAATATTACACTTCAGTAGTCATGTAAGAGAGATGCTGAGATACCATTCCCAACCTCAATGACTCATCATGTGTGGAAGGTCTTAATTCAGCTAGTAAATACACACACTCAACAAGCTGGTTCCTAGAGTGACTTTATGTATGTAGTAACACAGTGATGAAGATTTAAGAGACAGGTTGAGTGGAGGTGGTAGGTGACAGACACTTGAAGGTAAGACAGTAGCAGATGGATGCAGGTAGGTTTAGCAATCATGTATGGTAGCAGATGACAGAGTAGCAGGTGGACATACAAGAGAGATCAACCCAGTGCAGGAATAAGTAGCAGTAGTCTTAAGAGCTAGCAATCTAGATATGCAGATGTGATAAATAGTCTTTACTATGCAGAGCTAGATAGTGTAAGCTTAGTATAAGTTTATAGAGGTTTCCCCTGTGGGGTACTTAGCACTAATAGCAATACAGCCGAAGGTTGGTTCAGGAGGAGCGGATGATCCGGTAGCGGGATACAGGGATCAGCGCAGCGAGGTTCCGTCAGCGAGGTATGCTTGCAAGCACGAAAGCTTCAAGCCAAGTTAGCATCCAGGTAAGGGTGTTTGAACGAACACATGTGAGTGAGAACCGGCGATTTAAATAGCCATCCAGTCCGGCGCTGAGTGATGACAGCATCAGTCTTAAAGGGAAACACACCTATATGTGTTTCTTCTATCTAGGTAGATGGAAATCACCCGGAAATAATGTGATAGGAGGCACTGAGAGTGCCAGAACCTTACACCAATTTGCAACTTATTAGGTCAATTGGCAACATGATTGGGTATAAAAAGAGCCTCTCAGAGTGGTAGTGTCTCTCAGAAGTCAAGATAGGCAGAGGATCACCAATTACCCCAATGCTGCGGCGAAAAATAGTGGAGCAATATCAGAAAGGAGTTTCCCAGAGAAAAATTGCAAAATGTTTGGAGTTATCATCATCTACAGTGCATAATATCGTCCAAAGATTCAGAGAATCTGGAACAATCTTTTTGCGTAAGGGTCAAGGCCGGAAAACCATACTGGATGCCCGTGATCTTCGGGCCCTTAGACGGCACTGCATCACATACAGGAATGCTACTGTAATGGAAATCACAACATGGGCTCAGGAATACTTCCAGAAAACATTGTCGGTGAACACAATCCACCGTGCCATTCGCCGTTGCCGGCTAAAACTCTATAGGCCAAAAAAGAAGCCATATCTAAACATGATCCAGAAGCGCAGGCGTTTTCTCTGGGACAAGGCTCATTTAAAATGGTCTGTGGCAAAGTGGAAAACTGTTCTGTGGTCAGACGAATAAAAATTTGAAGTTCTTTCTGGAAAACTGGGACGCCATGTCATCCGGACTGAAGAGGACAAGGACAACCCAGCACTCATTTCCGAAGCCTGCATCTCTGATGGTATGGGGTTGCATGAGTGCGTGTGGCATGGGCAGCTTACACATCTGGAAAGGCCCCATCAATGCTGGAAGGTATATCCAAGTTCTAGAACAACATATGCTCCCATCCAGACGTCGTCTCTTTCAGAGAAGACCTTGCATTTTCCAACATGACAATGTCAGACCACATACTGCATCAATTACAACATCATGGCTGCATAGAAAAAGGATCCGGGCATCATAAAGAGGAAGATGCGACAAAGAAGACCTAAGACAGTTGAGCAACTAGAAGCCTGTATTAGACAAGAATGGGACAACATTCCCATTCCTAAACTTGAGCAACTTGTCTCCTCAGTCCCCAGACATTTTCAGACGGTTATAAAAAGAGGGGATGCCACACAGTGGTAAACATGGCCTTGTCCCAAATTTTTTGAGATGTGTTGAGGCCATGAAATTTTAAATCAACTTATTTTTCCCTTAAAATGATACATTTTCTAAGTTTAAACATTTGATATGTCTTCTATGTTGTACTCTGAATAAAATGGAATTTGAAACTTCCACATCATTGCATTCTGTTTTTATTCACAAATTGTACAGTGTCCCAACTTTTTTGGAATCGGGTTTGTAAAACAAACTGTAAGATTTTACCACCTTTAGCTTTGATGCTTCCAGAATATAGCAAGCTAATATAAAACCAAATGTTCAAACAGGCTTGAAGCAATACTAAAGCTTAATTAAAAAAAATTAAATAACAAACATGGTATACTTACCTACTCTGTGCAATGGTTTTTAACAGCGCAGCCTCCATTCTCTTTTTCTGCGGACCCCCGGTAGTGTTCCAGGCTCCTTCTCTTCAGCAAGTTCCCCCATGGAAAGCCGCTTTCCATGGTGGCACCCGTGCTTATACGCTTCCGAGCTGCCCTTTCTGGGTCTATTGACACAGAACAGGTGGCTCGGCCCTTCCCTCTGCTCGCTTGGCAAAGCATTTAATTGACAGCAGCGGGAGCCAATGGCTTCCGCTGCTATCAATCTGCTGAGGGAGAAGGGAGACATCGGCAAGAACTGCTGCTCTCGTGCACATTGATGGATTGGATCGGGCTCAGGTAAGAATAAGGGGGGCTAGGGGGTCCGGCTACACCTTAATGCATAAAAATCCTTTAGGGTGAAAAACTATAAGGCTTTAGCCCAACTTTAAAGATCAACTCCAGACAAGAAAGGTTATTTATTTTGGATGGAGTGGGGTAGAGAATGAGCCACTAGAGGTTTACTGCCATCATTTTTCTTCTTGGGGTGTTTTTACTTGCTTCTTGCCAGGACAGGAAGGGATGGGGAAACCTCTCCAATGGGAACACAAACTAAGCCACGGTTTTAGTAAAAGGGGGAAGGGTTGAACTTTTTGACAACATCCTTATGTTGTCTGTGCTTCCTGTCTCAGTGACAACCTATCTCTCAATTTTTTGTATGGGCAAAACATGAACAGAAAGTGAAGAAAAATCTTCCCAAAGGTACTTTGGAAAGCTTTTAATCACTACAGGCCGACGTGGCGCACAGTTGCGGCCTCTCAAGGGGTAGGCTAATATGGAGAGAGGCCTTATGTAAACAGTTTTCTGTGCTGACAGTACGCACCCTGCACGCTCCCAGCACAGGCATCGGTGGGGAACGGACAGCTCCCATTAAGAATACTTTCGATTGGGAGCTTTCCGTACATGTGACTCCTGTAACAGCCAATTACCTGACCCAAATGCCGCCTCTACCTCCTGGCATTTAGAATCTATTAAAGGGCCAGGAGGCAGTAGCTGGAAGGGGTTAAAAACATTTGGCTACCTATAGACTATAAAACCCCATGCTTTTTAAATATTCTCAACCACACTCTGGTCCTGCCTTTTTAAATGTATTGTAGCTTATCCAGCCTGTTCAAAGGAGTCTGACCATAGAAATGTATAGCATAGCAAATGTCATGAGCGTGGAAATTTAAAGGGATAATAAAGGCAGTTTTTTTTTTTTTGTTCAAAAATAACAAACATGTCATACTCACTTGCTCTGTGGAATGGTCTTCTACAGAGCAGCCCAAATCCTCCTCTTTTTGGGTCCCCTGCCGGCGTTCCTGGCTCCTCCCTCTTGCTGAGTGCTATGGGGGCACCCTAGCGGGCATGCTCCCGAGCCACTGCTCTGTGTGTCCATTCACAAGAGTAGCAAAGCTTGGCTCCACCACCACACTCTCCTCATTGGCTCACTGGTTGTGATTGACAAGCCGATGGCTACCGCTGCTGTCCCAGCCAATGAGGAGGGAGAGACCCGGGAGAGTCAAGGCTCACGTACACATGGCTGAATCCGGATCGGGCTCAGTTAAATTTTAGGGAGGGGGGGCTGCTTCATAGAGAAGGTTTTTTACCTACATGCATACAATGCATGAAGGTAAAAAACCTTGAGCCTTTACAACCACTATGGGATGCTGCATGCAGTGCTTTATAGCCACGGGATCCTCTGGCACACTTGTTTCACCCCTTTAAAGTTAATCTAAATGGTATCCTTATTCTCCAACTACCTAATAATCCTGTAATTACATTTTTTATTAAACTGTTTCTCACAGTGTTTTTTTTTTTTTTTGCCTTCTTGTAATGCTCTCTGTGAGCTCCTGAACCCCTCCTTTTCCAACCCCTTTCTGTTTGTTTGAAATGTGCAGTGCACGTTAGATGTGGTCACTCGTGTGCACTGCTCTGGGCACACTACAATTCTTATAGTCCATCTCATTACTGAGCAAGAGAGGGTGGCTACGTTCATAAATGCAGGAGGACTATAGAGAACAAACATGGCCACTCCCTAACAGGAAGTAAGATCACAGCAGAAAACAATAAAATAATTTGGAGATTTGAAGGAGGCTGAGAGCAATAAAAGGTATTCTTTTGAGTTAAAAATACATACCTAAAGTCTTGTTTTCTTTTTTTTGGTAAAAATAACAAACATGTTATACTTACCTGCTCTATGTAATGGTTTTGCACAGAGCAGCCCAGTCCCTCCTCTTTTAGGATCCCTCTTTGGTTCTCCTGACCCCTCCCTCCTGTTGAGTGCCTCCACAGCAAGCAGCTTGCTATAGGGGCACCTGAGCCGAGCCACAGCTCCGTATGTCCAATCAGACATGGAGCCGGCAGCCATGTCGCCCCCCCTCTCCTTATTGGCTCACTGACTTTGATTGACAGCATTGGGAGCCAATGATGCTTCACTGCTCTCTCAGCCAATGAGGAGGGAGAGTCCTGGGCAGGTCTTTCCTGCAACATCCCTGGATCTAGATGGACCGCAGGTAAGTTTTAGGGGGGCTTTTTATCTTAATGCATAGAATGTGTTAAGATAAAAAAACTTCTGCCCTTACAAACACTTTAACAGGGCTTTCTTTTTTTTTTTTTTTTTTAAACTACAGTTTTCACTTCAAGGGCAGCACCAGAAAAGATCCAAAGAAAGGTTTCAGAATTACATGAATGCTGCTGAGAATGGAGCCAGTTGCCAGGATATTGTAACTACAGCACATGTGTTCACAAGTTACATCAGTGATCGATCAATGGCCAAACAAATAAGACATTGGTTGCAGATGGGGAGTGTGGTGGGATTGTCTGTCAGTACAAATATTTTGTGCTAATGTTCATTATGGCAAGAGCTGCCACTGCTCCCCCATACCGGTCCCATGAGTAAAGCCAGAAGCCTATTCAGAAAACAGTGAATGTAACATTCAAAAAATATTCACTACAGGAGAATCTTTCTGATGCATGTGTCAAATTACAGTGAATGTTTGGTAAATGTCACATTTACTATTTATAATTATGCCCAGTGAGGTGAATGGATGCCAAACTGGTTAACATAGCATGCAAACAATACACTTCTTAATGAGTTAAATAGAAAAATGGACTTGGGCCTCATCCAAAAAGATACAGAAAAATATGTTAGGTAAATACCGGGGGGAGATCGCCAGTATCCTACAATGACAGATTATATGTCTGGGTCCTGAAGAAGCCAAATTAGTGGTAGGAGGTTGACCGTACAGACATCACATCACATTACTGTATGAATTGTATCGTTCCAACTATATACATTGATTTTATATTTTGTATTTTCTAATGTATTACTTTTTCTCCTTTTGTTAGGGGGTCTACTTCTCTTGAAATTTTTTAAACGTGTCAAATAAAATTCTGTGATTTTACTCAGCCTGTCACCTCTTTGTGGCCGTTGCAGTTCGTCATTGTAGGATGATGGTGATCTCTCCAGGTATTTACCTAACATACTTCTTAATTAGTATTTTCAGCTATTCATCAAATTAACCATTGCAGGGGATACATATCAGTTTGCACCTGCTTAGGCAACACGTAACAAACATATCGGATACATCTAGCTTACATATATACAGTAAAACCCTAGTTTGCGAGCATAATTTGTACCAGAAACATGCCTTGTAGTCCAAAGCACTCTTATATCAAAGCAAATTTCCCCATAAGAAATAATGGAAACTCAGATGATTCATTCCACAATCATTTATTCATAAGCCTTTCAGTTTATAGTCAATATAAAAAGATTATAGCAATGCCCATCCACAAATGGCAGCCTCTGCAAGGCGATTAGAAGCAAAATTCAGCAGGAGCTACAGAGTATAAAAGAGAAGAGAGGCGCCTCTAAGTGTAGCAAAATGGTTACATTCAATGAAGGTTCAACATTTAGCAATTCACATGGTTGATGATTAAAAGAGGCACATCTAAGTATGCAGGTATCCAGGGTAAAGCTGTCCACATAGACCATCCTCTGCACCACAGGCTCTCACCGCTCGAGGACTGCAGCGTAGAAGGGATGATGTCGATGGTTGTGTGGAGGATGGTCTACGTGGACAGCTTTACCCCGGATGCCGGCATACCTAAATGTGCCTGTTTCAATCATCAACTATGTGAGTTGCTAAATCTTGTAGCTCCATTAAATCTAACAATATTGCTACACTTAGAGGCAACTCTCTTCTCTTTTATACTCAGTTGTGATGTGACGCTACTTGTATATCAAGACATCGCTAGTTTATCAATTTAAAATTTATAAAAAAAATTAGCATGTCTTGCAAAACACTTTCAGACCCAGTCACTCTCAATCCAAGGTTTTACTATACAGTAGAATCACACTCTTGTAAACAACATATTTGGACTTTAAAGGTTATACAGATACAGTATCACACAAAGTGAGTACACCCCTCACATTTTTGTAAATATTTTATTATATATTTTCATGTGACAACACTGAAGAAATGACACTTTGCTACAATGTAAAGTAGTGAGTGTACAGCTTGTATATTCAGTGTAAATTTGCTGTCCCCTCAAAATAACTCAACACACAGCCATTAATGTCTAAACCGCTGGCAACAAAAGTGAGTACACCCCTAAGTAAAAATGTCCAAATTGGGCCCAAAGTGTCAATATTTTGAGTGGCCACCATTATTTTCCAGCACTGCCTTAATATTCTTGTGCATGGAGTTCACAAAAGCTTCACAGGTTGCCACTGGAGTCCTCTTCCACTCCTCCATGATGACATTACGGAGCTGATGGATGTTAGAGACCTTGCGCTCCTCCACCTTTCATTTGAGAATGCCCCACAGATGCTCAATAGGGTTTAGGTCTGGAGACATGCTTGGCCAGTCCATCACCTCTACCCTTGGTTTCATAAGCAAGGCAGTGGTCGCCTTGGAGGTGTGCTTAAGGTCATTATCATGTTGGAATACTTATAGTCTAGGCCATCTTTATTTAGAGCAACATTTCTTTTTTTCAGATCCTCAGAGAGTTCTTTGCCATGAGGTGCCATGTTGAACTTCCAGTGACCAGTATGAGAGAGTGAGAGTGATAACACTAAATTGAATACACCTGCTCCCCATTCACACCTGAAACCTTGTAACACTAACGAGTCACATGACACCGGGGAGGGAAAATGGCTAATTGGGCCCAATTTGGACGTTTTCACTTGGGGTGTACTCACTTTTGTTGCCAGCAGTTTAGACATTAATGGCTGTGTGTTGAGTTACTTTGAGGGGACAGCAAATTTACACTGTTATACAAGCTGTACACTCACTACTCTACATTGTAGCAAAGTGTAATTTCTTCAGTGTTGTCACAATAAAAGATATAATAAAATATCTAAAGAATATGAGGGGTGTACTCACTTTTGTGAGATACTGTACCTTAAAGCTCAGGATACAAATATGTCTGATTCACAAAAGAAAACACTTAAAGATGGCATTTGGATTGAAGCTTTAGCTAACAGTGTGAATTATTAATATAACAATTTGTGCAGAGTCCTTCATGACGCGTGTGTTCAAGGTGACAGCATGTTGACATCAGTGACAAAATGCAGTACTTCTAATACATTTTTAAAAATAAATTGTTGTAATACAATGGACAAGAATGGCTACTAATGTATTTGACAAAGCATTAAAAAATACAATATTTCAGCAATGAACATCACCCATCATTAAAGGAAATCTGTACCAAGAGAAAAAAGGAAGCTGCCATTATTGAACTCCTTTTAAAAAGACTGGATTCCCAGTTGTCTCTGGACACAAAACGTTCTGTGTCACTGAGCTAGAACAAGAAGTGCAGTCAGAGGAAAGTAAGAACTTCTGAACTGCAAACTTGTACAGATTTATAGACTCAGAGAGCTATTCGATTAAGGCAGGCCACTAACATTTTACAAAAAAGTCCAGCAAAGGAAGAAGGCTGCCATCTATTTATTAGTGTAATTCTCAAATACAGTTACATTATTAAAAAAAAAGCTAATTTAGCCAAATGGCAATTAACCAGCCAGGAGGTTTTAGAACTTTGGAAGAAAATCAGGGCATTCACGGGAAACCCACACAATCCTACACAAGGGGGAAAAAAAGCAGATAGTGTCTTTTCTAAGAATCAAATAGACGATACAACTGCAGAAAAGAAAGAGAAAAACCAGTCTAATCATGAGCTCATTAGTAGCCCACCAAGATGATATCTTCTACCTTTATTATTGTGCTACTGAAACACTACCAGGTCATGACAGTGGTAAACAGCCAACCAAAGCTAGGTAACTTTGATCTGGTAAATAACATGTGTGAGGAGACCGTGTCCCTGAAAAGTCCAAGCTTCAACAGGTAAGTGTTTCTTAGCCAAATTCTACACAACAACCTGCTGAAAAGAAATCTATTTGTGCACTTAGATTCCCCATTTTAGACAGCCGGAACACGCCTCAACTTTGAAATAATCAATTTAGCTCCATTTGGTCGGCTGTTTAGTGAAAGCCTGTTTTCAAAGCACTTCACTGTAATTGCTCCATTTTTACAAGAAATGTCAATCTCGCACTCATTTACTATTGGCCTTCTAGTATATTTTAAGTAAAACAAAATCAATTTTCTGTTCCCATGTTGTGCTTTACGCAATTTAGAAAGGGAAAAAATTTAGCCTTGTATAGTTGTCATCAATGCAACGATCCTCCCTGTCTAGCAGGGGTGATTGCAGGAGTCTGTAAAACACATTCATCTTTGCGGCCTACAAAATAAGTCTCTTTACCAGTTAATGCAAGACGCTGGTGTATTAAACGTCATTACTGAATGCTGTGTACATGACCTATTTGTGATGACAACAATCAAACATAAAGGATACATCTACAATTATCCCTTCCAATCAGGGCCTTTTTGTCCAATTAGAAAACTGAACTCGAAACTTTCATTGAAATATATTTTTGCAACATTGTAAAAGTAGCAGTGACATGATTACTGTGCTGTACATAGCCAATACAGAGGGCAGAGCTGTAGGAGGAGCCCACCAGGTCCTACCACTCCAGGCTTTCTAAAAAAAACAAAAGGAGGGGCAGATACAAGACCAGTTACCCTACACAACAACAGAGAGAAGCGGTGACTGGTCTTTATTACAGGAAGCTGCACATGTCTCTTGTATTCAGAATATACTTATCCTAAAGGTCAGCTTTTACATGCTGGAGCCACTGCATGTCAGTTGACAACTCAGTGATTGGGTTTACATAGAAGCATTAGCAAAAGATAGTGATCCCCTCTTTAATGTGGGCCTTTGTACTGCAGCCACGTGGGCTGTAATTGATTCTTGTCTCTCTCATCAACTTACCCTACATTCACAATGTGAAATAAAAATGCAAAAATTCTTGCGCTAAAGATGTATACACACCCTTTTGAAAATCAAAATTCCAAATGTGTGCTGAAATATATATAAATGTGAGTCCGTATATATATATATATATATATATATATATATATATATATATATATATATATATATATGTGCCGCAACTTAAATAAAACAATAATGAAAATAGTGAAAGAAAACCATGACACTAGTTGCGCACAAAATAAATAAAATAAAAGCAATCCTCAATAAATCAAATAATGGTGCATCAATAAACTGTGCCCAGAAAATAAGTCCACAATATGAATGTTGGATATAGAACTATAAAACTAAATACACTGTGAATAAATGTGAGTCCAAAAAATGAAGTACAAAAAATAACTTCTATAAACGTGATAAACCAAATGATCTTGTGAGATTCCGGTGCTAATAAAAAGGTGACACCAGAATTAGATGCACCACCGATGTGCTCCACACCCATCAGATTAGCAACTCACCCTCATTTGTTGGGTTCACGCCTATACATTTTTTCATTGCAGTTTGCAGAAACTAACTACAGTTCAATTGACATGGTTTCATTCAGCACTTCAGGTCTGATATGGATTTGGAGAGGAGACTCACGCCAAAATTTAAAAAAAAATAATGGCGTGGGGTTCCTACCAAAATCCATACCAGACCCTTTCCGAGCATGAAGCTCGGTAGGTCAGGAAAGGGAGGGGACGAGCAAGCACCCCCCCCCTGCACCATACCAGGCCACATGCCCTCACCATGGGGGAGGGTGCTTTGGGCCAGGGGGGGCATGGTAATGGGGGCAAGGGCCGCTTCCTCAAAACCCTGGGCTGTGATTGTGGGGGTCTGCAGGTGGGGGGCTTATCAGAATCTGGAAGAAGCCTCAGCCACCCCATGTGAACGAGTATGGGGTACCCCTACTCATTCACCAAAAATGTGTAAAAGTGAATAAAGACAGTACAAGAGTTTTTGACACGACGTTTATTAAAAAATAAAAAAAACAATGTCCACTGATGTAGATCCATCATCAATCATGACGCCCGCTGCCGGCTTTGTCCCCTGATGGCACCGCCACCTGTGACTTCATCGACCGGTGCATGCTGAGCCACTGATGTCACAGGGGGGCGGTGCCACCAGGTGACATCGCTGGGTGGCCCTGCTCCATAGCTATTTAAGAAATGTCACATGGTGGGGCAGACAGACCGCGGCCGTATTTGTAGCGAGCTGAGCTTTTTATCGTTGTGATTGACGATAAATCTACATCAGGGGGACATTATTTTTTGTTTTTTTAATAAAGGACTTGTAAAATTTTCTTGTACTGCCGTTATTTAATTTTACACTTTTTTGGCGAATTGGTAGGTGTACTATAAACCCCATACTCATGGGGGGGTCATGATCTGGGGGGCCCCCTTGTTAAAGGGGTCTCACAGATTCCGATAAGCCCCCGCCCGCACACCCCCACAACCATGGTTTGTGGGCAACAGGCCCTTATCTCCATCAACATGGGGACAAGGTGCTTTGAGGCGAGGGGGGGGCAAAGCCCCTCCCTGTCCTGAAGCACCCCCGATGTTGAGAGAATGTGGCCTGGTATGGTTCAGGAGGGGGGTGTGGGTGTGCTCGCTCGTCCTCTCCCTTTCCTGACCTGCCGGGCTGCATGCTCAGATACCGGTCTGGTATGGATTCTGGAGGTGGGCCCCACGCCATTTTATTTTTACATTTTGGAATGGGGTTTCCCTCCAAGTCCATACCACACCCAAATGACCTGGTATTGATTTGGAGGGGGGGGGGCATGCCTATTTTTTTGCTTTTTTTTGCCAGCAATTCTTTTTTTTTTTTTTTTTTAATTCCTTTATTTAGTAAAAGGTTGCAATACAAACAGAGTGAAGGCACATCAGATAAAGATGAAACAGTACAATCTGACAACAGCATCATAAACAGCTCTTCACCAAGGTTACCATAGCTGTAAAAAGAATATAGTCCACTGGAACAGAAAGGTGTGATCAGTCCCCCCCTGGATGTGCAAGAGAACAGACATGCCAAATGTTACAAAGGATGGCAGATTGGATAACAAGGAAACAACCTCAATTTATAACAAACTTATGGGTGTCGGGTACCAGGGTATTACCAACGGACGGGCTCCTGTACAGAGCAGGAGCAGGAAACGGTAACTCCAAACCATGGAGTCAGTCAGGAAATGAACAGGTAGCAGGGATAAAAGCTATAGAAGATCCCAGTCTCGGGGAGAAAGTGCGAGTAGGTACAGATGGGAGAGAAAGAGAAAAGGAGCAGGAAACGCGGGGCTAAAAGAAAAAAGGTAAAAGAGAGAAGAAAGGGGGAAGTAAGGGAACAGGAAGGAAGCTTAAGAGGCCGGCGGTACCCTGGTCCCCAGGCCCTTACCCACCCTCCCACCCCCGCGCCCCCAGAGCCCTAGTTGGAGACAGAGAGCTCCCACAGGTAAGCGTCTGTACATGTGAAGTAGTCCCACCGTCTCCATTTGTCCCGAAAAACTTGTTCTTGATTGTACAAGGTAGTCGACAAGTCTTCCATGTCCCTTCTATTTTTTATTTCAGCTGTCAGCAGGGAATCCCCCTGACAGCTGATGAGTCATTAGGGACGTTAAGGATGTGTCAGCCCGCTCCTTAGCAACCAGCTATTAACAGTGTGTATAAGAAAAAAAAAATGCAAAATGCATGAAAACTCCATGCAAAACGCATCAAAAACGCGGGTTTAAAAACGCAAAATGTGCCAGAAAAATGCATCAAGCGCAGCCTGCATAGATGTGAACCTAGGCTTACAGAGGTAAGAATCGGTTACAGATTACGGGGCTGCAACGTGAATGTTTGTATATCTGTGCATTTTAGGTCTTCATTTTCAACTCTAACTGGAGTGTACCTTTAACTTTCTACATTGTCTATAAAAATACCTCCATCAGCTTGTAAAAAGGAATAAGAATATCTGTCACACAGTAAAAGGCTAGCAGGGACACCACAACCATTGTAAAAAGATACCAAATGCTAGTGCATGGATTTTACTACAAAATAACTTTACAGGATAACAACTGTAGAAATAGGACAACTGAAACAACAGGGACAAGACTCATCAAATAAATAATAAAACTGGCTATAAAGATGACTTTTATGGATTTTAATATTCTTTACACAGTGGTGTCATAGAGCTGCAGTTATGATCCATAAGCTGATGAAGATGGCTATATTGGGAATAATGCAGAATCCTTGGAGCATGACATTTCAAAACAGAAGCAGGTCCACTAATTGGCTCAAGAAGCATCTAGCACAACATAAAAGTTATTAAATTATAGTATACAAATATAATTGAAGCTACAGAATCCACCGAAATCACAAAAAAAAAGGTGATGGGACATGTAAACTTCATACCAGTACATTCTCTTCTAAGAACACGGTGTTCCAGAACTAATCAATGCTCAACCCTTCTGCGCTTTAGGATAGTGGCTAAATGCTAACAAATAATTAATAAATAAATAGATACATGTAAGAGCCGATCCACACTGCCGCGACTTAACAGGCGACTTGTCAGCCTGACAAATCGCGCTCCCTCGCGGTCCATTGACCGCTACAGGACCCATTCTAATAGGAGCGACACAAGTCGCTCCGACTTAGAAAAAGGGTCCTGTACTACTTTGGGGCGACCTTGGAGTGACTTGCATAGACTTCCATTATGTGAAGTCCCTGCAAGTCGCTCCGAAGTCGTGGTGCAATGTAATGCACAAATCGCCCCCGAAGTAGTAAGGAGTCATGTCGCCTTAGTGTGAACCGACTCTAAGTCTCCCTCGAATAGCTGCTGTACTTAAAATACCCCCAAAATTCTGAAACAGTCTACAGATCATGGAATCCAAGATCCTCATCTAGTACAGTGCTGCTCAAAAGAGAAAAATAGGCAAACATTATACTCGCCTAGGTAGGTGCAGCATCGATCTGATACTGCATCTGTTCCACTGCTGACTCTGTAGTGAGAACTGAAGGATCAAACATCGCTGATTGCTAAGTTCTCCCCCCTCTGCTCTGAGCAGGGAGCTGTCAGTCAGCAGCTCTCTGCTCTCCCCTCCAGTGCTCACTGGAACGCTGGGCTGTGGAGCGGTCGGGAGGGCCTGACGGAGACTCTTGTTGGATCGCTGAGAGGCTGAGCCAAGTGCTGGTCCAAGCATCTGGGTGGATCCCAGCCATATGGTCGGGATCTTTTCAGAGCTTGGACCGGCTCTGTGATCAGTGAAAGCCAGGTATTGGCTGAAAATGGGTCACATGAGTGTAGAATGAACTGCACTTTTGTTATCTATAGGAGAAGAATAGCCAAATAAGCTTTTAATAAATTCCAGTCCAAACTAAACACACATGAACAAAAAAAAAAAAAAGCTCAATCAATGAAAAAAAATAAAAAATTCAAATCCCGATAATGTGTCCTTAAATCCTTAAATTACATAAATTGTATGTTCTCCTCTGAACACCAGAATTCTTGGCAGGACAAAAGCTGCTTAAAAAAACACGCCCAAAGCTGCATACTGCACACACATTTAGGTACATATAGGCATGTCAAGCGTTTGAGCATTAACGGATTCCATTGGCCAGAATAATATTTTTTTCTGACCATTGGAATTCATTAACGTTCAAATGCGCCTAAACAAGTCTAAATGCATTTACACACATTTAAGTGCGTTCAGTGTTTTTTCTGCTCTTCAGCTCTTCTGAATGCGCTTGTGATGTTCTTTTTTCCAGCCTTTAAATGTTCATCTAGTAGTCTGCTGTAAAGCCTATGTGTACATGAACACAGAGGGGGTTTTACAGGCTGAAAAAGACAAAAAAAACAAACGGATTGTGCAAGAGGCCTAAATGTAATGCACTACAACACACTGGTCTTTTATCATCTACTTTACTTGTGCATCTATTCTACATTAAAGAGAACCAGCGCCAGACCACAGCCATAACAAATCTGACAATTCTGACAGAGAATCTATTATTTTTATATATATATATATATATATATATATATATATATACAGTATATATATATATATATATATATATATATATATATATACTGTATATATATAGACCACCTTCCGACCTGCGAGTTCTGTTGCTGCCTTTATAGACATTGTCTTCTGATTTGGAAGCTTTATTGTTGCTCCTGCACAAGTAAGACACGGTTTACATATTCATCTAGAGAAAAATACCCTTAGTGATCTACCGTAATATACATAGTTAATGATTATTCTTGTATTATTGAGCTTCGTGTAGTGGCTTTATGTCCCTTGTGCCAATTTTTGCCTACTTGGGTGTTTGAGGTGTGGAGTGGATTCATCTCTGGTTGGCTTTATTCTATACACCAATATTGTGAGTATTTCAATGTTATATACAATATGGTATGCTATATTGTCTGTATTTTTTGGGTATTATATTGTTCTTTTGTAGAAATTACCTATTTCCTCAGCCCCCCTGAAGAAGATGACGGGAGTTGAAAAGCGTTGGGGTTATATTCATCTATTAGTGATCTTATGGGTCCCCTTTAGTGGATTGATGGGTATTCATATGAATATCATGTGATATTGATTTTACATTATGTGTTCTTTGTAATATAATTGTGTGGTTCTTTTTAAGCTTTGTACAATAAAATGTATGTGAAGATTTTCTGTGGTCCCACCCATTATTGAGGTCTTAATGCTATAATACTTTTGGGGATGTGGCACTCCTACAAATGCAGCTGTATGGCTGACATAGTTAGACAGATGCAACTTTACTCACAATGAGTAGATGTTAACCTTAAAGTGATATTAAACTTTTTTTTTTTTTTTAAATAACAAACATGTTAGGGCTCTTTCACACAGCCCGTCCATCGGACGGACTCCGTTTATCTCAGCGGGGGATTGATCTGCGGATCCCCGCTGAGCAGGAGGATGACAGCTGTTCTCCTGTTCTCCGTGCTGTGTGCGGAGACACAGCTGTCAGTTCCCCATACATCTCTATGGGGGAATCGGATGGGAACGGACCGAAAATAGGGTTTCCATCCGTCCAGATTTGACGGATCGGATGTCAGCGGACATGTCTCCGCTGACATCCGATGCCCCATAGAGATGCATGGGGGGACCGTTCAGATCCGCCAAAAGAACGGACAGGCGGATCTGAACGGTCCGCCTGTGTGAAAGAGCCCTGATCTCTGTTTCACCCTGATTCTCTTCTTCTGGGTCCTCGCTGGTGCTCCAGGCCCCTCCTCTTCGATGAGTGCCCCCACAGAAACCTGCTTTTTTTGGGGGCACCCGTGCATGCTCATTCCTGAGCTGCCCTGTCTGCATCTATTGACATAGAGTGGGCAGCTTTGCCCTGTCCCCTGCTCCCAAGTCATAGCATTTGACTGACAGCAGCAGGAGCTAATGTCTCCCCCTGCAATCAATCTGCCCACTGAGGAGGAAGACAGCAAAGAGAGCCGCTGCTCTTGTGCACATCGCTGGATCAGATTGGGCTCAGGTAAGGAAAAAAAGGGGGGGAGCTGGGGGGATACTGCAGCAGAAAATAATTTTTACCTTAATGCATAGAATGTATTAAGGAAAAAAACCCTAAGGCTTTATAACCACTTTAAAGCCTCGCTCACAATGCACATGCAGGAAAACTTGACTTGCATAGAATATTTTGGTCTTGTTCACACCAAGTGCAAAGACGCGTATTTATTATGTACGACTCTGCAAGGACACAAAGAAAACCATATGTGCCCTGATAACACCGTAACACTGCTGTCATGTTAGTTTTCTTTCTGCAGAGGAATCTTTCCCCTTTTGTTGCAGTTCAGTGACACTGATCTCCCTCGGTCTCTTTGCAACCACTTCCTGTCTACATGCAGTCTAGCAATGCCTATATTACATTTCTCTCTGTGGTTTTCCAGCCAAACAGTGGAACACGCCTGCACACTGAGCGTTGTCATGGCAAGATCGCCAGCTATACTTTAAAGTGGATCTTCACCCTAAAAAATATTTTTATTTATTTTTTTGCCTTTTTTTTGTGCTGCAATGCAGCACCTCCGCCTAGGAGAGAATTACATTGCCCTTGATCCTAAATGTGTGCAGATGTGTGGAGTGACTCTGCCTGGCCTTCAGAATTTGGCAAAGACCTTCAGCCCATCCGCACACCCGCGGGTTTCCCATGTGCAAAGATACGCAGTTATTGAGGTCTGGAATAAATGGCTGTCTGTCGGTAAACTCAGGCACACACCGATGTGACGCATGCCACTGTTTGGGCCTGAAGGCTGAGCAGAGCCCTTCAGCACATCTTAACCGCTTCCATACAGAGCAGTTAGACACCCTTCCTGCCCAGACCAATTTTCAGCTTTCAGCACTCTCACACTTTGAATGACAATTGCTCAGTCATGCTACACTATAACCAAACAAAATTTTTATCATTTTTTTCACACAAATAGAGCTTTCTTTTGGTGGTATTTGATCACAACTGGGGTTTTTTTTTTTTCGTGATATATGCAAAAAAAGAGCAAAAATTTTGAAAAAAAAACACTTTTTTTTAGTTTCAATTATGAAATTTTGCAAAAAATAAATTTTTCTTCATACATTTGGGCCAAAATGTATACTGCTACATGTCTCTGGTAAAATTAACCCAAATTAGTGTATATTATTTAGTCTGTGTGAAAGTTATTGAGTCTAGAAGCTATGGTACCAATTACTGAAAATTGATCACACCAGATGTACTGACTGCCTATCTCCTTTCTTGAGGCCCTGAAATGTCAGGACAGTACAAATACCGACCAAATGACCCCTTTTTGTAAAGTAGACAGTCCAAGGTATTTAGTAAGAGGCATGGTGAGTTTTTTGAAGTTGTAATTTTTTCCCACAATTCTTGGGAAAATGAAGAAAAAAATGTTTTTTTCTTTTTTTTCCCACAAAGTTGTCAATTTATAAGCTATTTCTAACACATAGCATGTACACAGCAAAAATTACACCCAAAAATACATTCTGCTACTCCTTCCGAGTATGGCGATACCACATGTGTGAGACTTTTACACAGCCTGGCCACAAAAAGAGACTCCACGTCCAAGAAGCACATTCAGGCGTTCTAGGAGCATAAATACACATAAAACTTTCTTACTACCTATCACACTTTTCAAGGCCCTAGAGCACCAATACAATGGAAAAGTCCACAAAATGACCCCATTTTGGAAAGCAAACACTCCAACGTATATTCTATGAGGCATTATGGGTCGTTTGAACATATCATTTTTTTCCACAGGTTTTTGGAAAATGTGGGAAAAAAATGAAAACTTTTTTTTTTTACACAAAGTTGTCAATTTATAGGATATTCCTAACACATAGCATGTACACAGCAAAAATGACACCCCAAAATACATTCTGCCACTCCTCCTGAGTATGGCAATACCACATGTGTGAGACTTTTTCACAGCCTAGCCATATAGAGGGGCCGAACATCCAAGGAGCATCATCATGCATCCTAGCCACTTGCCTAGGCCTATTTTTGACATTTGGTGTTTACAAGTTAAAATCAGTTGTTTTGCTAGAAAACTGCTTAGAACCCCCAAACATTATATATATATTTTTTTTAGCAGAGACCCTAGAGAATAAAATGGAGATTATTGCAATATTTTTTATCACACCGTATTTGCGTAGCGGTCTTCCAAACGCAATTTTTTTGGAAAAAATTCACTTTTTTTAATTAAAAAATAAGAAACCAGTAAAGTTAGCCCAATTTTTTTCCATAATGTGAAAGATAATAATACGCCGAGTAAATAGATACCCAACATGTCATGTTTCAAAATTGCGCACGCTCACGGAATGGTGACAAACTTTGGTACTTAAAAATCCCCATAGGCGACAATTTAAAAATTTCTACAGGTTGCCATCTTTGAGATACAGAGGAGGTCTAGGGCTCAAATTATTCCCCTTGCTCTAACGATCGCGGCGATACCTCACATGTGTGGTTTGAACACCGTTTACATATGTGGGCGGGGTTTCTGTATGCATTCGCTTCTGCGCGCGAGCTAACGGGGACAGGGCGCTTTAATTTTTTTTTTTTTTTTTTTACTATTTATTTTATTTATTATTTTTTATTTTTACACCGTTTAAAAAAAAAAAAAAATTGATCATTTTTATTTCTATTAAAAGAAATGTAAATATTCCTCGTAATAGAAATAGGCACGACAGGACCTCTTTTTTGTGAGATCTGGGGTCAAAAAGTCCTCAGATCTCACAAGTACACTAAAAGATAGAAAAAAAAAAAATAATAAAATAATTATAATATAAAATGAAAAAAAAAAAAAAAAGGACCTTTAAACCGGTTGCTAGGCAACAACATTTTCCGTAGCTCCGATCCTCCAAGACCATAGAGTCAAGTGAGGGCAAGCTTGCCCTCACTCGACATCCTGTCTGTGAGGATTCGGGACCGGATCGTTTTCCCCGCTGCCGGCGGGTCCGGTAAGCGGGGAAAAGGACCGGAACGCGTCGGGAGGGGGGGGGGCGCCTCTTCCGCCATCCCGGAAGGGTGATCCCACGGCGAATCCGCCGCTGGGACCACCCTTATCGGAAAGCCAACCGTCCACCGTTTAAAAAAATACCAGGGTTATGGCAGCTATCTGCTGCCATAACACCGGTATTTAGGTTTAAACGGACGACGTATATAAACCTTTTTGGACTTGGACATGGTGGCTGTATGAAGGGTGACAGGTACTCGGGTACTTTGTTGGGCAGGTGACAGGCAGGTGACAGGTACTCTGGTACTGATGAGCAGGTGGCAGGTACTCGGGTACTCCGATAGGCAGGTGACAGGTACTTGGGTACTCTGATGGGCAGGTGACAGGCAGGTGATAGGTACTGATGAGTAGTACTGATACTGATAGGTGATAGGTGATACTGTACTGATGGGTACTGATGATCAGTACTGATACGTGATAGGTACTGATGAGTACTGATGAGTAGTGATGGGTACTGATGAGCAGGCGGCAAGTACTTGGGTACTTCAGGCGTCAGGTACTCTGATGAGCAGGTGGAAGGTACTCGGGTACTCTGATGGGTAGGTGACAGGTACTCAGGTACTCTGATGACGGGTACTCCGTTGACAGGTACTCAAATTACCCGAGTACCTGTCATCAGAGTACCCGAGTACCTGTCATCAGAGTACCCGAGTACCCGTCATTAGAGTACCTGTCATCAGAGTACCCGAGTACCCGTCATCAGAGTACCCGAGTACCCGTCATCAGAGTACTCGAGTACCTGTCATCAGAGTACCCGAGTACCCGTCATCAGAGTACCCGAGTACCTGTCATCAGAGTACCCGAGTACCCGTCATCAGAGTACCCGAGTACCTGTCATCAGAGTACCCGAGTACCCGTCATCAGAGTACCCGAGTACCCGTCATCAGAGTACCCGAGTACCCGTCATCAGAGTACCCGAGTACCCGTCAGAGTACCCGAGTACCTGTCATCAGAGTATCCGTCATCAGAGTACCTGAGTACCTGTCATCAGAGTACCCGAATACCTGTCACCAGCCCATCAGAGTACCCGAGTACCTGTCATCTGAGTACCTGATGGGCTGGTGACAGGTACTCGGGTACTTTGATGGGCTAGTGACAGGTGCTCTTTATTGGGGGGGGGGGCAATCAGTGTGTTTAGGGTGCACTGTAGTTGGTAACTAGCTGTTACCACAATCTCCTCCTCACACAGGATCAGTGTGTGAGGAGGAGAACACGGTGACAGCTGGTTACCGTGTTCTCTGTTGACATTTGTGACCGGCTGTGATTGGACACAGCCGGTCACGTGGTAAAGAGCCAATTTCATTGGCTCTTTACCTAGATCGGGGATCGACTCTGTCCGAGGGATGAGCCTCGTCCCTGATCGCTGCTCTGCGCGCCCCCGGGGGCGCGCATTGCAGAGAGAACGAGCGGCTCGTGCTGGAGCCGCTCATGTGATCGGCTGTGATTGACACAGCCGATCACGTGGTAAACAGCCAATTTCTATTGGCTGTTTACCTTGATCAGTGATGGGCTATGTCCGAGGGACGAGCCTCATCCCTGATCGCGCCGCTGCGCGCCGCCGGGGGCGCGCAGTAGCAGCTAGAACGGGCCGACGTCATATGACGGCGGCCCGGATCTAGACAACCACTTTGCCGACGTCATTTTACATGACTCGGTATGGAAGTGGTTAACATGCACCAGACTTTCAGATATGGTGGCACTAGTGAGGGGGGACCAGCCCAGCATTACAGGGGCCGAAATGTATTTTTAAGGATTCATTCACATAGACTGTATGGATCTTCCCACACATCCAAGCATGTACATTCATACAGGGATGATGTGCAGCACTAGAGACAGACCGACTTGGTCTAGCGCTTTGCATGCATCCCTGTACAGACGTAAACACTGGAATGTGTGAGAATATCCATACAGCTACTTAATTTCCCAGCCTGTCATTTATTTTATAGGTTGGCTGGACACAACTCCATGGAATCCCCGTCACTCCTTGGGTGCATAAGATATCCCTTTGCATGGATGTGTGGGTCTATGCGTCTGTGCAAATGGGGCCTTAAAGCAGAACTTCATCCAAAAAAGGGAAGTTCTGCTCTTCACCCTACACCCCCCTCCTCCTTTATATTTGGCATTTTTTTTTTGGGGGGGGGAGAGAGCGGGTGCCTGATTTTGACAGTTACCCGTTCCCCTACTTCAGGTCAGATCGAAGGAGCAATTTGAGAGGAAGTTCGGCCCAACCTCCTTCCCCCGACACATCACAGGTCCCAGAAGACTACGGGACCAATTATGGGTTTCCATTCGTCCGGATTTCACGGATCGGATCTGATCAGATAGCAGCGGGTGTCAGCGGACATGTCACCACTGACATCCGCTGCTCCATAGGGGTGAATGGAGCATCCGATCAGGTCCGCCTGAAAAACTGACAGGTGGACCTGAACAGAAAGCCCGTGTGAAAGGGCCCTAAGTGCCGGTTCACACTTATACGATGCGGGAAGGCTGCGAATTTGCAGTCTGTTCCCGCATCGCAAACGCACCCCTGGCAGTTCACACTGCCATATGCGATACGCTGGGGGTGTCAATGAAATGTTAACGACACCACCAGTTTGATCGCATATCGCAGTGCGATCTGACAGTTCGCACAGGATCGGATCGCACAAGTGTGAACCATTGTGCAATCCGATCCTGATGCGGCTGCAAAAAAGGGTCATGTGCGTCTTTGCTGCGGGTGCAGTGCGAATTTAGCCATACAAAGTGTATGTCTAAACTCGCACCGCACAGCCAATCGCATGTAATGAAGGAGCAGTGCGCTCCGACATTACATGCGATCGCCGCAGCCGCACAAATGTGAACCGGCACTAGGTGTCCTTATATTAAAAGTCAGCAGCTACAGTATTTGTAGCTGCTGATTTTTCGTTTTTTTTTTGGGAGACTGGAGCTCCTGAAAGCTGCATCTTTATAAATAATGAAAATCTCTTTTGACATTAGATTAACATGTTAAAGATTATAGGAGATTTTGGTAATATCCTAAACAGCTAAACATCTCACTACTAATTGACATGCAATAAATAAAGTGCAATCTTTACTATACCAATAGAAGTCCCTGAATCTCTCTCCCCTATAAATACTGTTAAAAGCCGAAGAAATCACAGTCACTGCCCTTCAAAAATACGGCAAGAATTATTTTCCCTGCTTATTTTTCATACAGTTCAAACCCATTTACTCTACGCTGTCTCTTCTTCACCTAAATTCATTTATTTAGTGTTAGGACTCATGCACACAGGACGTTTAAAAAACACCAGCGCTGCTGTCAGGAAAAAGCACCTTTAGCTGCATTTTAAATAGCGTTTATAAGTGTTTATACATGTTTTTTGAGCATTAGCCTTTTTAGGAGTTTTTAAAGTAAAAACACTCCCTAAAATGTAAAAACGCCTAAAAACGTGGCTAAAAGCTTGTTACAGCGTTTAGCAGCGTTTTTTGGCGTTTTGCGTTTTTACAGTCCAAAAGCCTCTGCTCCTGTCATTTTTTTTTACTGTCACTAAACGCTTATGCCTCTCTTCTGAAAGTTTATGTGTGCATGGATACATGGAGGAGGATAACATGGAGAAAAAAAAAATGCCAGACGAGACGCCCTAAAAGCAGCTGCATAAATATCCTGAGCCCTAAAGCATGAGCCCTTAGAAATGTTCAGAAGAAAGGACGTTGGGAAATTAAGTTAAATGTAAGCATGGGGATTGCCGCATGTGAATTGTTTTCCAACCACAGGATGACAGAGATAATATAGTAGATAAAAGCAAAGGGCAAGCTTAGACCAAAAAAATAAAGGAACTGTATTGGTCTCTCATGGTGAATTATAAATGGATTTCTGCAGCAAGATCAGATTTATGAGAAACCAGATATGTGATCGCTGAATTGGATATATTTATGCAGCATTTTACTGTAGGGTGTACAGCTTAACCACTTCAATACAGGGCACTTTCACCCCCTTCCTGCCCAGGCCAATTTTCCCCTTTTAGCACTGTTGCATTTTGAATGACAATTGCGCGGTCATGCAACACTGTACCTACACCAAATTTATGTCATTTCCCCCCCACAAATAGAGCTTTCTTTTGGTGGTATTTGATCACCTCTGGGTTTTTTCCTTTTTGCTAAACAAATAAAAAAAGCCCGAAAAGTTTGAAAAAAAAAAGTTTTTTAGTTTATGTTATACAATTTTGTAAATAAATAAGTTTTTTCCTGCACTGATGAGCACTGATGAGACTGCACTGACAGGCACTGATGAGGAGACACTGATGGGGTGGCACTGATAGGCGGCACTGATATGTGGCACTGATAGGTAGCACTGATATGCAGCATTGGTGGGCACTGATAGGCGGCACTGCTGGGCACTGATAGGCGGCATTGATGGGCACTGATAGGTGGCACTGATGGGCACTGATAGGTGGCACTGATGGGCACTAATGGGCACTGATAGGCGGCACTGGTGGGCACTAATGGGCACTGATAGGTGGCGCACTGATCGGCACTGACGGGCGGCACTGATAGGCACTAATGGGCACTGATAGGCGGCACTGGTGGGCAATAATGGGCACTGGTGGGCAGCACTGATAGGGAGGGCACTGACGGGCAGCACTGATGGGGAGGGCAATGGGGGGCTCCCTGAGCCCTGATTGCCATCCCTGGTGGCCATAGTGGGCATCCCTGGGGTCATGGTTGGGCATCCCTGGTGGTTCTAGTGGCACCCCCCCCCCCGAGGGTCTGCACTGGTAATCAATGATCTGATTACCAGTGCCGACCCCCCCCCCTGTCAGGGGAGCCGCCGATCGGCGCTCCTTTACTCGTGCCTGTCAGGCACATACTGAGGAAAGCCGATCAACGGCTCTTCCTGTTTACTATGTGACCAGCCGTGATTGGACATGGCTGGTCATATGGTAAAGAGCCTACGTCAGTAGGCTCTTTACCGAGATCGGAGATGCAGGGAGTCAGACTGACACCTCGCATCACCGATCGCTGCTCTGCGCGCCCCCGGGGGGGCACGCAGAGCGTATTATCCTGCCGCCGTCATATGACGTCCGGACGGGATAATACAACCACAATCCCGCCGTCATTCTGCTATAGGGCGGGCGGGATGTGGTTAAAAAAACAAACAAAAAACAACAACACAATAATATTAGGGCACACGCGTCAACTTGCATCTATTTTTTGTTGAAGGAACACAAATTCAGCATTAAACTAGAAGTAAACCCAAACACCAAAATCTCATACAAGCCTGAAAGTGAAGGTTGTAAAACGCGTTAGCTGTTCGCTGTTCGTGTCTCCTATGCTTTTATGCTGTATGGACTTCTCGCGTTAATAATGGTGTTGGCATTGGAGTGCGGCCATCCAGAACTTTTCCTTTCTCTGCAATTAACCTCTCAACGACCGCCGACCGCAGATTTACTGCGGCAGGCAGCCGGTCCTGGGCAAATCCATGTAGTACTACGTCACTCGCTCTCAGGAGGCTAGGGGGTGAGCGTGCGACGCGCCCCCGCTCGTCAGCCGGGGAGCCAAGGTTAGTTCACCTTTACCAAAAAACTGCCCATGCAGATAAGGGGCGTCTGTAGATAAAAACAAACTGTGCAGCTCTGACTAGAGTTGAATAATTCCCCTGCTATAGGCGTAGGCCCCTTACATATCTCATGAAGCCTGACTGGAAAACTCCTAGTATGTTGCTAAGAGCGGCCTAGCTGTTACTGTTCACCTTCCCAATCACAGGAGTGAGCTCTGAAACACTGAGCTCAAAGCTACTGCATTGGGGGAGAGAAAGTGCATGTGGTGGGGTTTGAATCAGAGTAAGAGCTCACTCCTGTGAGGGTGAAGGTGAACAGTAACAGCTAGGCCTCTCTTAGCAACGTCCTTAGCAACATCCTAGGACCTGAGAGTTTTCTAGTCAGGCTTCATGAGGTATGTGAATGGCCTACACCTATAGCAAGAGCCTTATTCAACTATGGTTAGAGCGGCACAGTTTGTTTATATTTACAGACCCCTTTTCTGCACAGGCAATTTTCTGGTAAAAGTTAAAGTATAACTAAAGGCAAAACTTGTCATTTTTGTTTTGGATAGAGTGGATATGAGTTCAAACACCTGTTAATTCCTATTAGTGCCAATTCACACTAGGTCGCTCCCACTTCGGGGGCGACCTGTGAAGTCCCGTGCACCGCGACTTTGGCGCGACTTGCATGGACTTCATATAATGAATGTCTATGCAAGTCGCTCCGAGGTCGCCCCAAAGTAGTACAGGACCCTTTTTCTAAGTCGGAGCGACTTGTGTCGCTCCTATTAGAACGGGTCCTGTAGCACTGCATGGACCGCGACTTGTCTTGCTGACAAGTCGCGGTAGTGTGAATGGACACTTACTCTCTGCACCCCCATTAGGGAGATTTACCTTCTTTATTTGTCCTTTTTACGGTTACCATCAAAAGTAAAAGAAAATATTGGGTTGCCATCAGAACAGTAATAGAGGGGACATCTTCCTATGGGGACACTAATTCAGATGACTCTTGCGACACAACAGGATTCCATTACTTTGGAGATATTTCCTCTCACTTCCTGTTTTGGATAAGGGACAGGAAGTGAAAGGAAATCTCTCCAATGGGACACAGATGGAAAAAAAAAAGCCCAACTCCAGGATACTAGCAACCCCCCCCCCCCCCCCCGACCCCATTTCTGCTGGTATATAAAAAATAAAACCTATTCAAATGCCCATTTAACTTACCTGAAGCCATGGTCATGCGACAATCCTTTTCTGTTCTTCTGTTTACTTCTTGTGGTCCTTCTTTGGGTGTCCACAACACTGCCTGCATGGTGGAGACAAAACTTCTTTTCTCATGAGCTCCAGAGCAGGGTGAACTAACGGGGGTGTTAAGGGGACCAGTGCCGAAGAAGATGATGAGCAAGGAGAATTCCCCTGGTCCCCAGGACAGGAAATTAGCTTTAATCATAGAGGGAACTGTGACCCTGATCCATTACACTGCAGTACAGCTTAGGAAGAGGCACTTGGAAACGAGACTGAAGAGTAAGGTAATTGATGAGCAATGCACTATTTACATTTCATTTTTACCTGGGGTTGGGCTTTAACATGTTAATGTAATTCCAAAATCATCAAACTAATGTGCAGCATCGATTAACCACTTGTGCCCCGGAAGATTTACCCCTTCATGACCAGGCCATTTTTTTGTGATACAGCACATCGTTATTTTAACTGACAATTGCAGGGTCGTGCGACTCTGTACCCAAATAAAATTTGTGCCCTCTTTTTCTCATAAATAGAGCTTTTTTTTGGTGGCATTTGATAACCTCTGCGGTTTTTATGTTTTTCGCTATAAACAAAAAAAGACCAACAATTTTGAAAAAAAACCAATAAAAAAATGTAAAAAAATCTAATTTATTCATCAATTTAGGCCAATATGTATTCTGCTACATATGTTTGGTAAAAAAAATCCCAATAAGCATATATTGATTGGGTTTTGCCAAAGTTATAGCATCTACAAAGTAAACTATGGGATATTTTTATGCAATTTTTGTTTTCTTTTTTACCAGTAATGATGGCGTTTAGCGATTTTTAGCGGGACTGCGGCATTGTGGCAGACAAATCGGACACCTAACTGACACTTTTTTGGGGACCAGTGGCACAAATACAGTGATCAGTGCTAAAAAAAAATGCACTCTTACTGTACTAATGACACTGGCAGGGAAGGGGTTAACATCAGGGGCAATCAAAGGGTTACGTGTGCTCCTACGAAATGCTTTCTAACTGTGTGGAGGGTGGCTTAACTTGGGGAAGACAGAGATCCGTGTTTCTGCTTAGCAGAAACACAAGATCTCCATCTTTCTCTCTGACAGGGCAGCGTTCCGCCTTGTTTTTATAGGCAGACTGCCATTCTGCCTCTCCTGTGAACGATTGGCGGTTCCTGGCAGACATCACGTCCCCCGTGATTGGCTCCCGCTGTGTCTAATCACAGTGGGAGCAGGTCGCTACAGGTACGTAATTTCGCGCAGGAGGGCTGCCCTGTTGCAGTTTATCTGCATTAGGCAGTCTATAAGTGGTTTAAGAATACCTGGTGATCCTGCCAAAGAGGCCCTTGTCTAAGCACTTCCTGTTATAGGGTGACAACTTTCCCTCATTCGTAGCCTTGCATTGTCATCCTGTCACCCTGTAGCTCTCAGTCTGCCCATGGAAATATTCCGTGTACTTGCTGCCGTTAGACAACAGAAAGTAAGTGGAAGTCTCCCTAATGAGCAATTAAAAACTGACAAAAGGTCCATTTCAGGGCTTGTGACATCAGGTGTGTTGATCTAAGTTGATTGATACAGGCTTAACACAAGGACTCCAACAACAACAAAAACAATTTTTCTTACACAACTTGCCCTCCAGAAAATTTGCACCACCCCGACCCCCCCCCCCCCCTATGACCAGGCCATTTTCTGCATTACTTTAACGTTAACAATTGCGCGGTCATGCAAAGCTGTACATAAATGACATTTATATTCCTTTTTTCCCACAAATAAAGCATTCTTTTGGTAGTATTTGATCATCTCTGGGTTTTTTTATTTTTTGCGCTATAAACAAAAAAAGACCCGACAATTTTGAATAAAAAAACAATATTTTTTAATTTATCCTATAAAACATACCCAATAAAAAAAAATTTAAAAAATCGAATTTCTTCATAAATTTAGACCAATAAGTATTCTGCTACATGTTTTTGGTAAAAAAAATCCCAATAATTATACATTGATTGGTTTGCACAAACGTTATAGTGTCTACAAACTATGGGATATATACTGGTATTTGTATTTATTTATTTTTGTTATACAAAGTAATGGCGGTAATCAGCAACTTAAAGCGGGACTGCAATATTGCGGCAAACAATCTGACACTAACTGACACTTTGTGGGAACCATTACCACTAATACAGTGATCAGTGCTAAAAATATGCACTGTCACTGTACTAATGACACTGGCCGGGAAGTGGTTAAACAGCTAGGGCGATCAAAGGGTTAAATGTGTGCCCAACCAGTGTTTTTGTGTTTACTATGTTCGGTTTTTACTAAGGGATGTGGTGGATTTTATTCCCTGCTTTTCAGAAAAACAAAACCTACCACAGCCCTGCTGACAGATCAGAGCTCTGCCTTGTTTACATAAGTAGAGCTCTGTTCTTTGTCTCTCCTCAGCGGGTGCCGGCGGGCATCCATTGCCGGCACCTGCTAATCAGCATTTGCTGTGTTTAATCACAGCATAGGCAGGCAGGCCACCACCTACCTAAAAGTGGCAGATTATATACTAAGTATGTGATCCGCTGCAGGAGAGCCGCTCTGCCGCTGTACTCCTACCTGAGGCGGTCGGCAAGCATGAGCCTTATGTCTACAGAAAAAAGGGATTTGAAAAACACATTAGTAAAACACACGCAAAGTGCTGAAAATATGCATGTCAACACACTTTTTTGTGTGCATTGTGGTGTAATACACTGCGTTTTTACCAGGGTTGGCCTATCTGATCTGGGCATGCAGTAAAAAAAGTCAGGGGGTACAATGTCAACACTGTGTGTGAGTAACTGACAGTCTGTCATGACCAGGGAAACACCAGTTCACTATGTAAAGAATGCAGGGCTCAGGAGTGCACTACATAAAGAATGCAGGGCTCAGGAGTGCACTACATAAAGAATGCAGGGCTCAGGAGTGCACTACATAAAGAATGCAGGGCTCAGTAGTGCACTACATAAAGAATGCAGGGCTGAGGAGTGCACTACATGAAGAATGCAGGGCTCAGGAGTTCACTACATAAAGAATGCAGGGCTGAGGAGTGCACTACATAAAGAATGCAGGGCTCAGTAGTGCACTACATAAAGAATGCAGGGCTGAGGAGTGCACTACATGAAGAATGCAGGGCTCAGGAGTCCACTACATAAAGAATACAGGGCTGAGGAGTGCACTACATAAAGAATGCAGGGCTCAGTAGTGCACTACATAAAGAATGCAGGGCTGAGGAGTGCACTGCATGAAGAATGCAGGGCTTAGGAGTCCACTACATAAAGAATGCAGGGCCCAGGAGTGCACTACATAAAGAATGCAGTGCTCAGGAGTGCACTACATAAAGAATGCAGCGCTCAGTAGTGCACTGCATAAAGAATGCAGGGCTGAGGAGTGCACTACATGAAGAATGCAGGGCTCAGGAGTCCACTACATAAAGAATGCAGGGCTGAGGAGTGCGCTACATAAAGAATGCAGGGCTCAACAGTGCGTTACATAGAGAATGCAGGGCTCAGCTGTGCCCATCTATGCAGCCTGACCAGTGCCCAGCAATGCAGCCTGACCAGTGCCCATCCAATGTAGCCTAACCAGTGCTCAGCAATGCAGCCTAACCAGTGCTCAGCAATGCAGCCTGACCAGTGCTCAGCACTGCTTCCTCACCAGTGCCCATTATCCAATGCAGCCTGACCAGTGCCCATCAATGCAGCCTCACCAGTGCCTATCATCCAATGCAGCCTGACCAATGCTCAGCAATGCAGCCTGACCAGTGCTCAGCAATGCAGCCTGACCAGTGCCCAGCAATGCAGCCTGACCAGTCAGCCTGCAGCCTTGCCGCATCATCAGACAGGCCGGTGTCGCCCGCTGTGTCAGCTTTATTTGAATCGCCAGGCACCCGCCGTAACACGAGTCCCGCCTCCTGGATCGGCTCCTACCTATGATAGACAGCATATGTCCGGCGTTGGACAAGTGTGCTGTCTATCAAAGGAGCCAAAACAGTAGGTGAGACTTTGTGTGATGGCAGGCGCCCGGCGATTCAAATTAAAGCTGACACAGCGGGCGACACCGGCATGAGACCCCCAGTGTGTGGCACCGGGGTGGACCGCCCCCCCCCCCCCTCCGTTGGTATACCACTGGCTTCGGCGCCCCCCCTTCTGCCCCAGCACCTGCCCAGGATCGGTCCTGCACCTAGCATGGCCCCTGCAATCTGGGGACAAATTCGGGGACAGTGTCCCCGGAAACCAGGTGGCGTCTGCTCACCCTAATTTAGTGTGGCTTTATTTCTTCTATATTAAATACTCAACTAAAGGAAAAACAGTTTGTTTGTAAGTAAATGAGCAAAATGTATAAGTCGTAAGATCTTTTAGGGAAAAGCTCTTTGATGATTGTACATTATATCCAGCTTGGCTAAATACAAACTTTTATAGGCTCGTGTCTAGTGGCCTGACTTGCTCTTTGAAGTACAGTATATCCGAGATTATTAAATGCTTTTCAATGTCACATATTAGTAACCCGCTCCCTAAATCATTTCATTTGAGTGATAAGAGAATCGGCCCGCTGTACTTTTGATCTCCCCTTTGTACTGTTTTCTGCTTAATGATTCTCTTTGTTATTTTGTCTAGAAATGCTTTTGATTTCTGGTTCCATTACCAGCAAGATAAAAGGTGATTTGTAGTTTCAGTAACAAGCATGCCAACAAACAGCAAAAGCCATTACAGTTGTTAAATCAACAATATATGTTGTTATACTCTGGAAGAAAACTTTTTTTGTTTTTATTTAATATTTTTTTTTTCTGTTTTCTCTTTTCTCTTAAAATCCATTTAAGGCTCCGTTCACATCTTAGCGTATGGATCACGGGCAGAACCGCCGCGGTTCCGCCCGTGATCCGGAGATTATTGCAAATCGCGGGACGCCCGTGCGTTGCCCGTTGATTTGCAATAGACCCCCAAACGCTGAGCGATGTTGCCGCGATTTCCGCCTGCTGAATCGCGGTAACATCGCGCAAAAAAAATCGCGGGACGCATTACGACCAAAAAAGTACAAGAGCTTCTTTCAATCGTATTGCGTCCCGCGATTTTTTTTTTGCGCGATGTTACCGCGATTCGGCAGGCGGAAATGGCGGTAACATCGCTCAGCGTTTGGGGGTCTATTGCAAATCAACGGGCAACGCACGGGGCGTCCCGCGATTTGCAATAATCTCCGGATCGCCGCGGCGGTTCTGCCCGTGATCCATACGCTAAGATGTGAACGGAGCCTTAGCCCCAGTTCACACCGGCACGACTTGTCATGCGATTTGACAGATCACAGTCACATGACTAGTCGTACCCTACAGTATTTCTGTCTATGGAACCGTTCAAATCAGTGCGACTCCAACTTACACTGACCTGCATTATTTTTGGCAATGTTATGTGCAACCTGCATTGACATGCGCCTGGGGTTGCACAGATGTCAGCAAGCTGCACATGAAATCGCACTGACCAGCGGCTTTGAAATTGTGCTGAAGTAGCACAATTTCAAAGCTGCATATGGTATGAAATGGGGCTTAGGGAAATACAAACTTTGAATTTAAACTCACTACTTGCCTGTTGAATGGCTCTACTCCCCCATATGTATACCCTGCCCTACTCAAAGTGGTTGTAAAGCCAGAATGTTTTTTATCTTAAAGTGGAAGTAAAGTTTCACCCATTACTTTTACTTATAGGTAAGCCTATAAACAGGCTTACCTATAGGTAGTGTAAATATCTCCTAAACAGGCACCATTTAGGATATATTTACATTATATGCAGCCAATGACGCCACTGGCGCATGTGTTCTGAAGGAACAGCCAGTTGTGCCGTTCCTTCCTAGCCCTGTGCCATAAGTGCCGTCATCGCGGCTCCGGCCAGTCACAGAGCCAGAGTCTGCAAAACTGGAAGCAAGATGAGTGAAGATGGGAGCCCTGTAGCTCTGAGATCTCAGTGCGGGAGGGCTTTGTTTTAAGGGAAATTTATAATAATGTGCTAGTATGCTATGCATACTAGCACATTATGCGTTTACCTTGCAGGGTGTAAAAAAAAAAAAAAAAAAAGGCAAGTGGTTTACAACCACTTTAATGCATTCTATGCACTACAATAACAAAACGTGTGTGCAGCAGCCCCCTCAGCCCCTTTAATACTTACCTGAGCCACATCTTGATGCAGGGATGTTGCAGGAGAGTCTCAGGTGCCCGGGACTCTCCCTCCTTAACATTTTAGGACCGCTCACTATGCTGCTACTGCGGCACAGTGGCAGCCCTGGGTCAAGCGACGTAGACCTACGTCGCTGGACTCCTAGCTGTCTGGGCGGTGCATGCGGGAGTCATGCCGGAGGAGGAGAGGAGGAGAGGCGGTGATCACCGCCTCTCTTCCCCGATCATTGGGGAAAGTGTGAGAAGATCCGCCTGCTTGTATAAACAAAGCATGCAGATCTTCTCTGTGACAGACAGGGAGAGAACACCGGTCACAGAACCCCCTCCCCCCACACACGTCAGTAAGCATGAGGCATACATTTAACCCCTTGATCACCAACAGTGTTAACCCCTTCCCTGCCAGTGTCATTATTACAGTAACAGTGCATATTTATAGTGTCAAAAATGTCAGTTAGGGGTCCAATCTGTCCTCCACAATGTCGCAGTCCTGCAAAAAAATTGCAGATCGCTGCCAATACTAGTAAAAAAAAACAATAAGAATGACAAATCTTTCCCGTCGTTAGTAAAGCCTCGTACACACGCACCGATTGTTGGCCGACCGATCGGCCGTCTTTTGTCCAGTGTTGTTGTGTTGGTTGAAATGTGCTATAGACTGCACAATTTTGTCGGCCAACAACAACCAACTGCAGAAGTGATGTCATGTTCTGGTCTACTTTCCGTGTGTTTTTTCTTCTCTGAGCATGCCCAGTCTTGCTCATCTGACTTTTGTCGGCCGAAATCTGTACTGACTGACGAACAATCGGCCGTTCTGGTGACGGCCAACAAAAATTTTATACCATGCACACCAGATTTTGTTCGGCCGAAAAGTCGCAGTCGGTTGTCGGAAGCATGATACTAACAAGCCATCAATCGGCCGATCGGACGTTGGCCGAAAATTTACGGCCAACAATCGGTGCGTGTGTACAGGGCTTAAACGTGATAACTTTTGCACAAACCAATCAAAATACACTTATTGCGACCACGAAATTGTCCGTTAAAGTAATGCCGAATCACAAAATAGGGCCTGGTCAGGAAGGGTGTAAAATCTTCCGGGCTTAAAGTGGTTAAAAATAGGCTCATTGAGAATTTTTTTGTCAAAGACATGTAGCTAAATACATTTCGGCCTAAATATATATCAAAAATTTAATATGTTGGATATTTTTTAACAGACAAAGTAGAAAATGTCAATTTTTTGCAAAATTTTTGCTCTTGCTCTACTGTGTGCCCACATGAAAAACAACAAAATACATATAATAAACAAAAACAGTGCTGTTACTATAGAAATATGTGAATGTTTTGTATTAAAATACAACCAAGACTGTCCTTAGTAAAATTTCTTCAAAACACACCTTGTGCATTTTAGTGCTTTGTATTCTTCTTAAAAAGTGGTCCTTTTTTGGGCTCCTCCACCTTAAGTAAGGGGGCCCCTCACCAGATGACTTTGGGCCACCAGGACCCTCACAGCTTATATGGAACTCGTTCACTTCAGGGGAGACTCCACTTACATTAAATACCACCAATTAGTATAACCAAATGCCTCTGAGCCACCCAGGGCCTCACAGCTTTGAGTCCCGGTTCACACTTCTGTGATGCGGGAACGCTGCGAATATGCAGCGTGTTCCCGCATCGCATCCGCACCCCTGGCAGTTTACACTGCCATATGCGATACGCAGGGGGTGTCAATTAAAAGTTAACGACACCCCCAGTTGAGATTGCAAGTTCGCACAGAATCGGATCGCACTAGTGTGAACCACCATGTGATCTGATTCTGCTGCGGATAAAAAAAAGGGTCATGTGCGTGTTTAGTGCGATTGCGGTGCAAATTCACCGCAAAGAGATCGCATGTAATTTTAGGAGCAGTGCGCTCCGAATTACATGCAATCTCTGTGATCACACTAATGTGAACCAGCACTAAATGGATCACTTTAGCATCAGATTAGGCTCAGAATCATCAGCAGAAATATCCCAGAATAAAAATAAAATTAAATAATCGTGCAGTACGTTTATTAAAAAAGTGGTCACATAAAATTCATATGCCAAAAAAAACAACTCACATTTAGGTGTGCCAAAAAGTGGCACCAACTATGAATCACCTGGTACAGTACAATCCTTGCCGTTTGCGATCATAGACGGCGTGGGTGCCACCTGAGACGGACATGACGAAACTGGAAGTATCACCGCTACAATGGACCTCAATGAATTTCCCCGGAAGGCATCATCAGGAAGTGGTGGTGTTTTGAAGAAATTTTACTAAGGACAGTCTTAGGCCCACACGGGCGATCCGATCCGCCTGTCAGTTTTTTAGGCGGACCTGATTGGATGCTCTATGCATCCCTATGGGGCAGCGGGTGTCAGTATAGACATCTCCGCTGACACCCGCTGCTATCCGATCCGATCCTGTCCGTGAAATCCAGATGGATGGAAACCCTCAAAATTTGGCACATGCCAAAAAATTAATGGCAGCTGCACACTAAGTTAATTAACACGTTTTATAGGAGGCGCCATTTTTATTTCATTTTTTTTTACAAATATGTTATACTTAATACCATATGTGTTACACTCCCCAAACAGAGGAACCAACCCACCAGAAGAAATAACACATTAGCAGTGCTACAAACAGTCCTTATTATCTCCAAGGGGACTAAAATCAAATAATAGTTTGATGGAATTCCTTAATGTATAGACCTTGTCCTTCACTGGTGTAACTATTGGTCACAACATGCGCCTTCACCACACCTTTCGTGATTCCCCCTAGGCAATGCTCACTTACCGGAAGACCATTATACACTGCGGGACCTGACAGCTTTGTCTCTGCACACAGCGCGGAGACACAGCTGCCATATGTCTGCTCAGAGGGGGATCGGCGGATCGATCCCCCCGCTGAGAAAAATGGAGTCCACCGACAGACTCCCCTGTGTGAACGGTGCCTAAGAGTATTAATCGGGTCCCTGGTTCCACTACACCACTCACTTCCACAGAGGGCTAAACCTCCTTCCTGTTAGTTTCACTCGGTCTGGTGACGTTATTCAAGATTGGAATCCAGAACTCCCATTGGCAGTGAAAACCATAAAAAATAGAGCGGGGACTCACAGAGTAGTATTGTCAAAACATCTCCATTTATTATTAAAATATCCCCATCTCCCTTCAAATATTCACTTACAAGCAAACATAAAATAGTGAGCCTATATATCCAACACAAACATTAGTAGAAGGTCAACATATGCGCACTGGTACTGCTGTAACGCTCTCACCATCTGTCGCTCTCAAACAGCTGATCAGTGGCTCCCGGGTGGCGCGTACGGCGTCCTGCTACATTGGTGACCGCCTGCTCACGCTATGACGCATTTCATCATTACAACTTCCACTGAGGGCTCTGTGTGTCCATTCACACATGAAGTGTGGCTAGGCCTTGCCCCTGCTCTATTCTCATAGGCTCACTGGCTGTGACTGACAGTAGCGCAAACCAATGGCTATGCTGCTGTCTTAGCCAATAAGGAGGGAGAGACCCGGGAGAGCGGCACAGTCGCGGCACCATTTAAAATTATACACAATCTCAATGCACCCCCTTCTAAAATGGTCATGGTCATCCGCTGATATTCGCAATCCCATAGACATACATTATGTCCGTTTTTCATCCGCAAACTTTCACGCCCGTGTGAAAGGACCCTTACTTAGAACCCCCAAACATTATAATTTTTTTAAGCAGAGACCCTAGAGAATAAAATGGAGATCGTTGCAATATATTTTATCACACCGTATTTGCGTAGCGGTCTTACAAACACAATTCTTTTGGAAAAAATACACTTTTGTTTTAAATAAAAAAATAGGGAAACGGTAAATTTAGCCCAACATTTTTCTATAATGTGAAAGATAATGTTACGCTGAGTAAATAGATACCCAACATGTCATGCTTCAAAATTGCGCACGCTCGTGGAATGTCGACAAACTTTGGTACTTAAAAATCCTTATAGGCGACACTTCAAAAATTTCTACAGGTTATCAGTTTAGATTTACAGAGGAGGTCTAGGGCTCAAATTATTGCTCTCGCTCGAACAATCGTTTACATATGTGGGCGCAACTTCTGTATGCGTTCGCTTCTGCGCGCAAACTAACGGGGATGGGGCGCTTTCATTTTTTTTCCTATTTATTTTATCTTTTATTTTTACACAGTTTTTTTTTTTTTTTTATATTTTTTTGATCACTTTTATTTCTACTACAAGGAATGTAAACATCCATGTAATACAAATAAGCATGACAGGACCACTTTAATGTGAGATCTGGAGTCAAAAGGACCTCAGATCTACACTAAAAAATAAAAAAATAAAAAAGTCCTTTTTTTCCCATGATGAAAAAAAATGGGCTCTTTAAATCCGTTGCTAGGAAGTGACGTATGATGTGGCCCTGGTCCTCCAAGGCCATAGAGTTGAGTGAGGGCCATCTTGCCCTCACTCGACTTCCTGCCTGAAGGGACAGCGGACTGGATTGTTTTCCCCGCTACCGACGGGTCCGGTAAGCAGGAAAAACTACCGAGAAGCGGCGGGAGGGGGTGGCACCTCTCCCACCGCCCATAAGGGTGATCCCGCGGCGAATCCGCCGCTGGGATCACCCTTATGTTAAAGCGGACTGTCCGCCATTTAAAAAAATACCGGGGTTATGCCAGCTATCTGCCGCCACAACCTCAGTATTTAACGTCAAATACCGACGTACCGTTTTTCAGAACATCTTACTTATTTTGGGAGAGTATGTATTAGTTGTTCGGAATCATTTTGTATTTTAGGAAGTTCTGTTATTCTTTTGTTATTTCAGAAGATTAGCTTTATTCATTTACATTTTCAGTCACCCCTGCTAGTTTAACCCACAAAGATAAAAGGAATAAGCTGATTGGACAATATCTTACTGGAGTCGTGTGCATCCGACAGAAACAGATGGAAAGAAATGTTATAATTTGGAGATTCTGATGGATCCGCCTCCATTTAACCCAAAAACAACAATAAGTAGGAATCATCTTATTTCACTTTTATAACTTACTGTATTTATTGCAATATGTTTCCATTTCATACGTAGTGCATTATTTATAATAATTTAAAATGTTAATGCAAAAAGAATTGACTGATTATTCAAGAGTCAAAGACTACCGAGCTGTTCTCATCTTAGTAAGGTAAAAATAATAAATAAAATGATATTATAATAAAGTTCAACCCAATACAAAGAACCGTATTAGAATATCCATGCTACGCTTACAAGAAACAAAGATAAATGGATCCAAATCAATTTGGATAATTCGTTATGCTGTTACTGCTGTATTTCAGATGCCTTAAACATTAACAAAAGGCCCAAACTATTGCATCATTTCATCCAAATGAAACAAATGTAAATGAATTTGTTGTTTTTGTTATAATTTATTTTAGATTAGTTGAAATTCTTTACTATTGTGATTCATAAATTTGGATACATCCGGATCTCTGAATCACACACTTTTGTCCGAATTTCATTTTGAAACACAACGAATCACACATGTTTACTGACATTTAGGCATAGCAAATACAGCTTGATAGTTCACAGTGGGCATTGCATAACGAATACACCTACAGTAAATCACCATCGCCCACAGATGCTGACAGCTCCTGTCTGGTTTTAGCTGCACATGAAGCATTGCACAACTTTTGGCTACATCATAGGGAAGACCAGTGGCGGCGCAGATGCGCCTACCCCTATCCATGTGTCCAGCCCCCTAATCTACATGCAGGGCGCCGGACGCATCGATTCTAATGTTTTTTTTTTTTTTTTGAAGCACGTGATTAGAGCCAGAGACTCTAATATGCTTCAAAAAAGGGTGGGCTCGGGGCGCAGAGCACTGCGCCCTGACCCCACCCCAGTTGTGTGACAATAACAAATGAATATTCCCTATTGTCACACAGATCCTCCTCCTGGCCCATTTAGGAAGCGGGTCCTGAGACCCGTTTCCCAATTGGCCGAAAGGAGAAGCCATGCCATTGGCCAAGGAGGAGATGCAGGAGACTGAATAGAAGCCGCCGCCACTGCTGCTGCTGCCTGCCTGCCCTCCACATGTTCAGGGTGAGTGAGCCGGCGACTGGGGGGGGGGGGGTGGTATGGTGTGCGGGCTGGTGTGGTCCAGGTGGGGGGGTATGGTGTGGTCCGTCTGCCGCCTCCCCCCGGCCCATGGAACACCAGCCGCCACTGGGGAAGACATATACACCTTTGTATAAAGCACATGTGCACAAGCTGAGATCAGTCAGTGGAATGTGCACACGTTTAGATTTTAAAGACTTTAACTATATGCAGGAAACAAACAGACAAAAAAAAAAAAACAGAAATGAACCTAGCAGGGACCTAAGATGAAAAAAATGTGTTGTGTGAGAAGATGTTCTTATACTTTGATTCAATGTAGTTGTAAGTATCTTTATCTAGAGTCTGCGATTTTGTGACTCTATGATTTGTAATTCTGTAAATTGTAGGCTTGTGTGTTCACTGGTTCAAGTAACAACCTCACTCAGTATATAATCATTTGACAAGAGGTTGCAGCCCCTACCATATTTTCCTATTTAAGAAGATATCATGGAAAATGTAAAAGGAACATTGCTTTTTGTTAGAACATAAAGTTCAAAAAGTCACTCCCACTTCCTCAATCCTCGCCTATGCACTGGTAGAAATAGTGGTCCACTCACCAACAATGCTAAAAGCACATATATTGGTGCATGATTGGCTGTTTATTAGTAATAACATTTTAGAATCCCATAAGACATTAGCCTGATAACAAATGTTCAGGACTTGCCATGTATCAACACTGTTGCTTGGCCTCTGTATGAACCTCAGTATGAATAGTGCCACGGTCTTCTTCTTCATCACAGCTGGAGTGCTAAAGGCACTCAGTGATACTTGCTGAACACTATGATTTAGTACTCAAGAGTATGGGACCTTATACAACAATATCAAAGGACATACAGGAATAAGCCAGAAAGCAGGAAATGTAATAATGCATTAAGTGGGCAAGCTGTGAAGACTAAATAAAGCTCTATTGATATTGTGGCTTTTTAGGTGCAGTAAATAACAGAGCCAGAACACCACTTTAAAACAAGGTCAACTAGGGCATAAATAATCATTACTAAAGTACTGCTGCTAATAGGATTATGGAACAAATTGCCAGAATATTGCCAAACATTTATAGGCTTGAAGGACTGTAAAGGTCACATCTCTTTCTACACTATACATCTACAGTAAGATGCCAGCATATGCCTGTTACAAGAATTCTGAAAGTCTGGTTAGCTATGTATTATCATTATAACCTATGTTGTCTCTGATACCGGGTGTGCTCTAATAATAGCACCTGAACTACCTATCTTCCTGTCTGTCTGTAGTTTCTATTATATCCCTTTTATTTCCATTACATTATATCCAAATGTCTCATCTCTGAGGTACCAGTCTAACCCAGTGGTGTCCATCTTAAAAAGGCCCAAGGGCCATATTTGTATCCACAAGTCCATGGCTACATCTAAATAATGCCTCTGTTATAACCTGAAGCACCCAAGGGCTGTACTTGGTGGAAAGAGCCCAGAGTGTAAGATGGAGATGGCCAAACCTATTGTAATAAAACTAGGATCAAACATGCATATAATAGGGATAACACAGTTTAAAGCGGAGTTCCGGCCACAAAATGCACTTTGGGCCATCCGCTTGCTCAGTGTCACCTGTAAAAGAAATGGATAGTCACGATTTTATTTTTTTGTTTACTTACCTTGTTATTGAAGCCGTCACTTCCTCCTTGCATTGATTCCTGGAAGCTGATCGTCATCGCTCCCAGGAATCAATGCGCCTGCACCGGCCCCGCTCGTCAGTTCCGGTGCAGGTGCGTCATTCCCTGCTAAACAGCTTCTGGGCATGCCCAGAAGCTGTGAAGGGATGACGCTCCTGGCCCGGAAGTGATGGCGGGGCCGGTGCAGTGCATTGTGGGACCAAAGAGCACACGGAAGAGGATGCAGAAGAGGACATGCTGGCTTCAGAAATACTTCAAGGTAAGTATTTCTTCTAAAAGGTATGTGCGACCTGGGACAGATCAAAGGCTATCTATTGTGGAAAGTACTAGCCCTGACTGTCCCGGGGGTATTTCTATTGAAAAAACATTTTCTTGGCCGGAACTCCACTTTAAGGAAGCTCTATCCTCAGAATCTTTTTGCTCACTTGTGTACTGCCACTGTATCCCCATCATTGGTGTAAATGGGAATAAAATAAGCCCTGTGGTTAATGTTTCTGGGAGTAAAATAAGTTTCATTGTCTGTGTCAGTGGAAATTAAATAAGTCCCATCATTGTTGTCAGAATGAGTACAATAAGTCCTATCATCAGTTTCAGTGAGTGGGTGCTCAGTTGGACAGCCCTGGTCTAACCAAGAATTAGTAATTCTGTGTGGTCTTATGATCCAGACACTCATGCTGGACTTCATAGCCATGTTCCTTCTAAAGACTTTGCTGAAGTGCAATACAGCCTGGACTAGGACAACTGCCTCTTAGCTCTAGAGCAGGGCTCTCTAAACTTTCTAAACAAAGGGCCAGTTTACTATCCTTTTGACTTAAGGGGGCTGGACTGTGGCCACTGAGAGTAAAAAAGGTCCCGATGTCAGTGGGAATAAACATCAATCTTTGGGGTCAGTGGGAGGAATAGCGCCCCATTGTTTGTGTCAGTGGGAGGAACTGTGCCTCTTAATTGGTGTAATTGGGCCCTATTTTTGGTGTCATTGGTACAACCTGTGCCCCATCATTGGTGTCACTGGGAGGAATTGTTCCCCATCACTGGTGTCATTGGGCTCCTTTCTTGGTGTCATTGAGAGGAATTGTGGTCTATCTTTGGTGTCATTGGGAGGAACTGTGCCCCATCGTTTTTGATATTAGAAATCATTCTGCACCTTTACTGGTGTCAGTGGGGGGAATTATGCCCCATTGTTGGTATCAGTGGATGAAAATAGTGCCCCAAGGGCAGAATGAAAGCAAGCAAAGGGCCACATCTGGCTCCCGGGCCCCAGTTTGGAGACCACTGCTCTAGAGGAAGTATTTGCATACTGTATGTCCCAATGCAGCACAGCACACAGGTCAAGTATGAATCAAATGTATTATCAAAATAAGCTGTGAAGAATGCAACCTTGGTTGGTATCATCCTTGCTTACTCTGCAGTCAATAACAGTGTAACAGTTGAGCTAACCTGCTGGGTGTTTCTGTGCCATTGCTGTATAAATTACATCTGCACTAAAGATACATTACACTGCACAGTTATTGAGCACGCTCTGACGATTGACAAAACACCTTCTAATTATCTAATAGGATCTGAAGAGCTCCCCTGATGTAGTAATACAAAACTTCATAAGAACGTAGTTCTAGAAATGTCAGCGTGTTAGAAACGAAATCACATAATGTCACTGTATTCATTTCTTAAAAATAGCCTAAAAAGTGCCATATTTGGCACCTTCCGGAGCGGAAAGGGGACTGGATACCTGTCAAAATCCGTGTAAGATCGTTGCGGCGATCTACCTCATTTACAGCCCCTCCTCCTCCCCCCGCTGCCTTCTGGGAGACACACACAGGTCCCAAAAGACAGTGGAACAATTCAGAAAGGGAAGCAAGGGAAACGTCACTTCCTGTTTACCTTAGTAAGGATGCCAGCACATGCATCCGAACCTGACTGACGGATCGGCTAGGATTGCCAACATCGCGGGATACCTGGACAGGTAAGTGTCCTTTTAATAATAGTCAGCAGCTACAGTATTTGTAGCTGCTGACATTTAGTTTTTTGATTACGAGCTGGAACTCCGCTTGTAGCCACATTTTTTTCCATCACACACTTGAACTGAGAACCACTCATGCCTAGGAATGCTATGGGGCAACATTAAGTTTAACAAGAGACTATGCTATGGGGCAACATTAAGTTTAACAAGAGACTATAATAGTTTTTGGTCAATTATTTTAATACCCAGCTATCAAAGAGTGGTTGTTTGCAGTAAATAATATCTACAACATGGAAGAATCTATTGCGATAGCCTCAGATAGAATTGAGAAATTAAACTTGGTGTGGACTCCATGGCACTTATTTAGATACTCCAAAGATTATGAACGTCTGACAGAAGGTTGAATGCAACCTTGGCATTATGTAATATCATTGTTACTTGTATCTCCAGAGACCTACACAACCTAGTCGTATCTTACCCTGACTAGTTTACGTTACTAGACATAACAGACCATACCTACCCTGAAATACAGCTGTCACTTCTGATCAGATGATTATCCCACAGACTACTCTACCTTTTTCCTATGGATCCCTATTTCTTGCTCTTTATCTTACCACGCAGTTTTAGAATTGCTTAGTAAAGTTTGTTCTAGCTTTCAGATGTTTATATGAGTCTTTACATATCTCGTGGAAGATCTCTAATTCAGTTGTTATGGAGTTCTACACGAGATGTCCTTCATTATCAGAATGTACTAAACAATGGACTTTTTCTGTTATTGTGACATACACCCAACGTTGTTGTTGTCCTTGTTACTTCCACTGACTCATTTTATCGTTCATGTATTGTTATATTGATACTTGTACTTTCAATAAACTTGAGAAAATTGTGAAAAAAATATATTTTTAACACTTACTAATACACACTAATCATCCTTTGAAAATGTTCTCGCTTGGCAATGTATGACATTGTGTTAATATAATTTTGTAACAGTTGCTGTACCGTTCCTGCTGTCGGCCTGCACATAAAGCAGCTGGCCTTGTAGGTACCAGAGATAATGAAAAATAAAATTATTACATTCCTACCAGCACAAACAGTGGGTTATAATTACAACAGTCTACTGTATTTGAAGACACATTTCTGAATCCACAGTACATTGTTACCAAACCTATTTCAAGAATTATTTTATTATTATTTAGAATTATTTATTATTATTATTTAGAAAATATACAGTGGCTCTAAGGACAACACGCAACATAAGGTCTTATGCATACAAATTATATGAATATAAAAATCCTAGTTTTAACATTGTATCTATATTCTAGCTGTCATTTTCCTGAAACAAGCTAGAAAATTAAGGGAAGAAACTTGTGGAGTAATGAAACATAATCACCTTGCTCAGGCAGGAAAATTGATTGTGTCTTTGATAAGACCCCCATCCCTCTGCTCCAGTTATACTCACATTGTCAGTGCTCTGTTATAGCCCCCTTTCTGCTTACCTCAACTTTGAGTGCCTTTTGGGAGAACTGGGCCCTCAAAGTCCCACAAGAATGCACTATTGCAATGGGTTGAAATGTATTCTTGCAGGTTATAGAGCACCAGCTCTCCTAGGAGGCAGTTGTAAGGCATAGTGACTGAGCTTTTAATAGAAGGTCTGCATTAAGACACAATTTTATTTTGAGATTGCAGCTTGAATCATAAACTGTTTTTTTCTTTGCTCGAAAGTAGCTTTGCTTCCATTTAAAATATGCCCTTGACCAAATCTTACAGGTCAGTTCACCCAAAACTGATATTTCAGGTTTTGGCAGATGCTGAAGATTTAAACCAATTTCTTAAGTCTCTTGAGGACTCTATTGATGAGATTCCTGCATTTGAGGTCCTCGGTTGGAATTTTTAACTTGAATTAACACTATGGGGAATACAACACAATATAGTGGAACACATAAAGTGGGTGGAATCTCCCAAAACACCCAAATAAATAGGAGTCAAAAATATGGCAGGCACATCTCTTTGCTTCACCCAAAAGAGAAAGTTCTGCTGTTCTCCCCTCCCTCCCTCCTCTGCAATATTTGGCACATTTTTTTGGGAATGGGGAAGCGAGTATTTGGTTTTTACAGATATCCTCTCCCACTCCCGTTCAGATTGCCAAGACAGATAGCAAAAGTTCTCCTCTCCTCCTCCCTCCCCGCAGTCTTCTGGAACACATCACGGGTCCTAGAAGACCGAGGGACCATTTACAAAGCACAGCGTGGCTCACACATGCAAGCAGCCGGCTGTGAAGCCACAAGCTTTCACAGCTGGCTGACCACAGTTAAGATGCCTGTGCCTGGGGCTGAAGACGGTGGAAAAAACGGATCAGGTGAGTTTATCTCTGGATCCTGGAACAGGTGAGTGTCTGTTTATTAAAAGTCGGCAGCTACAGTTTTTGTATTTGCTGACTTTTAATTTTTAGAAATATGACTGGAGCTCGTCTTTACAACCGAGAAATAACTAGGAACTGAATCAGCCCAGATGGCACAACCTTTAGATAAAATAACTTTTTTGGGTGGACAGACCTTTTAATTGTATTTGTGTTTTAAGTGAAAATCTGCGTCAGGTCTTAAGACAGATAGGGGTGCTACTTAAACCACTTTAAGACCGGAAGGATTTGCCCCTTAATGACCAGGCCCTATTTTGAGATTCGGCATTGCGTTACTTTAACGGACAATTGCGCGGTCGTGCGATGCTGTACCCAAAAAAAATGTACGTCCTTTTTTTTAGCACAAATAGAGATTTCTTTTGGTGGTATTTGATCACCTGTGCGATTTTTATTTTTTGTGCTAAAAACAAAAAAAGAGCAACAATTTTGAACAAAAAAAATATATTTATATATATTTTTCACATTCTGCTATGACATTGTCAAAAAAATATTAAAAAATCAAAATTTTTTAACATTTTAGGCCAATTTCTTTTCTGCAACATATTTTTGGTAAAAAAAAAAAAAAAAATCGCAATAAGCGTATTTTGATTGGTTTGCGCAAAAGTTATTGCGTCTACTAACTAAACCAACTAAATAAAGATTTATATAATTTTTGTTTTTTTTGTTTTTTTACTAGTAATGGCGGCGATCTGCAATTTTTTGCGGGACTGCAACATTGCGGCGGACAGATCTGACATTTTGTGACACTTTTGGGGGTACCAGTGACATTACTACAGTAATCAGTGCTAAATATATGCACTGTTACTGTAATAATGACACAGGCAGGGAAGAGGTTAACCCTGTGGGTGATTAAGGGGTTAAATGTGAGCCTAGGGGAGTGATTCTAACTGGGGGGGCGTGGCTTCTGACCATAGAGACATGTGATCCTATCTAGAAGGATCACATTGGCTCTATGACCATTCCAGGGAGTAGAACGGTCGGCTGTGTTTACAACAGCTGCCTGTCCTTCTCTCTCAGCGGGGAACGATCACGGGTGTCAGGCGGCAATCGGAGCCGCCTGACACACACATCGGCTTCCCCGCTGATGATGGGGGGTGGGAGTGCACTGCCGGAAGCGCATTACAATACATTGTTTTGCCTGTACGAGCCACTCTGCCGCCGTATATATATATATATATATATATATATATATATATATATATATAGTAAATGGTCGGCAGGTGGTTAAATAAGGGTGACCACTGACTTTCTCTTGGAGTATATTGATGGAATACCTCTGGCTACTTCCTGAGTGGATCGAATTTGCATCTGTATTTGCAGCTGTGCCACTATGAAAGTGCAGTTTCATTAAAATGCAATTTCATCTTCCAGGGAATTTTCTTTCTGCTTATAATGAAAGACATGTACTTGGCTTCAGTTCACTTTTATAGGTCTAGTGCACTAACCACCTCAATACCAGCATGTTTCTTCATTTCCAAAAAACATGGCAAAGAATAAGATCTTCTTGGGGTGTCTGCTTATAATAAAGACGCCATTTCAGGAATGTTGGTACTGTACTAGCATTTCTTTTCGTACATCACGGGACACAGAGCCATAACATAACATAACATATGGGTTATATATAGCCACCTACAGGTGAAGGACACTGGCAACCAATCAGAAAGGATGTCCCCCTATATAACCCCTCCCACACAGTAAGTTTTTTCGCGAGTATCTAAAAGGTGAAGGTCACGATGGAGAGTATCTACACATTTATTTCAAGGTAGAAAGAAGATTATGCTACATACCCAAATCAAAGATCATTTTTTTATATATATTTTATGAAAGTAATGGAAACTTTTCAAAATTTATTTTTAGAAAAAACAAAGTGTATTTAACAAACACTGACCATTCACACCAGCCTGCACATGGAGACGCAGGTGGCCATTGTGTTGGGTCGGTGAAGGGCAGTGTTTTGCATTGCTATAACACAAAGCACAGTTTATCTTTTGACTTTCCTATTTTTTAAACTTTATTTTTTATAAATTCTTTATTTAAAGGTATGCCAAAGATATAACAACTGTATCATAACACAGGATCATGAAACTCAGTACAAAAATCTAAGTCAAGCACCTGAAGGAACGTCCGCACGGGGTGATCAGTAGCGACCCCCGCAGACCCCTCTCATTCGATCAAGAACAAAATTTGAGATAGATTTTAAAATATCAGGCACATAGAACAACATCCCTTGTTATATAATATATGAAGGCAGAAAGAAGAGGATGACCCATGGGCCCCCATGCAGGGCCACGGCCCCCACCGGCAACCATCTCCTTGCCGGTATACGGAGACAATGAATCCCTGCACCCCCGGGAAGCCACGTGGACATTCGAGGCGTTTCCTTTGTCAACCTTTGAGGGTTAACATTGAACTATATGGCCCTCAACTTGAATGACAGTCAGACCAAAGTAGTTCATGAACTACTTTGAAGTTGCTACAACTTTAAGTCCCGCATATATGAATGGTTATCATTGGAAAACATGGGGAACGGCTTGTCATCCTACTTTGATGTCCAAAGTTGCATGACAAGTTATACAAATGGGAATGGAACCTAAGGCAAGGGCACATAGAGAACAGTTGTCCACACCAGCGATTAAAACTTGACAGCAATTTGATATTTTGATATCTTCTTCACTTCACCCAAAATTAAAAGAAAATAAAGTTTTGACTACTAAAAACAGACTTTGGCATGATCCTCACTGGGGGATGGTGTAAGGGACTTTATAGAGAGAAGGCACAAATTTCTGTTTAGGTCAGTTTGTTGGCAACCATACCTTTGGCTGTAAAAAATTGATCTGTGGTACTGTATAAGGCTATATACAGCTACAGCTGGGCACTCTCCCTGACAAATAAACAGTTTTGACAATATGTGATCAGCAAGCAGAAAATTGTGGCAATTTATGGGCAACAGTGACAATATCTGGGCAACAAAGGGCAAAAAAGTTGTGACATAAATGGCCAACAAACAGGAAATCATGACAATATGTTGGCAACCAATGGGCGATCTTGGCAATATGCAGCCATCAAAAGGACAATTGGGTCAAAACTTTGCCAACTAATTTGCAATTGTGTCAATAAATGGACAAAAGTGACAAGAAACAAGAATAACTATTAGAGTCCAGTATGCCTCCACGCACCCCCCTTATCCCTACAACTAGCACTGCCAGTGGTCTCCAGTGGCCAGAAGGAGGAGCTAGAGAGATGTTCACATTTCCCATTGTCTCTCTCCTCCTTTGCAGCATCAGCTCTTCAATATTTGTCAGGAAGTTGGAGGGAACACCCAGCAGCCCAGAGACCCACTAAGAAAATTGATTAGCAAGAGTCTCTAGGCCAACTATGAAGAGTTCCTAGCTCTGCTGCTCATTATTAGGATACATTGTTGGGTACAAATTAAGGACCAACTGCTATGGCTCCGATGTCATAAGGATGCTGCTGGTGGTTCTATTCACTGCATAAACCAAAGAAAATGGCAGTTCTAATTGTGTGCGCATAATCAAAGAAAGATAGAAGAGTGACGACAGAAGAAGATCAAGTGGTCCATCAAGTCTGCTCCATTCTTTTAAATTATGTAACTTTTTTGTCTGAGCATAGATCTGTGTTTGTCCCAAGCATGTTTGATCCCACTTACTGTTGATTGACTCACTACCCCTGCTGGAAATCTATTCCCAGCATCAACTACTCCTTCAGTAAATATATACTTTCTAAGATTGTCTGTGAATTTTCCTCCAGTTAGTTTGAGGCCATGACCCTGTGTTCTTGATCTTGGCTTCATATTGAAAATACTGCCCTCCTGATCCATATCCACCCCCTTGATTTATTTAAAGGCTTCAAGCATGTCTCCCTTTTCCCTGTACATAATAAGTAAGTCTCTCCTGATATGTTCTAAAGCTGAACAAAAAAAGGGTTGATTGCTTGTTTTTGTCTAGGGGAGAGATGAAGTGAAATATACTTACTTCATGCTCCCCGCAGAAGACTGTTCCTGTAGCTCCTGCATCAAAACCATTCCCCCTATCCTGGTCTTATGGTCTTGAGCAGTGGACTGTTCCTGACATCATCAAACCCAAAGCAAGATCCATAGACCTGCTTTGTTCATGAGCCATGAGCCATGACCCATGTCCACAGCCATAATTGCCAACAATGGGCATGTGAGCATCAGAACTGGACCACAGAGTAATGGAAGAAGATGGCCTGGTCTGATAAATTCAAGAATGGTTTTGGAAAAACAACAACGACTTTAATGTGTTGACTTGGCCTCCAGATTCTCTAGATCTCAATCCAGTAATAAAAATATTTTAGTTAAATTAAAATATGAATCTTTAAATAGGGACACTAGTTCTGGTGCCCTGGGGGACCCCAAGGAATTCGGCTAATTTGCAGGGATTTCCTCTCACTTCCTGTTTTGGCTATGGAACAGGAAGTGAAGAGAAATCTCCCCAATGGGACACAGATGGCAATAAAAAAAAAAAAAAAAAAAAAATGACAGTGGTTATAGCCCTCCCTTACTAACAATATATATATATATATATATATATATTTATATGTGTGTGTGTGTGTATATATTTTTCTTGGTAAAGTACATCTTACTGAATGACACTTAGCCATACTTCACATTGAATGCAGCTTTCAAATCGTGCAACTTCATCTGAAATCGCACAATTTCAAAGCTGCATGTCAGTGTGACTTGGAAGACATCTGTGCGGCCTCATGCACAGATATCTATGCAAGTCGCACCTGAAAGCACGAAAAGTAGCGCAGGAACTACTTTTTCAAATTAATGCGGCACCACAAAGTCGGCGTCCCACCGATTTGAACACTGCCATTGCCGACAATAGGGTGTGACTTGTCATGGAATTTGACCTGTCTTATCGCATGACAAGTTGCTATGGTGTGAACGGGGGCTTAGACCCCGTTCACACAGGGGCGACGCTACTTGCTGGGGCGACCTGTTACCTCGATGGGACATGCACGGACTTCATATCATTGAAGTCAATGCAGGTCGCCTCCAGGTCGCCCCAAAGTAGTACAGGACCCTTTTTCTAAGTCGGAGCGACTTGTGTCGCTCCTATTAGAACAGGTCCTGTGCTAATCAATGGCAGGCGACCCACCGCGACTTGTCAGGCGACCAAGTCGCCTGACAAGTCGCGCTAGTGTGAATGGGGACTCAGTTTAATAAAGCACTGTGTGTTATAAACCATTGCAATAAAATAAACAGAATATACAATTTAGGCTAGGTTCACACTGCTGCGATCGGATTTTGATCCAACTTTCAGTGCGATTATGTACTGTAACTTGGATAAAGTTTGTATAGTCTATATGTGATCAAAACCACATCAAAGTAGTAGAGGAACCTTTTCCAAAATCACACCATGCTGAGTTGCATTGATTAGAATGGGTAATATTGAAAACAATGTGATTTCCATTGTCTTGCGGTTCAAGTCACATCTGCAATCGCACTAAGGTGAACGGAGCCTAAAAATTATGCTTTCTCACTGTAGCATTATTTGCAGATAGTAGCAAACATAGGTGAATCATTATTAAATGACGCATACAAAACGCTTCAGGTGTGTTAGCACACCGCACAGAGGTAAGCACCATGTAATGGTATCTAATGAAGAAAGAGCTCGGTATGTTTAATACTATTATATAAATATATAAAAGCATCCAATGTTCTGCCATCCCCCCCAGCACAGAAAGCTGCTGACTTGAACACATGTGCTGAATGGTGCAGCACAACAATGCTCTGAGCTGACAGCTCTGTACCTGGCTATGGCTGCACTGTCATGTGTTCCTCCTATACAATTACAGAACAGATGAGTCAGGGAACATTGACAGCTAGTGATCCTCCAGGCTAGAGTGACAGCTGTGTGCACCACCCCTACCAGGGTATGACAATGATCTGATGACATGACACTCAATGCACAGCATTTGCTGCTTTATACAGGGACAGGGCACTTTATATTATAGACAGGATTATGCAGACAGAAGAGGCAGATGGATGGAGATGCAGAAAAAACAATGCAAACAGGGAGTCATCATGCCATTATTCCACCTAGATCTCTCTCCTCCTCCGATCACTACCCCCCCAATCTTAAAGAGACACTTACCCCCTGAGGAGTGGATCTTCTTTGATTTCCTCTGCAAGGACATTGTTTTTAAAGAGGCTGCAGTAGACCAGGAAATGTGGATGAGGATACAGTACACCTATCTGCAGAGAGCTGCTAATGCATCCCTCCCAGCCACACACTCACTGACAGGCAGGGAGGGAGCACACACACACAGGAAGTCATCCATGCTCCAGAGGGGAGAGCAGCCAGCCTGGGCTTATAGGCTTACACTCACTGCACACAGGTATTAGCCTGCTAAATGCAAAGCACAGCAGAACAGGCCTTACGTCTGCTCAGAATTGTTAGGTGCATAGGGATGGATTTTATCCAGGGAGATCTCTGTAGCTAGATCAGAAAATCCTAATTTACACATTGATAAATGTTATTTGACATGTTTTTATTTGCATTTGCTGTGTAGGTAGAGATTAGATAACATGTTATACAGTTAAAATAAAAAGATTAAGCCTAAATTCACACTAGTACTGCTTCATAATTGTGCGTTTTTATAGCACATTATGTTTTTGATGCGTTTTCATGCTTCGTGCATTTTATTTTGTAGGGGGAGGACTATATTTTATACACAAAACTCAATTGAAAACGCATAAAAAATGAATGTATGTACAGTATGTTTTACATGTGCTTTCCATACAGTCCCACTGAAGTGTATTGGGCAAAAAAACCTACTGCACTGCAGCAAAAGAAGCGCTTGCACCTTTTCAAAAAATGTGCTGCATTGATGTGAATAAAGACCATAGAGAATAATGTTATTTTCATTGTTATGCATGACAGCAAATGCAGGAGAAAACACACTAGTGTGAATGGGAACTAAAGATGAACTCCAAGGCTGGATTCACATCACATCATTTCATGAACACGCACAAAATTGCATGGGTTGCACATGCTCACAAAAAGCATGCCACGCTTGCAGTGCCATTTATTATTAATGGCACCCCAAACACAGTAAAACAGACATGGATTTTTTTGGCAAACGCATGGTTAAAAACTGTGCAGTGCTCAAAGTTCAAAAAGGCGTGTGAGCTACTTTGTCACACTTGAAATGAATGGGCTGCCCTATGCATGTAGCACAACAATGGGCAAAAAGCGCATATGCGCATACTATAGTGTGAATGCAGCCTTACAGGGACATTAAGCTTTTTTTTTTTTACTTACATGTGGTAGTATGTACTGCATAATTACCGTATGACAGATTTACCTATCAAGCAAAGCCCCCACCAATCCGACAGGTCCCAAGCTCTTCAGTCTTCACACAGTCTTCCCTCTGGGCTCAGTCTGTCCAGCCAAATGGCCAGGCCGCAGTGACGTCGCTCCTGTTTATTTGCACAGTCACATCATCGCCGCACAGATTGGGTGCCGTACATGTCCCCTGAGCTGCGCATGCAGTTCGTAGAGATAAGGCCATTCTGACTGGCGGCTGACGATCCTACCCTGGGTAACACTGTCTCGCCCCATCCACTTCACCCTCAGGACTAGGAACTGATGTGGAGTTCTACAGAGACTTCAAAAGATTAAAAAACCCCAATCAACCTTTCAAAATTGATCAACCACCTCCTGATTACCCCCCCCCCCCTCCCCAGACATTTACTGACCCCCTTTGGATCCCAAGACATCTTATCACCTCTTTGGATAGTCTGATTGACCTGGGGGTTAATAAATACCGCATGTGATACTGCCATTATAACCCTGGTGATAAATATTGCATGTTTTTTACTCTCTGGTCCGTTTGTGAATCGGACTTAAGAGCTTTTTAAACTAAATTTACCGGCGCATTTTTCATTTTGCGGTAAACACCACAAAATCATTTTTTTTTATTTTTTTTTATGAATTGGACTTAATTTACCGCATGCAATAATTTATGCCAATGAGTCACGTGATCACCTTAGCGCACATGGTAAATGTTAATGGATTGACCCTATTGAGACAAAATGGGACCCTAGCAGCCTTGCTTTCGTACTCCCACCTCTTAGACTGACATTAAGGATAAAGATTATGTGGGCAGACCGCTCGCCCTGTATGTGGGGGTACCTCTCGCCCAGAGTGCGCTCATCGGTGCTTGGGACCAGGCGGGGAATGTGAGAATCAAACATTATGGCGGTTCCCAGACTTAGAGGTGAGACTTATACAGTATGCAGTAGAAGAAGCACAGAGTACTTCTGTAAAAAAAACTGTACCGTGTATGAACACACTGCAACTGGAAGTAGGTTGCATTTAGGAGGGGCGCGCAGAGCGGCGATCGGTGATGCGAGGTGTCAGTCTGACTCCCTGCATCTCCGATCTCGGTAAAGAGCCTACTAATGTAGGCTCTTTACCATGTGACCAGCCGTGTCCAATCACGGCTGGTCACATAGTAAACAGGAAGAGCCGTTGATCGGCTTTCCTCAGTACGTGCCTGACAGGCATGAGTAAAGGAGCGCCGATCGGCGGCTCCCCTGACGGGGGGGGGGGGTCGGCACTGGTAATCAGATCATTGATTACCAGTGCAGACCCTCGGGGGGTGGTGCCACTAGAACCACCAGGGATGCCCACCCATGACCCCAGGGATGCCCACCCATGACCCCAGGGATGCCCACTATGGCCACCAGGGATGGCAATCAGGGCTCAGGGAGCCCCCCATCGCCCTCCCCATCAGTGCTGCCTGCCAGTGCCCTCCCTATCAGTGCTGCCCACCAGTGCCCATCATTGCCATCTATCAGTGTCGCCCACCAGTGCCCATTATTGCCCACCAGTACCGCCTATCAGTGCCCATTGGTGCCGCCCGTCAGTGCTGCCTATCAGTGCCCATCAGTGCCCACCAGTGCCGCCTATCAGTGCCAATTAGTGCCCATCAGTGCCACCTATCAGTGCCCATCAGTGCCACCTATTAGTGCCCAGCAGTGCCGCCTATCAGTGCCCAGTAGTGCCGCCTATCAGTGCCCACCAATGCTGCATATCAGTGCCACCTATCAGTGCCACATATCAGTGCCGCCTATCAGTGCCACCCCATCAGTGCCTCCTCATCAGTGCCTGTCAGTGCAGTCTCATCAGTGCAGGAAAAAACATATTTATTTACAAAATTGTATAACATAAACAAAAAAACTTTTTTTTTTTCCAAACTTTTCGGGCTTTTTTTATTTGTTTAGCAAAAAGGAAAAAACCCAGAGGTGATCAAATACCACCAAAAGAAAGCTCTATTTGTGGGGGGAAAATGACATAAATTTGGTGTAGGTACAGTGTTGCATGACCGCGCAATTGTCATTCAAAATGCAAAAGCGCTAAAAGGGGAAAATTGGCCTGGGCAGGAAGGGGGTGAAAGTGCCCTGTATTGAGTGGTTAAAGGAGCAGTGATTTTAATGATGCTTAAACTGAAACAATGAAAATGAAAATTCCATTCAATTTAGTGCCTAGGGTTCCCCATAATTTACCTGTGAAGTGGCGCATCTGTACTGCGAATAGAACCTGCTGCAGCAAAACTGACATATATAAAGAAAAAAAAAGACATTTAAATTGATTTTTCCTGTGTCAGGAACCATGAACCAGACTGAGACAGAAAATGCAGTAAAATCACACCTTTAACCTCTTCCTACCAGGCCACTGCATATAAACGGCTGGGTGGGAGCTTCCTCCTTCTTAGTGGACGTTCCTGAACGTCCTTTAGAAGGAGGGAGATTTTGCCGCTATGTGCCCGCGCAGCTGCGCAATCCCGGTGGGCCTGTGTCTCCTGGACACCTGTCACACATCTGTCCCAGTAAAAAAATCTGTTACATTGAACATCTGGCACATCTGTCTGTGATCTTCTGGCACATCTGTCCGTAATCATCTGGCACATCTGTCTGTGATCATCTGGCGCATCTATCCAGGATCATCTGGCACATCTGTCCATGATAATCTGATACATCTGTCCGTGATAATCTGCCACATCTGTCCATGATCATCTGGAGCACCTCATCTGCCACAACTGCCAGTATTTATCTGCCACACCTGTCTGTAATCATCTGCCACATCTGTCCGTGATCATCTGCCATATCTGTCCGTGATCATCTGGTGCACATCTGGCGCACATGATCTGCCACATCTGCCAGTGATCATCTGCCACATCTGTCTGTGATCATCTGCCACATCTGTCAATGATCGTCTGGCGCACATCATCTGCCACATCTGTCTATGATCATCTGCCACATCTGTACATGATCTGCCACATCTATCCCAGTGAACATCTGCCATATCTGTCCTTGATTTGCCACATCTGTCCAAGTCAACATCTGCCACATCCATCCGTGATCTGCCACATCTGTCCCAGTCAACATCTGCCACATCTTAGTGATCAACATGTGTCACACATCTGACACACCTGTCCCAGGAATCATCTGCGCACATCTGTCCATATGGCTAAAACATTTAGCAGCGATGAGGCTTACCATATACTCCAGAGTATGTCAGACAAGAGTAGCGGGAAACTCTCTCCGTCAGACTCGGATGGCGAGTATGAGCCAGTAGAAAGCAGTGGCTCTGAAATGGAAACTGAGGAGGACAGAATGCTAACAAAGAGGCTCAGGAGATTTGAGCAGGCGCAGGCATCCACTAGCAGCGAAACAAATCCTGAGGCATCCACCAGCAGTTCTGAAAGTCCTTGTGCAATGGCAAGCACAAGCAGGGCAACATTCCTAGAGGATAGGCAGATGCTAGTAATGGGGCGCCCCATCCACAATGAGCCAGGGCCCATACTAGCCTCCCGGATGTATTATTATACCCTACATGGCTGCCCAATACTTCGGCAGAACCTGTAATTTCCCCTTTTACAGCACAGCCAGGCCCTCAAATACATTCAGAAAATGTAACCCCACTTTATTATTTTCATTTACTTTTCACGGATGATCTGCTGAACTACATTGTGTAGCAGTGTAATCTGTATGTCAGCCAACATATTGCCAGCAATCCAGATTCTTCCTATGCCCGCCCACTTGCTTGGAAACCCCTCACCGTGGAAGAATTTAAAATTTTTCTTGGACTAACCCTCAACATGGGGCTAAAAAAAAAAAAAGGAACTCCATTCCTACTAGTTTAACCAACCTATCCATCAAATGCCAGTCTACTCCTCTTTAATGCCCAGAACCCCTTACGAAACGATAACGATATTTTTACATTTCAACAACAATGCCGGTGCCTCCCTCAAAATAATCCTGATTATGATAAATTATTCATAATTCGGCCTCTAATCAATTTTTTTTTGCCCTATCTTCAAGCAGATGTTTACCCCCGATCTAAATATTTGTGTAGATGAATCCCTAGCCCACTTCACTGGAAGACTTGGCATTAAGCAATACCTCCCCAGTAAATGGGGCAAATATGAGGTACAATTTTACAGGGCATGCGACTGGGTCATGGGTTACACATATGATTTCAAAATTTATGAGGGAAAGGACAATCACCTAACCCCCTCTGGATGCCCTACCTATATGGGGACAAGTGACAAAATTGTCTGGCAGCTAATAGAACCACTGTTTGGGAAGGATTATTACCTATATATAGACAATTTCTACACAAGTCTCCCACTTTTCCGCCATCTCCACCTAATGAAGATTGTGGCCTGTGGGATAGCACAGTCCAACCGCAAGGGCTTCCCACAGAGACTGGTCACCAAGAAATTGAATTGGGGGGAAAAATCCAGTATGCTGAATGAAGAGGTACTAGCCCTAAAGTGGAGAGATAAAAGAGACGTCTACATCCTTTCCACAATAAATGATGACACCTTGGTGGCACTTCAGACAAGATGAGGTGAGGTCCTGTCCAGAAGCCAAAATGTATACATGAATATAATGAAAAATGTATAAAGGGTGCGCTGATATGTGAAAAAGCTGCTACCAGAAAAAATGTTATAATGATATGTGTAATAAGGTGGTGCGCTAAATCCAAAATTCCATCGATTGTAATACCATAAAAGTGATATTCAAAAATAGTGGTATTCAAATAAAGGTGAATCTCATGCATGAATCATAAAAGTCTAACAGTCCAAAATGAAAAAACTTTTTCAATCTGTGATGATGTGATACTCAATCGGCTGCAGCACGGACCGCGAGTGACGTATGTGATGGCACGCCTCCTTGCTGATGCGTTTCCTCCAATAGGACTTCAACAGAGATAGGAGGTCACCATCTGAACGACCAGCTGATGCAGCCATACTTGGCCACCATGAGATCACTTTTTTGGTATAAGAAAGTCCCCATTTATTTGATTCAACTTACCCTGTGCAATTCATATGTCATTTTTCCAAGTGCACCCAAAGATCCCTAACCTATCTACAAATCTAACATTATCACAGCCCTTCTCTATCCCCATCATGGCCATGCCCCTGAACAAATTCGCTCTGATACATTAGCCAGACTTCATGAAAGGCACTGCCCCGATATCCTCCCTCCTACCCACACAGGCCGCAAACCCCCACAAAAATGTTGTGTATGTTCAAGTAGAGGAATTTGCCGTGACACCCGATACTACTGTCCCCAATGTCCCTCCCAGCCAGGCCTCTGTATTGGAAAGGGCTATTGGATTTATCACACTTCACTACACTATTATTGAAGTAAAGACATTTTTCCAGTTTCCACTATCTGCTATATCTGTGTATGACCCGGACTGTTTATCGACTATGCCTCTGCCAACCATTTTTTAGCCTTACACGTGAACTGACTTTGGCATGGTAAATGACCATGCTTTTTGCCTGCCTCCTGAACTGATCGTTTGCCCTGCCATTGTATTAGTGGGATTCAAGACAGCACAGGGGTCTCACATATGTGAGGTGCTCCAGAATAGAATTTCAGAGTGTAGAAAACTTTTTTCTCCAGGTTTTTAAAGAGATTTGGGTGGGAGAAACCACTTTCCTCAGGTCTTACTTGACCAAGGCCCTAAGCCTTAAAGTGCTGCCTGCTGCCACCTGAACTGGCCTTGCCTCTGCCTGCTACTTAAACTGGCCATGCCTCTGCCTGCCACCTGAACTGTCCATACCTCTGCCTGCCACCTGAGCTGGCAATGCCTATGCCTGCTACCTGAACTACTGCCAGGACCAATGCTTTGGCATATCTCTGCCTGCTGGCTGGACAATTCCTGGACATTTCCGTTAGCTGTCTGGACCAATGCTTTTCCTGTGCTGGGACAGTATTCCTGCCTGCTAAAACCACAGGTAATCTTTTAATGTTTTACCCTTTGCTTAGCAGAATGTATTTTGGGATGTAATTCTTGGTATGTACATGTTATATTTTTGAAGCCAGAAGGTGCTTTTTGCATGCTGGGCCTATGTATGTGGCCAGACCGTGGAAAAGTCTCACACATGTGGTATCGCCATACTGAGGAAGAGTAGTAGAATGTATTTTAGGGTGTCATTCTTGGTATGTACATGCTATGTGTTAGAAATATTTAAAAAACTTTGCGTTAAAAAATAGGTTTTCATTTTTTTCCCACATTTTACAAAAACTTGTGAAAAAAAATAACATGTTCTTAAGACTCATTATGACTAATACTGTAAATACAGTGCATTGCGAAAGTATTCGGCCCCCTTGAACTTTGCAACCTTTTGCCACATTTCAGGCTTCAAACATAAAGATATAAAACTGTAATTTTTTGTGAAGAATCAACAACAAGTGGGACACAATCATGAAGTGGAACGAAATTTATTGGATATTTCAAACTTTTTTAACAAATAAAAAACTGAAAAATTGGGCGTGCAAAATTATTCAGCCCCCTTAAGTTAATACTTTGTAGCATCACCTTTTGCTGCGATTACAGCTGTAAGTCGCTTGGGGTATGTCTCTACCAGTTTTGCATATTGAGAGACTGAAATTTTTGCCCATTCCTCCTTGAAAAACAGCTCGAGCTCAGTGAGGTTGGATGGAGAGGGTTTGTGAACAGCAGCTTTCAGTTCTTTCCACAGATTCTCGATTGGATTCAGGTCTGGACTTTGACTTGGCCATGCATATGTTTATTTGTGAACCATTCTATTGTAGATTTTGCTTTATGTTTTGTATCGTTGTCTTGTTGGAAGACAAATCTCCGTCCCAGTTCTAGGTCTTTTGCAGACTCCATCAGGTTTTCTTCCAGAATGGTCCTGTATTTGGCTCCATCCATCTTCCCATCAATTTTAACCATCTTTCCTGTCCCTGCTGAAGAAAAGAAGGCCCAAACCATGATGCTGCCACCACCATGTTTGACAGTGGGGATGGTGTGTTCAGGGTGATGAGCGTTTTGCATTGTTGCCAAAAAGTTTGATTTTGGTTTCATCTGACCAGAGTACCTTCTTCCACATGTTTGATGTGTCTCCCAGGTGGCTTGTGGCAAACTTTAAACAATACTTTTTATGGATATCTTTAAGAAATGGCTTTCTTCTTGCCACTCTTCCATAAAGGCCAGATTTGTGCAGTATACGACTGATTGTTGTCCTATGGACAGAGTCTCCCACCTCAGCTGTAGATCTCTGCAGTTCATCCAGAGTGATCATGGGCCTCTTGGCTGCATCTCTGATCAGTCTTCTCCTTGTATGAGCTGAAAGTTTAGAGGGACGGCTAGGTCTTCATAGATTTGCAGTGGTTTGATACTCCTTCCATTTCAATATTATCGCTTGCATAGTGCTCCTTGGGATGTTTAAAGCTTGGGAAATCTTTATGTATCCAAATCCGGCTTTAAACTTCTCCACAACAGTATCTCGGACCTGCCTGGTGTGTTCCTTGTTCTTCATGATGCTCTCTGCGCTTTAAACGGACCTCTGAGACTATCACAGTGCAGGTGCATTTATACGGAGACTTGATTACACACAGGTGGATTCTATTTATCATCATTAGTCATTTAGGTCAACATTGGATCATTCAGAGATCCTCGCTGAACTTCTGGAGAGAGTTTGCTGCACTGAAAGTAAAGGGGCTGAATCATTTTGCACGCCCAATTTTTCAGTTTTTTATTTGTTAACAAAGTTTGAAATATCCAATAAATTCCGTTCCACTTCATGAATGTGTCTCACTTGTTGTTGAGTCTTCACAAAAAAATTACAGTTTTATATCTTTATGTTTGAAGCCTGAAATGTGGCAAAAGTTCGCAAAGTTCAAGGGGGCCGAATACTTTCGCAAGGCACTGTATACATTGGGGTGTTTTCTTTCCAAAATGGGGTCATTCTGTGGGTAATTCCATTGTCCTGGTGCTCCAGGGCCTTGAGAAATGTGATAGGTACTCGGGAAATGAAATGTGTAATTTATGCCTTTAGAACGCCTGACAGTTCTACTTGGATGTTGGGCCGCTGTATGTGGCCAGGCTTTGGAAAAGTCTTACACATGTGGTATTGCCATACTCAGGAGGAGTAGCAGAATGTATTTTGTCATTTTTGCTATGTACATGCTATGTGTTAGAAATATCTTATAAATTGACAACTTTGTGTAAAAAAAATACGTTTTCATTTTACATAGATACATAGCAGTTGAGGTTGAATAAAGACAACGGTCCATCCAGTTCAAGCTGTGCAGGAGTGTGTGTGTCAGTGACGTGATCACGTCCAAGAGTCTTTTAAAAGTAGCCATACTCTCCGCAGCTACCACCAATTGTGGAAGAGCGTTCCACATTCTCACCGCCTTTACAGTGAAAAACCACTTATGCAGCTTGAGGTTAAACCGCCTCTCCTCTAATCTTATTGTGTGGCCACGTGTCCTCTTATACTCCTTGAGACTAAATCATTCCTATGCTGGGATAACCATTGAGGTATTTGTAAATTGCTATCATGTCCCCTCTCAGGCTTCTCCTCTCCAAGGAGAATAAATTAATTAATTATAATCACTCCTCATAATGAAGGCCCTCCAATCCCCTAATTAGCTTAGTTGCCCTTCTTTGGACTCTCCCCAGTTCCAGCACCTCCCTTCTGAGGATTGGCAACCAGACCTGGACAGAATACTCCAGATGTGGGCAGACCAGGGTTTTATAAAGTGGCAGGATTATAGCTTTATCTCTGGAATATATCCCCTTCTTTATGCATGCTCATATACTGCCGGCTTTGGCAGTTGCAGCTTGACATTGCATGCTATTGCTTAGTCTATCTTCTACTAGAACCCCCAGATCTTTCTCCATCCTGGATTCCCCAGAGGTTCCCCCCCTAGAGCATAATTTGCGTTTATGTTTTTAGCCCCCAAGTGTAAAACCTTACATTTATCTACATTAAACCTCATTTGACATGTAGTTGCCCACTCAGTTATTTTGTTCAGGTAATTCTGTAAAATTTCTATATCTTGATGAGAAGTTATTGCCCTGCCTATTTTGGTGTCATCTGCGAAAACTGAGATTGAGCTAATGATCCCGTTCTCACAGCTCGCTTTCTTGTAAAATATTAACAGATTGGTTTGGCAAGAACGTCCTTTTGTAAACCCGTGCTGATTAATGCTGATGATACTGTTGTCCTTAGCAAATTCCTGGATATAGTACCTTATCATCCCTTTCAATAATTTACATACAATTGATGTCAGGCTGACCGGCCTATAGTTTCCTGGAATATGCCTCCGCCCTTTTTTGAATATTGGTATCAGATTGGCTTTCCTCCAATCACCTGGTACAGTTCCTGTCAACATACTGTCTGCAAAGATTAGGAACAGCGGTCTAGATAGAACCCTACTGAGTTCCTTGAGTATTCTCGGGTGCAAGCCATCCGATCCCGGTGATTTATTTGTGTTAATGTTATCAAGTCCTTCCTTGATTTCACCCTCTGTTAGCCACTGTGGCAAGTCATGTGCTGTGTTGCTGTAATGTTCTGGTACCTCTGGTACCCTTGTCTCCATATTTCTCCTCTGCTAATTGCGTCCCATCTTGTGTAACAAGAGACGCATATACCTTTAAGACCGGATGACATCATTGCCGAGCGCCGCTATGAGCGGCTATTTCAATCGCCGGCTTGCTCTCACTCATCGCTCGTTCAAACCACATGTTCACCGCACCTACTCCTGTGAAGTCGGAGCTGCTGACATTCTCCCTTGCTGAACTGAAGCCTGAACCTCGCTGGTGATCCGTATCTCGCTACGGGATCACCTCTCTCCAATGGACACTGTTACTACTAACATATCTAAGTGATAAGTACCCCACAGGGGATTCTTACTAACCAATCTCCTACTGTCATCTACTGCAATTACCAAGACTATCTGTATCTATCTATTCACTATCATCTGCATAGACTGTTAGCTCTTGGGACTACCTTCAACTATCCTTGCACTAGGTTACTCTGTCTAAGTATACTCCATCTGTGTCCTCTTACCATCTGCACTATACTTGACATCAGAACCTATCTGCTTTACCATCACCTGCAACTCTCCTAATACTACTTCTAGTGCTCACCATACAATAGCCTGTCTCTCATCTATACATCCTCATATATTCTATCTCTCCATTAAACATCTAATTAATATATATGATATATAACAGGCTGTGCACGGTGATGAAGTCCTGAGAGTTGGATATGTTTGTTCAACAGATTCTCTACAAGGCTACTGAGTGTAATAATTCTGCAGTTGTAAATCCATCCACTAACAAAAACGCATGAACGTTACAGATTGAACGAGCCTTTAAAAAAAATATGGATTCAGCAGAATTATCCACTCATGTACTACAATTAAAACAGCAAGTAGATGCATTGATCCTTGCGCTTACAGAGGTACAAAATGAAAATCAGACCTTGAGACAGCAGCTTGGCCGTCTCACACAGCCTCCTGCTGCTCAGCCCCGTGAGCCTAAGATAAACCCTCCTATAGTGTTTTCTGGTGATCGGAGCAAATTTCGTGAATTTAAAAACGCATGTCGATTGTTTTTTTTTTTAAAACCTCTAACCTACACCACTGACCAAATTAAGGTTTGTACCGTCATTTCCTATTTAACGGGTGAACCCCGGGCCTGGGCAGACGCTCTCTTTGAAAAGGATGATCCACTCCTTAATTCTTATCCCTTATTCCTAGCACAACTCTCTAGTTTATATGAAGACCCCAACAAGCAGAGTACCGCTGATACCCAATTACGGGCCTTAAAACAAGGAAGGAGACCTGTTGAAGATTTTGTGGCGATTTTAAAAGATGGTCCCCTGATTCAGGGTGGAACGACACATCTTTGCGAACGCAGTTTAGACTCGGCCTATCTGAGGCCGTTAAAGACGAGCTCGCCCGAGCGGATTTACCTGGCACTCTAGAGGGACTGATACAGACCAGTATCAATATTGACAGACGACTACGAGAAAGAAAGGCTGAGAAGATGGGCTCACCATTTTCCAGTCCTTCTCGGATGTTGCCTGCTGACCCTACTCCTATGGAAGTAGGAATGATACGCCCACCTCTGACCCTTTCTGAACGTGCCAGGAGGAAAACCGAACATCTTTGCATGTACTGCGCATCCCCGAATCATTTGGTAAACGGCTGTCCTCTTGTCCGCAGAAAAGAGGGTGAGTGTTCAAATGTCTTGCTAGGGGGACTCACAACTTCCTTTTCTAATCCTTATCTTTTTGTTCAATTAACATTGCAGTGGGACCAAACTAGGATCACCACCAAGGCTATGATCGACACCGGATCTTGTGGAAACTACATTGACATTTGTTTTGTCTCCCTTAATAAAATACCTATTGTTTCAAAACCCAAACCTGTCTCCATTAGTTTTATTAACGGTACCCCTTTATCCTCTGGTCCTATCACCAGTCAGACACAGGCACTCCTTGTAACTGCTAACGAGTCTCATGTGGAGACCACCACCTTTGATGTATTAACTTCACCACATTTTCCAATCATTTTGGGACTTCCCTGGTTACACATACATCAACCAATCATCGATTGGAAAACAAGAACGTTAGCCTTCTCTTCTCACTATTGTGAGACAACGTGTAACCTCCCCACACATGATAGGATCCTGTCTGTAGTGCCGGATGACATTATTCCCAAGTGTTATCAGGATTTATCGGAGGTTTTCCTTGAAAAAAACGCTCAAATGCTACCTCCCCATAGGGACTATGATTGTTGTATCGATCTACTCCCTAATAGCAAGTTGCCTTTCGGACATGTTTATCCTCTCTCACAGGATGAACTCTCTCATCTTAAGGAGTATCTGGATGAGAACTTGGCAAAAGGATTCATCCGACTTTCTACTTCCTCCACTGCTGCTGGACTCTTCTTCGTCCGCAATAAGGACTCTAGCCTTAGGCCTATCATTGATTTCAGACAATTAAATGCCATTACAATAAAGGATCGTTATCCTTTACCTCTTATTCCTGAACTTATCGAACAGGTGCGTGGGGCTTCTTTCTTTTCAAAATTGGACCTAAAAGGGGCATACAATTTAATTTGAATCCGTAAAGGGGATGAATGGAAGACGGCATTCAGAACCAGATACGGACTGTTTGAGTACCTTGTAATGCCATTTGGGCTATGTAATGCTCCCGCAGCCTTCCAACGGTTTATAAATGAGATATTCAGAGACTTGCTTGATGTTTGTGTTGTAGTATATTTGGACGATATACTTATCTATTCTCATTCCTTACCTGAACACATAAAACATGTGAGACTTGTGTTGTCAAGACTACTTGCACATAACTTATATGTTAAATCAAAGAAATGTTTGTTTCATAAAGAGGAAGTACTATTCCTAGGATATATTATATCTAAAAGTGGAATCAAAATGGACATGAGCAAAATATCCTGCATTCTGGATTGGCCTGTGCCAACCACTCGCAAAGCATTACAAAGGTTCCTAGGATTCTCTAACTACTATAGGAAATTCATTAAGAACTTCTCTGCGATTGTGAAACCTCTCACACAACTTACAAGCACGAAGAAACCATTTAATTGGTCAAAAGAAGCAAATGGAGCATTCTCTCTGTTGAAATCAAGCTTTACTACTGCCCCCATACTATGCCATCCAGACCCATCCCTTCAATACATCTTGGAGGTAGATGCGTCTAATATGGCAGTAGGAGCAGTTCTCTCACAACGACCAACAAACACCTCACCTCTTCACCCAGTTGCTTTCTTCTCAAAGTCATTAAGTAGCCCCGAGGTGAACTACCCAGTAGGTGAGAAGGAGTTATTAGCCATAAAACTGGCGTTAGAGAATTGGCGACATCTACTAGAGGGCACTCAATTGCCAATTCTGATATATACTGATCACAAAAACCTTCAATACCTACAAACTAATAGAACTCTTTCCCACCTGCAGGTACGGTGGTCGTTATTCTTTCTGAGATTTAATTTTTTAGTGACTTACACGCCCGCAGACAAAAATAAAAAAGCGGATGCACTTTCACGACTAGCCGAGAAAGATTGTACTGAGGTTCCCTCAGTTCCTATAATACCACTTGAACGTATTATCGGAGTCGTTCGCTCCCTGAAGGAGGAGATTTTGCACAGCATAGGATTGGACTCACCTCCACCACAACTAACTACTGATGCAGAAGGCTTCCTCTACTACAACGATAAATTATACATACCCCCTACTATGCGAACCAAGATCTTAGAATTGTCGCATGATGTACCTATGGCAGGACATATGGGTATGACTAAAACTTTCAATCTACTCACTAGGCAATTTTGGTGGCCAGACATGAAGACAACCCTAAAAAAGTTCGTTTCATCTTGTGATATCTGTGCAAGGTCTAAAATTGACAACACGAAACCATCGGGGTTACTTTGTAGTTTACCGATACCCCAGGTTCCGTGGGAAGTGGTATCCTTAGACTTCATAGTGGAACTACCACCTTCCAAAGGATTCAACACCATCTTGGTGTCAGTGGACCATCTGACCAAGATGGCACATTTCACTCCTATCCGAAAACTACCTTCATCCAAACAAACAGCGGAATTACTTGTGAAACATGTCTTTAAGTTACATGGTATTCCAAAAACACTGCTGTCTGACCGTGGTTCACAATTCATCTCAAAGTTTTGGCTAGCTCTATGTCAGATACTGCGAATAGAGCGTAACCTTACTTCTCCCTACCACCCTCAGATCAACGGACAGACAGAGAGAGTTAACCAGTGCATTGAACAGTATCTGCCTTGCTATACTTCGTATCTACAGGACGATTGGGCAGATCTCCTCCCGCTGGCGGAATTCGCCTATAACAACGCGACTCATAGCACTACTAAACAAAGTCCGTTTTACCTAAATTATGGGTTTCATCCCACACTCCTCCCTCCACGTATCTTGCCATCAAGTAATCCAGTGGCATCTGATTATCTTGCCCAGATAAAGGATTCTCTGGGATTACTCAACAATACCATATCCCATGCTCATAGCCAACAAAAGAAGTACTACGACCTCCGTAGGAAACCCTCTCCCCAATATGCCATTGGGGATCTTGTTTGGCTTTCTACAAAAAATCTGAGACTAAAAATCCCTAGTAAAAAACTTGGACCTCTATTTCTGGGACCTTTTCCAATAGAGAAGCTTATTGGAAAAGCTGCAGTACAACTCACATTGCCAGTAGACCTCAAGATACATCCTGTCTTCCATGTGTCTCTACTGAAGCCCCATTTTCCTAACCAAGGAATAAGGCCTACTATCTCACCTCCACCTCCTGTACAAGTGGAAGGTGGAGAAGAATTTGTGATAAAAGAAATTTTGGATTCCCGTTTCAATAGAAGAAGACTCCAGTATCTTGTACGATGGAAGAACTATGGGCCCCAAGATGACACCTGGCTGGATACCTCCGATATACATGCCCCTACACTGATTCGCAATTTCCACTCGAAATATCCGGAAAAACCAGTTCTAGAGGCCTTCCGGAGCCGGCCTTAAGGGGGGGTACTGTAATGTTCTGGTACCTCTGGTACCCTTGTCTCCATATTTCTCCTCTGCTAATTGCGTCCCATCTTGTGTAACAAGAGACGCATATACCTTTAAGACCGGATGACATCATTGCCGAGCGCCGCTATGAGCGGCTATTTCAATCGCCGGCTTGCTCTCACTCATCGCTCGTTCAAACCACATGTTCACCGCACCTACTCCTGTGAAGTCGGAGCTGCTGACATTCTCCCTTGCTGAACTGAAGCCGGAACCTCGCTGGTGATCCGTATCTCGCTACGGGATCACCTCTCTCCAATGGACACTGTTACTACTAACCTATCTAAGTGATAAGTACCCCACAGGGGATTCTTACTAACCAATCTCCTACTGTCATCTACTGCAATTACCAAGACTACCTGTATCTATCTATTCACTATCATCTGCATAGACTGTTAGCTCTTGGGACTACCTTCAACTATCCTTGCACTAGGTTACTCTGTCTAAGTATACTCCATCTGTGTCCTCTTACCATCTGCACTATACTTGACATCAGAACCTATCTGCTTTACCATCACCTGCAACTCTCCTAATACTACTTCTAGTGCTCACCATACAATAGCCTGTCTCTCATCTATACATCCTCATATATTCTATCTCTCCATTAAACATCTAATTAATATATATGATATATAACAGGCTGTGCACGGTGATGAAGTCCTGAGAGTTGGATATGTTTGTTCAACAGATTCTCTACAAGGCTACTGAGTGTAATAATTCTGCAGCTGTAAATCCATCCACTAACCAAAACGCATGAAAGTTACAGTTGCTAACCATACAGTCATGGTCGGTAAACCTCTCCTTTTCTTGTGTAAAAACCGAGGGGAAGAAACTATTTAGTGCAGTTGCCTTCTCTGTGTCCTCTGTAACCATCCTCCCATCATCATCAATTATGTGTGCAACGTGCTCTGACCTCACTTTTATGCTATTAATATATTTAACAAAATTCTTAGGGTTTTTTTTACTCTCATCTTCTATGTGTCTCTTGAAGTCATTTTTAGCCATTTTTTTCCACATTTTCCAAAAACTTGTGGAAAAAATGACACGTTCAAAAGACTTATCATGCCTTGTAGAATATAAATTGGGGTGTTTTCTTTTAAAAATGAGGTCATTTTGTGGGTAATTCTATTGTCCTGGTGCTCCAGGGCCTTCAAAAATGTGATAGGTAGTCAGGAAATGAAATGTGTAATTTATGCCTTTAGAACGCCTGAAGGTGCAACTTGGATGTTGGGCCTCTGTATGTGGCCAGGCTGTGGAAAAGTCTCACACATGTGGTATCGCCATACTCAGGACGAGTAATAGAATGTTTTTTGGGGTGTAATTTTTGCTATGTACTTGTTATGTGTTAGAAATATCTAATAAAATGACAACTCAGTGTAAAAAAAAAAATAAGTTTTCATTTTCTTTCCACATTTTCCAAAAATTTGTAGAAAAAAATGACATGTTCAAAAGACTCGTTATGCCTCATAGAATATACATTGGGGTATTTTATTTTCAAAATGGGGTCATTTTGTGGGTAATTCCATTGTCCTGGTGCTCCAGGGCCTTAAAAAAATGTGATAGGTACTTAACCACTTAAGCCCCGGAAGATTTTACCCCCATTCCGACCAGGGGGTATTTTGCGATTCGGCACTGCGTGATTTTAACGGACAATTGCGCGGTCGTGCGACGCTGTACCTAAACGAATTTGGCATCCTTTTTTTCCCACAAACAGAGCTTTCTTTTGGTGGTATTTGATCACCTGTGCGATTTTTTGATCACGCGCTATAAACAAAAAAAGAGCGTCAATTTTGCAAAAATAACAATATTTTTCAAATTTTTTTATATGAAATTCCCCCCCAAAAAAATGTAAAAATCAAAATTTTTTAACATTTTCGGCCAATTTGTTTTATGCTACCTATGTTTGGTAAAAAAAATCGCAAAAAGCGTATTTTGATTGGTTTGCGCAAAAGTCATCGCGTTTACTAACAAAGGGAAAGATTTTTGTCATTTTTGTTGTTTTTTTTTTTAACGCGTAATGGCGGCGATCTGCGATTTTTTTTGCGGTACTGCGACATTGCGGCGGACAGATCGGACCCTTGACTGACATTTTTTACACTTTTGGGGTTACCAGTGACATTTCTACAGTAATCAGTGCTATATATATGCACTGTTACTGTAAAAATACACTGGTAGTGAAGGGGTTAACTTTATTTGGGAGGGAGGGGCTGTGTGTGTCCCTAGGGGCGTGCTTTCTACTGTGATTGGCTGTGGCTTCAGCTGTAAGGACACTGATCAACGGATCTACATAGTAGATCCATGTGATCAGTGTCTTTGCAGCGAGGAGAATGACAGGCAGCTTGTTTACACAAGCTGCCTGACATTCTCCCTCTCCCCCGCCGATCGCCGAGTGGCCGGCGGACATCGGGTCCGCTGGTCACATGCGCGGGGGGGCCCGTGACCACGCGGGAGCGGGAGCGCGCCTCCAGGGGCGCGCGCTCGCTCCCTAGACCCTCACAAGCAAGCAACGTAGCCCTACGTTAGTTTGCCTGTGAGGGGCTGACCGCCGACGTAGATAGTCGTGCGGCGGTCGGCAAGTGGTTAAGAAATTAAATGTGTAATTTATGCCTTTAGAACGCCTAACGTTGCTACTTGGATGTTGGGCCTCTGTATGTGGCCAGACTGTGGAAAAGTCTCACACATGTGGTATCGCCATACTCAAGAGGAGTAGCAGAATATATTTTGGGGTGTTATTGCAAGTCTATCTATGCCATGTGTAAGACATAACTTGTTAATATGACAATTTTGTGGGGAAAAAAAAAATCTTTATTACCCAAACTATTGTGGGCAAAAAATTGCTAAATACCTTGGACTGTCAAATTTACAAAAATGGGTCATTTGGGGGGGGGGGGGGGGATTTGTACTGTACTGACAGAAAATATAGTTTTTTTTTTCAAAATGTTTGCTATTTTTTTGCTTATATTGCAAAAAATAAAAAGCCCAGTAGTGATTAAATACCACCATAAGAAAGCTTGGTTTGTGTGAACAAAATGATAAAAAATTCATTTGGGTACAGTGTAGCAAGACTGAGTAATTGTCATTCAAAATACGAGAGCACTGAAAGCTGAAAATTGGTCTGGGAAGGAAGGGGGTGAAAGTGCCCAGTATTGAGGTGGTTAATGTAATGGTAGCAAAGTCAGAGGCAGAAGAACAGGAATCAGGAACCAGAAGGGACGTCAGCCGGGCAAAGTCTTTTACAGGAACATAGCAGAGAGGAGGAGGAGGGGGTGGAGCTGACAGATCTTCCATTATCACCACCAGCTGTATGTAGACGTGGCAGCAAAACAAGCTCTAGCACTAAGCCCTGTCTTGCATACTTCCTAGTTGCAAGCAGAGTTACCCAGTGTGCTCTGAACAAAATATATCATCCCTGTCCATGCTTGCTGGACCACGTGTCAGCAGTACACTTACTGTTTACTGCCTTGCCCAAAGATGCCATAACATTACGTTCTACGTGATGGTACAGAGCTGGATTGGCCTTACATGCAAAAAAATAGCGACTGGGAACCTGCCATTGTGGTACATCACATTTTGCAAATTCATGGAAGGGGCAGATTTCACCAGATAGAAAGGCAGGAGTTGTAAAGCCAGCAATTTGGGCAAGTTGGAACTTAGACGCTGAGCATGTGGGTGGCAAGGAGTGTTGTTTTTCTTTGAAGCAGCAGCTAGGTCATAGAAATTTGCCTGCTAAACTTTACAGCTGGTGTTTTTTGCTGCTGGCAGACTTGTTGCAAGGACCTGTGACACCCTTTGCTATACCGTCTTTCCTTTCAGCGGAGGCTGCTGAGAGGTCGTGAGATATAGCGGGGGTAGACATGAAAGGTGAGGAGTCCGGAGGAAAAGAATTGTATGGCTTTTTAGGTGCTCTTGCCAACGGGCTGAGTGGTGGGAGGTTAAATGCCTTTGCAAGCATGTGGTGCCCAATTGGCTGATGTTTTTGCCACGCTTGATCTGAATTTGTGCCAGAGATTGCAAATTGCACCAGTGCGATCAGCTGCACATGTGCTAAAAAAGGCCCAAACAGCTGAACTGTGGGAAGTGGGCTGGGAAATATTGGCTCCACAATCTGATGGAATAGGGTGGCTGCTCTCTACTGTTCCATGATGGCTGCTTCTGGAGGACATCCTGCCCCGTTGGGGTTGTGCCACCCCCTTACTTTCCTCCTCTTCTCTATCTGGCACCCAAGTCGCATCAGTGACCTAATCATTATCATCCCCTCCATCCTCATTATCACTGGAGCCAACTTGGCAATACACTGCGGCTGGGGGAACATGACTGCCAATTTGTTGTTTATCAGTGTTCTCCACCCCACTGTAGGCTCATGTTACTCCCTTTCTCAACCTCAGAACCAACATCAGAACCAGGTAGTGCCTGTACGTCATCAAGAAGCAAGTGGCTGACTCTGTTTTTAAAGAATTCAACTGACTCTTCCATGCATGACGCTGGTGCTGTGGCAGGAGTAGCTGTGGACAAGGAGGCAGAATAAGCAGATCTGGTAGCTGCAGTAGACTGTGCACTAGTCTCAGCTTGGGTGATAGAGGATAAGGAGGATGAGGATGGTTTAGTAAGTCAGTCCACCACCTCCTCTGTATGCTGTGGCTGGTTAGCATGGGCAACATCACTAAACAGAGAAGAATGTGCCCTTCTTGAGGACGGATCACGTCCACCTTTGCTTGTGGACACAGACGCTGCTGGTATTATCCAAATTTAATAGATACTAGGAAATGTGTAATTGAATGCACCTTATTTATTAAAAGGTGGTGTTTGGTGCACTTTAAATTGAGGACTGCTACAGACAGAAATGTAAAAACTGTCAAGATAGAAAAACTGCAGCTGACAATTTGAAAAAAGGAGGCAGGCACGGGACAAAAAACATAAAACAAACAGCAATCAAAAAAAAAAAAAAGGGTATACAGCATTGTGTAGAGCACTGTATACAGCACTAAATGGGTTACAGAATGCAATGTGCAGCATGCAGTACATTGTGGGGGGCTCGCCAGGTGAACATTCTGTCGAGTGCCCCACAAATTCAGGTGTTCGCCAAACAGGTGAACAGGCAATGTTTGGGCCATATTTTTGCTTGGCTCGAATTGTGTACCTCTGCCACCTTACTTCCAGTGACTGAAGCAGGGCCGTCTTTAAAGTGAGGCAAAAGAGGCAGCTGCTCAGGACCCTGTCATTGTTTTAGGGCCCAAAGCAGCTGCCCGCACCAGGTTGGTCCTTTTTCTCCCCTGGCTCCACATATTCCAAGAGCATGCAGCATGGCCCACAGAACCAGTGGTGGCACTTTGCTGACATCCTCCACACAAACGCAGCACTGCTTGATGGGCTTCTTTTAGACCTGGTTCACATGTATGTGGGTTTGTGCAGGCAAACAATTTTCCTGAATTTCCCACAGAAAAAAAGGGCATGCAGCATTTTAAAAACGCAGTGGCCTTGAAATTGCATCAAGCTTTTGCACCATGCGATTTCTCTGCAGTTCCTGCACTTACAAACGTGCGGCATTTTTAGATGCATAGGCCACACGTCTAAAAACAGAGCGCATTTGCGGATGTGGAAACTGCAGGTAAGTCGCATGGTGCAAAAGCATGATGCGTTTTCAAGGCCACTGCGTTTTTGAAATTCTGCACACACCTTTTTTTCTGTGTGAAATGCAAGCATGGCAGCCCACTCAAATGAATGAAGTGTTGTGCTTGAGCATACATGTGAACCAGGCCTAAAGTGGTAGTAAAGTAATTTTTAAAAATAAAAACACGGGTCCACCTGCAGGTTTAAGTCATAAGGCAGCAGGCGCCCTCCCCCAGCTGCCAGGGGAGAGGCGGCTCCAGGAAGGAGGGGGGGGGGGCAAGACTCAGGAAAGTTTAGACAGGTTGGGGTAGTGGGGGACTCAATTATCAAGAGGACAGAGAAGGCAATCTGTCGAAACGATTGCGGTAGCCAGACAGTATGTTGTTTACCGAGCGCTCGAGTTTGGCACATCGCGGATCGGGTAGACAGATTATTGGGCGGAGCTGGGGATGCCCCAGTGGTCATGGTGCATATGGGCACTAATGACCAAGTAAGAGGAAGGTGGAGGATCCTAAAGAACGATTTCAGGGACTTAGGGAATGGATTGAGGAATAGGACCTATAAGGTGGTTTTCTCTGAAATACTGCCGGTACCTCGAGCCACACCAGAGAGGCAGAAGGAGATTAGGGAACTTAACAAGTGGCTTAGGAACTGGTGTAGGAAGGAGGGGTTCGGGTTCCTGGAGAACTGGGCTGGCTTCTCAGTCAGCTGCCAGCTCTTTAGTAAGGATGGGCTGCATCTTAATGGGGATGGTACAGCTCTTTTGGGGAGAAAGATGGCCACCAATTTGGAGGGGCTTTTAAACTAGGAGACGGGGGGGAGGGCTCAGGAGTAGAGTCAGTCAGGAGGGAGCAAAGGACAGAAGGCAGTATTAGAGTCAGCAGCGACAGTAGTTCCATAACGTCAATTGGGGGGGTCTGTGTGGGATAACCTCAGACCAAACAGAATAAAAATAATCACAATTCACTATCAACTTCCACAAAACTAAGAGGGGTATATGCAAATGCCAGGAGCCTAGCTAATAAAATGGATGAGTTGGAAATGTTAGTACATGAGGAGTACATAGACCTTGTGGGAATAACGGAAACTTGGCTTGACCCCTCACATGACTGGCTGGCCAATATCCAAGGGTATTCGGTGTACCGGAATGACAGGGTAGGAAAAAGAGGGGGGGTATGTTTCTATGTCAAGAATAATGTAAGGGTGATAGAGAGGAGTGATATTATGGAAGGGATGAGTATGGGGTTAGAATCTGTGTGGGTAGAACGCCATAGGGAAGAAGTAAAGGGAAAAGTAATTGAGGGGGTTTGCTATAGACCACCCAACCAAAGGGAGGAGGTAGAGCTGGAATTTATATCACTGTTGGGTAAAGTGGCAAAACTGGGATAAGTCATCATATTGGGGGACTTCAATTATCCTGACATTGACTGGGAAGAGGGGACTACACACTCACAGAAGGCCCATCTCTTCATGGAAACCTTACAGGACAACTACATGTCTCAGTTGGTGGATTCTCCTACTAGAGGAAATGCAGTGCTGGATCTATTGATCACTAATGACCCAGACCTAAGGAGGTAGGAGTCCAGGACAACCTGGGCTCTAGCGATCACAGGATGATCACATTTAGCGTAAATTGTGCTCAATGATGGAAAGGGTAAACTGGGACCAAACCTTAGGAACACTGACCACAGAGGAAAAATGGGAATGCTTTAGGAACATATTAAACAAATGCATCTCACAGTGCATTCCTATGGGAAATAAATTTAGAAGAGACAAAGCCAAACCTGGCTGGCTAAACCGTAATGTTAAACAACGTATTAGGGGTAAAAAAAAAAAAATGGCCTTCAAGAAATATAAATCAGAGGGCACAGTATCGGCTTTCGAGCACAAGGAGGCAAATACGAAATCAAAATGGCTAAAATCAACTTTGAGAGACAAATAGCGGAGGATAGTAAAAAGAACCCAAAGAAATTCTTTAAATATATCAACAGCAAAAATACTAGGGCAGAGCATATTGCACACATAATTAACGATGATGGGAGGATGGTTACAGAGGACACTGAAAAAGCAACCGTGCTGAAAGCTTTTTTCTCCTCAGTCTTTACACAGGAAAGGGAGGGGTACACTGACCATGACTGTATGGTTAGTAGAAATACACAGGACTTCCCCTTATGGCTAACAGAGGGTGAATTCAGGGAAAGGCTGGATAAAATTAACACAAGTAAATCACCAGGCACGGATGGCGTACATCCGAGAGTACTCAAAGAACTTAGTAAGACTATATCTAGACCACTGTTCCTGATCTTTGCTGACAGTATTATGACAGGAAATGTTCCATGGGATTGGAGGAAAGCTAACGTGATACAGATATTCCAAAAAGGGCAGAGGCATGTCCCGGGAAATTATAGGCCTGTCAGTCTGACATCGATAGTATGTAAACTTCTGGAGGGGATGATAAGGGACTATATCATAGAGTTTGCTAAAGACAACAACATCATCAGCAGTAATCAGCACGGGTTTACAAATGGGCGTTCTTGTCAAACCAATCTCTTAACATTCTACAAGGAGGTGAGCTGTGAGCTAGATAGGGGGAGACAAGTGGATGTGGTGTACCTGGATTTCGCTAAGGAGTTTGATACAGTTCCCCACAAGCGCTTAATTTATAAAATAAGGTCTGCAGGCATCGACCGCAAGGTTTGCTCTTGGATACGGAACTGGCTAAAAGGGCGTGTCCAAAGGGTGGTAATAAATAGCACATACTCAGACTGGTCTGAGGGGGTAAGTGGGGTCCCCCAAGGCTCAGTCCTGGGACCAACCTTGTTCAATTTATTCATAAACAGCATTGAGGACGGGATCAGTAGTTCTATATCACTTTTTGCAGATGACACAAAATTGGGCAGGGCAATAACTGCATGGCATGAAGCAGATATCCTACAGAATAACCTTGACAAAATAACAGAGTGGGCAACGACATGGCAAATGAGGTTTAATGTGGAGAAGTGTAAGGTTTTGCACTTGGGGACTAAAAACATAAAAGCACAATACACTTTAGGGGGGGAACCTTTGAGGGAATCAAAAATAGAGAAAGATCTGGGAGTCTTGGTAGAGGATAGACTAAGCAATAGCATGCAATGTCAAGCGGTAGCTGCCAAAGCCGGCAGAATATTAGCATGCATAAAGAAAGGGATGCATTCCAGAGATAAAACTATAATCCTACCACTTTATAAAACTCTGGTCCGACCACATCTGGAGTATTCTGTCCAGTTCTGGTCGCCAGACCTCGGGAGGGATGTGTTGGAGCTGGAGAGAGTCCAGAGAAGGGCAACTAAACTAATTAGGGGATTGGAGGACCTTAATTATAAAGAGCGTCTGCAATTGCTTGATTTATTCTCCCTGGAGAAGAAATGCCTGAGAGGGGACATGATAGCAATTTATAAATACCTCAATGGTGATCTCAGCATAGAAAAAAAGCTATTCAGTCGAAAGGATTGCATGAGGACTCGAGGGCATACAATGCCATTAGAGGAGAAGCGTTTTAACCTCAGGTAATGCAGGGGGTTCTTTACTGTTAGGGCTACAGGATTGTGGAATTCTCTACCACAAGAGGTGGTTTCTGCGGGAAGTATGGTTGCTCTCAAAAGACTCTTGGACGTACATCACAATGATCAGAACATTCAGGAGAGATGATTACGGCCACACACACATACACAGGTTGAACTGGATGGACTATTGTCTTTATTCAACCTCAACTACTATGTAACTATGTAACTACTAGTATGCACTGCATACTAGCACATTATGACATACTTACCTGCAAACAGAGCTCTTTATGGCTCTCCTTGGCCCTCAGCACATCTCTCTTCTCCCAGTCTTCTTTCTGGGTTCTCAACCTTTGACCGCTTGCATGGACAGGCTGCGGTGACATCACTCCTGTGCAAGCGCACATAAGTCACATTACCGCAGCACACAGAGTAGGCTCTAAATGTGATGTGAGCTGTGCATGGGTGGCTCAAATCACTTTATTACTGACAGGCAGGGGGGACATTTATAGCGGAAGAGGCCACTAGGGTCTCTTCTGTTATAACCACTTCAGCGCCGGACACTTTTACCACCTTCTTGCCTATGCCAATTTTCAGCACTGTCACACTTTGAATGACAGCTGTTATCATTTTGGTCAAACAAAAAGAGCTTTCTTTTAGTGCCGGTTCACACTAGTGCGGCTGCGGCGATCGCATGTAATGTCGGAGCGCACTGCTCCTTCATTACGTGCGATCGGCTGTGCGGTGCGAGTTTAGCCATACACTTTGTATGGCTAAATTTGCACCGCAGCAAAGACGCACAGGACCCTTTTTTGCAGCCGCATTAGGATCGGATCACGAAAGTGGTTCACACTTGTGCGATCCGATCCTGTGCGAACTGTAAGATTGTACTGCGATCTGCGATCAAACTGGGGGTGTCGTTAAGATTACATTGACACCCCCAGCGTATCGCATATGGCAGTGTGAACTGCCAGGGGTGCGTTTGCGATGCGGGAACAGGCTGCGAATTCGCAGCCTTCCCGCATCGCATAAGTGTGAACCGGCACTTAGTGGTATTAAATCACCCCTGTTTTTTTTTTGTTTGTTTATTTTTAATGCAAAATAAACAAAAAAGACCGACAATTTTGAAAAAAAAAATGTGTTTTTATTCATTTCTGTTATATAATTTTGCAAACAGGTAGTTTTTGTCCTTCACTGATGTGCGCTGAAGAGGTTGCACTGATGTGCACTGATGAGGCTGCACTGATGGGCACTGATGAGGCGGCACTAATAGGCAGCACTGATGGGCACTGGTAGGGGGGGCACTGATGAGGAGGCACTGATTGGCAGCACTGGTGGTCACTGATCGACAGCACTGATAATCAGTGTTGATGTACCTTTTACACAAGCCAGTTATTGGCTCTCTTCTCCTCTCCTCATGCTGTCAGCATGACGGAAGGAGTGCCGATAGCACGGCTTCTATTTACATCCATGATCAGCTGTGACTGGACACGGCTGATCATGTGGTAAAGAGCCACTGATTGGCTCTTTACCTCAATCTGTGATCAGCCATGTCCAAAGGACAATGCGATCACAGAGCGCGGCACCCACTCCCTGCTGCAGTCACGCGGCAGGCGCGATCACAGGATGCAGTCATTGGACGGCCTCCCAGAACTAGCCAGTTGTGCTGTAGCTATCATTCAGCTATAGCATGGTTGGCAAGTGGTTAACTGCTATGTGTTGTTGTAAATTGTTGTTTTATTTATTATTATTTATTTTGTGTCACTAGACAACATAGCTAATTGTTTTACACATGAAATATAATGTTTGATTTTCACTTTATTACTGAAAGTTATTAAGATATTAACATATGTGCTACTACAGTTGGCCAGTATGTACAGCTCAAGCTAAGGACTTGTTTATGGACCAGTTCTTTATCTTTACATTATTAAAGTTTGTTTAGATAAGGTCCCTTTCACACAGGGTGGATCCATCCGAGCGGAATCTGCCTGCTCAGCGTGGGGATCTCTCCGCTGATCCCCGCTGAGCAGGGGGATGTCAGGTCCATGTCCACTACGCTATGCAGAGCCAGCAAGGACAGAGCCCGCTATCCTCTATGGGACAGTCGGATGGAAGCGGACTGCATGTCTGTTTCCATCCGATTGTCATCAAATCTGATCCGCTGGACGGATGGCCCCCCATTGTCGGGACAATGGGTGGCCCAATTGGGTCTGCCTGAAAAATGGACAGACGGACCAATCGGGTCCGCTGGTGTGAAAGGGGCAATAGTCTATGTGTGTGTTTGTTTGTTTGTTTTTTTCTGATGTTGGGGTGGAGAGCAAAATTACATGGGGGGGCCAAAGAAAATGTTTGCCCAGGATCCAATGCATATTAAAGACGGCCCTGGACAAAAGGGGATCCCGCCGTGCACTTAGCACGGACCTCATGCGTGCACTGATTAACTCCTTCCCTTCTGTACCATGCGCCCAGGCTTTGGATTTCTGTAAAATGGGTTCAGTCATGGTTGCTGTGGTAACCAACTGCTGGGGAGGTACCATGCTTCATGACCAGTTGTAATGTACCTTGCACTCGTTTTTGCTTACCCATAGCAACTGAATTCCTGTTCCTTGCCTTGCTGATTGGACCTTTTGTCGTGGCTTTGCTTCATACCCCACATGTGCTTTACTACCCCTAGTTCATTCATACGCCAACACCTATCAGGCACCCCTTTAAATGACTGTGGACCAGGCTAAGTACAGTTGATGCAACTTTAACATTTTAAGGTATAGTTCAACATGAACAACTTCAATGGAACATCCCCTGACTAACTTGACTAGGCTGCCTAGGTATACCTCAACAAGGTAGTTATCCATGATAGGTGCTTCCCCAACACTTGGCAGATCTCCAGCTCCCTCATGTCCTCCGACAGACTGCTGGGTGCAGCAGTCTCTCTTAGTGCCCCATGACAGTCACAGCCTCTTCTTGCATGGCAAAACGAGCAACCCCGAACATGCCCTTCCCCCTTCTAGATATAATAGGGTGGATAGGCAGGGTCCAATATACTGGGAACCAGGGTGCAGAATATTAACCCCTTCCCCAGCCTGGGTCAGTCACTACCTAACTAATAAACTGTAGGCAGCCTGCCTACAATTACAATAGGCACAGAAACGCCACCCTGTTTGTATTGTTTGTACTGGCATGGCCCACCCAGTCAGACACCTACAGCCTACAAATGCATGACAGGAAGATGCGCAGTTTTAACCAGTTGTGCTTTTTTATTGCATAAACATATAAGTTATAGCTGGGCCCCATGGACATTCACTAGACCCTGAAGCCTTTTATAAGATCTAGTTCTGCTACAAATATGGCTATAGACAAATCCAAACAATCATGATCCAATATTCCTTGAAGATCAGCAAGTATTAAAACTATTTCAATCCATGAAATGTATTTCAGTTTGCAAGCTTATTACATTTGTTAATGGTTAGTGGCCCTCATTCTTTCAACCACTTTTAATTGTATTAGCCTATAGTAGGGTTCACATAGTCCTAGGGCGGCCAAGCAGATATGATCTGACTGCCCTCCGGCACAGGGCGTGCACATGTACTTGGGTGCAGCGTGGTGCGGCAGCAATAACACAGAGTCCAGGTACAATGTAAAGAACTTGTATTGAATTATAGCAAAGAAAGTACACAACAAACCCAGTGGGAAGACCAACCGGGAACACTCATTAATTCCAACAGCATGTAGAGAAGCAGGTTTCAGCCGAACTGACAGTGCATGGCCACCTCATGCCCATGCAGGATGGAAGTGCAGAGAAGTCGTGAACCCTATGCTTTCTTTCCTCATCTGGAACCTCTCCCTGCTAATGTATATAAGAAAGTGGTGCGCTATTCAGTGTAAATAGATATTAAAAACCATATCATATAACCATATCATATATCATATATCAAAAAACCATATCATATAATCATAAATGCAAAATTGCAATAAACCATGCATAGGTGCCAAATGTGCATCCAAGATCCAAAAATCACAAAATAGTAAGGAATTGAAATCATAAAGATAGGTAACACCCTTAAATGCAGTTTGTGTATCTTCAACACGTGCAATGCTTCTTCATTCAGTAAAAATGTGCTAGATGTGCCCAATCCATCCACCTGCTGAACATCTCTGTTTGCAATGTGCACTCACCTGCAGCACAAAGGAATTGTTCAGTATAAAGAGATATATCAGTCCACCAGGGGGAACTCCTCAGACTTCTTTATAATCTTCCTTTGATATGAGTGGAGCAGCTCCACAATTTATGTAAATGAAAGAGTTAGTTTCATAGTGTAGTCATTTTGTAAAAGATTTATTAACATAAAAATTAATCCAGAACACCTCACAATTGCGTAGTATAAATAAGCACATAGAATCCAATCTGTGACACCCTGTTAAATGTATTCCTGCCGGATAGCCCAGCTCACCGCCTCCCCGCCTCAGATCGCAGTACGACAGCCGTGTCTGACATCACTGGCTCTCCCTGCTAATACTGTCTATGACAGATGGGGTACCTGTTCCTACATTATCCACTCACAATTTCGTGCCAAAACCTGGGGAGCAGAGACTTAAAAAGACTCTGCTGACCCAAGATGGCCCCCAAGGGTCACCTGAATCCAACACAGTAACCGGAAAGCTGTCTCCAGAAAACCACAGAGAAACCAAGTTTCCCCTTACTTCCTCCTCAGGCCGTGATGCCGCTCCGGTTGAACACCACCTACAGTGGAGGAAACAGACTGCACCTGCCTGCACACATAAATACAAAAACTCACCTCTTCCAGGTATTTGTATGAATGGGACCTTTGTGGGTAGATGCCATCAGTGGCGTAGCGTGGGTTGTCAGCGCCCGGGGCAAGGCAAGTAATTTGCGCCCCCTAACCTGCGGACTTTTAGCATTCCCTGAGTCTCTTCCTACAATTGTACTGACCAGCCTGATTCCTATACTGACCTACCTGTCCACTACGCTAACCTACCTGATTCCTATACTGGCCACTACACTGGCCTCTATATTGACCTACCTGTTTACGACACTGACCCTTACACTGACCTACCTGATTCCTACCTGACCACTACACTGCCCACTACACTACACTGCCTACTACACTACACTGTCCACTACATTACACTGTCCACTGCACTACACTGTCCACTGTACTACACTACACTGTCCACTACACTTTCCACTACACTGCCCACTGCACTACCCACTACACTACACTACGATACACTGCCCACTACAGTACACTGCCCACTATACTACACTGCCCACTGCACTACCCACTACACTACGATACACTGCCCACTGCACTACACTGCCCACTACAATACACTGCCCACTATACTACACTGTCCACTACACTACACTACAATACACTGCCCACTGCACTACACTACACTACACTGTCCACTACAATACCCACTACACTACACTGCTCACTACACTACACTATACTGCCCACTACATTACACTACCCACTACACTTCCCACTACACTACACACTACACTACACTGCCCACTACACTACACTACAATACACTGCCCACTGCACTACACTAGACTGCCCACTACACACTACACTACAATACACTGCCCACTGCACTACATTACACTACACTGTCCACTACAATGCCCACTACACTACACTGCTCACTACACTACACTATACTGCCCAGTGCCCACTACATTACACTACCCACTACACTGCCCACTACACTACACACTACACTACACTGCCCACTACACTACACTACACTACAATACACTGCCCACTGCACTACACTGCCCACTGCACTACACTACAATACACTGCCCACTGCACTACACTGCCCACTACACTACACTGCCCACTACACTACACTGTCCACTACACTACACTGTCCACTACACTACACTGCCCACTACACTGCCCACAACACTACACTGCCCACTACACTGCCCACTACACTACACTGCCCACTACACTGCCCACTGCACTACACTACACTGTCCACTACACTGCTCACTACACTACACTGCCCACTACACTACACTGCCCACTACACTGTCCACTACACTGCCCACTACACTACACTGCCCGCTACACTGTCCACTACACTGCCCACTACACTACACTGCCCACTGCCCTACCCACTACACTACACTGCCCACTGCACTACCCACTACACTACGATACACTGCACTACACTACACTGTCCACTACACTGCACTGCCCACTACACTACATTGCCCACTGCACTACTTTATACATAGTGAGGGCTCTCCACTCCAGTCCAGGCTGCTCCCCTCCCCCCTTACTCTTCCCTCGATGCCTGCTAGTCTGAAGTCAGTGTTCTCCAGTCCAGGCTGCTCCCCCCCCCCCCCAACGGTCTCACCTAACCTCTCACAACGGCTGGCTGAGTGTCACGACAACAGGGAAAGATAGATAGATGAATGATTACTGACTCTGTGACAGTGCCAGGCTGCTGATTCACTCGCTGAGCTGACTGAACTCTTCTGAACATGCGGCCGATTGTGAGGAGAGGCGGCACAGGCGGGGCTTGGCTTCCAACATTTCCACATGTGCCGCAGCGCCACTCCACCCTACGCCAATGGACTGGTGAGGCACAGTCCAGCTCATCCATAGGGCGCCCGCTGGACATCTTCCAGCATAAACATGGCGGCAACCACAGACAGCGTGTGATACTGTGTCAGACAGAGTGACACTGCGGGAATGCGCCCCCCCCAGATGTTGCGCCTGGTGCAGCCGCCCCCCCCCTGCACCCCCCCACGCTACGCCACTGGATGCCATTGCTGCTTGTCTTGGAGGGGGGGGGTGTCGCTATCAGGACAGGAATTTTACCCAATGTCAATTACTCTGGACAGGCAGGAGACACCTAAATATGACAACTTCAAATATTCTATTTTTGTCTTGGCCATTATTTTTCTAATGCTGTTGATGCTCTAATGCTTTTCCCCTGTCTCCCCTCCAGTCTTCTACTTCTCTGGTTCCAACATGCTTTTGGCCTAATAGATGCCTGGCCTTGCCATACTCCCAGCTCTTCATTAGGGATGATCGAACTTTTGAAAAGTTTGGTTCGACCAGAACACCCAAACTTCCCGAAAGTTCGGTTTGAATTCCAGAACCCCATTGAAATCAATGGGACCCGAACTTCTGGAATCAAAAAACACAATTTTGAAGCCCTAAAAACCCAATAAATGCCCCTAAAAAGTGCCTAGGGTTCTGGGTCATGCCCCAGGGACTATTAATCACACAAAAAAAAGTTCTTAAAAATTGTCGTTTTTGATAGAGAGACAATTATTAAAAAAAAAAATTTGATTTCTTTGGAGAAAAAAAAGATAATTTTTCTTAGAATTTTTAGTAGCGCAGGGATGGGGTTCCGCTCCTTTCACACTTGGGCGTTTTTGTTTCAGGCGTTTATTTGGTCATTTTTTGGGCGTCTTTGGAGGCAGGCATGACATCTGGACATCTATATAGGGGTATATATACACACACAGATATAGACCCCCCAGACACTAAATCCAAAGAAATCTCTTTTTTTTTTTCAATAATTCTTTCAATAATTGGCTCTCTATCAAAAACGACAATTTTTAAGAACTTTTTTTGTTTTGAAAAATAGTCCCTGGGGCATGACCCAGAACCCTAGGCACTTTTTAGGGGCATTTATTGGGTTTTAGGGCTTCAAAATTGTGTTTTTTGATTCCACACATATATATATATATATATATATATATATATATATATATATATATATATATACAGCTGCAAGAAAAAGTATGTGAACCCTTTGGAATGATATAGATATCTGCACAAATTGGTCATAAAATGTGATCTGATCATCATCTAAGTCACAACAATAGACAATCACAGTCTGCTTAAACTAATAACACACAAATAATGAAATTTTGCCATGTTTTTATTGAACACACCATGTAAACATTCAGAGTGCAGGTGGAAAAAGTATGTGAACCCTTGGATTTAATAACTGGTTGAACCTCCTTTGGCAGCAATAACTTCAACCAAACTTTTCCTGTAGTTACAGATCAGACGTGCACAACAGTCAGGAGTAATTCTTGACCTTTCCTCTTTACAGAACTGTTTCAGTTCAGCAATATTCTTGGGATGTCTGGTGTGAATCGCTTTCTTGAGGTCATGCCACAGCATCTCAATCAGGTTGAGGTCAGGACTCTGACTGGGCCACTTCAGAAGGCATATTTTCTTCTGTTTAAGCCCTTCTGTTGTTGATTTACTTCTATGCTTTGGGCCATTGCTCTGTTGCAACACCCATCTTCTGTTGAGCTTCAGCTGGTAGACAGATGGCCTTAAGTTCTCCTGCAAAATGTCTTGATAAACTTGGGAATTAATTTTTCCTTTGATGATAGCAATCCGTCCAGGCCCTGACGCAGCAAAGCAGCCCCAAACCATGATGCCCCACCACCATACTTCACAGTTGGGATGAGGTTTTGATGTTGGTGTGGTGTACCTCTTTTTTGCCACACATAGTGTTGTGTGTTTCTTCCAAACAACTCAACTTTGGTTTCATCTGTCCACAGAATATTTTGCCAGTACTGCTGTGGAACATCCAGGTGCTCTTGTGCAAACTGTAAGGCTCCATGTACACGGGACGTTAGAAAAAACGTGCTGCAAAGCTAGTTCTGACGTCGGAAAAAAGCAGCTGTTAAACGTGCTTTCAGTAGCTCTTTCCATTTGCGTTATTGCACGTTTGGCCACGTTGCTTTCAGCAGCGTTTTTTCTGCCTCCATTCAAAGTCAATGGTTCCCTATTGATTTGAATGGAAGTCGCACCGCAAGTCGGATCAGGATGATCCGACTTGCGCTGTGAGAATCTTGAGGGGGAACTCCACGCAAAAAATGGGAAAAAAACTGCATGGGGGTCCCCCCCAGGTTCCAAACCAGGCCCTTTGGGTCTGGTATGGAATTTGAGGGTAGCCCCACGCCCCCCCAAAATCCATACCAGACCCTTATCCGAGCATGCAGCCCGGTAGGGCAGGAAGGGGGAGGGGATGAGCGAGCGACAAGGGCCTCATCCCCACAACCCTGGCCGGTGGTTGTGGGGGTCTGCGGGCAGGGGGCTCATCGTAATCTGGAAGCCCCCTTTTACAAGGGGCCCCCCAGATCCCTGTATGTATATATACATACATAATATATATATATATATATATATACATACATATATATATATATATATATATATACACACACACACACACATATATATATATATATATACCCCTATACAGAAGTTCAGATGTCATGCCTGCCTCCAAAGACGCACAAAAAACGCCCAATAAACGCCTGCAACAAAAACGCCCAGGTGTGAAAGGAGCGAAGCCCCATCCCTGCGCTACTGAAATTCTAAGAAAAATTATGTTTTTTTTCTGGTAGTCACCCTGACATGGAAGAGTTCGGTCACCCTGGCATAGCAAGAGTCAGTTCACCCTAAACTACGGTCACCCTAACACTTAACAAGTTCCCTACAGAAACTAGATTATTGAATCTAACTATAGTGGTATATAGTATTCTAACTACACTGCATATCCCTTTCCTCACACTAATAATTGCAAAATGACACTGGAGCAGCAGGAGTAACAGAAATGCTTCCACTCTATTGCACAGCCTCTCTATTACAGTGCTAGAGATTTGGCGGGGTTATGTTATATACTGGGGGGCATATGGGGGGTGTATTCACTCCTGAGTGGCCTCTGGACCCCCTAGTCACTCCAATCTGCTTTTACTGATGTTTCTGGGCCAATCAAAGGCTTTTAAAGCCCAGTTCCTGTCCCATTGCATTTTGGGCGGTTCTGGTGGCCGAATTCCGAACTTTTACCGCAAAAAGTTCGGAATTTGGCCGAATTTCGAACAGCCAATGTTCGGGTCGAACCGATGATCGATCCGAACCGTTCGATCATCCCTACTCTTCATTTGCCTCTGTTCTGCACCCTGTCTTGTAGCAACTGGTGTGTTTTTTTCATTCTCAAGTATACTGTACTTTCTAGCAGTGGTATTGTATAATTTTCCATTCTCAGCATATGTTGTCTATTAATTTCAAAGGCTGCAAACAATTATGGCAGTAAATGGAAGACATTAAAACACAAAAGATCCAGAAGACCTCTTCACTGTGTGTGCTCACCTGCTTCTACCTGTGCTTGGAAGATAAATAGAAGAATCTTGTCACTGACAGGCTACGAAGAACAGTATATGGAACTAATGAAGGATGAGCTGTGTAATACACACATAATGTAAACATGATGTCACCACTGCAGCTGTTCTTATCATAAAAGCCACAATTTCTGAAAGCAAGTGAATTATTACTGAGACCTTGATTCAGTAATTTAACAAAAAAATGCCTAGCAATGAGCAAACTCTTTATTATTCTTTTATAATGTTTGATTACATTTTATTGCTTACAGGTATAATCACAACTGCAAACCTACGCAATATGTGTTTGGCTACATGTGCTTGCTCTATGCATATGTTTGCATTTTGGTGTGTATGGGGGTGATGGTGGAGCGTTTACATTTTTTTCCTTTTTTTTTCATCATTTGTATTTATCTAGCACTACCTCCTTAGGGGTTGCAGACGACAAGGTTCCCCACTGCTGCACAGACAAACTTCACACTTTCTCCAGAGACAAGAAACGGTCTTTGAGCTTTATATCAATGTTTTATTAGGTGGTAAATACTTGAATGGGGAATAGGAATTATGAGATGTCCAACTTATAGCGACAAAACCAGGGACAACTTCCTACCTATGTACAACTCCAATTGATTACTTAGTCTGTGCAGCTCTGATTGATTCCTCTTTTGTGGCTAACAGTCTCTTGTTAGAAAAGCAACAGCCCCTTATGAACTAGGAACTCTCAGTCCCTTTAGAAAGTAGAAAAATGTGTTGTGAACTACATCCCAGAGCACCTTCAACTCCTTTGTAGACGCTGGTCCCAGCTCTATCACTGCAGGAAATGCTAGCCCACCTGACTGCATCTCCACCAGCACACCTGGCTGCTTCTTCACTAGTCTATCTGACTGACTCTCTGGAGATCTCCCAGGGCAAGGTTAGGGAAGGGGAGAGACCTGCTAAATGTTGCAGTCTCTCCCCTTGTAAGCCCCTATACCATGCTGTAGTACTCACACTGTCCTTGCTCCCGCTGCCTCTCCTGGAAGACTCCTTCCAAGCTTTTCTTGTTGTCAGGATCCTCCCAGACCAGCACCCCAGCCGCAGCCCGAGGCAGAGCACCCCCCCTCCCAGACTAAGGGGTTCGCCTCAAGGGCCACCGACACTCCCCTTAGCACTCCATCTCCATCTTCCACCTGACTTCCCTGCTGGCATGGCTCATCCCTATTTAAGGGCTCACTTTGTCCCCTGCCAGGGCACCGCCGGAGATTCAGCTAAGCTCCCCTAAATATGCAGAACAACCCTCCTAGCCCCTGCCCTCCAGCTTCCAGAATGTTCTCCAACTCTCCAGAACCAGGGGCAGGCACCAGAGAGCTGCCTGTATGAGTTATCCAGCCCTGAACTCTTGTAAACCATGACCCAATGAAAGACTCACAGGTTTTAAACATGAGTAAGAATATGTTTTACCTGCTCTGACACTAGTATCACAATAGAGGGTGCTACATTTATTTGTTATGACTTATTTTTCACGCTTTTTTAAATTTAACTGAATTGACTAAGGCAGATCCTCTTTATAGAGAATATTAAACTCCCAATGCCCCCCACTACATTATCCAGGGAATGAGAGCTCTGAACCTGGAAATGACATAATACATGTTGCTGTCAGGTTCATTTTCTTTTATTCTTATATTTTTATTGTTTTCCTTCAATAAACAAAAAAAATCACATACAAGCAATAGCAAACATTCAATAGGTTCTTTTACCCCCCCCCCCCCCCCATCCTCTTCCACCCTCCCTATATCCCACTTAAAATAATATTACTCAACTAAACATTTTAGATATTCACTATGGGTGCCAGACCAGGTGTTTCTAACCATGCTTTCCATATTTTTTTTAATCTTTTTGTATCCCAATACACATAGTACCGGATCTAATCGTAAATTTATTTCAAATACTGAGTTTATTCTATCCAGCACCTCCTTCCAATATCTATATAGATTGGGGCACCTCCATAGCATATGGATCAGATCCCCAACTGCTGTTTTTACATCTGGGGTAGGATGCATCCGATCGTCCCCCAAACGAAAACAACCTTTTTGGCATTTGATATGCTGTATGAAATACAGTATTTAAAACTGTGTGAGCTTTTGGGTTGCTGAGAGGGATAATGTATCTATTGAGGTTACTATATCATCCCATTGTGCATCTGTTAATTTCCCCACATCCTCCTCCCATTTTATTCTACTAGACAGTTGAGAATCTTTATCTAGTACCTTTACCTTTATATTTTTATATAATTTTGAGATCAACCCCTTTAAAGATGTAGCCTCTATCAGATTTTTAACAAAGGGATTTTACTCCGTTCTAATCCTCCTTCCTTAAATTGTGGGGCCAGCGCATGCCTCAATTGTAGATACATGTAAAAATGTATTTTCAAGAGCCCAAATTCCTCTTTCAGCTCCTGAAATGTTCTCAATATCCCTGCTTTATATATTAGTTATAATCTTATCACTCTCTTCTGTTTCCAGTTACTAAAATTCTCCAGTCACATAAGCTCAGTTGAGTTTTCCTTATCCCAATTAGGAGTATATTCTGTAAATCCTGAGTACTGAAATATCGATCTTGTTATATTTCATACCTTCCACAACAACTTTGCTGATAAACACTGACCCCCCCCCCCCCCCCAAGAGAGCTATAGCAGGTGATATCATTGCCCACTTCCCAGTCCCCTATTTGTTGTAGCTGGGCTGCCAAGAAATAGCTCCATGGATAGGGAACGGCCAACCCAAACGCTGTAAAAAATTGCGTGACTTTGAGGTTGCAAAAGTGTGAAAGGGGCCTTCAGTAATTAAGGTATAGTGTGCCCCCTTTCAATGCAGAGAGACCAGCGTGCCCTCTTTCAATGCAGAGAGACCAGCGTGCCCCCTTTCAATGCAGAGAGACCAGCGTGCCCCCTTTCAATGCACAGTGACCCCCCTTTCAATGCACAGTGACCAACGTGCCCCCTTCAAAACAGTGACCAGCGTGCCCCCTTCAAAACAGTGACCAGCGTACATGCCCCCTTTCAATGCAGTGACCAGCGTACATGCCCCTTTCAATGCAGTGACCAGCGTACATGCCCCCTTTCAATGCAGTGACCAGCGTACATGCCCCCTTTCAATGCAGTGACCAGCATACATGCCTCCTTTCAATGTAGTGACCAGCATACATGCCCCTTTCAATGCAGTGACCAGCGTGCATGCCCCCTTCAATGCAGTGGCCAGTGTACATGCCCCCTTTCAATGTAGTGACCAGCGTACATGCCCCCTTTCAATGCAGTGACCAGAATACATGCCCCCTTCAATGCAGTGACCAGCATACATGCCCCCTTTCAATGCAGTGACCAGCATACATGCCCCCTTTCAATGCAGTGACCAGTGTACATGCCCCCTTCAATGCAGTGACCAGCGTACATGCCCCCTTTCAATTTAGTGACCAGCGTACATGTCCCCTTTCAATGTAGTGACCAGCATACATGCCCCTTTCAATGCAGTGACCAGCGTACATGCCCCCTTTCAATGTAGTGACCAGCATACATGCCCCTTTCAAAGTAGTGACCAGCGTACATGCCCCCTTCAATGCAGTGTCCAGTGTGCGTGCCCCCTTTCAACGTAGTGACCAGCGTACATGCCCCTTTCAATGCAGAGACCAGCGTGCGTGCGTGCCCCCTTTAATGCAGTGTGCCCCTCCCCCCCCCCAGACCAGTGCACTTACCTGGAGCCCTGGAGCAGTCCCGGCGGCGGCTTCTCCTCAGTGTCCCGGCGGCCGGCTTCTCTTCAATCCCCCGGCGGTGTATCTCTTCGAGTCCTCCCGCTCCCGCCTCCTCCTCGGCCAATGGCATGGGGTTGGCCTTGCGGCCAATCAGGAAGCGTTCCCTGATTGGCCAGGAGGAGGATCCGTGTGACAATAGCGAATTTTCATTTGCAATTGTCACACAATGGGTGGGCTCGGGACGCACTGCTCTGCGCCCCAGGTCCACCCTTTGCATCGCCCTATTAGAGCCTCTGGCTCTAATCAGGTGATGCCAAAAAAAAAGCCCCATTGAACTCCATGCGTCCGGCGCCCCTGCATGCAGATTAGGGGGCCGGACTCATGGATAGGGGGGCGGCGCCCCTGCGCCCCCAACGCACCGGCCGCCACTGGCTTAGGATCAACTGTTATAAAAATATTCCCAAGTATTTAAAACTCTTTACTACTTGCAGGTGTCTAGCGCTCTATTCGGTAGTTCTTGCTCCAACCAATCCACTGGTAGAAGAACAGATTTCTCCCAGTTGATGGAGAGTCCCAAGAACAAACCAAATCTTTTCACAAAATCCATTACTGCAATCAATGAGTGGTTTGTATCCTCAAAAAAAAAGGACATCATCCGGATATAGTGAAATCTTTTCCTTCTCTTTCCCTCTTCTAAAACCTCTTATATCTTCCGCTGTTCTAGTGGCTATGGCCAAAGGTTCCATCGCCATAGCAAAAAGCAGGGATGACAATGGGCACCCATGCCTCGTTTTCTCGGAACAATGGGAAGTATTCCGAGGATCTTCCACTGATTTTCACTTTTGCCCTTGGGCCAGCATATAACAATTTAGTCCAATTTATTAAGGTGGTACCAACATTAAATACTGACAGAGCCTGCCACAAGTAGTTCCACTCTTTGCTTTCAAATGCTTTGACAGCATCGAGGGACAATATGGCTCGTGATTAGTGTTGAGCGAACACGGACTGTATTCGTGTTTGTACCGAATAATTGGATTTTTGTTACCCGAACACGGACCCGAAAACTTTACTGTATGTTCGGGTTTAAAATCCGTGTTCGGTCATTTTATTTCCTGTTTTGTATGTAATGGCGCGCTTTTAATGGCGGGCTTTCAACAGCCAATCAACAAGCGTTTAACTGGTGTGCCTTAAGCCATCCCAGCCATGCCTACTAATGTATTAGTAGCTGTGATTGGCCATCTGAAGCATGTGACCATGTCTTTATAAGTTCGAGAGCCCCAGCGCGCTGCGTCATTCTGCTGTAGTTTAGGGACAGAGCACACATCATACGTGCTGGCTGCTGATTAGGGACAGACAGTGATTCTGTGAAAAATTGTGTCCGAAAAGAATGCAGGGACAGGTCGGAGTGCAGGCAGGGAAAGATATTAGAGCATTTTAGGGCGAGGCTGGAGATTAGGCAGGGTCAGTCTTCTACATCGATTTTGCTGTGTGGGGGGTGGTGCAGTGAACAATCTTATTGAGCATATTAGGGACAAGCTGGAGATTAGGCAGGGACAGTATACATCGATTTTGCTGTGTGGGGGGTGGTGCAGTGAACAATCTTTTTGCCCTCACTTGAGCCCACTGAGGAGGAGGAGGAGGAGGAGGGAGAAAAAAAATCTATTTTTATCAGTCAGTTGTGTGCAGCGTTCATCTTAGATCTATTTTACTACAAGTTAAAAGGGATTTTTTTTTTTTTTTTACCCCTTCATAGCCTTTTTGCTCCAGTGCTGACTGTGACATAAGACACTGCTGTGTTCACATGTGCTATTGAGTGATTTTCAATTTTATACACTTTTTTCTATTCCACTATTCAATATACACCCTTTTGGGTTAAAAAAAAAAGTTAAATTGTGGCATAGTCTGTACTAATCTATTTAAAAATTACAAACTTAAAATGGAATTTTCTTTTTTTTTCCCTTCATAGCCTGCTGCAGAGCTGACTGACATAAGACAATGCTGTGTTCACATGTGCTATAGAAAAATCACCAATTTTATATCATATTTTCTATTCCGCTATTCAATCTACACCCTTGGGGTAAAAAGAATTAAATTGCGGCATAGTCTGTATCGGTACGTGTGAGATACACCTTTCCAATTTTTTGGGCGCATCTTACACCGCCGAGGATTGCAGGGTGTTTCAGTTTGCCTCCTGCCTGTTCCGAACTCCTCCTACTCCTCATCCTGCCTTTAGGGTACAAAAAATAGTAATCGGGGCCTAGTCTGGGTCTGCATGTGTGAGATAGATACACCTTTTGATATCATACTTTCTATTCCGCTATTCAATCTACACCCTTGAGGTAAAAATAAGTAAATTGCGGCATAGTCTGTTTCGGTACGTGTGAGATACACCTTCCAAATTTTTGGGGCGCATCTTCCACCGCTGAGGATTGCAGGGTACTTCAGTTTGCCTCCTGCCTGTTCCGAACTCCTCCTACTCCTCATCCTGCCTTTAGGGTACAAAAAATAGTAATCGGGGCCTAGTCTGGGTCTGTACGTGTGAGATAGATATACCTTTTGATATCATATTTTCTATTCCGCTATTCAATCTACACCTTTTGGGGTAAAAAGAATTAAATTGCGGCATAGTCTGTTTTGGTACATGTGAGATACACCTTCCATATTTTTGGGGCGCATTTTCCACCGCCGAGGATTGCATGGTGCTTCAGTTTGCCCCCTGCCTGTTCCGAACTCCTCCTACTCTTCATCCTGCCTTTAGGGTACAAAAAATTGTAATCGGGGCCTAGTCTGTGTTTGTACGTGTGAGATACACCGTTTTATAAAATTTTTTCTATTCCGCTATTCAATCTACACCCTTTGGGGTAAAAAGAATTAAATTGCGGCATAGTCTGTATCGGTACGTGTGAGATACACCTTCCAAATTTTTGGGGCGCATCTTCCCCCGCCGAGGATTGCAGGGTGCTTCAGTTTGCCTCCTGTTCCGAACTCCTCCTACTCCTCATCCTCATCCTGCCTTTAGGGTACAAAAATTGTAATCGGGGCCTAGTCTGTGTTTGTACGTGTGAGATACACCGTTTTATAAAATTTTTTCTATTACGCTATTCAATATACACCCTTTTTGAGTGTAAAAAATGTAATTACGGCATAGTCTGTATCGGTACATGTGAGATACACCTTTTTAAATTTGTTTGGCGCATCTCCTTCCACCGCCGAGGATTGCAGGGTGCTTCAGTTTGCCTCCTGTTCCAAACTCCTCCTACTCCTCTTCCTCATCCTGCCTTTAGGGTACAAAAAATTGTAATTGGGGCCTAGTCTGTGTTTGTACGTGTGAGATACACCGTTTTATAAATTCTTTTCTATTCCGCTATTCAATATACACCCTTTTGGAGTGTAAAAAATTAAATTGCGGCATAGTTTGCATATTTGACTGTGAGATACACCCGTGCGATACTGTTGTTGTTTTGTTCCGCTATTCAATAAACACCTTTCTAGGGCAAGATCATAAATTACAGAAATATGAGGAGACCGTCAAATAGGGGCCGTGGCCTGGGTCGTGGTGCTGCTGGTAGAGCTCCTGTTGCAAGGAGAGGACGTGGTCGATCTGTGCCAGCTACACGCACAAGTGAAACACCTTCCTCAAGTGTGAGTAAGTGAGAACCTGCAGCAGTATTTGGTAGGGCATCATGCGCCTATAGAAGTGATGAGGCCAGAAGAAGTACAGGCGATAGTAGATTGGGTTGCTGACAGTGCCTCCAGTTCCTTTACATTGTCTCCCACCCAGTCTACTGCAGAAAGGTCAGAGTTGGCACCTGCAGCCGATGTCCAACCGTCTTTCACCTCACCCCCTTGCAAATCAGGCAAGCAGTCTGAGCCCCAAGTCATGCAGCAGTCTCTTCTTCTTTTTGATGACTCTTTCAGCAGGGTTTCCCAGGGCCATCCACCTAGCCCTGCCCCAGAAGTGGAAGAGATTGAGTGCAGCGATGCCCAACCACTTATTTCTCAAGATGAGTACATGGAAGGACCATCACAGCACGTCTCCGAGGATGACGAAACGCAGGTGCCAACTGCTGCGGCACTAAGAATTGTGGAGACCGACAAGGAGGGCAGGGGTGAAGACTGGGTGGAAGATGATGTGGAGGACGATAAGGTGCTCGACCCCACATGGAATGAAGGTCTTGCAGGTGACCTGAGTAGTTTGGAGGAAGAGGCGGTGGTCGCACAGAGCCACATGCACAGCAGAAGAGGGAGCAGGGTGCAGAAGCGGAGCGGCCGTGCCCTAGAGACTACGCCTGCTACTGCCCAACGCAGCAAGGAACCGAGCGCACCAAAGCCAGCTCAAAGGAGTTCTCTAGCGTGGAAGTTCTTCAGAAAATGTGCTGATGACAGGACACGAGTGGTTTGCACCCTGTGCAATCAGAGCCTGAAGCGAGGCATAAACCTTCTCAACCTGAGCACAATCTGCATGATCAGGCATCTAAGTGCAAAGCACGAGCTGCAGTGGAGTAGACACCTTCAAAACCAAGAAAGGTCTCTGGCTCCTCCTGCTTCCTCTTCTGCTGCAGTCTCGGCCTCTTCATCCACCTCTGTAGTGATACCGGCACCTGCCACCCCGCAAACAGAAGATCTGTCAGCAACACCACCACCTGGGTCACCAACCATCTCCACAATGTCCCGTGGAAGCGTTCAGCCTTCCATCTCCCAAACACTTCAGAGGAAGAGGAAGTACCCCCCTACCCACCCGCGATCCCTGGCCCTGAATGCCAGCATTTCAAAATTCTTGGCCTTTGAAATGCTGTCATTCCGTCTGGTGGAGACGCACAGTTTTAAAAGCCTTATGTCGGTGGCTGTCCCACAGTACGTCGTGCCAAGCCGCCACTACTTTTCCAGGCAAGCCATCCCTTCCCTGCACAACCAAGTGGGGGAAAAATCAGGTGTGCACTGCGCAACGCCATCTGTGCCAAGGTCCACCTAACTACCGATACGTGGACCAGTAAGCACGGTCAGGGGCGTTATATCTCCCTAACGGCACACTTGGTAAATGCAGTGGCGGATGGGCCTGAGGCGGATAGCAATTTGGCGCATGTCCTTCCACCACCGAGGATTGCAGGGCGCTTCAGTTTGCCTCCTGTTCCTAACTCCTCCTACTCCGCTTCCTCATCCTCTACAGCCTCCTCATTCGGTCAGCGTAACACCTTCACCACCAACTTCAGCACAGCCAGGGGTAAACGACAGCAGGCAGTTTTAAAACTTACCTGTTTGGGGGAAAAACCACACAACACGCAGGAGTTGTGGAGGAGCATGGAACAGCAGACAAATGAGTGGTTGCTGCCAGCAAGCCTCAAGCCCGGCCTGGTGGTGTGCGATAACGGGCGAAATCTACACCCTTTGGGGGTAAAAAGAATTAAATTGCGGCATAGTCTGTTTCGGTACGTGTGAGAGACACCTTCCAAATTTTTGGGGCGCATCTTCCACCGCCGAGGATTGCAGGGTGCTTCAGTTTGCCTCCTGCCTGTTCTGAACTCCTCCTACTCCTCATCCTGCCTTTAGGGTACAAAAAATAGTAATCGGGGCCTAGTCTGGGTCTGTACGTGTGAGATAGATACACCTTTTTATATCATATTTTCTATTCTGCTATTCAATCTACACCCTTTGGGGTAAAAATAATTAAATTGCGGCATAGTCTGTTTTGGTACGTGTGAGATACACCTTTCCAATTTTTGGAGCGCATCTTCCACCGCCGAGGATTGCAGGGTGCTTCAGTTTGCCTCCTGCCTGTTCCGAACTCCTCCTACTCCTCATCCTGCCTTTAGGGTACAAAAAATTGTAATCGGGGCCTAGTCTGTGTTTGTACGTGTGAGATACACCGTTTTATACATTTTTTTCTATTCCGCTATTCAATATACACCCTTTTGGAGTGTAAAAAATTAAATTACGGCATAGTCTGTATCGGTACGTGTGAGATACACCTTTTAAATTTGTTTGGCGCATCTCCTTCCACCGCCGAGGATTGCAGGGCGCTTCAGTTTGCCTCCTGTTCCGAACTCCTCCTACTCCTCTTCCTTATCCTCATCCTCCCTTTAGGGTACAAAAAATTGTAATCGGGCCTAGTCTGTGTTTGTATGTGTGAGATACAGCGTTTTATACATTTTTTTCTATTCCGCTATTCAATATACACCCTTTTGGAGTGTAAAAAATTAAATTGCGGCATAGTTTGCATATTTGACTGTGAGATACACCCGTGCGATACTGTTGTTGTTTTGTTCCGCTATTCAATAAACACCTTTCTAGGGCAAGATCATAAATTACAGAAATATGAGGAGACTGTCAAATAGGGGCCGTGGCCTGGGTCGTGGTGCTGCTGGTAGAGCTCCTGTTGCAAGGAGAGGACGTGGTCGATCTGTGCCAGCTACACGCACAAGTGAAACACCTTCCTCAAGTGTGAGTAGGCGACAGAACCAGCAGCAGTATTTGGTAGGGCATCATGCGCCTCTAGAAGTGATGAGGCCAGAAGAAGTACAGGCGATAGTAGATTGGGTTGCTGACAGTGCCTCCAGTTCCTTCACATTGTCTCCCACCCAGTCTACTGCAGAAAGGTCAGAGTTGGCACCTGCAGCCGATGTCCAACCGTCTTTCACCTCACCCCCTTGCAAATCAGGCAAGCAGTCTGAGCCCCAAGTCATGCAGCAGTCTCTTCTTCTTTTTGACGACTCTGTCAGCAGGGTTTCCCAGGGCCATCCACCTAGCCCTGCCCCAGAAGTGGAAGAGATTGAGTGCAGCGATGCCCAACCACTTATTTCTCAAGATGAGTACATGGAAGGACCATCACAGCACGTCTCCGAGGATGACGAAACGCAGGTGCCAACTGCTGCGGCACTAAGAATTGTGGAGACCGACAAGGAGGGCAGGGGTGAAGACTGGGTGGAAGATGATGTGGAGGACGATAAGGTGCTCGACCCCACATGGAATGAAGGTCATGCAGGTGACCTGAGTAGTTTGGAGGAAGAGGCGGTGGTCGCACAGAGCCACATGCACAGCAGAAGAGGGAGCAGGGTGCAGAAGCGGAGCGGCCGTGCCCTAGAGACTACGCCTGCTACTGCCCAACGCAGCAAGGAACCGAGCGCACCAAAGCCAGCTCAAAGGAGTTCTCTAGCGTGGAAGTTCTTCAGAAAATGTGCTGATGACAGGACACGAGTGGTTTGCACCCTGTGCAATCAGAGCCTGAAGCGAGGCATAAACCTTCTCAGCCTGAGCACAATCTGCATGATCAGGCATCTAAGTGCAAAGCACGAGCTGCAGTGGAGTAGACACCTTCAAAACCAAGAAAGGTCTCTGGCTCCTCCTGCTTCCTCTTCTGCTGCAGTCTCGGCCTCTTCATCCACCTCTGTAGTGATACCGGCACCTGCCACCCCGCAAACAGACGATCTGTCAGCAACACCACCACCTGGGTCACCAACCATCTCCACAATGTCCCGTGGAAGCGTTCAGCCTTCCATCTCCCAAACACTTCAGAGGAAGAGGAAGTACCCCCCTACCCACCCGCGATCCCTGGGCCTGAATGCCAGCATTTCAAAATTCTTGGCCTTTGAAATGCTGTCATTCCGTCTGGTGGAGACGCACAGTTTTAAAAGCCTTATGTCGGTAGCTGTCCCACAGTACGTCGTGCCAAGCCGCCACTACTTTTCCAGGCAAGCCATCCCTTCCCTGCACAACCAAGTGGGGGAAAAATCAGGTGTGCACTGCGCAACGCCATCTGTGCCAAGGTCCACCTAACTACCGATACGTGGACCAGTAAATATGGTCAGGGGCGTTATATCTCCCTAACGGCACACTTGGTAAATGCAGTGGCGGATGGGCCTGAGGCGGATAGCAATTTGGCGCATGTCCTTCCACCACCGAGGATTGCAGGGCGCTTCAGTTTGCCTCCTGTTCCTAACTCCTCCTACTCCGCTTCCTCATCCTCTACCGCCTCCTCATTCGGTCAGCGTAACACCTTCACCACCAACTTCAGCACAGCCAGGGGTAAACGACAGCAGGCAGTTTTAAAACTTACCTGTTTGGGGGAAAAACCACACAACACGCAGGAGTTGTGGAGGAGCATGGAACAGCAGACAAATGAGTGGATGCTGCCAGCGAGCCTCAAGCCCGGCCTGGTGGTGTGCGATAACGGGCGAAATCTACACCCTTTGGGGATAAAAAGAATTAAATTGCGGCATAGTCTGTTTCGGTACGTGTGAGATACACCTTCCAAATTTTTGGGGCGCATCTTCCACCGCCGAGGATTGCAGGGTGCTTCAGTTTGCCTCCTGCCTGTTCTGAACTCCTCCTACTCCTCATCCTGCCTTTAGGGTACAAAAAATAGTAATCGGGGCCTAGTCTGGGACTGTACGTGTGAGATAGATACACCTTTTTATATCATATTTTCTATTCTGCTATTCAATCTACACCCTTTGGGGTAAAAAGAATTAAATTGCGGCATAGTCTGTTTCGGTACGTGTGAGATACACCTTTCCAATTTTTGGGGCGCATCTTCCACCGCCGAGGATTGCAGGGTGCTTCAGTTTGCCTCCTGCCTGTTCCGAACTCCTCCTACTCCTCATCCTGCCTTTAGGGTACAAAAAATTGTAATCGGGGCCTAGTCTGTGTTTGTACGTGTGAGATACACCGTTTTATAAAAATTTTTCTATTCCGCTATTCAATCTACACCCTTTGGGGTAAAAAGAATTAAATTGCGGCATAGTCTGTATCGGTACGTGTGAGATATACCTTCCAAATTTTTGGGGCGCATCTTCCACCGCCGAGGATTGCAGGGTGCTTCAGTTTGCCTCCTGTTCCGAACTCCTCCTACTCCTCATCCTCATCCTGCCTTTAGGGTACAAAAATTGTAATCGGGGCCTAGTCTGTGTTTGTACGTGTGAGATACACCGTTTTATAAAATTTTTTCTATTCCGCTATTCAATATACCCCCTTTTTGAGTGTAAAAAATTAAATTACGGCATAGTCTGTATTGGTACATGTGAGATACACCTTTTTAAATTTGTTTGGCGCATCTCCTTCCACCACCGAGGATTGCAGGGCGCTTCAGTTTGCCTCCTGTTCCGAACTCCTCCTACTCCTCTTCCTCATCCTCATCCTGCCTTTAGGGTACAAAAAATTGTAATCGGGGCCTAGTCTGTGTTTGTATGTGTGAGATACACCGTTTTATACATTTTTTTCTATTCCGCTATTCAATATACACCCTTTTGGAGTGTAAAAAATTAAATTGCGGCATAGTTTGCATATTTGACTGTGAGATACACCCGTGCGATACTGTTGTTGTTTTGTTCCGCTATTCAATAAACACCTTTCTAGGGCAAGATCATAAATTACAGAAATATGAGGAGACCGTCAAATAGGGGCCGTGGCCTGGGTCGTGGTGCTGCTGGTAGAGCTCCTGTTGCAAGGAGAGGACGTGGTCGATCTGTGCCAGCTACACGCACAAGTGAAACACCTTCCTCAAGTGTGAGTAGGCGACAGAACCAGCAGCAGTATTTGGTAGGGCATCATGCGCCTCTAGAAGTGATGAGGCCAGAAGAAGTACAGGCGATAGTAGATTGGGTTGCTGACAGTGCCTCCAGTTCCTTCACATTGTCTCCCACCCAGTCTACTGCAGAAAGGTCAGAGTTGGCACCTGCAGCCGATGTCCAACCGTCTTTCACCTCACCCCCTTGCAAATCAGGCAAGCAGTCTGAGCCCCAAGTCATGCAGCAGTCTCTTCTTCTTTTTGACGACTCTGTCAGCAGGGTTTCCCAGGGCCATCCACCTAGCCCTGCCCCAGAAGTGGAAGAGATTGAGTGCAGCGATGCCCAACCACTTATTTCTCAAGATGAGTACATGGAAGGACCATCACAGCACGTCTCCGAGGATGACGAAACGCAGGTGCCAACTGCTGCGGCACTAAGAATTGTGGAGACCGACAAGGAGGGCAGGGGTGAAGACTGGGTGGAAGATGATGTGGAGGACGATAAGGTGCTCGACCCCACATGGAATGAAGGTCATGCAGGTGACCTGAGTAGTTTGGAGGAAGAGGCGGTGGTCGCACAGAGCCACATGCACAGCAGAAGAGGGAGCAGGGTGCAGAAGCGGAGCGGCCGTGCCCTAGAGACTACGCCTGCTACTGCCCAACGCAGCAAGGAACCGAGCGCACCAAAGCCAGCTCAAAGGAGTTCTCTAGCGTGGAAGTTCTTCAGAAAATGTGCTGATGACAGGACACGAGTGGTTTGCACCCTGTGCAATCAGAGCCTGAAGCGAGGCATAAACCTTCTCAGCCTGAGCACAATCTGCATGATCAGGCATCTAAGTGCAAAGCACGAGCTGCAGTGGAGTAGACACCTTCAAAACCAAGAAAGGTCTCTGGCTCCTCCTGCTTCCTCTTCTGCTGCAGTCTCGGCCTCTTCATCCACCTCTGTAGTGATACCGGCACCTGCCACCCCGCAAACAGACGATCTGTCAGCAACACCACCACCTGGGTCACCAACCATCTCCACAATGTCCCGTGGAAGCGTTCAGCCTTCCATCTCCCAAACACTTCAGAGGAAGAGGAAGTACCCCCCTACCCACCCGCGATCCCTGGGCCTGAATGCCAGCATTTCAAAATTCTTGGCCTTTGAAATGCTGTCATTCCGTCTGGTGGAGACGCACAGTTTTAAAAGCCTTATGTCGGTAGCTGTCCCACAGTACGTCGTGCCAAGCCGCCACTACTTTTCCAGGCAAGCCATCCCTTCCCTGCACAACCAAGTGGGGGAAAAATCAGGTGTGCACTGCGCAACGCCATCTGTGCCAAGGTCCACCTAACTACCGATACGTGGACCAGTAAATATGGTCAGGGGCGTTATATCTCCCTAACGGCACACTTGGTAAATGCAGTGGCGGATGGGCCTGAGGCGGATAGCAATTTGGCGCATGTCCTTCCACCACCGAGGATTGCAGGGCGCTTCAGTTTGCCTCCTGTTCCTAACTCCTCCTACTCCGCTTCCTCATCCTCTACCGCCTCCTCATTCGGTCAGCGTAACACCTTCACCACCAACTTCAGCACAGCCAGGGGTAAACGACAGCAGGCAGTTTTAAAACTTACCTGTTTGGGGGAAAAACCACACAACACGCAGGAGTTGTGGAGGAGCATGGAACAGCAGACAAATGAGTGGTTGCTGCCAGCGAGCCTCAAGCCCGGCCTGGTGGTGTGCGATAACGGGCGAAATCTACACCCTTTGGGGATAAAAAGAATTAAATTGCGGCATAGTCTGTTTCGGTACGTGTGAGATACACCTTCCAAATTTTTGGGGCGCATCTTCCACCGCCGAGGATTGCAGGGTGCTTCAGTTTGCCTCCTGCCTGTTCTGAACTCCTCCTACTCCTCATCCTGCCTTTAGGGTACAAAAAATAGTAATCGGGGCCTAGTCTGGGTCTGTACGTGTGAGATAGATACACCTTTTTATATCATATTTTCTATTCTGCTATTCAATCTACACCCTTTGGGGTAAAAAGAATTAAATTGCGGCATAGTCTGTTTCGGTACGTGTGAGATACACCTTTCCAATTTTTGGGGCGCATCTTCCACCGCCGAGGATTGCAGGGTGCTTCAGTTTGCCTCCTGCCTGTTCCGAACTCCTCCTACTCCTCATCCTGCCTTTAGGGTACAAAAAATTGTAATCGGGGCCTAGTCTGTGTTTGTACGTGTGAGATACACCGTTTTATAAAAATTTTTCTATTCCGCTATTCAATCTACACCCTTTGGGGTAAAAAGAATTAAATTGCGGCATAGTCTGTATCGGTACGTGTGAGATATACCTTCCAAATTTTTGGGGCGCATCTTCCACCGCCGAGGATTGCAGGGTGCTTCAGTTTGCCTCCTGTTCCGAACTCCTCCTACTCCTCATCCTCATCCTGCCTTTAGGGTACAAAAATTGTAATCGGGGCCTAGTCTGTGTTTGTACGTGTGAGATACACCGTTTTATAAAATTTTTTCTATTCCGCTATTCAATATACCCCCTTTTTGAGTGTAAAAAATTAAATTACGGCATAGTCTGTATTGGTACATGTGAGATACACCTTTTTAAATTTGTTTGGCGCATCTCCTTCCACCACCGAGGATTGCAGGGCGCTTCAGTTTGCCTCCTGTTCCGAACTCCTCCTACTCCTCTTCCTCATCCTCATCCTGCCTTTAGGGTACAAAAAATTGTAATCGGGGCCTAGTCTGTGTTTGTACGTGTGAGATACACCGTTTTATACATTTTTTTCTATTCCGCTACTCAATATACACCCTTTTGGAGTGTAAAAAATTAAATTGCGGCATAGTTTGCATATTTGACTGTGAGATACACCCGTGCGATACTGTTGTTGTTTTGTTCCGCTATTCAATAAACACCTTTCTAGGGCAAGATCATAAATTACAGAAATATGAGGAGACCGTCAAATAGGGGCCGTGGCCTGGGTCGTGGTGCTGCTGGTAGAGCTCCTGTTGCAAGGAGAGGACGTGGTCGATCTGTGCCAGCTACACGCACAAGTGAAACACCTTCCTCAAGTGTGAGTAGGCGACAGAACCAGCAGCAGTATTTGGTAGGGCATCATGCGCCTCTAGAAGTGATGAGGCCAGAAGAAGTACAGGCGATAGTAGATTGGGTTGCTGACAGTGCCTCCAGTTCCTTTACATTGTCTCCCACCCAGTCTACTGCAGAAAGGTCAGAGTTGGCACCTGCAGCCGATGTCCAACCGTCTTTCACCTCACCCCCTTGCAAATCAGGCAAGCAGTCTGAGCCCCAAGTCATGCAGCAGTCTCTTCTTCTTTTTGATGACTCTGTCAGCAGGGTTTCCCAGGGCCATCCACCTAGCCCTGCCCCAGAAGTGGAAGAGATTGAGTGCAGCGATGCCCAACCACTTATTTCTCAAGATGAGTACATGGAAGGACCATCGCAGCACGTCTCCGATGATGACGAAACGCAGGTGCCAACTGCTGCGGCACTAAGAATTGTGGAGACTGACAAGGAGGGCAGGGGTGAAGACTGGGTGGAAGATGATGTGGAGAACGATGAGGTCCTCGACCCCACATGGAATGAAGGTCATGCAGGTGACCGGAGTAGTTTGGAGGAAGAGGCGGTGGTTCGAACAGACCCACATGCACAGCAGAAGAGGGAGCAGGGTGCAGAAGCGGAGTGGCCGTGCCCTAGACACTACGCCTGCTACTGCCCAACGCAGCAAGGGACCGAGCGCACCAAAGCCAGCTCAAAGGGGTTCTCTAGCGTGGAAGTTCTTCAGAAAATGTGCTGATGACAGGACACGAGTGGTTTGCACCCTGTGCAATCAGAGCCTGAAGCAAGGCATAAACCTTCTCAACCTGAGCACAACCTGCATGATCAGGCATCTTAGTGCAAAGCACGAGCTGCAGTGGAGTAGACACCTTCAAAACCAAGAAAGGTCTCTGGCTACTCCTGCTTCCTCTTCTGCTGCAGTCTCGGCCTCTTCATCCACCTCTGTAGTGATACCGGCACGATTCGGGCGATGATGGAAGAGGATGTGGCACAGGATGAGGAGGAGGAGGAGGATGAAGAGGTAACATTTCCAAGGCTTTCAGGGCAGTCATTCGCAAGTGGCTCCGAGGGTGGGTTCCTGCACCCACAAACGCCAGGGACACAATTGTCCAGCAGGGGCACAGTTCTGGAGGATGAGGAGGAGGAGACGGAGGAGGAGATGGAACCATGTTCACAGCAGGGTGGCACCCAGGCCAGCTCATGGCCATCACCGGTGCATGGCTGGGGGGATACAGAGGACACAGACGATACACCTCCCACAGAGGACAGCCTTTCGTTACCTCTGGGCAGCCTGGAACACATGAGCGATCACATGCTGCAGTGTCTCCACAACGACCGCCGAGTTGCCCACATTCTAACTTGTGCTGATTACTGGGTGGCCACGCTGCTGGATCCCCATTACAAGGACAACGTACCATCCTTAATTCACTCACTGGAGCGCGATCGCAAGATGCGCGGGTACAAGCGCACGCTGGTAGACGCGATGCTGCTGGCATTCCCACCTGACAACGGGGCCACAGTGGAAGAACAAGGCCAAGGCAGAGGAGGGGGAGGAAGAGGTCGCCAACGCAACCAGGGCACCGCCAGCACCTCAGAAGGCAGGGTTAGCATGGCCGAAATGTGGAAAAGCTTTGTCAGCACGCCACAACAAACAGCAGCACCAGCAGCTCATATGGAACAACTTAGCAGGAGGCAGCATTTCACCAACATGGTGGAGCAGTATGTGTGCACACGCCTACATGTAGTGAATGACGGGTCTGCCCCCTTCAACTTCTGGGTCTCCAAATTGGGCACATAGCCTGAGCTTGCCCTTTACGCCTTGGAGGTGCTGGCGTGCCCTGCAGCCAGTGTATTATCTGAATGTGTATTTAGCACGGCTGGGGGCGTTATCACAGACAAGCGCAGCCGCCTGTCCAGAGACAATGTGGACAAGCTCACGTTCATTAAAATGAACCAGGCATGGATCCCACAGGACTTTTCCGTACCTTGTGCAGAATAGAGATGGATACCTACCTTACCCAGCCACTGTTGTTATATTTTTGATCTTTCTCACTCTTTTGGGGTGTACCCTAATTTAAAATGACTGAAAAAAAGCAGTGTTGGCTACCTCGTCCCCCTCCACCGCCGCTTCCACCTACACCGCCACATCCACCGCCACCTCAACCTCCCTCCTACTCCATATGGGCCTCGTCCTTCACAGATGAAGAAAATTGTTTTATTTTTCTGGTTTTTTTTTGTTGTTTTAAGTTATTTCCCTATCCACATTTGTTTGCAGAGCACTTGCCATGCTCTTAACTACGTTTTGCTGCCATTTGCAGCACTCTAGCCCTTTCCATTGGTGTTTTAGAGCCATTTTAGTGCCTGAAAGTTCGGGTCCCCATTGACTTCAATGGGGTTCGGTGTCCGGGTAAAGTTCGGAAAAAGTCCGGGACACGGACCCGGACTTTTTTTCCAAGTTCGGCCAAACCCGCCGAACACGGACATCCAGGTGTCCGCTCAACTCTACTCGTGATCCCAACTTTTCTGATGGAATTTATAGGTTTAAAAATAGTTTCCAGACATTTAATGATGTTGATCTGCCTAGAATAAATCCACATTGATCAGGATGAATTATAGTAGGGATTATTTTGCCTAATCTAATAGCTAATACTTTCGCCAATAATTTAACATCTGCACAAAGCAAAGAGATTGGTCTATATGATGCAGGTTGAGTTAGATCTTTCCCTTTTTTTTGTATTACTATAATTGTAGCCTCTGTCACAGACACCTGTAGTTCTCCTTTCTCCAACACCTCATTCAACACCTGCAGTAGCTCTGGCATTATCTCTCCATATTCCCTATATGCCTCATTTGGCAATCCATCTGGCCCTGGTGCTTTATGGTTTGCTGATTCCTTTACTGCCTCTCGCAGCTCTTTAATAGTATCAGGCATTTCCAATTATGCCCTACCTACTGTACCTCTGAGACCTGCGGGATAGGCAGACCCTGTATGAAGTCTCCAATTTCTCTACTTTCCTCCTCTACCTTGGACCTCTATAAATCGGAAAAATAACCTTTAAAAACATTCACTATTTCTTCTGGGCACATGGTCACCTCTCCAGCATGTGTATCGATGGACATTGCAGTAGTCATACCCGCACCCTGAGACCTTGCTAGAAGGGCCAGCATGTGCCCAGTACAGTGCCTTGCGAAAGTATTTGGGCCCCCTTGAACTTTGCAACCTTTTGCCACATTTCAGGCTTCAAACATAAAGATATAAAACTGTACTTTTTTGTGAAGAATCAACAACAAGTGGGACACAATCATGAAGTGGAACAAAATTTATTGGATATTTCAAACTTTGTTAACAAATAAAAAACTGAAAAATTGGGCGTGCAAAATTATTCAGCCCCTTTACATTAAGTGCAGCAAACTCTCTCCAGAAGTTCAGTGAGGATCTCTGAATGATCCAATGTTGACCTAAATGACTAATGATGATAAATAGAATCCACCTGTGTGTAATCAAGTCTCCGTATGAATGCACCTGCACTGTGATAGTCTCAGAGGTCCGTTTAAAGCGCAGAGAGCATCATGAAGAACAAGGAACACACCAGGCAGGTCCGAGATACTGTTGTGGAAAAGTTTAAAGCCGGATTTGGATACAAAAAGATTTCCCAAGCTTTAAACATCCCAAGGAGCACTGTGCAAGCGATAATATTGAAATGGAAGGAGTATCAGACCACTGCAAATCTACGAAGACCTGGCCGTCCCTCTAAACTTTCACATACAAGGAGAAGACTGATCAGAGATGCAGCCAAGAGGCCCATGATCACTCTGGATTAACTGCAGAGATCTAAAGCTGAGGTGGGAGACTCTGTCCATAGGACAACAATCAGTCGTATACTGCACAAATCTGGCCTTTATGGAAGAGTGGCAAGAAGAAAGCCATTTCTTAAAGATATCCATAAAAAGGGTCGTTTAAAGTTTGCCACAAGGCACCTGGGAGAAACACCAAACATGTGGAAGAAGGTGCTCTTGTCAGATGAAGCCAAAATCTAACTTTTTGGCAACAATGCAAAACGTTATGTTTGGCGTAAAAGCAACACAGCTCATCACCCTGAACACACTATCTCCACTGTCAAACATGATGGTGGCAGCATCATGGTTTGGGCCTGCTTTTCTTCAGCAGGGACAGGGAAGATGGTTAAAATTGATGGGAAGATGGATGGAGCCAAATACAGGACCATTCTGGAAGAAAACCTGATGGAGTCTGCAAAAGACCTGAGACTGGGACGGAGATTTGTCTTCCAACAAGACAATGATCCAAAACATAAAGCAAAATCTACAATGGAATGGTTCACAAATAAACATATCCAGGTGTTAGAATGGCCAAGTCAAAGTCCAGACCTGAATCCAATCAAGAATCTGTGGAAAGAACTGAAAACTGCTGTTCACAAACTCTCTCCATCCAACTTCACTGAGCTTGAGCTGTTTTGCAAGGAGGAATGGGCAAAAATTTCAGTCTCTCAATGTGCAAAACTGATAGAGACATACCCCAAGCGACTTACAGCTGTAATCGCAGCAAAAGGTGGCGCTACAAAGTATTAACTTAAGGGGGCTGAATAATTTTGCACGCCCAATTTTTCAGTTTTTTATTTGTTAAGTTTGAAATATCCAATAAATTTCGTTCCACTTCATGATTGTGTCCCACTTGTTGTTTATTCTTCACAAAAAGTTACAGTTTTATATCTTTATGTTTGAAGCCTGAAATGTGGCAAAAGATCGCAAAGTTCAAGGGGGCTGAATATTTTCGCAAGGCACTGTATATCATAATGGGCCTGTTTTAAGAAAAACCTTCTATTCTTGGCCTTCTGAAAGGACATTGTTTGATATAGCTGCTGTACCTCTGTCCATTTAGCTAAGTTGTCTGGTGATGGATCCTCTACATATACTTTTTCCATCTCACTCACTTTTCCAAATATATTTAGCTCCCAATCCCTGGTGAGTTTTTTCCTTTTATATATTTGTTGAATTATAATTCCCCTTAAATAAGCTTTAAGGGTAATCCACAGTATACCATGTGTTGCTGTTATTCTATTATACTCCAAAAACTCCGGAAGTGTTTCTATCATATTGTCTTTAGGGGAAATTAACTGTAGCCAGAGAGGGTTAACTTTCCACTTCCCCCTGTCCCATTGTTTCCCCAGCCTTATTGTCAAGACCAATGTGGAGTGGTCTGACAATCCCCTAGCCTCATATCTAACATTTGTTACTAATGGGATAAGAGTATCGTTCCCTATTGCCAGGTCTGTTCTAGAAAGTGTTGAGTATGTACCAGAATAGCATGAAAAGATTTTGGCTGTTGGGATAGTGTTCACGCTAAATATCACTCAGACCTACCTCTTTGAGTATCCTATACAATGGTGTATTAGAGCTCTGCTCCGGTCTTCTTCCTAAAGGGAATCTATCAATCTAAGTGTTCATCACCATATTGAAATCTCCGACTATTAAGACTGACACCCTTGGTTTATAAGCTATAAATTCCAACAAATGATTAATTACTTCTGTTTTAAAGGGAGGGAAATTTACACACTTGCAATTACACATGGCTTCTCAGCCAGCAAACAATATAAGAATATGTACCTTCCTCCCCCATCTATTTTGATTTTTCTACAGGAAAACCCCACTGACCTGTGTATTAAAATACTCATTCCTCTTGAATATGATGTATGCACAGAGTGATATTGATAGGGAAATCCTTTATGTTTTAAATGTGTTACTGTTTCTTTAGTTAAATGTGTCTCCTGCAGGCAAAGTACCGATAAGAGTTGAGACAATCTTAAAAAGGGCTATTTTTTAAGTCTCCCAGTCCCCTCACATTCCATGAACAAACCGTCACTTCACTGCACATCCTATTTCTAAATAATAAAGAAAAAAGAATACATTTTTTTATGTGTGTGACTTATGTACCCTCTCATAAATATAGTGACCACCCCTAAACAGATGTAGCACCCTACTAGTTAGGTGTAAAAGCATTGTATGCTTCATCTGCTTATCAGGGGAGTCTGATCTATTAGGTTGCCTGTTGCATGTTCCCAGGTGTGATTCACTGGGTCTGAGGGAGTGTCCCCACTGTATCCAATAGGGGAGCCTGTTGGACAGTGGAGGAAACACAGCTAGTGACACATAGGCTTTTGTGAGAGTCCCAGTAGGAGGACACTCCCGCAGTGCATCTTGGGATTGCTCATAAAAGCCAGGGGGACATGTGACAGGGCGTCTTTGGCGGGAATCAGAGTCCCAGGAGGAGGCTGACGGCTGTCTCTCCTCCTGTTGTCTGAGGAAAGGGGTCTTAGGCAGTCGGCCTAGTGAACCAAGTGTGGAGCTGAGCTACAAAGGATCCAGTAAAACTGACAGTGGAGCTGCTGGCAGAGTCTTCCGGGAAAAACTATGTCCGTGAGTACCACTCATCCCTTCTCCTATCCCAGTTCTCAAATAAAACAACAAAAAACCAAATCCCCTGGACTGTTTTCTGACTGAGCCAAGCACTTAGAATACATTGCATTGTCAAGTTGTTGCTATGGGTAACCCAGGGGAATCGGTAACAGCAGCTCCCATGGAAGTAGTGCTACATTTGGGGGCTCGTCCGGGATGTTGCCCTGGGTTAACGGCCCAGTTGCTAATGGCAACGGCCGAAGAAAATGTAAAAAAAAAAAAAAGAAAGGGATCTTTTAAAAACGTAATTTTTTCTTCAGAAACTGTGTTCTAATGCTCAAGACAAGTGTGAGGCCTGCTCTACAGGAGATAGGGAAAGTGGGATGAAGAGAAAATTGCACACCAATGGTTGCCTATGGCAACGGAAAGATTCCTATCAGAATTGCAATCTGTGCATTCAAGCGCTGAGAAGTTTCTGTCTGCATTGCAAGCTGTTCACTCCTGTGATGTGCTGGAAGGTGGGAGAAATGCTCCTTTTTGTGAATATGGACTGTGTCTGCTTAACAGTGAAAGGTGCAAGTATGGATGGAGAAAATGGCGGCCCAGGGCACGAGGATCGGTGTTCAGGGGGCTGTGTGTGTGCCAAGACTATACGGAAAAGTGTTGACCGTGCATATGATGACAGTGGGACATTCTTTCTATATAGTGGCAGTGTGGATACTGTGAAGAAATCTGTCGGCCATGCAGTTAATGACAGAAGGACATTTTTCAGATTCAGTATGGTGGGCCTTGCTTGTACATGTGCTGGGAAGAGAAATGTTGGCCGTGCATATGACAGCGGGACCATTCTCCGGACTAGCAAAGAGGGTTAGCTGGCTCAGGGTAATGGAGGCGCAGTTGGAGCCCTGTTACAAGCAAGAAGAGTGGATGTGTGCAAGGTGAGAGGCACGGTCTGCTTTGCTGTGACTTCCATGCCAGCTGAGTTGAGAGAACGTGGTATTGGAACGCACGCTGAAGAGTTCTGCCTAGCAGGAGGAGCCACCGCCAATAAGGAAATGTGGGTTGAGACGCCGCTCACGTACAGTCAATCAGGAGCGAGAAGTAAAGTCCGTAAATTACTTCCGCCTCTGGGTGTGGCTGAGAGGGAGACACGTGTGCGGAGAAGCAAGATGGCGAATACGGAAGCAAGTCGGAGTGCATCAGTGACTGGCCCACATGTTGGCGGAGAACATGCGGGGCAGACCGGGGAGCAGACCGGAGAACCAAAGACATCCACCCTGTGGGATACAGGGGTGTGGATGGTGGCCGACGGAAGACTGGCGTTATGCACCGGAGGAGGCATGGAGCATTTGGGCCTGGTATGTCCCCAGTGTTTGAGTGTGACCACGCGGGTGCAAGCTTGGAGCCAGTGCTGGCATTGCGGCCATCTGCTGCTAAGGGCAGAGAGGAGTGAAGTTCGGCCCAAGAAGTTGTGTGTGTCATGGGAGACCGGAGTCACTCTGGCCTTGTCGGAATGCGGAATCAGAGCTTCTCCTGGGTCGTGGGAGAGGAGTGCTGAGATTGATTGATGAAGTTTTGCTCATGGAAGGAGACCCAAATGTCCGAGCCAGGATGCATGCAGGTAGTGCGGGCCGGGGAGTGGCCATCTGATGCATTGAAGACTGCAGCAGCAGAGACCAAGTCTGCTCCTATACAACTTGAGGAGAAAAGATGGCCATCTGCTGCTGACCAGGGCTGCTAAAGTCAGTGTGAGCAGTGAGGAGGAAGCAGGGGTCATTGATGTGGGGTCTCCTTGTTTCCAGAATCGGTTTGGGTCCTTAGAAGAAGGAATAGATGTATGGAAATCTGAAGAGGAGACTGGGTGGGACTGGGGGTCCAAGGAGCGGAGCAGCAGTCCACCCTGTCTTGATATGTTTGAAATGTCGGATTAAGAGACTAGGGACTCTGTGGTGCGGGAAGAGCATGCCAAGAGTCTGGGGTTCTGCAAGGTCTATGTCAGTCGGGTCCCGGACCTAACCTCACCCAAGAACTATGCCCGGGCTCGGGACCAAAATGAGGCCTATGATTCTCTTATTAGGCGAGAAGAGACCCCATTTTCTCCAGCTGGGAGAGGGAACCGGAAAACCCTTCCCAGATTTTCCAGGATGCAACGGTGGCTGCAAAAGAAAGTGTTCTTGGGTATGGGTATGATTACCCCTATGCTCCACGGGAGGTCCTGTTAGAAATTGAAGCTAAAAGGGAATCCTGGTGTGACAAAGCCATATGGGCTCCCTTCTCCTATCCCAGTTCTCAAATAAAACAGCAAAAAAACAAATCCACTGGACTGTTTTCTGACTGAGCCAAGCATTTAGAATAAATTGCATTGTCAAGTTGTTGCTATGGGTAACCCAGGGGAATCCATAACCAGCAGCTCCCATGGGAGTAGTGCTACACACATTTTTAGACATACTCTCATAATAAAATTCCAATGTGCCTGGCTTATACCCGTATTTCCTTCTATACCAAATAGGTGCATCTGCTTTTTCTGTCCTCATTTTACAAAGAACAAAACAAAAAGTGCACCCCCCCCTCTTCCTCTCCCTCCCCCAAAAAAACTTGGGTGTATTGATTGTGGTCCCATACTCCACTCGTGTAAATACCAGGATTCCTTCCTATAAAAATACCTTGTGTCAGTGTCAAAAACACCTGTGACTCTCTAAACAACTACACTCTTAAATCATGACTCCAATCTGATGCTCCAGTATGAAAAAAATATTACTAAGCCAATATAAGACCCCTGGTGCCTCCATCTTAAGGTTTGTACCTCTTGTCTTAGGATTTACATAGACTGCTCATTTCTTTCTAACCAAGCTGCGGCTGCGGCTGTGGCAGGTGTATAAAAAAAAATTGAACACCTCCTCTCAGTCTTGTCGGATATAACATAGCGTATTGTATATTTAATTGCCGCAGCCGCTTCTTAATATCTATAAATCTCACCCTTCTTCCCTGTACCTCTGCAGAGAAATCTTGGAAGAATTAGATTTTTTCCCCATTAAACCGGATTTCCTTCATTTCTCTTGCTTTTCTCAATATTATTTCTCTGTCCTTAAGAAGTTTCATGATCACTGGTCTTGGGATCCCTTCCAAGGCAGGGGTTCTCATCGGGACTCTTTAAGCCCTTTCTATCGCAAAAAAGGGGGTTCTTCTTTCCCAAACACCTCCAACAGCCATTTTTGCAAGAAGCTTCTCATATCGTTCTCTTCACTTTTCTCTGGCAATCCAATTCTGCGAATATTATTCTTCCTCAGTCTCTTTTCCAAATCTTCTAGTTTATCACTTTGTTCCTCACCCGTTCCCTTTAATAACTCGATTTATGTTTCATATGTATTATTTCATCCTCTACTCCACTGACTCTGCTTTCCAGCTTCGTGTTGCATTCCCGTACCTTTTGTAAATCATGCCTGAAGAAGGACATTTCCTCTTTTATACATTTTAACTGATCCATCATTTCTGATAGGGCAGATTTACATCCCTTTACTGCTGTTGGTACCTCTCTTTAAGATGGCTCCTCTATCACTGAAGCCTTTGAGACAGAGTGATCAGGTGATCCCCCTGCAATCGGGGTAGAGGGTGTTGAAGCCATTTTGGAGGGCTTACTGCTTGGACTAAACCCCTTAAAAGTTGCAGAAGGTGACAGAGATATCTTAGGTTGCGACCCTTTCACATTGTTTTGAGATGGATTGTGTGCAAACCGTTCCAGTTTGGCTGCTGGTTCCTTACTTTTTTCCTTTACTGTTTATTGGGGCTGGGAGCTAGCGGCCTCCTGCAGCCCTGATGTATCTCTCTTTTTTCTTGTCATTGCTTCTAGCCTTGTATTTCAAGTATTACTAGATAACGGCCTTGTTGTTAGGCGTCTTGCCCCACTCCAAACTACTTTAAATACAGATTTAAACAATGAAAAAGAAAAAAAAAGAAAGAGAAAATAATTTTTATTTATCTGTGTAATTTTAAAGATCAGTCCAGGAATCAGTTAGTCAAAAAGCATTCTGCAAACCAGAACAGGGCCAGTGAAGGGTTAATAGCAGCCCAAAAGTACTTTCAGGGAGCGTAGATACCTTCTTAAGTCAAAATCTCCAGGTAATCAAAGAGAGTTCTTCGAAATCAGGAGAGGGACAATTGAAACAGCCCAAAAGTGTGTGTGTGTGTGTGGGGGGGGGGGGGGGGGGCGAGTAAAGCCAAGGAGCACTAAAGCACATTGGCAGAAGCTGACAGGTGCCGGTGTAGCGTGAGAATTACCTACCCCGTGAGAATTACCTACCCCTCGTCACTTCCGGCCAGGAACAGCTGAGCAGCGCAGCAGTGCGCATGCTCAAAGGGCCAGATACCTAAAGGGACGACAGAGGAGCTGACTAGTGCGCATGCGCACTAGTATGGAAATAGGACGGTGTACCGTGGAAAAAACCTACCCACGCGGCGGTTAAATAAAACAGCGGGGTTGCAATACGAATCATCTCCGCTCCTGTGGCTGTCACTTCCCTGCTCTCGGCAAGTAAATATAAAAGCGGCTGGCATCTCCGTGATTTATCTTTTCATACAGCCGCCGCCGCTTTTATATTTACTTGCCGAGAGCAGGGAAGTGAGAGGCACAGGAGCGGAGATGATTCGTATTGCAGCACAGTTGTTTTAATGTAACAGCTGCATTCCATACAGTGCCGTGAACCGGAAGTGACGAGGGGTAGGTTTTTCTCACGGGTAGGTAATTCTCACGGAACACCGGTAGGGGCTGAGGAGAATTCAGAGACCGCGGTCGTCCTCTACAATACGGTGCCGCCTCTCCCTATCCACCATAAGACGGTCTCCCCTCCTCCTCTCCAGGCAGCACAGCACACCCAGGAGCCACCAAAGGTCATCCCAGCTGCCGCCACCGACACGGCCGGGATGGACCCCGACAGGGGACCTCTCTCCCCGCCAGCACCACCCTTCAAGACACCGCTCCTCCATGCGCTCTCCCATCTCCCGTGTCCCTCCTCACTCTCAGCGCTCGCCGGTCAGCCCACCAGGATGTAGGAGCACATGTGAGTCCCCCCACTGTCAGGTTCATTAGTTGCAGAGGAGATTGGATAACAGATGTTCCCTGATCTGCTCCTGATGTAAATGTTACAACAGTTTGCTGCAGTCATAGCTTTCTGAAGGAACAAGAACGAACCATTGTAGCAACTGGCAGAAGGAATGTGGGGGATGTTGGCATTTTTGGAGCCCTGTACAAGTGATTGGGTAGTTGGCTGTGTAAAAAAAAAAAAAAAAAATCAGATCCTAGCTTGTTTTAACTGCTTGAATAGCAGGACATTTATATATTGGTAGACAAGAGATTAAAGTGCAGTTCTACCTCAAATTTAGTTACATTCAACCCTATCTTAAAGGAAATATAAGGAAATATTAAAACGGTATTTTTATATATCTGAAAAGTCAGCAGCTATAAATACTGTATCTGCTGACTTTTTGTGAATGGTCCCGCAGCCTCCTGGGACCTGTGATGTGTCCCAGAAGGGTGCAGGCGGGGAGAAAACTTCCCTAGGTGAGCGGAAGGTACCTGCTCTCCCCCACCCAAAAAAACACAAAACAACAAAAGTGGGAGAGGAGGGGGGAAACAGGTGTTAAAGTGGTTATAAAGGCAGAATGTTGTTAACTTTACTGCATTCTATGCAGTAGGGTAAAAAAAAACTTCTGCGTGCAGCTTCCCCCCAGCTCCCCCTAAATACATACCTGAGCCAGGTCTTAATCTAGTAATGTGCACGAAAGCTGAGGCTCACTCCTCATTGCCTCAGATACAGCAGCAGGAGCCATTGGCTCCCAGTGCTGTCAATCACCGCCAGTGAGTAGGGAGCAGGGGGCAGAGCACGGGAGCAAGCATATGCACGAATGCCACCATAGCAAGCCGCTTGCTATGGGGGCATTCTGGGGTGGGGTGGAGCCCAGAGCACCAGCGGGGGACCTGAGAATAGGATCAGGACTGCTCTTTCTAAAACCACTTCTCAGAGCAGGTAAGTTTAACATGTTTGTTATTTTAATAAAATAAAAAACAAGTATTTACAATCACTTTAAAGTAGAACTTCCCTTTAAGAGTGTCAGTAAATATAAGGTATATATGGTAGAGTGCGAGTATTGCCAAAACTCTTTTCATTTTAGTTTTGAATAGATTAGGGATGTTTTAGAGTCACTTCCAAGCTTTTATATCTGCCTGCGTCTTCACTGAGTAAATTCACAGAGGTGAGGGTAAGCCAGACAATAGATGGTTTGATTTTTGCTCAATTCTCCCATCAACACAATCCATGTTGAAAAGGGAATCCCTCCCGCGGAATTATTGTGTTCTCCTGTGGGGGGGGGGGGGGGGGGCACGGGAGCCATCCCTAACTGCTAGTCAGAAACAAATATTTTTTTGGTCCCTGAGGAGAGTTTCTAGAGAAATAACAGGGCCAATCAAAGCACCTGAGGAGTGCAGAGGGTTAAAGCGTATAGTAAATTTCAGCAAAACCTCACGCAATGTCAGTTTTCTAATATATTTTCCTATGATCACATGCTACAGTCTAATACAACCCATATAAAGCGGGTAAAATAAGTTTTGAACACGTCACCATTTTTCTAGGTAAATGTATTTCTAAAGGCATTATTGACATTCAATTTTCACCACATGTTCAAGACAACCCATGCAACCATACCAACCAGACACCAGAACAAATAAGTTCAGAAATTAAGTTATGTGTAATAAAATGGACTGATACAGGGAAACTAAAATGTATTTAACCACTTTCCGACTGGCCCATGGTCAAAATACGGCTGCAAAGTGGTTGTCTAGTTCTGGGAGGGCGTACATGGACGTCCTCCCAGAATCGCGCTCCCGCCCGTCCCCTGCGGTGCACACACAGGAGTGTCCATGCTTGCCGGGTCCCGGGGACCCGACGCATCACGAATCGTGGTAAAGGGCCTATGAGAGCGGTCCTTTACCACGTGATCGCTCACGTCACAACAAACCGGAGCATGTCCGGTTCATTTCTCTCCTCTCCTCGGACGCTGTACACAGCAATCGGTACAGCGTGCAAGGAGAGGAGAGAAACTGCAGCTGTACGCCTCCTCTGCCTCAACTGTGCCCAATTAGTGCCTCATTCGTGCCCCATCAGTGCCTCATTCGTGCCCCATCAGTGCCTCAGCCGTGCCCCATCCATGCATCATTCGTTCCTCATCCATGCATCATCCATGTCACATCCGTGCCCATCCATGCCACCTCAAAGCTCATCAATGCCACATCCGTGCCCACCCATGCCACCTCAGTGCTCATCCATGCCACATCCATGCTCATCCGTGCCACATCCGTGCTCATCCATGCCTCATCTGTGCGACATCTGTGCCTGCCCATGCCGTCTCAGTGCTCATCCATGCCACATCCATGCTCATCCATCCCACATCTGTGCCTGCCCATGCCACCTCAGTGCTCATCCATCCCACATCTGTGCTCATCCATGCCACGTCAGTGCTCATCCATGCCACATCCATGCCACATCCATGCCACTTCAGTGCTCATCCGTGCCACGTCAGTGGTCATCTGTGCCACATCAATGCCATGTCAGTGCTCATCCATGCCATGTCAGTGCTCATCCATGGCACATCAGTGCACATCCGTGCCACTTCAGTGCTCATCTGTGCCACATCCATGCCACGTCAGTGCTCATCAGTGCCACATCCATGCCACTTTAGTGCTTATCCGTGCCACGTCAGTGCTCATCCATGCCACATCCATGCCATGTCAGTGCTCATCCATGCCACATCCATGCCATGTCAGTGCTCATCCATGCCACATCAGTGCTCATCCGTGCCACGTCAGTGGTCATCTGTGCCACATCAATGCCACGTCAGTGCTCATCCATGCCACGTCATTGCTCATCCGTGCCACATCAATGCCACATCAGTGCTCATCCGTTGCACATCCATGCCACGTTAGTGCTCATCCGTGCCACATCAATGCTCATCCGTGCCACATCCATGCCACGTCAGTGCTCATCTGTGCCACATCAATGCCACATCCATGCCATGTCACTGCTCATCTGTGTCACATCCATGCCATGTCAGGGTGCTCATCTGTGCCTCATCCATGCCAGGTCAGTGCTCATCAGTGCCACATCAATGCCACATCAGGGCTAATCCATGCCACATCAGTGCTCATCAGTGCCACATCCATCCCACGTCAGTGCTCATCAGTGCCACATCCATGCCACGTCAGTGCTCATCCGTGCCACGTCAGTGCTCATCAGTGCCACATCCATGCCACCTTAGTGCTCATCAGTGCCACATCCATGCCACATCAGTGCTCATCAGTGCCACATCCATTCCACGTCAGTGCCACATCCATGCCACGTCAGTGCTCATCCGGGCCACATCCATGCCATATCAGTGCCACTACAATGCTTATCAGTGCCCTACAGTGTCTCACAAAATTGTAATGGGAAGTCAGGAAATGAGGGTGCTCCTTGCATGTTGGGCCTCTGTATTTGGTCAGGCTGTGGAAAAGTGTCACACATGTGGTATCGCCATACTCAGGAGGAGTGGCAGAATGTATTTTGGGGTGTAATTTTTGCTATGTACATGCTATGTGTTAGAAATGTCTTATAAATGGACAATGTTGTGTAAAAAAAAAAAATGCGTTTTGGTTTTCTTTCCACATTTTCCAAAAACTTGTGGAAAAAAATGACATGTTCAAAAGACTCATTATGCCTCCTAGATCATGTGTTGGGGTGTTTTCTTTCCAAAATGGGGTCATTTTGTGGGTAATTCCATTGTCCAGGGGCTCCAGGACTTTCAAAAGTGTGATAAGACGTCAGAAAATTATATGTGCAATTTTTGCTTCTAGAACGCCTGACGGTGCTCCTTGGATGTTGGGCCTCTGTATGTGGTCAGGCTGTGGAAAAGTGTCACACATGTGGTATCCCCATACTCAGGAGGAGTAGCAGAATGTATTTTGGGGTGTAGTTGCAAGTATGCCTATACAGTGTGTAAGAAATGACTTTGTGATATGACCATTTTGTGAAAAATCTTTTTTTTTTTTAAATCTTAATTTTGCAAAGAATTGTGGGAAAAAATTACAACTTCAAAAAACTCACCATGCCTCTTACTAAATACCTTGGAATGTCTACTTTCCAAAAAGGGGTCATTTGGGGGGTATTTTTACTGTCCTGACTTGTTAGGGTCTCAAGAAATGAGATAGGCCGTCAGTACTTTAGGTGTGATCAATTTTCAATGATTGGTACCATAGCTTGTAGACTCTATAATCTTCACAAAGACCAAAAAATGTATTCCTATTTGGGTTATTTTTACTAAAGATATGTAGCAGTATACATTTTGGTAAAAATTTATGAAGAAAAATTACTAAATTTGCAAAATTTAAAAGCAAAACGAAGAAAAATGCATTTTTTTTCGGTCTTTTTTCATTTATAGCGCAAAAAATAAAAACCCAATTATGATTAATTACCACCAAAAGAAAGCTCTGTTTGTGTGGAAAAAAAGGATGAAAATTTCATATGGGGACAGTGTTGCATGACTGAGTAATTGTCATTCAAAATGTGAGAGCACTGAAAGCTGAAAATTGGTCTGGTTAGGAAGGGGGTTTAAGTGCCCAGTGGGTAAGTGGTTAATAATTGGTACACAATCCTTTCTTGGTATTGACAGCTTCAAGATGCTCAGGTGTGAATTTGGCCTCTTCTTCCACACAAACAGTCTTCAAATCTTAAAGATTCTGTAGGCCTCTTCTATGAGCTCTGATCTTTAGTTCTTTCCATAGACTTGAAGGTTTGGATTGAATGCGCAATAAGATAGCAGCAATCTGAGCGCATAAGAAAGATAAATGGGTGCCACATCACATATGAACTAGAAAAAATTGGTTGGACAGGCAAGGACTTTGAAGGCACCAAAATATGTTAAAAAATAACAATTTTATTATTAAATTATTAAAATAACATCAAAATATTAAAAGTAAGCCCCAAACGGAGGCATTAGTTGTTTGGTATATCAATACATTGGATGACAGATGGTATACAGAATAAACAATTGTATAATTGTCTTAATATCATATATTTTTTGAAAAATACATCACATCAAAGAAATCTCTTGAAGGGTGACAGAAGATGTCACGTACCTGATCCGAAGCCGGAGTGCAGAGAGGGCTCCCCCTTGCGGCTAGGTGCAGAGCACCCCTGGAAGTGGGACAGGGAGTGCTGTGCCCGAAGTTGCACGGGTTGCCGGTTGGGATGACCAGATGGAAGCAGGAACAAAGCTTGTTGTAAAGTTCCAAGCAGGTCCGGAACACTTTGGCAAGCCAGGCAGTAGCAGGATGCAAACAGGAACAGACTGGGAGTATGCTGTAGAGAAGTCAAGAGCCAAGCCGAGGTCAAGTATAGGAGCAGACAGCAGGAAACCAGGAGTAAGCCAAGGGGTCAGGAGCCAGGAGAAACAACGTCATGCAGTCCGGGTCGGCAACAGGGTATCACGATCAGCAGGTTACAAGGCACAGGGAACACGGGAGGCTGTTGATCATCCAGCAACTTGTTGTTGAGATTGCTGGCTTTAAATAGGCCGTTTAGCGCCAAGCGCCCTTAAGCACTTGCGTATGCGCGTGCGCATTGGCGCACGCACATTTCGGACTGCGTTCGCCCGTGATTGGGTGCGCATGCGCGTTCACGCCAATGCGCGAATTCGCTGATTAGCAATGACGTTGGTAGTGCCCTGACAGAAGATGAGGCTGCCATCCGTCAAGATCGATTGATGTTGTATTCGAACAGTCAGTAGATTATACAATCATATTGTTCGACATGTTTCGCTACAATAGCTTCATCAGGAGCTAATGATAAGATATTCTGTATAGTACTGTGATTTTGTAGAGGGGCTTATTGCCAACAGTATAGAACTAACGAGGAAGGGGACATGAACATATGCAGGAGCGGAACAGATAAGCAAAAATGTAAGACTTTATCCTTATAGAGAATTGCATTTTGGGTTGATTAAATGCATATCAGAGTCATCCGGTCACATGGGATGGGATGCAAAAGAAAGGATAAGTAACATACAGCATGTGTGTCTGTATGAGTACTAAGGGCGCTAAAACAGCTCCTGCAATAATCAAACATGGTGGCAGTTCCCCATCCAGGGAAGGTGTTTGATTATTGCAGGAGCTGTTTTAGCGCCCTTAGTACTCATACAGACACACATGCTGTATGTTACTTATCCTTTCTTTTGCATCCCATCTCCCGCTCCTGCATATGTTCATGTCACCTTCCTCGTTAGTTCTATACTGTTGGCAATAAGCCGCTCTACAAAATCACAGTACTATACTGAATATCTTATCATTAGCTCCCGATGAAGCTATTGTAGCGAAACATGTCGAACAATATGATTGTATAATCTACTGACTGTTCGAATACAACATCAATCGATCTTGACGGACGGCAGCCTCATCTTCTGTCACCCTTCATGAGATTCCTTTGATGTGATGTATTTTTTTTAAAAATGTATGATATTAAGACAATTATACAATTGTTTATTCTGTATACCATCTGTCATCCTTTCCATAGACTTTATATTGGATTCAAGTCAGGTGATTGGTTGGGCCATTCTAGCAGCTTTATTTTTTTTTCTTTGAAAGCAATTAAGAGTTTCCTTGGCTTTGTGTTTGGGATCATTTTCTTGCTGATATGTCCACCCTCTTTCATTTTCATCATCCTGGTAGATGGCAGCAGATTTTTATCAAGAATTTTTTGGTACATTTTTCCATTTATCCTTCCTTGAATGATATGATGTTTGCCAGTATCGTATGCTGAAAAACAGCCTCACACTATGATGTTCCCTCCTCCAAACTTCACTGTTGGTATGGGGGTGTTTTTGGGGTGATGTGCAGTGCCATCTGACCTCCAAACACGGTGTGTATTATGGCATCCAGAGAGTTCAGCTTTGGTCTCACCTGAACAGACTATATTCTCCCAGTATTTCACAGGCTTGTCTAAATGTTGTGCAGCAAATTTAAAGGTCAATAAAGACATGGATGGGCGAGTTTGAGGTGGAGGAACTTGACTGGCCTGCACAGAGTCCTGACCTCAACCTGATAGAATACCATTGGGATGAATTAGAGTGGAGACTGCGAGCCAGGCCTTCTTGTCTAACATCAATGCCTGACCTCACAAATACGCTTCTGGAAGAATGGTCAAACATTCCCATAGACATACTCCTAAACCTTGTGGACAGCCTTTCCAGAACAGTTGAAGCTGTTATAGCAAAGGGTTGGCCAACTCAATATTGAACCCTACGGACTAAGACTGGGATGCCATTACATTTCTTGTGTGTGTGTAAAGGCAGGCGCCCCAATGCTTTTGACAATATAGTGTATTTTGCAACTCTTCCTGAAAGGAGAAGAGACTTGGTTCACTAATTAGTAAGTGACCATGTATAATGCCAAACAGTAAAAACATATCAATATTCCAGAATATTGGCGTGATCCCCTCAGCGGACACCTCAGCTAGCAGAGTCACAAGAACCTGTTCTTTTTGTGTGTAGGTGTACATGTAGCACCTAGCTTCACAGCCAAACAAATATCCCGCTTGTGTCAAAAAGTGCCACCACGTATAAAATCCAGATGGAATCCCAAATCTTCCTGGATTTGTGATTCCATCTGGACCTTATAGAATTATCTTTTAAGCTGTTTTATGGATGACCTTTGTGCTCCTTCTGTAAGGGGGGCAGTGTTCCTACTGGCCACAAATGCAAGGGTCATTAACTAATAGTTAATATGTAAACACATACATGGGTGTAAATCCCTGGATGCACATAAACTGCATTCAAGGATTTAGACCTGTGCATGTGTTTATGCAATACCTGCATACAGCCATTCAATGCGTACAGTACGTACAGCCATTCTGCAAACAGTGGCTTCTGATAAAGTATACCTAATATAATATAATTATATATAGTATAATTGTTTCTCCCTGTTAATTATCAGTAATGTGCACTCTGTATAGAATAAAGTATAATTTTGTTCTTTTTCCTCCCCATCCCTTTTTTGATTACATGAATGTTAATGATATTACCAGTATTGAGAATACAGACTTAAGAAAAAAAGTTTGGGGGAGTGTTTTTTTGTATACGAAATATGGGGTCCTTGATCAGACATTGCAAATCGACCCTTTTAGTATTACTGGCAAAAGTGTACCTGTAACAAAATGGACAAGGTTTTAAACATTTCAAATAATGTTAAGAACTATTTCAGGAGGTAAGACATGCAGTTTTGCTGCAATATTTAATTCAATCTGTAGATGGCACAAGTAGTCTTTTTTGCACACAGCCCTACATAATGTACAAGATGAAAGGTCAGTTATTCAATAAAAATGATACAACTCATTTGCATACTGTATCCAATTCTAATATAAAGATAATAGGAGGAGTGGAGTCAGAGAAATGGGCAATCACATGGAGTTAGTGTGTAGAAAAAAGTCGGGAGGCATTGACCGTCTTTTATTTATTTTTAATTTAATTATTTTATTTCAAACTTTAACACAGTACAAGCATAGTAGACTGTGTCAGGGCACACAGTTTACAGAAGCAATTACCATATAGTTACAATTGAATATTCCAAAGTATGATCTAGTTTTAAAGTGTATTTCCACTTTTGCAATTAAATTGGGATATCACCTACTTTATATTTGTTACAGTAAGGGAAAAAAGTATTTGATCCCCTGCTGATTTTGTACATTTGCCCACTGACAAAGAAAAGATTAGTCTATAAGTTTAATGGTAGGTTTATTTTAACAGTGAGAGACAGAATAACAGAATAACAACAAAAAATCCAGAAAAAATGCATTTAAAAAAAGTTATAAATTCATTTGCATTTTAATGAGTGGAATAAGTATCTGATCCTCTATCAATCAGCAAGATTTCTGGCTCCCAGGTGTCTTCTATATAGGTAACGAGCTGAGATTAGGAGCACTCTCTTAACGGCAGCTTGGTAAGAGAGTGACATATGGTGCGATTATTCGCAAATAGAAGAAACACCGAACTCCAGACAGATATTGACGGACCGCCCGCCGCAGTTTTAATGTCTGTATTTTTATGTTAAATACTGGTGTTATGGCAGCAGATAGCTGCCATAACCCCAGTATTTCCTTACACGTTGAACGGTCCGCTTTCCCATAAAAGTGATCCCAGCGGCGATGGGATCACTTTTATGGGCGGCGGGAGTGGTGCCCCCCGGTCGTTTCCCCTCCTTAACGGAGCCGTCAGTAGCAGGGAAAGCGATTTGGTCCGTTGCAGTCCCAGGCAGGAAGTCGAGTGAGGGCAAGATGGCCCCCACTTGACTCTATGGCCTTGGAGGACCAGAGTAATGTCATAAGTTGCTTCCGCCCAACGGCCTTAAATGGCCCATTTTTTTTCTTGCTGAAAAAAATGAAATCATTTTTTGCTTTAGATGTGAGATCTGAGGTCTTTTTGACCCCAGATCTCACATTAAAGAGGACCTGTCCTGCTTTTTTCTATTACAAGGGATGTTTACATTCCTTGTAATAGGAATAAAAGTAATCCAAAATTTTTTTTTTTCTTAAAGGAACAGCCTAAAAATAAGAGGTAAAATAAAAAAAAAAAATTTAAAGCGCCCCGTCCCTCCAAGTTCGCGTGCAGAAGCGAGCGTATACGCAAGTCGTGCCCACATATGTAAACTGTGTTCAAACCACACATGTGAGGTATCACCGTAATCATTAGAGCGAGAGCAATAATTCTAGCTCTAGACCTTCTCTGTAACTCTAACTCTAAACTGGTATCCTGTAGAATTTTTTAAAGCGTCGCCTACGGAGATTTTTAAGTACCAATGTTTGTCACCATTCCACAAGCATGCGCAATTTTGAAGCATGACATTTGGGAACTTATTTACTCGGCGTAACATTATCTTTCACATCATAGAAGAAAAATTGCACTAACTTTACTGTTTTCTTATGTTTTAATTTAAAAAAGTTTGTAAGACCGCTGTGCAAATACGGTGTGACATAAAGTATTGCAACCATCTCCATTTTATTCTCTAGGATCTCTGCTAAAAAATAAAAAGAAACATATATATATATATATATATTTATTGACAGACAGACAGACAGATAGATAATGTTTGGGGGTAAGTAATTTTCTAGCAAAAAATACTAATTTTAACTTGTAAACAACAAGTGTCAGAAATAGGCCTGGTCCTTAAGTGGTTAAAAGAATTATTCATTTTTATCTCATTGGGTGGACCCTTACACAATATGTTTGTTCATAAGCTGAAAGGAGAACGTACATTTAGATTGTAACATGCAGCTCAACCATAAGTGGACTGAAATACAATTTTTAAAAGGTTGATAATTTACTGTACCAGGAGGGATGTGTTTCTTCCTGACACCTTTCCTGTTTCATTCTGTATTAGAATTGTGTTTTCTACTGTTCAGATGAGTGCAGTTTTCCTCCTAGCACCGACCGAATTAACGAAATCAAGCAGTAATCAGTTTTCTCATCAGCCCCATGCTGATTGCTGCTGGGAACTGTACACAGTCATTGGTCATAGCCATCATACAGTTCACTTCCTCAATGTTTACCTCCTTGTTATATGTCTGATTACAGACTGGCATCCCAGACATCCCAACCTGCAAAAACTCATTTCAGGGAGGTGTCAAACTCATTTCAGGAAGGTGGCACTCTGCGCCCCCCCCCCCCCGCCCCAATTTAACACAACTAGAGGATGATCAAATGAAATGGAATCAGTATACAGAGGTTTACTTATTCTGAGAGATAATAAAGGAACACTCTAACCACCATGACCACTTTAGTGATTTGAAGTGGTCATGGTGGTAGGAGTCAGAAACACTGCACATGCTGGGATACCTAGAATTATGCTTTACTGCAGGCTGGTACTGCTGGCGGGTACTGCTGGCTGATACTGTTGGTGGGTACTACTGGAGGGTACTGCTGGTGGTTACTGGCTGGTACTGCTGGTGGTTACTGCTAGTGGTTACTGCTGGCTGGTACTGCTGGTGGTTACTGCTGGTGGGTACTGTGACGGATGCGGGTATCAGATCCCTGTCCTTCTCACTAACTTGTGACAAAGGATCAGCCAATCTCAAACTCCGCTGTCACTTATGTAACAATGCCACTCTCAGCTGCACCCTGCACAAAGTTTTTCCAGCTTGTGGGACCACAATCTAGGTGCCAGCAGGCTGAGAGCGATTGTCACTGGGCTTAAGCAATTAACCCTTTCAATGCCACCACCTCCGTTTTGTCCGAGCGGGAGGAAGCTTGTAACTCTAGCAATACTAATTATGATTTTAGAATAATCGTCTGTAACACACACTATCACCACAGACAGGTATGTTCAATTTATTCTATACAGTAGCACTCTTCAAGAGACAGGTTCTTTGTTAGCTTGCATTAAGAGCTGAGGGACAAGGTTAACACTTTTCAAAATAAGGTTTCAATAATGAAAAGGTCAAAGTTGGTGCAAATAAAATATTTACAGAAGGTGTTTCAAAGAAATAGAGACAAAATTCAGCAACAGAAAAATAAGGTAGAAATGTGGAGGAAGAATATTTGCAGTCAATGTCCTGGGTGTTATCAAAGTTCAGTTGATGAGCCTGGTGTGATCGGTTCTCAAACTTGATAGATGTTCCGGCTTTGATGTTACCATGAGAACTGATCACTGGTTAGGGGTCTCCCTCTTTCTCTGGGATCAAAGGGGTGTTGACAGATGCCCCTAACCAATAAAATGGAGTGTCCATGGGCTGTCCATGGGCTCCTCTTTGGACAGTTTTATACCACTATTCATATCCTCCAGCATGTACTGGTTACATTCTTTAAACTGATAGTTTATCGTTCAGCATGTAATTTCGCCTCCAGGGATACTAGACACTGAATATCTCAGATAAACTTGTCACCCAGGGAATATCTGACAGCTATCTTCCCTTCTATGTCACAGATCAGCTGCGGAGCTGATCTGTGTCTTACTGTTTGCATACATTTTTTAACTTTTGCTGCTGTAGGTCTGCTGACCCCTGTGGTTCCACAAGCTTATGCTCTGCTCTTGCTGCACTTACTTAGCAGCTATGGGTGTCGCCCACTTCACCTGATGGTTAATATAACTTCCTTCCAGCTACTTCCTGTCCAGCCTCCCATGTGTCTCCCTATTTAAATCCCACTCAGACCAGTTTCTGGTTGCTTGAGCAACACTTGTTCCTGAGCCCCTTCTGTGCAATCATTCCTAACCGGACTTCTCGTGGACTTATCTCTTGTGTTCCGACTCAGCTAGTTCTCCTGATTAACTTTGTCTGCTACCCACCCAGACCCCTACTCGTTATCTGTCTCTCCTTTTGCTCCACCCATCCATCCATCCATCCGTGCCTGCACTGTGTATTTGGGAACTCTCCCCGGGGGTCGTGACATGGGGTCAGCACGCAGCTAAGTCAAAACTCCCATGAGGGGGTCCCTGGCAGAACACCGGCTGGCCCTTAGATTCCACGCCCCAGAGGATCCCGTGTTACCTGTTTGCCAGTGGGCTCACACCTGTAGAATCGTGACAGTTTGCTCAAGCCATGAGCTCCACAGAGAGTCTGTCACCGGCCGCAGACCAAATGCAACACCTAGCTCAGAGACTAAACTCCCAGCAGGCTAATCAAGTGTGAATAATGCTGTTTTTACAGGATTTTACCTCCTGCTTGGATCGTCTGCAAGCTGCTGTAACCTCGTCTTCTTCAGTCCCTGCTCATCGGCTCCAGTGTTACCTGCAACACCTGGAAATTCCTGCCTGCGTCTGCCACCTCCATCTAATTTTTCTGGTGACCCTAAGGCTTGTAGTAGCTTCATTAATCAGTGTTCCATCCGTTTTGTACTTTCCAGCCACCATTTTCTAGCAAATCGCACCAAAGTGGCATATGTAATATCCCTCCTTTCTGGTGATGCCCTTGCTTGGGCCTCCCCTCTCTAGGAAGGACAAGATCCTTTTACCTCCAGCCTCCTTTTATGAGCCTGGCAGAGCGTCTTCTGCTGCTGGGGCCCTCCTTCTTCTTTGTCAGCAAGGAATGACAGTCGGCCAATACGCAGTTTAATTCCGCACGCTGACCGCGGAACTCACATGGAATAATAAGGCTCTTACTGCTACTTTCTGGCAAGGCCTATCTGAGCATGTAAAGGATAAACTCGCTGGACGCACCGTTCCTACCACGCTCGATGATTTGATTGCATTGAGCATTTAAATAGACATACGCTTCCAGGAATAGGCCCTGGAAAGATCCAGATCAACTCGTCCTCCTTCTGGCCGTCCAACACAAGTTTCCCAAAAACCTATGTAATCCTCTCAATCTCCAACCTCTCAAACCTCGGAAGAACCTACTGTATACAGCTCGGGCGAACTCACCTCACTCCAGAGGAACGCACCAGTCGCTTTGGTTTGGGCTTGTGCCTTTACTGTGGCGTAAACAGTCATCTTTTGAACTCCTGTCCAGCTAATCCGGGAAACTCCAGGGTCTAGGTCACGCTGAGGGAGGTGATCAACACAGCTTTCCTCGTTTCACCCTATCCATGTCTATCCATTGGGCTCAAGATGCTTATCAACTCTCTGCATATGTGGACTCTGGAGCAGCCAGAAACTTAATTGAGCAATCCTTGGCCTCCGAGTTGGGCATTTCCTTAGTTGCCCTGACTTTACCCCTCTCCGTGACCGCAGTAGATGGCTCCTTCTTGCCAATTGGCCCCATCCGGTTTCAAACTCCTCCTATTGCATTACACAAATGGGTTTTGAATGGTGAGGAAACTTCTTTCCTAATTCTGCCTAAATCCTTCAGTCCCATCATTCTGGGCCTCCCGTGGTTGCAGAAACACTCACCGCATCTAGATTGAAACTCTGGACAAGTATTGGCTTGGGGGTCTCAGTGTCATGAACAATGTGTGTCCAAGGTACTACCACCTCTTTCCGTCCCTCTGGCTGAAACCTCCACAGCTCCCATTTCGCCTTCTCAATACCAGTCCCTCCATGATGTTTTTTGTAAAACGTCCGCTGATCGCCTTCCTCCTCACAGAGACTATGACTGTTCCATTGATCTAAAAAGTGTAAGAGTGTCAGCGCTGCTGTGTATGCAATTCAGAAAATATATCAATAAATGAACAATCATCAAATGACCTACATTATTATAAAGTGCTCAGGGCAAACAGTGCAGATTTTATATAGTGATATCCAGTCTTTCAACGTAATTAAAAATAAATATAACTGCCCTCCAAAATCAATATATAATGTGCAAATGGTGCCGGAAAAGTGCTTCAGTGCTCCAATCACAAAATAGTACTCATGCTCCCCTTCATCTTTCCTACTCACCAGAACACTATGAAGTAATGGCCTGTATAATACCAATGACTGTGTGGGGCTGACGTGCCTTCCCCAGGTTAAACTTACATCCAAAGCCTGTGTCCAAAGCACTGTATACGTATAGGAAAGCGAACGGCTGCTGAGTGTAAACGCTGAACAAGTTTCTCCTCAGTGACATGTAGAAATAAAGCCTGCCATGGTGAAGTATATCAAGCAAACTTTATTGGTAAAAAAATATCCACGTACATTTAAAATAAAAACGATCAACTAGCTCCGGCGCGGTGGTTCCTGCTTCCCGCAGCGTGCATTCCACCGGCCGGATATGACGTTTTTTTTTTGTGGAAAAAAAAAGACGGTTCACTCGTCCATGCATCGATTACAGAGGCCTTAATGCCATCACCATGAAGACCCGATACTCTCGCAGCATGTACCGAACCGTCAATAGTTCTTCCGTGTGACCCACGCCAACAAGCCTGCCTCGTTGGCGTGGGTCACACGGAAGAACTATTGACGGTTCGGTACATGCTGGTACACCCGCCTCCCCAAAATAGGATGCTGTGATGGTGTGTTATACCTGCCTGAAGCCATCTATATACTGCAGATAGGATGTAATCATCGCATACCCCTGTCTGTATATACATATATAATAAAAAAATTACTTGATTCGATCCATCTGAGTGAGAAGGAACCTGCAATAGGACATTGGAAATGCTGCCAATAGAGTATTGATTATTGGATTTTCCGGATGTCTAAATGTAGTAATGGATTTCTCCGCTACCTGGTTATAACGGGCTGTGACCCTGTATAGTATATAAACCGGCTTCCTGACATTGATTAAGTTGTTGGATATCTATCCATAGACACACATGAGAACAGATATGAATTTTGGATGCTATAATTGAGTAGTGAGTCACAGATGCTTCTCTGCCCTAAGTGTTGCCATAATCTGCCACCTCCTGAGTCATTAAAAAGGAAATACCGGTCTGTCATGGTCTCTCTGGCCCTGAGGAAGCCTTGAGCGAAACGCGTTAGCTTGCTGGGGACCTACATTGACCGCGCTCCACCTGAGACCTACCTTCCATCCTACACAGGCTTTGGTTTTTCCCTTCTGGGATGTATTTCTATTCTAATGATGCACATTGTCACTTTATTTGATTTTATATAGCGCTGTATACATATTTGTCTATAGTTCATTTCTCCCGTTAGTGAAGGAGGTTCTATATAGCTGCTGTATTTTCTTTATGTGTCCCAAATTATTGGGTCTTAACACTATACCACTTTATATTTAATTGCGCTGATTTACCTTTTTGCACAACTTTCTATTCTAATGACTCGTATTAATTGGTTTTATAATTCTTTTCTATCTGTTATGTCTTTGCTAACATGTGCGTGATCGCCCATGTTTTTTACTTGCAATTTAATAAAATGTGAATTGTTTTTTATATATTGGTTTTGGTGTGATCCTTCTCCTCCCACTGGCCCGCAAAGCCCCATTCTTTTCTGTCCTTCTATTTTGTATAACAATTAGGGGTAAGGGCCTTCTTACACGGTACCCTTTTTTTCTATGTATGTATATATATATATATATATAAATACAGTGCCTTGTGAAAGTATTCTGCCCCCTTTAACTTTGCAACCTTTTGCCACATTTCAGGCTTCAAACATAAAGATATAAAACTGTAATTTTTTGTGCAGAATCAACAACAAGTGAGACACAATCATGAAGTGGAACGAAATTTATTGGATATTTCAAACTTTGTTAACAAATAAAAAACTGAAATATTGGGCGTGCAAAATTATTCAGCCCCTTTACTTTCAGTGCAGCAAACTCTCTCCAGAAGTTCAGTGAGGATCTCTGAATGATCCAAGGTTGACCTAAATGACTAATGATGATATATAGAATCCACCTGTGTGTAATCAAGTCTCCGTATAAATGCACCTGCACTGTGATAGTCTCAGAGGTCCGTTTAAAGCACAGAGAGCATCATGAAGAACAAGGAACACACCAGGCAGGTCCGAGATACTGTTGTGGAGAAGTTTAAAGCCAGATTTGGATACAAAAAGATTTCCCAAGCTTTAAACACCCCAAGGAGCACTGTGCAAGCGATAATATTGAAATGGAAGGAGTATCAAACCACTGCAAATCTACGAAGACCTGGCCGTCCCTCTAAACTTTCTGCTCATACAAGGAGAAGACTGATCAGAGATGCAGCCAAGAGGCCCATGATCACTCTGGATGAACTGCAGAGATCTACAGCTGAGGTGGGAGACTCTGTCCATAGGACAACAATCAGTCGTATACTGCACAAATCTGGCCTTTATGAAAGAGTGGCAAGAAGAAAGACATTTCTTAAAGATATCCATAAAAAGTGTCATTTAAATTTTGCCACAAGCCACCTGGGGGACACACCAAACATGTGGAAGAAGGTGCTCTGGTCAGATGAAACCAAAATCGAACTTTTTGGCAACAATGCAAAACATTATGTTTGGCGTAAAAGCAACACAGCTCATCACCCTGAACACACCATCCCCACTGTCAAACATGGTGGTGGCAGCATCATGGTTTGGGCCTGCTTTTCTTCAGCAGGGACAGGGAAGATGGTTAAAATTGATGGGAAGATGGATGGAGCCAAATACAGGACCATTCTGGAAGAAAACCTGATGGAGTCTGCAAAAGACCTGAGACTGGGACGGAGATTTGTCTTCCGAAAAGACAATGATCCAAAACATGAAGCAAAATCTACAATGTAATGGTTCACAAATAAACATATCCAGGTGTTAGAATGGCCAAGTCAAAGTCCAGACCTGAATCCAATCGAGAATCTGTGGAAAGAACTGAAAACTGCTGTTCACAAACGCTCTCCATCCAACCTCACTGAGCTCGAGCTGTTTTGCAAGGAGGAATGGGCAAAAATTTCAGTCTCTCGATGTGCAAAACTGATAGAGACATGCCCCAAGCGACTCACAGATGTAATCGCAGCAAAAGGTGGCGCTACAAAGTATTAACTTAAGGGGGCTGAATAATTTTGCACGCCCAATTTTTCAGTTTTTTATTTGTTAAAAAAGTTTGAAATATCCAATAAATTTCGTTCCACTTCATGATTGTGTCCCACTTGTTGTTGATTCTTCACAAAAAATTACAGTTTTAAATCTTTATGTTTGAAGCCTGAAATGTGGCAAAAGGTCGCAAAGTTCAAGGGGGCCGAATACTTTCGCAAGGCACTGTATATACACATAAAAATAAGAGAAAAATATATGTGTGTGTGTGTATATATGTATACATACACACACACATATATATATATATATATATATATATATATATATATATATATATATATATACATAAATCATTGTTAAATACATTTGTGTATATATATATATACAGTGGGTACGGAAAGTATTCAGACCCCCTTAAATTTTTCACTCTTTGTTATATTGCAGCCATTTGCTAAAATCATTTAAGTTCATTCTTCTTCCTAATGAATGTACACATAGCACCCCATACTGACAAAAAACACAGAATTGTTGACATTGTTGCAGATTTATTAAAAAAGAAAAACTGAAATATCACATGGTCCTAAGTATTCAGACCCTTTGCTGTGACACTCATATATCCTTGAGATGGTTCTACACCTTCATTTGAGTCCAGCTGTGTTTGAATATACTGATTGGACTTGATTAGGAAAGCCACACACCTGTCTATATAAGACCTTCCAGATCACAATGCATGTCAGAGCAAATGAGAATCATGAGGTCAAAGGAACTGCCTGAAGAGCTCAGAGACAGAATTGTGGCAAGGCACAGATCTGGCCAAGGTTACAAAAAGATTTCTCCTGCACTTAAGGTTCCTAAGAGCACAGTGGCCTCCATAATCCTCAAATGGAAGACGATTGGGACGACCAGAACCCTTCCTAGAGCTGGCCGTCCGGCCAAACTGAGCTATCAGGGGAGAAGAGCCTTGGTGAGAGAGGTAAAGAAGAACCCAAAGATCACTGTGGCTGAGCTCCAGAGATGCAGTCAGGAGATGGGAGAAAGTTGTAGAAAGTCAACCATCACTGCAGCCCTCCACCAGTCGGGGCTTTATGGCAGAGTGGCCCGACGGAAGCCTCTCCTCAGTGTAAGACACATGAAAGCCCGCATGGAGTTTGCTAAATAACACCTGAAGGACTCCAAGATGGTGAGAAATAAGATTCTCTGGTCTGATGAGACCAAAATAGAACTTTTCGGCCTTAATTCTAAGCGGTATGTGTGGAGAAAACCAGGCACTGCTCATCACCTGTCCAATACAGTCCCAACAGTGAAGCATGGTGGTGGCAGCATCATGCTGTGGGGGTGTTTTTCAGCTGCAGGGACAGGATGACTGGTTGCAATCGAGGGAAAGATGAATGCGGCCAAGTACAGGGATATCCTGGATAAAAACCTTCTCCAGAGTGCTCTGGACCTCAGACTGGGCCGAAGGTTTACCTTCCAACAAGACAATGACCCTAAGCACACAGCTAAAATAACGAAGGAGTGGCTTCACAACAACTCCGTGACTGTTTTTGAATGGCCCAGCCAGAGCCCTGACTTAAACCCAATTGAGCATCTCTGGAGAGACCTAAAAATGGCTGTCCACCAACGTTTACCATCCAACCTGACAGAACTGGAGAGGATCTGCAAGGAGGAATGGCAGAGGATCCCCAAATCCAGGTATTGAAAGACTTGTTGCATCTTTCCCAAAAAGACTCCTGGCTGTATTAGATCAAAAGGGGGCTTCTACTAAATACTGAGCAAAGGGTCTGAATACTTAGGACCATGTGATATTTCAGTTTTTCTTTTTTAATAAATCTGCAACAATGTCAACAATTCTGTGTTTTTCTGTCAGTATGAGGTGCTATGTGTACATTCATGAGGAAGAAGAATGAACCTAAATGATTTTAGAAAATGGCAGCAATATAACAAAGAGTGAAAAATTTAAGGGGGTCTGAATACTTTCCGTACCCACTGTATATATATATGTGTGTGTGTATATATATATACATATATGTGTGTGTGTGTGTGTGTATATATATATATGTGTGTATGTATACATATATGTGTATATATGTGTGTGTGTGTATATATATATATGTATATATATGTAAAAAATTCCTCAGTCTTACGCCTATACTGTGAATTAGTCTCCGCGCTCCAGGAAGCACCAGCACACCGGCTGGTAAAAGTTAAAACCAATGTAGCAGCTACTTAAACAAATATGCAGTATATTTGGTGATAAATAAACAAAGAATAATAGTAGCGCTTGAAACAGTGTTAAAAAGGACTCTAAAATAAACCATAAAGAGTCCCCCAAGATGTCACTCTGGTAAGTGTTGAACTCCTCCCAGCATATGGAGAATAGTCCTGTAAAGTTATTCAATGTTGGTGCATCAGAACATCCATCCCCTGAGAATCCGAAACTCCAACAATTCACAAACCGCAAATCATTCGTGTAGTTCAACAGGGTCACCAGTATTCCACCACCAAGTGCAGGGGGGCAATAAGAAATGGCCACTCACCAGATCACGTTGCTCACTTACTCTCATAAGTGAGCACACCTCGCATATAATCAATGCCCACGAGTAGAGATCAGCAAGGGTTAAATCCAAGATTGGTTCAGTGGTTCTCTTCCTCTCATGCTCATCAAAATAGAACAGAACTTTTCTTCCTTCAACCTCATGCGTTTAAGACCAATCTGTTTGTTGAGGAGCAATGGTTCAGGCAGCAAGGAGGCATTCAAAATAGTGACCGCTATGAGGTTGAAGGAAGAAAAGTTCTGTTCTATTTTGATGAGCATGAGAGGAAGAGAACCACTGAACCAATCTTGGATTTAACCCTTGCTGATCTCTACTCGTGGGCATTGATTATATGCGAGGTGTGCTCACTTATGAGAGTAAGTGAGCAACGTGATCTGGTGAGTGGCCATTTCTTATTGCCCCCCTGCACTTGGTGGTGGAATACTGGTGACCCTGTTGAACTACACGAATGATTTGCGGTTTGTGAATTGTTGGAGTTTCGGATTCTCAGGGGATGGATGTTCTGATGCACCAACATTGAATAACTTTACAGGACTATTCTCCATATGCTGGGAGGAGTTCAACACTTACCAGAGTGACATCTTGGGGGACTCTTTATGGTTTATTTTAGAGTCCTTTTTAACACTGTTTCAAGCGCTACTATTATTCTTTGTTTATATATGTATATATATATATATATATATATATATATATACACACATATATACACATATATGTATACATACACACACATATATATATATATATATATATATACATATATATACACACACCACACACATATATATATATATACATATAAATGTATTTAACAATGATTATACATTCTTGTCTATAGCATAGAGTGTGTAATGCTTCATTTTCTTTCATGACATAGGAGAATTTGGATACGTCATCGATCTGGTGTCTGGTGGAATCATGTCCTAACCAACTGGACAGATGAATGGTGCAAGAATTTTATGATGAAGAGGACCACATTCATACAGCTATGTGATATCCTCAGGCCACATCTGGAAAGACATATCACCAGATTTAGAAGACCATTGTCTGTGGAACAGCAAGTTGCAATATGTATTTGGAGCCTGGCTACAAACCTGGTATCCAGGCCAATTTCAAATTTATTTGGGATTGGAGTGTCCACTGCTTGTATGGTAACAAAATATGTTACATCAGTCATTGTACAGGAATTGCTCCAAGTGTACATCAAAACACCTTGCTGTCTTTAACCACAGGCTAAGTAAAGCACGGATGACTGTCGAGGGGGCTTTTGGTCATCTCAAGGGAAGATGGCGGTGCTTGATGAAAAGGTACAACTGTAACATCCAAAACATTAATACTACCATCACAGCGTGTTGTGTTCTTCACAATTTTTGTGAAATTCATAATGAGGACTATGATGAAGAAAATTGTGCAGTAAATGAGTCCAGCGAATCAAATGCCCTTGAGTCAAACAACACTGCCAACTCAATTAGAGATGCCCTATGTTCTTATTTTTCAAGTTTATAATTGTGGGTTAATTGTTTTTTTTTTTACAAAAAAAAACATACCCGTTATGTGAGATAGAAATGTAATGTGAATTGTTTTCTTTATTTGACAACTCATATAGCTGTTTTGTATTACAACTTATCAGTCAATAAAAAATGAGATACAAGAAACTGTTAAAAACGTTAATTGAAAGTGCAATAAGCAGTCTTGCTTTACTATTTTAATCAAGAATAAACTTGAACTCTGAAGGCACATCCATTGAGCCTATTATCAAAACATTACAAACATGTTCTGGGAAGAGCAATCTTCCATATAAAAAGTAAAAGGATAAATAAAATAAAATAAAATATAAATTAACAATGTCAGTTCTACAAAAAGTGCTTCAGATGCTCTCTTACGTATCATGTAAACAAAAACATAAAAGTTCCGGAAAAAATCGTACATACAGTATTGTTTTGAGAACTGTGAATCACCCTTAACCAGAGGTGTCCAACCTGAGTCCCTTCAGATGTTGCAGGACTACATCTCCCATACTACTGGCTGGCAAGGGAGAATGGGAGATGTAGTCCTCTAACATCTGGAGGGCCGCAGGTTGGACAACCCTGCGGCTTAAACCGATAAGATCAAACAATCTCTTATAACTCTTGATAGGATGGAGATGGGCTGTCTCTTGTCTCAGTGTAGTAGGGCACTTCAAACCTAGAGTGCTGTTGAGTAGGGTTGAGCGGACACCTAGATGTCCGTGTTCGACGGGTTCGGCCGAACTTTAAAAAAAAGTCCGGGTCCGTGTCCCGGACTTTTACCGAACTTTTCCCGGACACCGAACCCCATTGAAGTCAATGGGGACCCGAACTTTAAGGCACTAAAATGGCTCTAAAACACCAAAGGAAAGGGCTAGAGTGCTGCAAATGGCAGCAAAACGTAATTAAGAGCATGGCAAGTGCTCTGCAAACAAATGTGGATAGGGAAATAACTTAAAACAACAAAAAAAAACAGAAAAATAAAACAATGTTCTTCTTCATCTCTGAAGGACGAGGCCCATATGGAGTAGGAGGGAGGTTGAGGTGGTGGTGGATGTGGCGGTGACATAGGCGTGCGCACAGGGTGTGCTGGGTGTGCCTGGGCACACCCTAATCACCTAGGGCACATAGCATTGCCAGTGAGGAGATGGGAAAGATCTCCCTGGGACCTGCTCTGCTCTATTTCTCCTTGCCTACAGGTACATGGCCCCGATACATTACTCTCCCTGCTGGCAAACACATGCATGTGTATTTCAACTTTGGGGTGCACACCTTAATGCAATAGGCTGCGCACACCTATGGGCGGTGTAGGTGGAAGCGGCGGTGGAGGAGGACCAGGGCCGGATTAACAGCATCATGGGCTTGGTGCTGAGGATTTTGAAGGGCCTTAAGGGCCGTGCCTTGCCATGCACCCAGAGGAGGAAGGGTGCAGCCATGCATGCCTAATTCAACATGGGATGCTGTCTCTGAAGCCCATAAACACATCCATGCATCGCCAACTGTCCCTCCTTGTCCGGCCTTCACGCTGTGTGGGGAGGTTCTGAGGGTGCTGCCTGGGGAAGCGAGCATAGAAGCCAGACTTCTGTGTTTACAAGTGACAGAAGAGCGGTAACAGTGAATATGGCCAACCCGGGGCCTATATAAAAGGTAGGGGCCTGGAGCTGCAGCTCCAATAGCCCCTACATTAATCTGGCCCTGAGGAGGAGGACGAGGTAGCCAACACTGCTTCTTTTCAAAAATTTTAAATGAGGGTACACCCCAAAAGAGTGAGAAAGAGCAAAAATGGAACAATGGGTGGGTAAGGTCGGTATCCATTGCTATTCTGCATAAGGTACGGAAAAGTCCAGTGGGATCCATGCCTGGTTCATTTTAATGAACGTGAGCTTGTCCACATTGTCTCTGGACAGGCGGCTGCGCTTGTCTGTTATAACGCCCCCAGCCGTGCTAAATACCCATTCAGATAATACACTGGCTGCAGGGCACGCCAGCACCTCCAAGGCGTAAAGGGCAAGCTCAGGCCATGTGCCCAATTTGGAGACCCAGAAGTTGAAGGGGGCAGACCCGTCATTCACTACATGTAGGCGTGTGCACACATACTGCTCCACCATGTTGGTAAAATGCTGCCTCCTGCTAAGACGTTCCATCTGAGCTGCTGGTGCTGCTGTTTGTTGTGGCGTGCTGACAAAGCTTTTCCACATTTCGGCCATGCTAACCCTGCCTTCTGAGGTGCTGGCGGTGCCCTGGTTGCGTTGGCGACCTCCTCCTCCTCCTCCTCTGCCTTGTGCTTCCACTGTGGCCCCACTGTCAGATGGGAATGCCAGCAGCATGGCGTCTATCAGCGTGCGCTTGTACTCGCGCATCTTGCGATCGCGCTCCAGTGAGTGAATTAAGGACGGTACGTTGTCCTTGTAACGGGGATCCAGCAGCGTGGCCACCCAGTAATCAGCACAAGTTAGAATGTGGGCAACTCGGCGGTCGTTGTGGAGACACTGCAGCATGTAATCGCTCATGTGTGCCAGGCTGCCCAGAGGCGACGAAAGGCTGTCCTCTGTGGGAGGTGTATCGTCCGTGTCCTCTGTATCCCCCCAGCCACGCACCAGTGATGGCCATGAGCTGGCCTGGGTGCCACCCTGCTGTGAACATGGTTCCATCTCCTCCTCCAGCTCCTCCTCCTCCTCATCCTCCTCATCCTCCAGAACTGTGCCCCTGCTGGACAATTGTGTCCCTGGCGTTTGTGTGTGCAGGAACCCACCCTCGGAGCCCCTTGCGAATGACTGCCCTGAAAGCCTTTGAAATGTTACCTCTTCATCCTCCTCCTCCTCCTCCTCATCCTGTGCCACATCCTCTTCCATCATCGCCCAAATTGTTTTTTCAAGGAGGCATAGAAGTGGGATAGTTAAGCTGAGAATGGCGTCATTGCCACTGGCCATGTTGGTGGAGTACCCAAAACAGCGCAACAAGGCACAATATATGCAAATGTCAAATATGCAAACTATGCCGCAATTTAATGTTTTTTACACCAAAAGGGTGTGTATTGAATAGCGGAATAGGATAAAAAACTGTGTATCTCACACGTACAAACACAGACTAGGCCCGATTAAATTTTTTCCTACCCTAAAGGGAGGATGAGGAAGAGGAGTATGGAACATGCAGCACCCTCAAATCTTCAGAAGTATGAGATGAACCCCAAAAACTTGGAAAGGTGGATCTCTCTCACACGTACCAACACAGACTATCCCCCAATTTAACTGATCCCCAAAGGTTTTTGATTAAATAGCGGAATAGAAAATATGATCCAAAAAAAGTGTATGTATATCACACGTACACAACCACACTAGGCCCCAATTACTATTGTTTGTACCCCTAAAAGGCTAGATGAGGAGTAGGGGGGGTATGGAACAGGCAGCACCCTCAAACCTTCAGAAGTATGAGATGAACCCCAACAACTTGGAAAGGTGGATCTCTCTCACACGTACCAACACAGACTATCCCCCAATTTAACTGATCCCCAAAGGTTTTTGATTAAATAGCGGAATAGAAAATATGATCCAAAAAAAGTGTATGTATATCACACGTACACAACCACACTAGGCCCCAATTACTATTGTTTGTACCCCTAAAAGGCTAGATGAGGAGTAGGGGGGGTATGGAACAGGCAGCACCCTCAAACCTTCAGAAGTATGAGATGAACCCCAACAACTTGGAAAGGTGGATCTCTCTCACACGTACCAACACAGACTATCCCCCAATTTAACTGATCCCCAAAGGTTTTTGATTAAATAGCGGAATAGAAAATATGATCCAAAAAAAGTGTATGTATATCACACGTACACAACCACACTAGGCCCCAATTACTATTGTTTGTACCCCTAAAAGGCTAGGAGTAGGGGGAGTATGGAACAGGCAGCACCCTCAAACCTTCAGAAGTATGAGATGAACCCCAACAACTTGGAAAGGTGGATCTCTCTCACACGTACCAACACAGACTATCCCCCAATTTAACTGATCCCCAAAGGTTTTTGATTAAATAGCGGAATAGAAAATATGATCCAAAAAAAGTGTATGTATATCACACGTACACAACCACACTGGGCCCCAATTACTATTGTTTGTACCCCTAAAAGGCTAGATGAGGAGTAGGGGGAGTATGGAACAGGCAGCACCCTCAAACCTTCAGAAGTATGAGATGAACCCCAACAACTTGGAAAGGTGGATCTCTCTCACACGTACCAACACAGACTATCCCCCAATTTAACTGATCCCCAAAGGTTTTTGATTAAATAGCGGAATAGAAAATATGATCCAAAAAAGTGTATGTATATCACACGTACACAACCACACTAGGCCCCAATTACTATTGTTTGTACCCCTAAAAGGCTAGGAGTAGGGGGAGTATGGAACAGGCAGCACCCTCAAACCTTCAGAAGTATGAGATGAACCCCAACAACTTGGAAAGGTGGATCTCTCTCACACGTACCAACACAGACTATCCCCCAATTTAACTGATCCCCAAAGGTTTTTGATTAAATAGCGGAATAGAAAATATGATCCAAAAAAAGTGTATGTATATCACACGTACACAACCACACTGGGCCCCAATTACTATTGTTTGTACCCCTAAAAGGCTAGATGAGGAGTAGGGGGAGTATGGAACAGGCAGCACCCTCAAACCTTCAGAAGTATGAGATGAACCCCAACAACTTGGAAAGGTGGATCTCTCTCACACGTACCAACACAGACTATCCCCCAATTTAACTGATCCCCAAAGGTTTTTGATTAAATAGCGGAATAGAAAATATGATCCAAAAAAAGTGTATGTATATCACACGTACACAACCACACTAGGCCCCAATTACTATTGTTTGTACCCCTAAAAGGCTAGATGAGGAGTAGGGGGGGTATGGAACAGGCAGCACCCTCAAACCTTCAGAAGTATGAGATGAACCCCAACAACTTGGAAAGGTGGATCTCTCTCACACGTACCAACACAGACTATCCCCCAATTTAACTGATCCCCAAAGGTTTTTGATTAAATAGCGGAATAGAAAATATGATCCAAAAAAAGTGTATGTATATCACACGTACACAACCACACTAGGCCCCAATTACTATTGTTTGTACCCCTAAAAGGCTAGATGAGGAGTAGGGGGGGTATGGAACAGGCAGCACCCTCAAACCTTCAGAAGTATGAGATGAACCCCAACAACTTGGAAAGGTGGATCTCTCTCACACGTACCAACACAGACTATCCCCCAATTTAACTGATCCCCAAAGGTTTTTGATTAAATAGCGGAATAGAAAATATGATCCAAAAAAAGTGTATGTATATCACACGTACACAACCACACTAGGCCCCAATTACTATTGTTTGTACCCCTAAAAGGCTAGATGAGGAGTAGGGGGGGTATGGAACAGGCAGCACCCTCAAACCTTCAGAAGTATGAGATGAACCCCAACAACTTGGAAAGGTGGATCTCTCTCACACGTACCAACACAGACTATCCCCCAATTTAACTGATCCCCAAAGGTTTTTGATTAAATAGCGGAATAGAAAATATGATCCAAAAAAAGTGTATGTATATCACACGTACACAACCACACTAGGCCCCAATTACTATTGTTTGTACCCCTAAAAGGCTAGGAGTAGGGGGAGTATGGAACAGGCAGCACCCTCAAACCTTCAGAAGTATGAGATGAACCCCAACAACTTGGAAAGGTGGATCTCTCTCACACGTACCAACACAGACTATCCCCCAATTTAACTGATCCCCAAAGGTTTTTGATTAAATAGCGGAATAGAAAATATGATCCAAAAAAAGTGTATGTATATCACACGTACACAACCACACTAGGCCCCAATTACTATTGTTTGTACCCCTAAAAGGCTAGATGAGGAGTAGGGGGAGTATGGAACAGGCAGCACCCTCAAACCTTCAGAAGTATGAGATGAACCCCAACAACTTGGAAAGGTGGATCTCTCTCACACGTACCAACACAGACTATCCCCCAATTTAACTGATCCCCAAAGGTTTTTGATTAAATAGCGGAATAGAAAATATGATCCAAAAAAAGTGTATGTATATCACACGTACACAACCACACTAGGCCCCAATTACTATTGTTTGTACCCCTAAAAGGCTAGATGAGGAGTAGGGGGGGTATGGAACAGGCAGCACCCTCAAACCTTCAGAAGTATGAGATGAACCCCAACAACTTGGAAAGGTGGATCTCTCTCACACGTACCAACACAGACTATCCCCCAATTTAACTGATCCCCAAAGGTTTTTGATTAAATAGCGGAATAGAAAATATGATCCAAAAAAAGTGTATGTATATCACACGTACACAACCACACTAGGCCCCAATTACTATTGTTTGTACCCCTAAAAGGCTAGGAGTAGGGGGAGTATGGAACAGGCAGCACCCTCAAACCTTCAGAAGTATGAGATGAACCCCAACAACTTGGAAAGGTGGATCTCTCTCACACGTACCAACACAGACTATCCCCCAATTTAACTGATCCCCAAAGGTTTTTGATTAAATAGCGGAATAGAAAATATGATCCAAAAAAAGTGTATGTATATCACACGTACACAACCACACTAGGCCCCAATTACTATTGTTTGTACCCCTAAAAGGCTAGATGAGGAGTAGGGGGAGTATGGAACAGGCAGCACCCTCAAATCTTCAGAAGTATGAGATTGTGTTCACTGTACCCCACAAAGATTGAGTTCACTGCACCCCACAATGATTGTGTTCACTGCACCCCACAAAGATTGTGTTCACTGCACCTCACAAAGATTGTGTTCACTGTACCCCCCAAAGATTGTGTTCACTGCACCCCACAAAGATTCTGTTCACTGTACCCCACAAAGATTGTGTTCACTGCACCCTAAAAGGATGTTGTTCACTGCACCCCACAAAGATTGTGTTCACTGCACCCTAAAAGGATGTTGTTCACTGCACCCCAAAAAGATTGTGTTCACTGTACCCCCCCAAAGATTGTGTTCACTGCACCCCACAAAGATTGTGTTCACTGCACCCCAAAAAGATTGTGTTCACTGTACCCCCCAAAGATTGTGTTCACTGCACCCCAAAAAGATTGTGTTCACTGTACCCCCCAAAGATTGTGTTCACTGCACCCCACAAAGATTCTGTTCACTGTACCCCACAAAGATTGTGTTCACTGCACCCCAAAAAGATTGTGTTCACTGTACCCCCCCAAAGATTGTGTTCACTGCACCCCACAAAGATTCTGTTCACTGCACCCCACAAAGGATTTTGTTCACTGCACCCCAAAAAGATTGTGTTCACTGCACCCCAAAAAGGATTTTGATCACTGCACCCCAAAAAGGATGTTGTTCACTGCACCCCAAAAATGATTTTGTTCACTCCACCCCAAAAAGATTGTGTTCACTGCACCCCACAAAGATTGTGTTCACTGCACCCCAAAAAGATTGTGTTCACTGTACCCCCCAAAGATTGTGTTCACTGCACCCCACAAGGATTCTGTTCACTGTACCCCACAAAGATTGTGTTCACTGCACCCCAAAAAAGATTGTGTTCACTGCACCCCAAAAAGGATGTTGTTCACTGCACCCCAAAAAGGATGTTGTTCACTCCACCCCAAAAAGATTGTGTTCACTGCACCCCACAAAGATTGTGTTCACTGCACCCCAAAAAGATTGTGTTCACTGCACCCCAAAAATGATTTTGTTCACTGCACCCCAAAAAGGATTTTGTTCACTGCACCCCAAAAAGGATGTTGTTCACTCCACCCCAAAAAGATTGTGTTCACTGCACCCCAAAAAGATTGTGTTCACTGCACCCCACAAAGGATTTTGTTCACTGCACCCCAAAAAGATTGTGTTCACTGCACCCCAAAAAGGATGTTGTTCACTGCACCCCAAAAAGGATTTTGTTCACTGCACCCCAAAAAGATTGTGTTCACTGCACCCCACAAAGGATTTTGTTCACTGCACCCCACAAAGATTGTGTTCACTGCACACCAAAAAGGATTGTGTTCACTGCACCCCAAAAAGATTTTGTTCACTGCACCCCAAAAAGATTGTGTTCACTGCAGCCCAAAAAGATTGTGTTCACTGCAGCCCAAAAAGATTGTGTTCACTGCAGCCCAAAAAGATTGTGTTCACTGCAGCCCAAAAAGATTGTGTTCACTGCAGCTCACACACAGAAAAATGGATGTGGATCACTGACACCTGCCTATCTCCAATCCCACACCACACAGCAATATCGATTGTAGTTTGTAGAACACAGTTTCCCTAAAATTCAGCAGACTCTGTCCCTAACAGGATTGAGAAGAGATCGTAGATCAGGATTGAGTGCAGATTCACCCCACCCCCCACACAGCAATATCGATTGTAGTTTGTAGAAGACACTGACCCTATAATTCAGCAGACTCTATCCCTAAAATGCCTACAACTCGCCCTGCCTAAACACTCCGACCTGTACCTCAATTCTATCCGGACACAAATGGTTTTTTCCTGCCTATCTGTCCCTAATCAGCAGCCAGCACATTGATGTGTGCTCTGTCCCTTAGCTAAGCAGCAGAATGACGCTGCTGCGGCGGCTGCCTCGAACTTATAAAGACTTGGTCACATGCTTCAGACGGCCAATCACAGCTACTAAGACATTTGCAGGCATGGCTGGGATGGCTTAAGGCACACCAGTTAAACGATTGTTGATTGGCTGTTGAAAGCCCGCCATGAAAAGAGCGCCAAAGCATGCAAAACCCGGAAATAAAACGACCGAACACGGATTTTTACCCGAACATACAGTAAAGTGTCCGTGTCCGTGTTCGGGTAAAAAAAATCCAATTATTCGGTACGAACACGAATAATACAGTCCGTGTTCGCTCAACACTACTGTTGAGCATGAGGATGCAGGTTTGTGTATGCTATGTTGTCATGAGCTGAGAAAACATGATGTAAAGATTAAATGTGGGGGGGCCTGCTGGTGTGATGAAGGTGCAAAAATGTCAAACACTCTGTTAAACATTGACATTAACATTCTATTATTTTTCTGCCGTTCCTCTCTTTGTGCTTGGATGAGGTACTCCTCCAGATCTATTTGCACTTGCATCCGTTTATCCAGTGTTTCTTTCTCCTGTTGCTTACGGACTTGCTCAGCCTGCATGAAGTCATCATATTGTTACTTATGTTGATCTACATAGGATTCCAGCATGCTTGCTACATCAACCTTGGGTAGAGTTAGGTCTGTCAGATTCACCTGAAAGGTTGATAAACATGTAAAATTAAAAACAAAAGCCTAACTTTAGTAAATTGTGCATGTCTTGAAGGAAAACATGTGATGACAAATGTGATTAGATGTATAGCACCTTACACCACAGAACAAGGCAAACGCAAAACATCATTTTGCAGTCTTCTATAATTACACATGCAGCCTCTATGGCATCATATAATCAATAATAGAGACAATAACTTCCGGTTCCGGCGCCAGATGTGAAGGGGCAGGAAGTAGCGGCTCCGGGCACATCGCTGTACAAAACCGACTAATCCGCCCGATCGGCGGGTCCGCGGCACCCCCCGCAGCCACTACCACACCTAGATAGGCAAGATGGCGGAGGGCGCGACCTTGCATCCCAGCCAGCATCCACCCAGCCCTAGCTATGCCGCTGTTGTGGCCACCTCCGCTGCCACTAGTGCGGTGTCCCCTGAGTACTATAATGGCATTGCTCAAGCTGTCGCAGCCCTGCTATCCCCAACGATCACTGCAGCTGTTGATAAAGCTATGGCTGCAGGCATTGCTCAGATCAGGAAGGATCTGAGTGAACATGCATTCCGTCTCACTGAGCTTGAGAGTAGAGTGACTGACATAGAGGAAGAAACACAGGCATCTTTCCATTCTGAGAAACAATTCAAACAGACCCAACAATATCTCTTAGAGAAAGTGAATGATCTTGAAAATCGTTCACGCAGGAATAACCTGCGTATAATAGGTCTCCCGGAATCCTTTGGTGCGGATTCCCTGATGGAACTGTGTTCTCAGTGTGTACCTCAGGCATTGGGACTCACAGCCCCCTGCGTTGCTGAAAGGGCTCACCGAGTGGGACCCCCCTCTAATGAAAGGCGCACTCCACGTCCAGTGATAGTGAAATACCTGAATTTTGCTGACAGGAATAATTTGATGAAATCCTATCGAAATTCCAAAGCTCTGCAAATTGACGGCCATAAATTACTGCTGTTCGCAGATTACTCCCAGGAGGTCTCCCGCCGCCGTAAGGCCCTACAACCAATCTGCAACGCCTTCTATCAGCAGGGTATAAAGTTCACTCTGGCTTATCCTGCGACTTTGCGATTCACAGATCCGACAGGCCTCTCCAAGTCCTTCACTCACCCGGATGACACCTGGGATTACCTTAATTCCCACCTGAGACTGCCGATGGATACCTCCGCACCACCTGCACAATCCTCTGCCAGGTACCAACAACCCAGAGATCAACGGAGCCCCCGCGGGGAGCCTGCTAAAAAACTGCGACTCACTGATGTTCCCGGGAAGTATAATCCTGTGTGACCTACGTTAAAGTTGATGATCCCCATCTCTGTTCCTCGGTTCGCTTTCAGTTTTATTTTGCTCCATCAACACACTAAGGAATGCCAGTGGGAGCCCCTGCAGCCACTGCTTAGCTCCATTTCCACCCGCCTGTAACATTCCTAGTGGTTTGAATACACCTCTAACTATCTACAGGTGGGGCCGAACATCCTAGTTGGCATGCCCATGTCTCATTCTCACCCCCTACCTTGCATTGATGGATTGGTTCGTATATATAGGCTCTTGATAGATTATGTGCACTGTTTTGCCTGACTGTTTTCTTTTACCCACCTCCTCACAGGGTGCTACCGCGGATAGTCTGCTCCTTTACAGCTGGTTGTGGTCACCCTGCTGTTGTTGGAGATGTCTGGGCTGGACCTCATCTACACTCTCATTTACCTGTGGATGGGGCTGCGGACTCGCCGCTTGGGCCAGATCGTCGACCTTCCCCGGTAGCGCTACTGTAGGTGATAGTCACATGTGGGAAGAAGCGAAGTTCAGGCTTCCACGGACACGTAAGTGTCTTTTCACTGCTCTGTACTGTTTGTTTTCTGTTGTACAAGCTCTGCCAATTTTCCATCCACCTATCCCTACTCGTTTACACCATCGCCCACTTTCCTTATATATCTTTCCAAATACAACGCTCTGCAGTTTTACTCACTCCACAGTACGAGATTTTAACTCTATAATATCCGCATCATTTTACTTGTTTAGCACTCACCTATGGTTAGGATAATTTAATGGAACGTCAAGGGCCTACGATCCCCCCACAAACGAATGGCGATCCTTCGCCACCTGAAACGACTTCGTGCAGAAATTGCAGTCAGGTGTTCTTGTCCTCATCCACAAGTGCTTCACCGGTACTGTCCTTTCCTCTCACACTGATACGGAGGGTAGATTCATTGCTGTCACTTTGTCCTCTGGGTCGAAGGAATGGGTTCTGGCAACTACGTATGCCCCCAATTCCCCGTCAAAACAATACTTTCAAGACATTACCTCCCAATTGGCACGTTCCCTTCATGTCCCTTTGATCCTTGCAGGTGATATGAACACAGTCATGGATGAATGGGAAGACAGGGCACGTCCGTCATCCTACCGCCCGTTAGATAGCACTCCCCACCCCAGTCACCTGGCTGCTTTTGCAGAACATGTCCAACTTACGGATATATGGCGCCTCCTGCACCCTACGGGACGCGACTTCGCTTTCTTCTCTAACCCACACAACTCCCTCTCCCGCATTGATTATTTTTTCTCTAATCCCCTCTCACAATCCTTGATCACGGATTCCACAATTCACGACATAGCAATTTCTGACCACGCCCCGGTCTCAATTGACTTCTTGGAAGCATTCCCCAAGCCGCCCTCAAGCGGGTGGAGGTTCCCTTCCTTCCTGGCACACGACGCACAACTGGCGGCGATAATTGAGAACACCTGGCAGGAATTTGCACACACTAATGCTTCCCACTCCTCCAATCCTGCTTTGTTTTGGGAAACGGGGAAGGCTGTGTTGAGGGGTCGTATTCTCTCTTACGCTGCCGGCCGCAAGCGGGTCATCAAAAAAGCATATGTTGATGCAAGTGCCCAGCTACGCCTCGCCCACTTGGCTCTATCTCAATCCAATACGCAATCTAACAGACAAAAGTGGCAGGAGGCGAAATTAGTTTTTGATACTTGGGCGGCGGCGCAGGAGAGGTTATACTCTTCGATCCAGGATCTCCAATACCACAAATATGGCAATAAACCAGGCAAACTGCTATCCAAGTTATGCAAAGGTCGGTTCACTCCTACACACATTAGGGCGCTGAAATCAAGTGATGGCACACTGACTACCTCACCGACGGAAATAGCTGCTTCTCTTTCCAACTTCTTCTCAGACCTCTACAGTTTGGAGAACCATGACACCCAAGCCGCTGAAGCTTGGCTGGCTTCTGTAACCCTCCCCACAATTACGGAAGACCAACTTTCACTTCTAAATGCCCCAATTTCTTTAGAGGAAATCAAGTCTACCATAGCCAAATTGCCCCCTGGTAATGCGCCCGGTCCCGACGGCTTCACCTCTGACTTTTACAAAGCGTCGGTCGACACCATAGCACCGTCCCTTCAATCACTGTATCAACATGTTCTGGAGGGCCATCCCTATTTCCCTACGGGCCTCCAGGCACATGTCAAATTGATACCTAAACCCGGTAAGGATCCAACCGAACCAGGATCCTATCGGCCCATCTCACTTCTAAACCTAGAATATTATCCAAAATCATAGCCAATAGGCTTGCCCCTATCATGCCCACCTTGATCCACCCTGCCCAAGCAGGCTTCACCTCTGGCAGGTCAGCAACGGCCAATATCAGAAAGGTTCTAGCAGCCCTGGAAGCGTCCCAAGCTCACCCCTTGTCCGACATGGCCATTATCTCTCTAGACGCTGAGAAGGCCTTTGATAGGGTGGACATTGATTGGCTCCATCTAGTCATACAACGTTTCGGGTTCCGGGGTCCCTTTGTCCACCTTATCAAAGCCATGTACATGAACCCTTCCACCTGCGTTGTGGCCAACGGTCATGTTTCTGCACCGTTCTCCCTACGCCGGGGAACCAGACAGGGGTGCCCACTGTCCCCACTTTTGTTCAACTTAGCTCTAGAACAACTTGCCAGCTACATTCTTCACCATCCTGATCTTCATGGTATCCGTATAGGCGACTCTGAGTTACGCATAGCCCTATTTGCTGATGATATACTCATATTTACATCTGACCCTGTCAGGGACTCCAAATTAGTCCATGATATATTTAATGACTTCCGCCTCTGTTCTGGGCTAAAGATAAATTTTTCCAAAAGCGAACTCCTCCCTCTCCGCCATGCAACACATAATCCCTGGCCTTCTACACCTCTCTTCTCTATAGCTAAGTCCTCTATCACATACCTGGGCATCAAAATTGGCCGCACCCCCTCGTCTATATACCACCTGAATATCCCACCTACTGTTTCTAAAATAATATCTTCATTAGACACGTGGATGGGTCTCCCCCTCTCCCTCTTCGGCAGATGTCACCTGTATAAGATGGTGGGTTTCCCCAAACTGCTGTATCCTCTCCAAACGATTCCTCTTTTGGTGAGGCATGCGGATATGCAAAAGCTAACTAGAGCTGTATCTAACTTTATATGGCAAGGCAAAAGGCCCCGCATTGCCCTCCAGAAACTGTATCTGCCGAGAAGGGAGGGTGGGGTGGCACTCCCCAATGCTCGATTGTACAACCTCGCATGTGTGTTCAGAGTAGGGCTGGATTGGATTGGCAAAGCTTCCAGATATTCTAATCTCCTACTAGAATCCCATCAGTCCATGCCCTATGACCTGGCTGCCATATTACATTGCAAACACAGTGCCCTACCACCCACACTGAAGAACAGTGTCCTAATTAGAGACACCAACATAGCTTGGAGGGAAGTCCACCGCAAAACCTGATCCTCACCCACCATGTCTCATCATCTGCCTATTTGTGGACATCCTCTCTTCACACAGGCGCAGTGTTATTTACCTTTCCGAGACTGGCATACCCGGGGTCTTCACCGTTTCTCACAATTGTTTGATCCCGTCCAGGGTTCACCTTTACCCATCTCTGTGATTCGGGAGCGTTTTCACCTTCCGAAGGGCCACACTCTGGGAATCTTGCAAGCTATTAGCTTTGTAGTCAAAACTTGTCCCGACCCTTCACTGCGGTTTCAACCTACCCTGGTCGACCAATTTCTGGACCAAGGCCTTCACAAAATTTCGGACATATATAAAACTCTCCTGTCTTCCCCAGATATCAGCAAATCTTCTTTTCATAACTCCACCTGGGCTAAAGACTTCCCCAACCCTGACGCTCACTCACTTATTTTGTCGGGCTACTTGGCCACTCACAAAGCTATCACCAATGAATTTTGGAGGGAGCAACAGTTCAGGATTATGCACCGCAGCTATGTCCCATTCTCCAGAAGCTCCCATCCTACTCACTCGTCTGGCTGTCCACTCTGCAAAGCCCCTAAACCTACTCTCGCCCACAGACTTTGGTCATGCCCACATATCTCCGCCTTTTGGACCTCAGTGGAAACCTATGTTGCTGCCAAAACGGGTCTGACACCCCTGAAAGACCCTTACGCACTTCTGTTTGGACACCTGGATTCTTCAATCATCAACCTACCAAAGAACCAAGGCTCCATCATCAAAACACATAAAACATGGCTCTTAACCTGCTATATGATAGCCAGAAGAACTATCCTAGCCAAATGGATACGAGACTTGCCTCCAACCCTACCCGAAGTGATCTCGGGCCTGCAACAACTACAAGCCAAGGAAGCCCTCGAGCTTGCAACTGCCTCGTCTCCCAATCTAGTCAAGTTCAATCGCAAGTGGAATTCTTTCCTGCGCACTTTGCCACCTGCATGTACGTCATAGAGGACCAGTAGCTCCCACTTATGCCAAAGACCCTCTACAGCTTGAGTTACCGCTGCTTGAATACTCTAACATTCTGGTTACCATTTCTTTTACTGTTTATGCCTACACCGCCGCATTTGGCACAAGCTGATATATCAATCTTTTATTCAGCTGGTATCTCTATTACCTTGCGCTTCTCCAGACTGGGACTCCACATCCACATGAGCTGTCTCGAGAGGTCTAGGCAATAATTTGGGTCCTTTCTACTAACCATTTGTCAGATTTTCTGTACCTGATATGCTGTGTTTTAAATTAATCCCGGTTAATGCGTTGACTTGATATCATGAGATGGTGTTCCTCTCTTTTCTCCTCTTCCTCTCTTTGCTCTTCTTTTCTTCCCTTCTCCCCCCCCCCTTCCACCCCTCTTCTCCCAATCTGACTCTCCCCCCCTCCCTCCTTTACCTGCACTCTCTTGTCTTCCCCCCCTCCACCCCACTACTTCACTGCTAGATGCAATGCATATTCATGGTCACTTGCCTCCCATCAGGTCCACATATCGAGGCTACGGGCCCAAATCTGTGAGACCTGTTCGGGACGCCTACTTTGGTTTATTAATTGAGTGTTGTTTTACATGATACTGTTTGTTGTGTATTTTGCATTGCATTGTTTGTGCAAACTCTGTTCATTTCTTGAAAAACCTCAATAAAATATGTTTTAAAAAAAAAAAATAATAGAGACAATAATAAACTGTACTTTCTATGCAGGACTAATTTCACTAGTAAAAATAAAAAAGTTATTCAACAGTTAACAACTGAAAATGGTGGCAAAAAATGAACCAAGACATATTTTAGCTGTTGCGTTATAAAGACATTATCCAAAAAATATTAACGTTGATGTAAAAAAAAAAAACACATTACATGTCTTGCTACTCAGTATACAGATGAATACTGAATTGCGTATAATATTAGCAATAACATAAACCATGGGTTAAAGAAATATACTCACTGCTTGATAGCTCATTTGTCGTTTCGGATGATGGCTGGGAAACTGCAGAATGATTGTGTTGCTCATTGGGAGTTGCATAGGAAGATGAAGGTGTAGGTGGATGTGATTCGATTATGTGGGCCTTGAACCAATAATGTTGTCAATGGCATCAAACCACGGAAACGTATCGTTCTCTTCTGTTGCACTTCCAGTCTTTCGTAGAGAGTCCCGTATTTTCAGATATTGCTGTCGCAGTTTTTTTACCTTCACACGACATTGATCTGCCATTCTTGTGAATCCCCTTTTTTTCAGGTGTTCGCTGAACATTTTATAAATTTCTGCGTTTTTATGTGTTTTCTAGTTGGGTTTTTATGTTTTCGTCAGCCCATACCTCTAACAGGGTTTCGATTTCTTCTGCTGACCACAGCAAACCCTTTCCGCTCATCCTGACGCTTGTTATTGACGACGGTTCCGTCAACCACATTAGACGTTATTACTAAGCGGTTCACTTCCGCAATTTGGTACACTTGCGTTTTCATCAGCAGCGAACCGTACTGGTTTTCACATGAACCGTACCCCAGACCACCCTTTTTAAGCGGACTCAGGTAGGGTTCGCGGGTGCGCACCCGAGTTCTAAGACAGTGTTCACATCATCAAAAAAACCCGAATTCTGACGTCAATCAAACCCGGGTGCGCACCAAAAGTGCTAGTGTGAAAACGCCCTTAGTGTTCACGGTTTACATTGTGGTTTATTGATATGAACTAACTATGTTGTCATTGTCCACTAGTTGCCGCTATTTGTCTGACCTCTGTATCTGAAGACTTTTTATTTATTATAAATTTTAATGATTTGGCCTTCTCTTCTCTACTAATAGTAACAATGTGGCACTAATCTGAACACTGTTGTCAAAGAATGTCCATAAATCATAGAGGAAAACAACAGTCCATAGGTGTCTAATCCAAACAGAGGTGTAGAGTCACAAGCCCAGAGAACCACCACCAGAAAACAGTTCACACTGTCTCTTACCAGACGTAAATGACCCTTATTACAAAGGTCATAAACAGCATGTAAATCAAGGTACAGGTACGGTCCTCCTCTCCCCTCTCTTGTAATGGCTCACGATTCCCTCTCCAACCATGTGTGGGCTCAAAAGATATAAAGCAAAACATTCCGCATAGTGTATACTGTTTTCATCATTTATTCAGCGCATATGGTTAAAAATAACTTACAGAGTCGCAGAAATAGTATGGCGTTGTGTGTGTCCTCTCATTGCAGACTGTTACTGCCGATAACCCACCAATAAGATGGCCGCCGCGGCTCCTCCACTTGTGGCGTGTGTCGCCGTAAGCTCCACCCGACGCGTTTCGTCATAGACTGACGTAGTCAAGGGGAGTGGTCTCACGGCGGCGACGCTATATATAGCGGTTGGAGATGGGCGGAAATAGTAATAAAAACCGGGACCCGGAAATCACCATTATGCGTTCCAGGAGCTGGAAATGATCATGGAGATTGTAAACTACCATTCCTTCACGGAGCTGGCCATTTGCCATAGCAGTAAATATATGAAAAACAAAGCAATCTCAAAAAAGACCTCAATGGGACAATAGATATAATATATTGTTGGTATTCAAATAAAAAACTTTATATCGATCACCGTATATTATATAGCCAACACGCTCAGATAGCGGCTCCATCTGGTGGTCATAAAGAAAACCACACAAGGAGAAACATCACACAGCCCCACATCAACAATTGACATTAATTATTAAATCAATACAATAAATAAATATAAATACATAGTAAAAAGAGACAAAAAACATATGTATCTAAAATAAGGGCAAGAGTTAACTACACAAATAAGGCATCATAGACCCCATAATATAAAAATACAGATCAATGATCTGAACAAATCCAGCAATCATGAATTATTGATGAATGCGTTCAGATCCCACTCAATATTTAACCCCAGCCTGGATACCCCTCGGGTCATATCACTCCCCCTCCAATTACCAGAGAATTTATCAATGCCCAGAAATATCGTACCCTTAGGGTTCCTCTGGTCGCACTGATCATAGTGGCGCGATACACTATGTTTTGGGTAGCCCTTGACTATGCTGGCCACATGCTCCTTAAGCCTAACATGCAGCTCTCGGATAGTGCGGCTAACATAGTCAAGGCCGCAAGGGCACCTAATCAAGTAAACCACATATCGGGTGGTACAGGAAATAAAAGACTTGATATTAAACTCCTGCCCCGTGGAACTTGACTTAAATGAGCCAACTCTCCTTCTTCTGTCATGATTCAATTTACAGATGGCACACTTTCTGCATGGATGAAATCCCCCCCTTTCCTGAAAAAAGGATAATATCTTAGGGGGATCCCTAATGTTGGGGGGCACCTGTAACTTCAAGGGAGGTACCCCCCTATACACCACCTTAGGCTGGAGAGGGATAAGGGAACCCAAAACTCCATCAAGCCATTTATTTCCTGTACCACCCAATATGTGGCCCCCCTAAACGACAGATTGAAGTGGGGTGTTATCTAACAATATACTTTAATAACAGTGTATTTGGGTACTGCAAAAAAATTGCCTCTTTTGCTGTGTTAACTGTGCTACACACAGTGACAACAGTTACTGGCCAATTTTTTGTAGAACTGGTGTGATAGACCAGTGGCCCCCCAATACCACATATTGAAGTGGGGTGTTATCTAACAATATACTTTTATAACAGTGGATTTGTGTCCTGCAAAAATACTGCCTCTTTTGCTGCGTTAACTCTGCTACACACAGTGCCAAACTTACTGACCAATTTTTTATATAACTGGTGTGATAAACCAGTGGCCCCCCAATAACACATATTGAAGCTGGGGTTGTTATCTAACAGTATACTTTTATAAGTGTATTTGTGTCGTGCAAAAATATTGCCTCTTTTGCTGCGTGAACTCTGCTACACACAGTGCCAAACTTACTGGCCAATTTTTTTGTATAACTGGTGTGATAAACCAGTGGCCCCCCAATACCACATATTGAAGCGCGGTGTTAGCTAACAGCATACTTTTATAAGTGTATTTGTATCCTGCAAAAATATTGCCTCTTTTGCTGCGTTAACTCTGCTACACACAGTGCCAAACTTACTGGCCAATTTTTTGTAGAGCTGGTGTGATAAACCAGTGGCCCCCCAATACCACATATTAAAGCAGGTGTTATCTAACAGTATACTTTTATAAGTGTATTTGTGTCCTGCAAAAATATTGCCTCTTTTGCTGCGTTAACTGTGCTACACACAGTGACAACAGTTACTGGCCAATTTTTTGTAGAACTGGTGTGATAGACCAGTGGCCCCCCAAACCACAGATTGAAGCGGGGTGTTATATACCTTCTTCCACATATACTGCGCTTCTCTAGAGACTTTTGTCACAGGGTAATTTAAAAAATGACAGGCAGAGGAAGAGGCAGGCCCTTACGCAGGGGTGGCAGGGGTAGGGCAGGAGCAGTAGGCGGGAGCCAAAGTGTGAAGTTTCAGAAGGTGCGTTCAATTGCGTCAAAGGACACACCAGACTTGGTTGAGTGGCTCACTCAGCCTTCCTCTTCTGCACCCTCCCCTCCTCCTCTCTATCTGCACCCTCTTCACTCTCTGTTGTGTGCACCCCCAAAGACACCAACACCACCACCACCATATACCCTCCGCTTGAGTCACTGGAATTATTTTACGATCCATCACAAGACATTTGTGATGCGCAGCCATTCTTGGCATCGGATCAGGAAGAGGAGGTAGCAACAGCCGCCACCCAGCAGTCTGACGACAGTACCCAGACCAGCCAAAGGAGGTTGGTCCCCGCTGTTGCTGCCTAATCCGAGATCTCGAATGTTAGTGGTAGGGAAGGTGACGTTGATGATGACGTGTCTATGGATGTCATGTGGGCACCCACAAAAGAGGAAGAGGAGGGAAGTTCAGAGGGAGAGATGGACCAGCTGATAGGGAGGAGAAGCAGGCGGAACTTACATTGCACAGGAGGGACAAAGCAGCAGACTGCTAATGTATCAGGAGCGAGCTATCAACCATGTACAGTGACATCTGGCGCTCCCAGGACGCCGTCACATGGCTCCGAAGTGTGGGCTTTTTTAATGTGTCTGCTGCTGACAATAGTGTTGCCATCTGCAGCCTTTGCAGTCAACGCATAAGTCGCGGTAAGACCAACACTCACCTAGGGACGACTGCCTTAAGAAGGCACCTGGACTCCCATCACCGAGCCCAGGGGGAGCAATGCCGTCAGAACACACAAAGCCACACTCCAGGCTCTCACCGTCCAGCCTCTTCTCCTTCTCCCTCTCCTCTCTCCTCACAATTGTCCTCCCCTCCAGCTTCCATCATGCCGTCCTCATGTTGTTCTGGAAAAAGGCAGGCTTCCATGGCCCAAATGTTGGAGCATAAAAAAATGATGAAGCCGGATAATCCTCTTGCCCAACGGTTGACTGCTGGCTTGTCGTAACTGATAGCCCGCCAACTACTGCCATATCAACTGGTGGACTTTGAAAATTTGTGGCCATTTGAACACCACAATGGAAGGAAATATTTCTCGCAGAAGGGAATTCCAGAGCTATATGGCCATGTTCAGCGGCAAGTGAATGTATCTCTGGCACACAGTGTCGGTGCCAAGATACATCTGACCACAGACACGTGGTCTAGCAAACAAGCAGGACCAGTACTGGGTGGCAACCTACTTAGACCCCCGGTACAAATGAAAAATGGCAGAAATGTTACCACCATCACAGAGGGCGGTCAGAATGCAGCACTTCTAGGCCTTGCTTCGAGAAATGCTGCATTCTGCTTTTGCGTGCGCTGGCAGAGGAATTTCCACTCACAGAGAAACAGTTGCGGGTACCAATCCAACAGCGCCTGCAAGAAGAGGGCGGTTTGAAGATGTGTTGGTCACTTCAGATATGAGATCATTCTTTCAGCCGACCCATCGACAGCTGTACTCCGCATCCAGCATCAGGGAACGCCTAGACCGACAGGTGTCTGACTACATCGGGTTAACGGCCGATGTGGACACTCTGAGGAGTGATGAACCCCTGGACTACTGGGTGGGCAGGCTTGACCTCTGGCCAGAGCATGCACAATTTGCAATGGAACTGTTGGCTTGCCCCCTATCGAGTGTCCTGTCCGAAAGGACGTTTAGCGCACAGGGGGGATCGTCACCGATAAGCACACTCGCCTAGCTCATTGTTGACTACCTCACATCTATAAAAATGAATGAGGCATGGATCCCAGAGGAATTCAACACATGTGACCAGTAGACCATGATTGATTAAAATTCCTCATGACAGGCCACAAATATCCGCCAGACCACCATCCACCCACAACAATTCATGGTCCTTGTCTTCGGTAAATACAGTGGCATAAAAGGCATTTTATGTCCATTGAATGCCTCATTTTTGGGGCCTTTCATGGCTGACAATTATTTATCCTGTCAATGCCTAATGTACCTCCAGCCACAGAATACAACGTTCTTAGCTGTCAGGTAAACGCATGTGGGCTAATTTTAGGGGCCTCAAATGGATGACACTTATTTCTGTATCCTGTGAATGCATAATGTACCTTCAGTCACAGAATACAACATTCTTAGCTGTCAGGTGAACGCATGTGGGCTAATTTTTGGGGCCTGTAATGGCCAGGCGACACTTACTTCTGTATCCTGTGAATGCCTAATTTACCTTAAGCCACAGAATACCATGTTCTTAGCTGTCAGGTAAACGCATGTGGGCTAATTTTTGGGGCCTGAAATGGGCGACACTTACTTCTGTATCCTGTGAATGCCTAATGTACCTTCAGCCACAGAATACAACGTTCTTAGCTGTCAGGTAAACGCATGTGGGCTAATTTTTGGGGCCTGGAATGGGCGACACTTACTTCTGTATCCTGTGAATGCCTAATGTACCTTCAGCCACAGAATACAACGTTCTTAGCTGTCAGGTAAACGCATGTGTGCTAATTTTTGGGGCCTGTAATGGCCGGGCGACAATTACTTCTGTATCCTGTGAATGCCTATTGTACCTTCAGCCACAGAATACAATGTTCTTAGATGTCAGGTAAACGCATGTGGGCTAATTTTTGGGGCCTGGAATGGGCGACACTTACTTCTGTATCCTGTGAATGCCTAATGTAGCTTCAGCCACAGAATACAACATTCTTAGCTGTCAGGTAAACGCATGTGGGCTAATTTTTGGGGCCTGTAATGGCCGGGCGACACTTACTTCTTTATCCTGTGAATGCCTAATGTACCTTCAGCCACAGAATACAACGTTCTTAGCTGTCAGGTGAACGCATGTGGGCCTATTTTTTGGGGCTTGTAATGGCCGGGCGACACTTACTTCTGTATCCTGTGAATGCCTAATGTACCTTCAGCCACAGAATACAACATTCTTAGCTGTCAGGTAAAATCATGTGGGCTAATTTTTGGGGCCTGTAATGGGCAGGCGACACTGACTTCTGTATCCTGTGAATGCCTAATAAACCTTCAGCTACAGAATACAACATTCTTAGCTGTCAGATAAACACATGTGGGCTAATTTTTGGGGCCTGGAATGGGCGACACTTACTTCTGTATCCTGTGAATGCCTAATGTACCTTCAGCCACAAAATAAAACGTTCTTAGCTGTCAGGTAAACGCATGTGGGCTAATTTTTAGGGCCTGGAATGGGCGACACTTTTTTCTGTATCCTGTGAATGCCTAATGTACCTTCAGCCACAGAATACAATGTTCTTAGCTGTCAGGTAAACGCATGTGGGCTCATTTTTGGGGCCTGGAATGGGCGACACTTACTTCTGTATCCTGTGAATACCTAATGTACCTTCATAAACAAGCAAAAAATGCTGTAGTGCTAATGCACTACAAAGGACTCCTCCTATATCTACTTGATAGTGGACTCTGAAAGAGTACAGGTGTGTGTGGGGGGTGGGATGCTCAACCTCAGAAGTCTGGTCAGACCGAATACATTATAAACAAGCAAAAAATTGGGGGAGCAAACCCTGAACATGTATATCTAAAGCCGGTGTGGCTATGGACCAAGCAACATGTATATTAAAAAAGAATAGCGCACACATGCAAAAGAAATGACTATCAAATATGGAGACAATCCATAAATAAAAATGGGGATTTAGTCCCACCATATGGCCATATCGTGCTCAAGCCCACCACTGCGTCAAAGTACCCCATTATCAGTGGGTCCTACACTATCCATAAAAAAGGGGTGAAACCAGCCTCTCTAACCCTTGGAGACAACACTCCTTGCTGGGATAGATGTGCTAATGCACTACAAAGGACTCCTCCTATATCTACTTGATAGTGGACTCTAATAGAGCACAGGTGTGTGTGGGGGATGGGATGCTCAACCACAGAAGTCTGGTCAGACCGAATACATAATAAACAAGCAAAAAATTGGGGGAGCAAACCCTGAACATGGATATCTAAAGCCGGTGCGGGTATGGACCAAGCAACATGTATATTAAAAAAGAATAGCGCACACATGCAAAAGAAATGACTATCAAATATGGAGACAATCCATAAATAAAAATGGGGATTTAGTCCCCCCATATGGCCATATCGTGCTCAAGCCCACCACTGCGTCAAAGTACCCCATTATCAGTGGGTCCTACACTATCCATAAAAAAGGGGTGAATCCAGCCTCTCTAACCCTTGGAGACAACACTCCTTGCTGGGATAGATGTGCTAATGCACTACAAAGGACTCCTCCTATATCTACTTGATAGTGGACTCTGATAGAGTACAGGTGTGTGTGGGGGGTGGGATGCTCAACCTCAGAAGTCTGGTCAGACTGAATACATAATAACCAAGCAAAAAAAATTGGGGGAGCAAACCCTGAACATGTATATCTAAAGCCGGTGCGGGTATGGACCAAGCAACATGTATATTAAAAGAGAATAGCGCACACATGCAAAAGAAATGACTATCAAATATGGAGACAATCCATAAATAAAAATGGGGATTTAGTCCCACCATATGGCCATATCGTGCTCAAGCCCACCACTGCGTCAAAGTACCCCATTATCAGTGGGTCCTACACTATCCATAAAAAAGGGGTGAATCCAGCCTCTCAAACCCTTGGAGACAACACTCCTTGCTGGGATAGATGTGCTAATGCACTACAAAGGACTCCTCCTATATCTACTTGATAGTGGACTCTGATAGAGTACAGGTGTGTGTGGGGGGTGGGATGCTCAACCTCAGAAGTCTGGTCAGACCAAATACATAATAAGCAAGCAAAAATTGGGGGAGAAAACCCTTAACATGTATATCTAAAGCCGGTGCAGCTATGGACCAAGCAACATGTATATTAAAAAAGAATAGCGTATAGTGCATTAGCACATCTATTCCAGCAAGGAGTGTTGTCTCCAAGGGTTAGAGAGGCTGGATTCACCCCTTTTTTATGGATAGTGTAGGACCCACTAAATCCCCATTTTTATTTATGGATTGTCTCCATATTTGAAAGTCATTTCTTTTGCATGTGTGCGCTATTCTTTTTTAATATACATGTTGCTTAGTCCATAGCCGCACCGGCTTTAGATATACATGTTAAGGGTTTCCTCCCCCAATTTTTTGCTTGCTTGTGACAATCCATAAATAAAAATGGGGATTTAGTCCCACCATATGGCCATATCGTGCTCAAGCCCACCACTGCGTCAAAGTACCCCATTATCAGTGGGTCCTACACTATCCACAAAAAAGGGGTGAATCCAGCCTCTCTAACCCTTGGAGACTGCTGGGATAGATGTGCTAATGCACTATGCGCTATTCTTTTTTAATATACATGTTGCTTGGTCCATAGCCGCACCGGCTTTAAATATACATGTTCAGGGTTTGCTCCCCCAATTTTTTGCTTGTTTATTATGTATTCGGTCTGACCAGACTTCTGAGGTTGAGCATCCCATCCCCCACACACACCTGTGCTCTATCAGAGTCCACTATCAAGTAGATATAGGAGGAGTCCTTTGTAGTGCATTAGCACATCTATCCCAGCAAGGAGTGTTGTCTCCAAGGGTTAGAGAGGCTGGATTCACCCCTTTTTTATGGATAGTGTAGGACCCACTGATAATGGGGTACTTTGACGCAGTGGTGGGCTTGAGCACGCTATGGCCATATGGTGGGACTAAATCCCCATTTTTATTTATGGATTGTCTCCATATTTGATAGTCATTTCTTTTGCATGTGTGCGCTATTCTTTTTTAATATACATGTTGCTTGGTCCATAGCCACACCGGCTTTAGATATACATGTTCAGGGTTTGCTCCCCCAATTTTTTGCTTGTTTATTATGTATTCGGTCTGACCAGACTTCTGAGGTTGAGCATCCCATCCCCCACACACACCTGTACTCTATCAGAGTCCACTATCAAGTAGATATAGGAGGAGTCCTTTGTAGTGCATTAGCACATCTATCCCAGCAAGGAGTGTTGTCTCCAAGGGTTAGAGAGGCTGGATTCACCCCTATTTTATGGATAGTGTAGGACCCACTGATAATGGGGTACTTTGACGCAGTGGTGGGCTTGAGCACGATATGGCCATATGGTGAGACTAAATCCCCATTTTTATTTATGGATTGTCTCCATATTTGAAAGTCATTTCTTTTGCATGTGTGCGCTATTCTTTTTTAATATACATGTTGCTTGGTTTATAGCCGCACCGGCTTTAGATATACATGTTAAGGGTTTGCTCCCCCAATTTTTTGCTTGCTTGTGACAATCCATAAATAAAAATGGGGATTTAGTCCCACCATATGGCCATATCTTGCTCAAGCCCACCACTGCGTCAAAGTACCCCATTATCAGTGGGTCCTAAACTATCCATAAAAAAGGGGTGAATCCAGCCTCTCTAACCCTTGGAGACAACACTCCTTGCTGGGATAGATGTGCTAATGCACTATGCGCTATTCTTTTTTAATATACATGTTGCTTGGTCCATAGCCGCACCGGCTTTAGATATACATGTTTAGGGTTTGCTCCCCCAATTTTTTGCTTGCTTATTATGTATTCGGTCTGACCAGACTTCTGAGGTTGAGCATCCCACCCCCCACACACACCTGTACTCTATCAGAGTCCACTATCAAGTAGATATAGGAGGAGTCCTTTGTAGTGCATTAGCACATCTATCCCAGCAAGGAGTGTTGTCTCCAAGGGTTAGAGAGGCTTGATTCACCCCTTTTTTATGGATAGTGTAGGACCCACTGATAATGGGGTACTTTGACGCAGTGGTGGGCTTGAGCACGATATGGCCATATGGTGGGACTAAATCCCCATTTTTATTTATGGATTGTCTCCATATTTGATAGTCATTTCTTTTGCATGTGTGCGCTATTCTTTTTTAATATACATGTTGCTTGGTCCATAGCCACACCGGCTTTAGATATACATGTTCAGGGTTTGCTCCCCCAATTATTTGCTTGTTTATTATGTATTCGGTCTGACCAGACTTCTGAGGTTAAGCATCCCACCCCCCACACACACCTGTACTCTATCAGAGTCCACTATCAAGTAGATATAGGAGGAGTCCTTTGTAGTGCATTAGCACATCTATCCCAGCAAGGGGTGTTGTCTCCAAGGGTTAGAGAGGCTGGATTCAACCCTTTTTTATGGATAGTGTAGGACCCACTGATAATGGGGTACTTTGACGCAGTGGTGGCCTTGAGCACGATATGGCCATATGGTGGGACTAAATCCCCATTTTTATTTATGGATTGTCTCCATATTTGATAGTCATTTCTTTTGCATGTGTGCGCTATTCTTTTTTAATATACATGTTGCTTGGTCCATAGCCCCACCGGCTTTAGATATACATGTTCAGGGTTTGCTCCCCCAATTTTTTGCTTGTTTATTATGTATTCGGTCTGACCAGACTTCTGAGGCTGAGCATCCCACCCCCCACACACACCTGTACTCTATCAGAGTCCACTATCAAGTAGATATAGGAGGAGTCCTTTGTAGTGCATTAGCACATCTATCCCAGCAAGGAGTGTTGTCTCCAAGGGTTAGAGAGGCTGGATTCACCCCTTTTTTATGGATAGTGTAGGACCCACTGATAATGGGGTACTTTGACGCAGTGGTGGGCTTGAGCACGCTATGGCCATATGGTGGGACTAAATCCCCATTTTTATTTATGGATTGTCTCCATATTTGATAGTCATTTCTTTTGCATGTGTGCGCTATTCTTTTTTAATATACCTGTTGCTTGGTCCATAGCCACACCGGCTTTAGATATACATGTTCAGGGTTTGCTCCCCCAATTTTTTGCTTGTTTATTATGTATTCGGTCTGACCAGACTTCTGAGGTTGAGCATCCCATCCCCCACACACACCTGTACTCTATCAGAGTCCACTATCAAGTAGATATAGGAGGAGTCCTTTGTAGTGCATTAGCACATCTATCCCAGCAAGGAGTGTTGTCTCCAAGGGTTAGAGAGGCTGGATTCACCCCTATTTTATGGATAGTGTAGGACCCACTGATAATGGGGTACTTTGACGCAGTGGTGGGCTTGAGCACGATATGGCCATATGGTGGGACTAAATCCCCATTTTTATTTATGGATTGTCTCCATATTTTATAGTCATTTCTTTTGCATGTGTGCGCTATTCTTTTTTAATATACATGTTGCTTGGTCCATAGCCGCACCGGCTTTAGATATACATGTTCAGGGTTTGCTCCCCCAATTTTTTGCTTGTTTATTATGTATTCGGTCAGACCAGACTTCTGGGGTTGAGCATCCCACCCCCCACACACACCTGTACTCTATCAGAGTCCACTATCAAGTAGATATAGGAGGAGTCCTTTGTAGTGCATTAGCACATCTATCCCAACAAGGAGTGTTGTCTCCAAGGGTTAGAGAGGCTGGATTCACCCCTTTTTTATGGATAGTGTAGGACCCACTGATAATGGGGTACTTTGACGCAGTGGTGGGCTTGAGCACGATATGGCCATATGGTGGGACTAAATCCCCATTTTTATTTATGGATTGTCTCCATATTTGATAGTCATTTCTTTTGCATGTGTGCGCTATTCTTTTTTAATATACATGTTTCTTGGTCCATAGCCACACCGGCTTTAGATATACATGTTCAGGGTTTGCTCCCCCAATTTTTTGCTTGTTTATTATGTATTCGGGTCTGACCAGACTTCTGAGGTTGAGCATCCCACCCCCCACACACACCTGTACTCTATCAGAGTCCACTATCAAGTAGATATAGGAGGAGTCCTTTGTAGTGCATTAGCACATCTATCCCAGCAAGGAGTGTTGTCTCCAAGGGTTAGAGAGGCTGGATTCACCCCTTTTTTATGGATAGTGTAGGACCCACTGATAATGGGGTACTTTGAAGCAGTGGTGGGCTTGAGCACGATATGGCCATATGGTGGGACTAAATCCCCATTTTTATTTATGGATTGTCTCCATATTTGATAGTCATTTCTTTTGCATTTGTGCGCTATTCTTTTTTAATATACATGTTGCTTGGTCCATAGCCGCACCGGCTTTAGATATACATGTTCAGGGTTTGCTCCCCCAATTTTTTGCTTGTTTATTATGTATTCGGTCTGACCAGACTTCTGGGGTTAAGCATCCCACCCCCCACACACACCTGTACTCTATCAGAGTCCACTATCAAGTAGATATAGGAGGAGTCCTTTGTAGTGCATTAGCACATCTATCCCAACAAGGAGTGTTGTCTCCAAGGGTTAGAGAGGCTGGATTCACCCCTTTTTTATGGATAGTGTAGGACCCACTGATAATGGGGTACTTTGACGCAGTGGTGGGCTTGAGCACGATATGGCCATATGGTGGGACTAAATCCCCATTTTTATTTATGGATTGTCTCCATATTTGATAGTCATTTCTTTTGCATGTGTGCGCTATTCTTTTTTAATATACATGTTGCTTGGTCCATAGCCACACCGGCTTTAGATATACATGTTCAGGGTTTGCTCCCCCAATTTTTTGCTTGTTTATTATGTATTCGGGTCTGACCAGACTTCTGAGGTTGAGCATCCCACCCCCCACACACACCTGTACTCTATCAGAGTCCACTATCAAGTAGATATAGGAGGAGTCCTTTGTAGTGCATTAGCACATCTATCCCAGCAAGGAGTGTTGTCTCCAAGGGTTAGAGAGGCTGGATTCACCCCTTTTTTATGGATAGTGTAGGACCCACTGATAATGGGGTACTTTGAAGCAGTGGTGGGCTTGAGCACGATATGGCCATATGGTGGGACTAAATCCCCATTTTTATTTATGGATTGTCTCCATATTTGATAGTCATTTCTTTTGCATGTGTGCGCTATTCTTTTTTAATATACATGTTTCTTGGTCCATAGCCACACCGGCTTTAGATATACATGTTCAGGGTTTGCTCCCCCAATTTTTTGCTTGTTTATTATGTATTCGGGTCTGACCAGACTTCTGAGGTTGAGCATCCCACCCCCCACACACACCTGTACTCTATCAGAGTCCACTATCAAGTAGATATAGGAGGAGTCCTTTGTAGTGCATTAGCACATCTATCCCAGCAAGGAGTGTTGTCTCCAAGGGTTAGAGAGGCTGGATTCACCCCTTTTTTATGGATAGTGTAGGACCCACTGATAATGGGGTACTTTGAAGCAGTGGTGGGCTTGAGCACGATATGGCCATATGGTGGGACTAAATCCCCATTTTTATTTATGGATTGTCTCCATATTTGATAGTCATTTCTTTTGCATTTGTGCGCTATTCTTTTTTAATATACATGTTGCTTGGTCCATAGCCGCACCGGCTTTAGATATACATGTTCAGGGTTTGCTCCCCCAATTTTTTGCTTGTTTATTATGTATTCGGTCTGACCAGACTTCTGGGGTTAAGCATCCCACCCCCCACACACACCTGTACTCTATCAGAGTCCACTATCAAGTAGATATAGGAGGAGTCCTTTGTAGTGCATTAGCACATCTATCCCAGCAAGGAGTGTTGTCTCCAAGGGTTAGAGAGGCTGGATTCACCCCTTTTTTATGGATAGTGTAGGACCCACTGATAATGGGGTACTTTGACGCAGTGGTGGGCTTGAGCACGATATGGCCATATGGTGGGACTAAATCCCCATTTTTATTTATGGATTGTCTCCATATTTTATAGTCATTTCTTTTGCATGTGTGCGCTATTCTTTTTTAATATACATGTTGCTTGGTCCATAGCCGCACCGGCTTTAGATATACATGTTCAGGGTTTGCTCCCCCAATTTTTTGCTTGTTTATTATGTATTCGGTCAGACCAGACTTCTGGGGTTGAGCATCCCACCCCCCACACACACCTGTACTCTATCAGAGTCCACTATCAAGTAGATATAGGAGGAGTCCTTTGTAGTGCATTAGCACATCTATCCCAACAAGGAGTGTTGTCTCCAAGGGTTAGAGAGGCTGGATTCACCCCTTTTTTATGGATAGTGTAGGACCCACTGATAATGGGGTACTTTGACGCAGTGGTGGGCTTGAGCACGATATGGCCATATGGTGGGACTAAATCCCCATTTTTATTTATGGATTGTCTCCATATTTGATAGTCATTTCTTTTGCATGTGTGCGCTATTCTTTTTTAATATACATGTTTCTTGGTCCATAGCCACACCGGCTTTAGATATACATGTTCAGGGTTTGCTCCCCCAATTTTTTGCTTGTTTATTATGTATTCGGGTCTGACCAGACTTCTGAGGTTGAGCATCCCACCCCCCACACACACCTGTACTCTATCAGAGTCCACTATCAAGTAGATATAGGAGGAGTCCTTTGTAGTGCATTAGCACATCTATCCCAGCAAGGAGTGTTGTCTCCAAGGGTTAGAGAGGCTGGATTCACCCCTTTTTTATGGATAGTGTAGGACCCACTGATAATGGGGTACTTTGAAGCAGTGGTGGGCTTGAGCACGATATGGCCATATGGTGGGACTAAATCCCCATTTTTATTTATGGATTGTCTCCATATTTGATAGTCATTTCTTTTGCATTTGTGCGCTATTCTTTTTTAATATACATGTTGCTTGGTCCATAGCCGCACCGGCTTTAGATATACATGTTCAGGGTTTGCTCCCCCAATTTTTTGCTTGTTTATTATGTATTCGGTCTGACCAGACTTCTGGGGTTAAGCATCCCACCCCCCACACACACCTGTACTCTATCAGAGTCCACTATCAAGTAGATATAGGAGGAGTCCTTTGTAGTGCATTAGCACATCTATCCCAACAAGGAGTGTTGTCTCCAAGGGTTAGAGAGGCTGGATTCACCCCTTTTTTATGGATAGTGTAGGACCCACTGATAATGGGGTACTTTGACGCAGTGGTGGGCTTGAGCACGATATGGCCATATGGTGGGACTAAATCCCCATTTTTATTTATGGATTGTCTCCATATTTGATAGTCATTTCTTTTGCATGTGTGCGCTATTCTTTTTTAATATACATGTTGCTTGGTCCATAGCCACACCGGCTTTAGATATACATGTTCAGGGTTTGCTCCCCCAATTTTTTGCTTGTTTATTATGTATTCGGGTCTGACCAGACTTCTGAGGTTGAGCATCCCACCCCCCACACACACCTGTACTCTATCAGAGTCCACTATCAAGTAGATATAGGAGGAGTCCTTTGTAGTGCATTAGCACATCTATCCCAGCAAGGAGTGTTGTCTCCAAGGGTTAGAGAGGCTGGATTCACCCCTTTTTTATGGATAGTGTAGGACCCACTGATAATGGGGTACTTTGAAGCAGTGGTGGGCTTGAGCACGATATGGCCATATGGTGGGACTAAATCCCCATTTTTATTTATGGATTGTCTCCATATTTGATAGTCATTTCTTTTGCATGTGTGCGCTATTCTTTTTTAATATACATGTTTCTTGGTCCATAGCCACACCGGCTTTAGATATACATGTTCAGGGTTTGCTCCCCCAATTTTTTGCTTGTTTATTATGTATTCGGGTCTGACCAGACTTCTGAGGTTGAGCATCCCACCCCCCACACACACCTGTACTCTATCAGAGTCCACTATCAAGTAGATATAGGAGGAGTCCTTTGTAGTGCATTAGCACATCTATCCCAGCAAGGAGTGTTGTCTCCAAGGGTTAGAGAGGCTGGATTCACCCCTTTTTTATGGATAGTGTAGGACCCACTGATAATGGGGTACTTTGAAGCAGTGGTGGGCTTGAGCACGATATGGCCATATGGTGGGACTAAATCCCCATTTTTATTTATGGATTGTCTCCATATTTGATAGTCATTTCTTTTGCATTTGTGCGCTATTCTTTTTTAATATACATGTTGCTTGGTCCATAGCCGCACCGGCTTTAGATATACATGTTCAGGGTTTGCTCCCCCAATTTTTTGCTTGTTTATTATGTATTCGGTCTGACCAGACTTCTGGGGTTAAGCATCCCACCCCCCACACACACCTGTACTCTATCAGAGTCCACTATCAAGTAGATATAGGAGGAGTCCTTTGTAGTGCATTAGCACATCTATCCCAGCAAGGAGTGTTGTCTCCAAGGGTTAGAGAGGCTGGATTCACCCCTTTTTTATGGATAGTGTAGGACCCACTGATAATGGGGTACTTTGAAGCAGTGGTGGGCTTGAGCACGATATGGCCATATGGTGGGACTAAATCCCCATTTTTATTTATGGATTGTCTCCATATTTGATAGTCATTTCTTTTGCATTTGTGCGCTATTCTTTTTTAATATACATGTTGCTTGGTCCATAGCCGCACCGGCTTTAGATATACATGTTCAGGGTTTGCTCCCCCAATTTTTTGCTTGTTTATTATGTATTCGGTCTGACCAGACTTCTGGGGTTAAGCATCCCACCCCCCACACACACCTGTACTCTATCAGAGTCCACTATCAAGTAGATATAGGAGGAGTCCTTTGTAGTGCATTAGCACATCTATCCCAACAAGGAGTGTTGTCTCCAAGGGTTAGAGAGGCTGGATTCACCCCTTTTTTATGGATAGTGTAGGACCCACTGATAATGGGGTACTTTGACGCAGTGGTGGGCTTGAGCACGATATGGCCATATGGTGGGACTAAATCCCCATTTTTATTTATGGATTGTCTCCATATTTGATAGTCATTTCTTTTGCATGTGTGCGCTATTCTTTTTTAATATACATGTTGCTTGGTCCATAGCCACACCGGCTTTAGATATACATGTTCAGGGTTTGCTCCCCCAATTTTTTGCTTGTTTATTATGTATTCGGGTCTGACCAGACTTCTGAGGTTGAGCATCCCACCCCCCACACACACCTGTACTCTATCAGAGTCCACTATCAAGTAGATATAGGAGGAGTCCTTTGTAGTGCATTAGCACATCTATCCCAGCAAGGAGTGTTGTCTCCAAGGGTTAGAGAGGCTGGATTCACCCCTTTTTTATGGATAGTGTAGGACCCACTGATAATGGGGTACTTTGAAGCAGTGGTGGGCTTGAGCACGATATGGCCATATGGTGGGACTAAATCCCCATTTTTATTTATGGATTGTCTCCATATTTGATAGTCATTTCTTTTGCATGTGTGCGCTATTCTTTTTTAATATACATGTTGCTTGGTCCATAGCCACACCGGCTTTAGATATACTTGTTCAGGGTTTGCTCCCCCAATTTTTTGCTTGTTTATTATGTATTCGGTCTGACCAGACTTCTGAGGTTGAGCATCCCACCCCCCACACACACCTGTACTCTATCAGAGTCCACTATCAAGTAGATATAGGAGGAGTCCTTTGTAGTGCATTAGCACATCTATCCCAGCAAGGAGTGTTGTCTCCAAGGGTTAGAGAGGCTGGATTCACCCCTTTTTTATGGATAGTGTAGGACCCACTGATAAAGGGGTACTTTGAAGCAGTGGTGGGCTTGAGCACGATATGGCCATATGGTGGGACTAAATCCCCATTTTTATTTATGGATTGTCTCCATATTTGATAGTCATTTCTTTTGTATGTGTGCGCTATTCTTTTTTAATATACATGTTGCTTGGTCCATAGCCACACCGGCTTTAGATATACATGTTCAGGGTTTGCTCCCCCAATTTTTTGCTTGTTTATTATGTGTTCGGTCTGACCAGACTTCTGAGGTTGAGCATCCCACCCCCCCACACACACCTGTACTCTATCAGAGTCCACTATCAAGTAGATATAGGAGGAGTCCTTTGTAGTGCATTAGCACATCTATCCCAGCAAGGAGTGTTGTCTCCAAGGGTTAGAGAGGCTGGATTCACCCCTTTTTTATGGATAGTGTAGGACCCACTGATAAAGGGGTACTTTGAAGCAGTGGTGGGCTTGAGCACGATATGGCCATATGGTGGGACTAAATCCCCATTTTTATTTATGGATTGTCTCCATATTTGATAGTCATTTCTTTTGTATGTGTGCGCTATTCTTTTTTAATATACATGTTGCTTGGTCCATAGCCACACCGGCTTTAGATATACATGTTCAGGGTTTGCTCCCCCAATTTTTTGCTTGTTTATTATGTGTTCGGTCTGACCAGACTTCTGAGGTTGAGCATCCCACCCCCCCACACACACCTGTACTCTATCAGAGTCCACTATCAAGTAGATATAGGAGGAGTCCTTTGTAGTGCATTAGCACATCTATCCCAGCAAGGAGTGTTGTCTCCAAGGGTTAGAGAGGCTGGATTCACCCCTTTTTTATGGATAGTGTAGGACCCACTTATAATGGGGTACTTTGAAGCAGTGGTGGGCTTGAGCACGATATGGCCATATGGTGGGACTAAATCCCCATTTTTATTTATGGATTGTCTCCATATTTGATAGTCATTTCTTTTGCATGTGTGCGCTATTCTTTTTTAATATACATGTTGCTTGGTCCATAGCCACACCGGCTTTAGATATACATGTTCAGGGTTTGCTCCCCCAATTTTTTGCTTGTTTATTATGTATTCGGTCTGACCAGAGTTCTGGGGTTGAGCATCCCACCCCCCCCACACACACCTGTACTCTATCAGAGTCCACTATCAAGTAGATATAGGAGGAGTCCTTTGTAGTGCATTAGCACATCTATCCCAGCAAGGAGTGTTGTCTCCAAGGGTTAGAGAGGCTGGATTCATCCCTTTTTTATGGATAGTGTAGGACCCACTGATAATGGGGTACTTTGAAGCAGTGGTGGGCTTGAGCATGATATGGCCATATGATGGGACTAAATCCCCATTTTTATTTATGGATTGTCTCCATATTTGATAGTCATTTCTTTTGCATGTGTGCGCTATTCTTTTTTAATATACATGTTGCTTGGTCCATAGCCACACCGGCTTTAGATATACATGTTCAGGGTTTGCTCCCCCAATTTTTTGCTTGTTTATTATGTATTCGGTCTGACCAGACTTCTGGGGTTGAGCATCCCACCCCCCACACACACCTGTACTCTATCAGAGTCCACTATCAAGTAGATATAGGAGGAGTCCTTTGTAGTGCATTAGCACATCTATCCCAGCAAGGAGTGTTGTCTCCAAGGGTTAGAGAGGCTGGATTCACCCCTTTTTTATGGATAGTGTAGGACCCACTGATAAAGGGGTACTTTGAAGCAGTGGTGGGCTTGAGCACGATATGGCCATATGGTGGGACTAAATCCCCATTTTTATTTATGGATTGTCTCCATATTTGATAGTCATTTCTTTTGTATGTGTGCGCTATTCTTTTTTAATATACATGTTGCTTGGTCCATAGCCACACCGGCTTTAGATATACATGTTCAGGGTTTGCTCCCCCAATTTTTTGCTTGTTTATTATGTGTTCGGTCTGACCAGACTTCTGAGGTTGAGCATCCCACCCCCCCACATACACCTGTACTCTATCAGAGTCCACTATCAAGTAGATATAGGAGGAGTCCTTTGTAGTGCATTAGCACATCTATCCCAGCAAGGAGTGTTGTCTCCAAGGGTTAGAGAGGCTGGATTCACCCCTTTTTTATGGATAGTGTAGGACCCACTTATAATGGGGTACTTTGAAGCAGTGGTGGGCTTGAGCACGATATGGCCATATGGTGGGACTAAATCCCCATTTTTATTTATGGATTGTCTCCATATTTGATAGTCATTTCTTTTGCATGTGTGCGCTATTCTTTTTTAATATACATGTTGCTTGGTCCATAGCCACACCGGCTTTAGATATACATGTTCAGGGTTTGCTCCCCCAATTTTTTGCTTGTTTATTATGTATTCGGTCTGACCAGAGTTCTGGGGTTGAGCATCCCACCCCCCCCCACACACACCTGTACTCTATCAGAGTCCACTATCAAGTAGATATAGGAGGAGTCCTTTGTAGTGCATTAGCACATCTATCCCAGCAAGGAGTGTTGTCTCCAAGGGTTAGAGAGGCTGGATTCATCCCTTTTTTATGGATAGTGTAGGACCCACTGATAATGGGGTACTTTGAAGCAGTGGTGGGCTTGAGCATGATATGGCCATATGGTGGGACTAAATCCCCATTTTTATTTATGGATTGTCTCCATATTTGATAGTCATTTCTTTTGCATGTGTGCGCTATTCTTTTTTAATATACATGTTGCTTGGTCCATAGCCACACCGGCTTTAGATATACATGTTCAGGGTTTGCTCCCCCAATTTTTTGCTTGTTTATTATGTATTCGGTCTGACCAGACTTCTGGGGTTGAGCATCCCACCCCCCACACACACCTGTACTCTATCAGAGTCCACTATCAAGTAGATATAGGAGGAGTCCTTTGTAGTGCATTAGCACATCTATCCCAGCAAGGAGTGTTGTCTCCAAGGGTTAGAGAGGCTGGATTCACCCCTTTTTTATGGATAGTGTAGGACCCACTTATAATGGGGTACTTTGAAGCAGTGGTGGGCTTGAGCACGATATGGCCATATGGTGGGACTAAATCCCCATTTTTATTTATGGATTGTCTCCATATTTGATAGTCATTTCTTTTGCATGTGTGCGCTATTCTTTTTTAATATACATGTTGCTTGGTCCATAGCCGCACCGGCTTTAGATATACATGTTCAGGGTTTGTTCCCCCAATTTTTTGCTTGTTTATTATGTATTCGGTCTGACCAGACTTCTGAGGTTGAGCATCACACCCCCCAACCAACATCTGTACTCTATTAGAGTCCATTATCAAGTAGATATAGGAGGAGTCCTTTGTAGTGCATTAGCACATCTATCCCAGCAAGGAGTGTTGTCTCCAAGGGTTAGAGAGGCTGGATTCACCCCTTTTTTATGGATAGTGTAGGACCCACTGATAATGGGGTACTTTGACGCAGTGGTGGGCTTGAGCACGATATGGCCATATGGTGGGACTAAATCCCCATTTTTATTTATGGATTGTCTCCATATTTGATAGTCATTTCTTTTGCATGTGTGCGCTATTCTTTTTTAATATACATGTTGCTTGGTCCATAGCCGCACCGGCTTTAGATATACATGTTCAGGGTTTGCTCCCCCAATTTTTTGCTTGTTTATTATGTATTCGGTCTGACCAGACTTCTGCGGTTGAGCATCCCACCCCACACACACACCTGTACTCTATCAGAGTCCACTATCAAGTAGATATAGGAGGAGTCCTTTGTAGTGCATTAGCACATCTATCTCAGCAAGGAGTGTTGTCTCCAAGGGTTAGAGAGGCTGGATTCAACCCTTTTTTATGGATAGTGTAGGACCCACTGATAATGGGGTACTTTGACGTAATTTACCTTCAGCCACAGAATACAACATTCTTAGCTGTCAGGTAAACACATGTGGGCTAATTTTTGGGGCCTGTAATGGCCAGCCGACACTTATTTATTCTGTGAATGCCTAATGTACCTCCAGCCACAGAAGACAACGTTCTTTGCTGTCAGGTGAACGCCTGTTGGCTAATTTTTGGGGCCTGTACTGGCCAACACTTACTTCTTTATCCTGTGAATGCCTCATTTTTCAGACTGGAATTGAAAATCAATGTGTCTGTAAACGTTCCGCCAAATTGTGGAACGGATGCGGACCTATTTTACAGACGTGTGAATGGACCCTATATGTATTTGACATGTATTTACCGGCTGCTGTCAGTTCTGGCTGGTTTAGAAAAAAAAGAATAAAAATGTTTTTGCTGAAAATTAAAAAAAAAAAAAATTTAGGGCAACTTTTCCAATAGCAAAACTTCTGTTATGACAGTGTCCATGTTGTGGGACTATTTGTGCACCGCTAGTAGTTATTTTGTGGCTGCAAATATGACCTGAAGGTTTTTAAAGTTCGCCTGCCATTAAAGTCGAACTTGCAGTTCGTGAACATTTGAGAAAGTTTGCGGATAACGTTTGCAAACCGCCCTGGCCGATGTTCATCCATCACTAACCAGAGCTTCACAGGTTGCCACTGGAGTCCTCTTTCATTCCTCTTGGAGGTTTGGTTGGGATTGTTATCATGTTGGAATATTCCCCTGCGGCCCAGTCTCTGAAGAGAGGGGATCATGCTCTACTTCAGTATATCACAGTACATGTTAGCATTCATGGTTCCCTAAATGAACTGTAGCTCCCCAGAGCCGGCAGCACTCATGCAGCCCCAGACCATGACACTCCCACCACCATGCTTGACTGTAGGCAAGACACATTTGTCTTTGTACTCCTCACCCGGTTGCCGCCACACACGCTTGACAACATCTGAACCAGTTTATCTTGGTCTCGTCAGACCACAGGACATGGTTCCAGTAATCCATGTCCTTAGTCTGCTTGTCTTGGGGGCTTTCTTGTGCATCATCTTTTGAAGCGGCATCCTTCTGGGATGACAGCTATGCAGACTAATTTGATGCAGTGTGCGGAGTATGATCTGAGCACTGACAGGCTGACCACCCCCCCCCCCCCCCCCCCTTCAACCTCTGAAGCAATGCTGGCAGCACTCATACATCTATTTCCCAAAGACAACATCTGGATATGATGCTGAGCATGTGCACTCAACTTCTTTGGTCGACCATGGTGAAACCTGTTCAGAGTGGAACCTGTTCTGTTAAACCACTGTATGGTCTTTGCCATTCTTGCTGCAGCTCAGTTTCAGGGCCTTGGCAATCTTCTTATAGCCTAGGCCATCTTTATGAAGTGCAACAATTCTTTTTTTCAGATCCTCAGAGTTCTTTACCATGAGGTGCCATGTTGAACTTCCAGTGACCAGTATGAGAGAGTGAGAGCGATAACACCAAATTTAACACACCTGCTCCCTATTCACACCAGAGACCTTGTAACACTAACGATTTACATGACACCGGGGAGGGAAAATGGCTAATTGGGCCCAATGTGGACATTTTCACTTAGGGGTGTACTCACATTCGTTGCCAGCGGTTAAGACATTAATGGCTGTGTGTTGAGTTATTTTGAGGGGACAGCAAATTTACACTGTTATACAAGCTGTACACTCACTATTTTACATCAAATACAGCCTTACAAGTGTCCATCAAATGTAGTCTTACCAGTGCCCGTCAAATGCAACCTTACCAGTGCCTATTATTGCAGCCTTACTAGTTCCCAATTAAATGCAGCCTTGCCAGTGCCCATCAAATGCAGCCTTACCAGTGCCCATAAAATGTAGCCTTACCAGTGCCCATAAAATGCGGCCTTACCAGTGCCCATCAATACAGCCTTACCAGTGCCCATCAATAAGGCCTGACTAGTGGCCATCAATGCGGCCTTACCAATGCCCAGCAATGGACCTTACCAGTGCCCAGCACTACAGCCTCATTAGTGCCTGGATGGATAGAGATTTTTAATAAGACTGCAGACTCATTGAAAGCGATGCACTCCCCGTGTCAATGATTTCTTGTCCCCATTATCATAAAAAGGATTTGTGTAAATGTATGTTGTTTATGAACATTTAATAGAGGACAGCGCTGCTCAAAAACACACATTCAAACGTATCAAAGAATGCATTTTACTTGCTTTGCTTGTGATGGGAACAGATCTCAACAGAATTTGCCATGTCTAAAGAATCGCAATGCAAAGCAGGTCAAGTGCAGTCCCAGAGCAGAGTCATCCACATTGCACCATTAAAAGTAAATGGAAACTGGAATACTTACATTTGACATGTGCTTGAAATGCAGGAAAACAACACTCATCTACATAAACCATAGCACACAGTGGCAATCTCACGGCGGTCTTGGATTTAAATCTCCCGGCTCCTCCCCTCCCTCGGTCCTCCTCCTCCTCCAGCGGCCACTGTAACAAAGTCCGGCCTCCTAAACCGGCTCCTATAATAAACGTCACACTAATTCAATTTGCCGGCATTGGATCAGAGCCAGTCTAGGAGGTAGAACTTTATTACAGCGGCCACTGGAGGAGGAGGAGAACAACAGAGGGAGGGGAGGACAAAGGCCAGTCCTGCAGGATTCAGCTGCTAACGGGAACGGCGTTCCTGCTGTGGAGAAAGTACAGGAACGCGGTTCCCATGCATTCCAGCAGGACTCGAGCCCTAAATTTCAATTAATAAAGAGTCCCTAAAAATTAGAAACAATGGCTTTGAAATGACAAAGCTCACTTCTTTTAGGATCCGTGGGTGTATGTCATCTGGTCCAGGTGCTTTATTCTGTCTAATTAATTATTCACATTAATTATTCATGTCAATACCGTCCCCATTATGAACATGAGCTCCCCCATTCTACTTTGTATACACAGAGCTGAAGAAGGTATTTAAAAAGGAACTTCACTTTCTCAATCAACATTGACTATTTTTTTGTTTTTTTGGAATAAAATTTTATTAAACTTTTTCCGACATAGAAAACAGTACATACAGATGTCACAAAGGACCACCCAACAAGGTGGACAAAAAACAGTAAAGAAAACCTAACCATATAATCCTATATACACAATCCCATACCCACAGTTGATCCAGAGGAAGGCAAAAAACCCCAGCAAAGCATGATCCAATTTGCTACAGCAGGGGAAAAAATTCCTTCCTGATCCCCCAAGAGGCAATCGGATATTCCCTGGATCAACTTTACCTAGAAATCTTAGTACCCAGTTATATTATGTATACGCAGGAAAGAATCCAGGCCTTTTTTAAAGCAATCTACTGAGCTGGCAAGAACCACCTCTGGAGGGAGTCTATTCCACATTTTCAAAGCTTCTACCGAATGCGATGTGTCCTGTGATGTTCTCTGCTGTGTGCCCTGTTCTCCGCTGTGTTTTGCGTGATGTGCCCCATTGTGTGCCCTGTACCATACTGTGTGCCCTTGTGTGTGCCCTGTGCCCTTCTGTGTGCCCCGTGTTGCACCATGATGTGCCCTCTCACCCCTATGTAATATTCCTTGCCTTTCCCCAAGATATGCCCTCCTATGTACCCCATAATGGGCCCTCCTAACCCCAAGTAATATGACCTATTGTGCCCCATAATGTGCCCTCTTGCCCCCATATAATATTCCCTGCTGTGCCCCATAATGTACCCTCTTGCCCCCATTTATTATGCCTTGTTGTGACCCATAATGTGCCTTGCTGCCCCCCCTCATAATGTGTTCTGCTGTCCAACATATCATGCCCTCCTGCCCCCATGTAATGTTTCCTTATGTGCCCTGCTGCCCCCCCCCCCCCCATGTAATGTGCCCTACTGTGTGCCCCAATGTAATGTTCCCTGATGTTCCTATGTAATGTGTCTTGCTGCCCACCATGTAATGTGTCCTGCTCCTCCCTCTTCTTTTTGTGCTCCTCCTCCCTCTTCTTTCTGCACTGCTACTCTCTCTTTTCTCTTCTCTCCTTTCTCCTACTCCCACTTCTATCTGTATTCCTCCCTCTTGCTACACTTCTCTATCCTCATTCTGTACTCCTCTATCCTCTTTTCGTGCTTTTCCTCCCTCCTCTTTCTGTCCTCCTCCTCCTTCCTCTTTCTGAATTCCTCCCTCTTCTTTCTGCACTCCTCTATCCTCATTCTGTACTTCTTCTCGCTCCTCTTTCTGTCCTCCTCCTCCTCCTTCCTCTTTCTGATTTCCTCCCTCTTCTTTCTGCACTCCTCTATCCTCATTCTGTACTCCTTCTCGCTCCTCTTTCTGTCCTCCTCCTCCTTCCTCTTTCTGACTTCCTCCCTCTTCTTTGTGCACTCCTCTATCCTGATTCTGTACTCCTCCATTTTCTTTCTGTGCTCCTCCTCCCTCTTTTTTCTGTCCTCCTCCTCCTTCCTCTTTCTGTACTCCTCACTCTTTTTGCTGCATTCTTCTATCCTCTTTCTGTATTCTTCCATCCTTGTCTTTCTGTCTTTTTCCTTCGTCCTCTCTCTTTCCTCCCCCTCCCTCCTCTTTCTGTCCTCCTCCTCCATCATCTTTCTGCACCAATCTTCCCTCCCCTTTCTGTCCCCCTCCTCCCTCCACTTTTTGTACTCTTCCTCCCACTTATTTCTGAATACTTCCTCCCTTTTCTTCCTGCATTCCTCCTCCCTCCTCTTTCTGCCCTCCTCCTCCTCCCTCTTCTTTCTGTCCTTTTCTTCCCTTTTCTTTCTGTCCTCATTCTCCCTCTTCCTTTTCTCATCTTCCTCCCTCTTCCTTTTGTACTCCTCCTCCCTCTTCCGTCTATCATCCTCCTCCCTCTTCCGTCTATCGTTAACCTCCTTTTTCCTTCTGTCCTTCTCCTCACTCTTCTTTCTGTCCTCCTCCTCCTTCTTCCTTCTGTCCTCCTCCTCCCTCTCCTTTCTGCCCTCCTCTTCCCTTTTTTTTCTGCACTGCTCTTCCCTCCTCTTTCTGTCCTCCTCCCTCCTTTTCCTGCTTTCCTCCTCCTCCTTCTTCCTTTTGTCTTCCTCCTCCCTCTTCTTTCTGACATCTTCTTCCCTCTTCCTTCTGTCCTCCTCCTCCCTCTTCCTTCTGTCCTCCTCCTCCCTCTTCTTTCTGTCCTCCTCCTTCTTCCTTCTGTCCTCCTCCTCCTTCTTCCTTCTGTACTCCTCCTCCCTCTTCTTTCTGCACTGCTCTTCCCTCCACTTTCTGTTCTCCTCCTCCCTCTTCTTTCTGTCCTCATTCTCCCTCTTCCTTTTTTCATCTTCCTCCCTCTTCCTTTTGTACTCCTCCTCCCTCTTCTGTCTATCATCCTCCTCCCTCTTCCGTCTATCGTTAACCTCCCTTTTCCTTCTGTCCTTCTCCTCACTCTTCTTTCTGTCCTCCTCCTCCTTCTTCCTTCTGTCCTCCTCCTTCTTCCTTCTGTCCTCCTCCTCCCTCTCCTTTCTGTCCTCCTCTTCCCTTTTTTTTCTGCACTGCTCTTCCCTCCTCTTTCTGTCCTCCTCCCTCCTTTTCCTGCTTTCCTCCTCCACCTTCTTCCTTTTGTCTTCCTCCTCCCTCTTCTTTCTGACATCTTCTTCCCTCTTCCTTCTGTCCTCCTCCTCCCTCTTCTTTCTGTCCTCCTCCTTCTTCCTTCTGTCCTCCTCCTCCTTCTTCCTTCTGTCCTCCTCCTTCCTCTTCTTTCTGTCCTCCTTCTCCCTTTTCATTCTGTCCTTCTCCTCCCTCTTCTTTTTACACTCCTCCTCCGTTTTAATTCTGCATTTCTCCTCCTTCTTTCTGTGCTTCCTCTCCCTCTTTTCTCTATACTCCACCCCCTCCTTCTTTTTGACCTTCTCCTTCATCCTTTTTGCCTCCTCCTCTCTCTTCATCCTCTCCTCTTCTTCTGTCATCTGACTTTTCTCTTGGTCAGTAATCATTTTAGCCTAAAAAGAAAACAAAGGTAAGTAAAAATACAGAGTCGAGTTTCACACAAATATTTTTCTTTTCAGATTTAAATGGAGTTGGAAAGGGGTTAAAACATTTCCATGGCTTTTATTGTTTTCTATATTTTAGTATTATAATTTTTTTTACCAAGGGTTTCTAACCAGTTGGTGACAAAAGAGGATAGTTTTGAAGGTCCTAATCAGTTCCATAAGATGACATAAGGGTGCAAATGAGTCTAGGGCAGGCTTACTATCTGTGCAAACTCTGCAGCTGCATAAGGGACCATTGGGACTTAAGGGACTAATAATTAAATCCATGCATAGAAAATAAATGTTTTTGCTTAGGAACTAGGTAAATGGGACCTAGGGGACATTTGGAGATTATGTCCACCACTGGAATGTGTTTTTTTTTTTTTTTTTTTTAACAGAGGGATAGGTCAACTAAAAAAACAGCCAATGGCACCTTATTATAAGTCCAAGGCTAAAGGTTCTACTAAAAGCCTTAGTGTGAGGCCTGGCATCAGGGCTCGTGTCCTGTGGGAACGCATGGGAATGACGTTCCTGTACTCTTTCCACAGCAGGAACGCAGTTACCATTACCTCCTGTAAGGGGCCCGGCCGGCAGCTGTAGCTTTCACAGAGCAGCCAAAGTGCAGGCACTTTATTTTTGCTTCTGCCTGTTTCCCGAGTTCCCCGCTGCTCCCATGTGGTCTGACCATATATCCTGGGCCCCATCAGTTCACTCAGAGGGGCCCCGGAGGCTTTTTGCTAAGTCCCATGGTCAGGTGGATTAACACCATTCAGTGCCCATTCCCAGAAAAAGAAAAGAAAGTTCCGGTCCTGGCGGAGTGATATCTGTCACAGAGAGCAGTGGCTGTCAGCAGCTTCTTCACTGACTGTCTTCTTCAGCAAGTAAGTGGGGGAAATCACCAGCAGCCAAAAGCCATCAAAGCACAGAGGGACAGTGTGAGGAAAGTGGGGACCAGCAAGTCTGCAGTGAATGTTGCTTAAATAAGGAATTGTCACAAAAAAAAACAGCTTCTTCACCCATGTCATGCCTCTGTTGCACATGATTGATAAAGCAGCTAAATTTGATCATTATCATCATGATAATCACACAGTGCTGGTGCATTGAACCACAGCATCTGTATTGTGTGATTATCATGATGATAATGATGATGATCACAGGACAGTGAAAAGCATTCTTAGGCCTCATTTAGGGCCCATTTACACTTGGAGCTGCAGATATGTGTCTCCTGTGCAGGGCCATCTTTTACCAGCATGGGGATGCACAAAGTGTTGTGTGCATCCGCCTGCCAATGTCCTATTAATTTCTATTGGGACACGCAGTTGCATGGGTACAACCACTGTGTCCTATTCTAACATGCAGGTAAGTGTGGGTGCGGGTCCAAATAGAAATTAATGGGAAGCTGGCACGGGGACGCCCACAATACTTTGTGCATCCCCATGCTGGTAAAATACAGCTCTGCACAGGAGACACAACCTACACTTCGTGTGAATGGGCCCTTACACTTGTGTTTAGGGTGTGGAAAAAAAACTTTTTTTTTTTTTTACCACCCCCAAACATTCACACTTATACTGCAAAACAGCAGAAGATGGATACTATATGCTGTGGCCATGATGCTTTTTGTGTAACAAAAATGATCCCCATGGTTGTGTTCAGCCGCCACTTGCACCTGTTTTCCTGGGATCTCCCATTCCATCAGGTTGGTATGGCATTGCACAAAGGAGAAGAAGGAATACATGTTTCTTTCTCTCCTCTGTGACAAATAAAGCTGGAAGCTACAAGGATTTTGTCACTTCCAGATTCAGATCTGTATTTACTTGTTTGGTACCAGCCAGAAAAGCAGCCAACCAAACTGATCTTTGTTTCACCAGCTGCCTTGGAGGGCAGAGGAGGGACCAGGAGCCTAATAGATCCCAGATCTCCCCATAAAGAGCACCTGTAACTGCAAAAGGTATCACAAGGGATGTTATTAATCCCTTGTGATAGCAATAAAGTTGAATGAAAAAAAGAAACATAAAAAAAAGCAATAATTCTAGCGCCAAAGCTTACATTTAACTGTACACTGATAACCTGGAAAGGCTTTTTAAAGCATCACCTATGGACAATTTTAGGTACTGTTGTTTATCGCCATCTCACAGGCATTTGAAATTTTAAAGCATGATACGGTATGTTTGATATCTATTTACTCAATGCAATCTTTTATATTTTAGAAAAAAATGGGCATTATATTGTGTTTGTGTGCACTAAATTGCATTTAAGTGTATATTTTCCTTAAAAATATCCATTTTAAAAATGACTGCACAAATTTCATGTTACATAAAAAATTGCAACATTGTCCATTGTATTCTCCAGGGCCTCTGTTTTCAGAAAATATATAATGGGGGTTCTAAGAAATTTTATAGCAAAAAAAAAAAAACCCGCTAATCTTAACCACTTTACCCCCGCTCACTTTGCTGCTACTGCAGCAAAGTGGCTCGTTCCCGTCCAGCGACGTAGACCTACGTCGCTGGACTCTGCCCCTTGTGGGCGGCGCGCGCGCGCCGCCGGAGGCTCGCTCCCGCTGTTTTCAGTCACAGCGGGAGTCGGGCCAGGGGAAGAGCGGCGGCGATCGGCGCTGCTCTTACCCGATCGTCGGGGATCGAGTCTGGAGATCTGCCCGCTGTGTGTAAACACAGTGGGCGGATCTCTGAAGTGACAGGCAGGGTCAGATTGTAGGGTTCAGCATAGCTGAACCCTGGATCTGTCCTTGTGTCACTCAGTCACTTCCCCCCCCCCCCCACACGTCAGTAAGCACCAGGCATACATTAACCCCTCCCTCTCCAATAAAATTAACCCCTTCCCTGCCAGTGTCATTTTTACAGTAACAGTGCATATATATAGCACTGATTACTGCAGTAATGTCACTGGTACCCCCAAAAGTGTCAAAAATGTCAGTCAAGGGTCCGATCTGTCCGCCGCAATTTTACCAAAAATATGTAGCAAAAAACAAATTGGCCAAAAATTAAAAAAATTTAGATTTTTACATTTTTTTGGGGGGGAATTTCATATAAAAAAATGTGAAAAAATATTGTTATTTTTTCAAAATAAACGCTCTTTTTTTGTTTATAGCGCAAAAAGTAAAAATCGCACAGGTGATCAAATACCACCAAAAGAAAGCTCTGTTTGTGGGAAAAAAAGGACGTAAATTTCGTTTGGGTACGGCGTCGCACGACCGCGCAATTGTCAGTTACAGTCGCGCAGCGCCGAATCGCAAAAAGTGGCCTGGACGGAAGACAGCAAAATCCTCCGGTGGTAAAGTGGTTAACATGTTTGTGAAAAATGTCAAAATTGTCCCAGACAGACAGACAGGCCTGCGACTGGTTACCATGTCGCTAAAGTAGCCCTCAATAAAAAGGTGTGTGTGCATATATATATATATATGTATATATATATATATATATATACATATATATATATATGTATATATATATATATATATATACACACACACAAACACACACTTGGGATCTTGGGTGAGTTCCCACACTTTTTTTCTCAGGACTTGACCCCTGCCTGGCATACATTAACAAACTTCTCTGTAAAGTCATCAGATGGTCTTAAATAATAAGGGAAGTGGAAAAGAGGAAAGCTATTTACTAAATAAATCAATAATGCAATTTTAGGTACACATTGTAGTCATATATTATAAGAGTAAAACAAATAGACACTTACTGCTTGGTAATAGCTCCAAACACTGAACTGCAGCCTTCTCCTTAATAGACTTTTTAGCATCATCTTTGCAGTTTGTGTAACCGAAAATGACTTGGAAAAAACAATCAATTCAACAATCTGTGTTCCTGCAATAAGAAGAAAAAAGCATGAATATTAAATTTATATTAATAAAGTTACTAATGCTGGCCATACACTATACGAAAAATCGTTCAAACTAATTTTCGAAAAACGAACACTCGGCCGTGAGAGCAGGCGATCGTGCCCAAATGTAATGACCGATAAATCATTCAATGGATATAAATGAATCAGTTTTTTCTTTGTTTTTTCACATATACCTAATGCAAACAGTTTGGACGAGAAACACATTAACCTTTCAATTTATCATTCGTTCAGCAGAAAATTTTTAAACTTGTCCTTTGTTTTTTTTGGCTCAAAAACGTCACAACCGTGTGCCGACAAACTGGCCGAAAAACAAATGAACTGTCCAAATGACCGAATTTCAGACAATTTTTCGTATAGTGTATGGCCACCATAACAATAGCTCAACTCCAGCTAACATTTTTTGAGCAGTCACAGCAACAATTTTCCTTTTGGGCTAAAGGTTTTACATACAAATATTAATGCTGGCAATTTTAATTCTCAGAGCTTCCCCCGTCTACTATCAGTGTTAAAGCAGATTTAAACTAAAAAATTTAACCGTTTCCTAAGGCATGCCATTAAAGATAACTGTCACAGCTACTTGTGCTCTCAACTGAACTGTCAAGCCATCAAATGACTGGTGTCGTAACTGATCACATTGGCAGCGCCATGGCAACTGCAGATCAAACAGAGTCTAATGCTGGCCATACACTATACAAAAAAATCGTCCGAAATTCCCTCATTTGGACAGTTTGTTCATTTTTCGCCCAGTTAATGGGCAAAAATCAGTAATCAGTTGTGACGTTTTTAAGCCAAAAAAATGAAGGACAAGCAGAAAAACAAACAGCTGTGTAAATGCTGTAACAGACTGTATCACGTGTCATTTTGATTTTGACCATAGTTATGCTTTATTACTATCACAAGAGGGCTAATAAACCCCCTATGTGATAACATGTGCAGGTTACAGGGGCCTTTTAGGGGGATATCAGGGGTCTGTTAGCAGTGTCAAATATTTAATTTTGGGGTGATCTTCAAAGTAGTCCCCTGAGCTATGGGTGCTTAACCTGTGGCCCTCCAGCTGTCGCAGAACTACAAGTCCCATCCTGTCTCTGCCTTCGGGAGTCATGCTTGTAACTGTCAGTTTTGCAATGCGTCATGGGACTTTTAATTCCACTAGAGCTGTAGGGCCACAAGTTGAGCACCAATACCAGAGAAGACAAAATCTAGAACAGCTGAACATATTAGCCAACCAGCACCTAGCTGCAGCTTGTTTAGCTAAGCTTTGAAAATGAAAATGATTGGCTGCTGTACACAACTGCTTCATTGTATATTCTATCTATCTATCTATCTATCTATCTATCTATCTATCTATCTATCTATCTATCTATCTATCTATCTATCTATCTATCTATCTATCTATCTATCTATCTATCATCTTATATTAAAAATCAATAATAATTACCTGCAAAGTCCAAACTGTTCTTGTTTTCTTTAGAAAGCAAGACACAGCCTGACTTCTTCCTAAATTCTGTGTCTGATCAGAGTGAAATCTGTCTGATCTTCAGTAATAAATCTATCTTTGAAAATTGGAAACTGTCTCTCTTGTCTGCTGTATATTCCTGTGAATCTCCTATCCCCTCACTGATGTTCCCGCATTTATTTAAATGTTACCTGGGATGCGACTTTACCTAAGTTATTAACCATTTGAAGCCCAACTCCAGTTAACATGTGTTTGGCAGTTACATCAACAGTTTTCCTTTTTGGTGAAAGGCTTTCCATAAATAAATTAATGCTGACAGTTTTAATCCTTGGAGCTCAATATATAGGTAAAGCAAACACAGACATGATTCAGGGGAAATGACCAATACTGAAGCAGACAGAATCTAGAACAGCTGTACATATTAGCCAACCAGCATCTAGCTTCAGCTTGTTCAGTTAAGCGTTGAAATGGAAAATGATTGGTTGCCATACACAACTGCTGCAGTCTAAGTAAATTCCTCTCATTGTATGATCTATCTATCTATCTATCTATCTATCTATCTATCTATCTATCTATCTATCTATCTATCTATCTATCTATCTATCTATCTATCTATCTATCTATCTATCTATCTATCTATCTATCTATCTATCTTATATTAAAAATCAATAATAATGATTAATAAACTAGGTTAAAATGAATTAATTTAAACCATTAATAATAATGATGTAGGAGGATAAGATATGTATGGAGTCTGTTTTACATCAGATTATAACAATAGGAAACATAATAAATAAGAGAATTGGGAGAGGGGAGGCACATCTTACCTTCAGAGTAGCTCACAGCAAATGTTGCTGTCTGCTGCTGCAGCTGCCTTATAAAGCAGTGCTCCAACTGTCATGTAAAAGTGGGCGGGGCTTATGGGCTGTTTTTTTTTTCTCACACTGCAGTCACATGACATTATGGTAGGGCTCTCGCTAAATTGCAAAAGTGGGCGGGGCTTAAAGGGTTGTTTATTTCTCTTTCGAACTGCAGTCACATGACAGGAAGTAAAGAGCTGACTTCTTCATATTGAAGCTTTGTGAATTAAGCCTAATATTACCTGCAAAGTCCAAACTGTTCTTGTTTTCTTTAGAAAGCAAGACACAGCCTGACCTCTTCCTAAATTCTGTGTCTGATCAGAGTGAAATCTGTCTGATCTTCAGTAATAAATCTATCTTTGAAATTTGGAAACTGTCTCTCTTGTCTGCTGTATATTCCTGTGAATCTCCTATCCCCTCACTAACATGGGATGTTAATTCTGATGTCCCCACATTCATTTAAATGTTACCTGGGATGCGACTTTATGTAAGTTATTAACAATTTAAAACCCAGCTCCAGTTAACATGTGTTTGGCAGTTACATCAACAGTTTTCTTTTTTGGTAAAGGGCTTTCCATAAATAAATCAATGCTGACAGTTTTAATCCTTGGGGCTTAAAATATAGGTAAAGCAAACACAGACATGAGTACATATTGAGGAGAAATGACCAATACTGCAGCAGACAGAATCTAGAACAGCTGTACATATTAGCCAACCAGCATCTAGCTTCAGCTTGTTCAGCTAAGCGTTGACATGGAAAATGATTGGTTGCCATACACAACTGCTGAAGTCTAAGTAAATTCCTCTCATTGTATAATCTGTCTATCTATCTATCTATCTATCTATCTATCTATCTATCTATCTATCTATCTATCTATCTATCTATCTATCTATCTATCTATCTATCTATCTATCTATCTATCTATCTGAATATTCATCCATTGTCTTACATTAAAACCAATAATAATGAATAATAAACCAAGAAATAAAAGAAATTATATGTTAATAATATCTAGGGCTAGGATAATAAAAGATGTGAATGGCGTGTGTTTTACATTGGATTCTAACAATAGGAGAATATAATAAATAAGAGAATTGGGAGAGAAGGGAGGCACATCTTACCTTCAGAATAGCTCACAGCAAATGTTGCTGCCTGCTGCTGCAGCTGCCTTATATAGCAGTGCTTCCACTGTGATGTAATAGTGGGCAGGGATTAGGTCCTCTTTTGGGGTTTTTTCAAACTATAGTCACATGACATTATGGTAGGGCTAAAGTGGGCTGGGCTTAGGTACTGTTTTGTTTTTTCAAACTGCAGTCACATGACATTATGGTAGGGCTTTCACTAAAGTTCTATAGTGGGCGGAGTTTAGGGCGTTTGTAATCTTTTTTTCTTTTTTCAGACTACAGTCACATGACAAGAAGTAAGAAGCTGCCTCCTTGATGATGCATCTTTTGAATTAACGTATAACTAAAGGAAATAGTTTTCTTTTAGTTTTGAATAGAGTGTAGAGGGATTAGAACCCCTGTCAGTTTTATTGCTGTCTGTGTCCCGGTTAAGGAGACTGACCCTCTCTCTTTGTTCCTGTTTACCATTATTATTTAAAGTGAAAGTAAAGAAAATCCCAAATTTTGGGTTGTCCCCAGAAAAGTAATAGAGGGGAAATCTTTTAATGGGGACACTGGTTTTGGTGACCTGGGTATCCCATGGAATTCCCTTCATTTTCAGGGATTTCCTTTTATTTCCTGTTTTGGCTATGGGACAGCAAGTAAAGGGAAATCTCTGCAATGGGGCACAGATGGCGAAAAAAAATCTGACAGGGGTTATACTCCCTCCCCGCTCTATACAAAATGAAAAAATATGCCCAATAGTTCTGCTTTAAGCCTATTATTGCTTGTACTGCAATAGACAGAAGCTCGGACGCAGAGTCTGTACAAATATTTTATTAAAATATAATAACTGCACTGAGAAGTGCAGCCTGCCAGAAAGAGTACACAGGAGGACACACCCCTTCCTGTCTTTGTGACAGCTGTCATTAGACAGTATATAAACCTGTCAAGCGAGGGGTTATTTGCTGTGTGCCACCTCCTGTGTGATTGGATGGGGTGGAGAGATATTCTGGGAGGTGGGCTGTCCGAGGGGCAAGGCCGGCCCTACTCTGGCCAAACCTTATTTCTGTGTCAAGGCAAACAGAAGAGGGGGGTGTGGTCTGCCTCCTGTCACTTCTGTGGCACAGTCAGACGGTGTTCTGTCAGATTACTGTTACCCATCAGATTGTGTAACGGAAGTGACGTTCTGACAAAAAACACTTACTGCGCATGCGCTATGCGTTCCAACATACGTTCCATGACCGGTGGCGGTAATCTGATAGAACACCCATGCAGACATCTTACTTCACCCAGCTACATCTTGAATTTCAGAGTCATTTTAGCAATAAAGTGAGCGTATATAAATATATATAGTATATTGATATCTGTGATGCTGTTTTGATGTTATGACAGCAGTAGGAAGGTGGAGGCCATGTTGGAACACCCCGCACTGCTCAGCGCTAAACCTTTATGTAAAGCCACCAAATGACTGGTGTCGTAACTGATCACATTGGCAGCACCATGGCAACTGCAGATCAAACAGAGTCTAATGCTGGCCATACACTATGCAAAAAAATCGTCCGAAATTCCCTCATTTGGACAGTTTGTTCATTTTTCGCCCAGTTAATGGGCAAAAATCAGTAATCAATTGTGACGTTTTTAAGCCAAAAAAATGAAGGACAAGCAGAAAAACAAACTGCTGTGTAAATGCTGTAAACAGACTGTATCATGTGTCATTTTGATTTTGACCATATACTTTATTTCTATCACAAGAGGGCTAATAAGCCCCCTATGTGATAACATGTGCAGGTTACAAAGGCCTTTTAGGGGGATATCAGGGGTCTGTTAGCAGTGTCAAATATTTAATTTTGGGGTGATCTTCAAAGTAGTCCCCTGAGCTATGGGTGCTTAACCTGTGGCCCTCCAGCTGTCGCAGAACTACAAGTCCCATCCTGTCTCTGCCTTTGGGAGTCATGCTTGTAACTGTCAGTTTTGCAATGCATCATGGGACTTTTAATTCCACTAGAGCTGTAGGGCCACAAGTTGAGCACCAATACCAGAGAAGACAAAATCTAGAACAGCTGAACATATTAGCCAACCAGCACCTAGCTGCAGCTTGTTTAGCTAAGCTTTGAAAATGAAAATGATTGGCTGCTGTACACAACTGCTTCATTGTATATTCTATCTATCTATCTATCTATCTATCTATCTATCTATCTATCTATCTATCTATCTATCTATCTATCTATCTATCTATCTATCTATCTATCTATCTATCTATCTATCTATCTATCTATCTATCTATCTATCTATCTATCTATCTATCTATCTATCTATCTATCTATCTATCTATCTATCTATCTATCTAACATCTTATATTAAAAATCAATAATAATTACCTGCAAAGTCCAAACTGTTCTTGTTTTCTTTAGAAAGCAAGACACAGCCTGACCTCTTCCTAAATTCTGTGTCTGATCAGAGTGAAATCTGTCTGATCTTCAGTAATAAATCTATCTTTGAAAATTGGAAACTGTCTCTCTTGCCTGCTGTATATTCCTGTGAATCTCCTATCCCCTCACTGATGTTCCCGCATTTATTTAAATGTTACCTGGGATGCGACTTTACCTAAGTTATTAACCATTTGAAGCCCAACTTCAGTTAACATGTGTTTGGCAGTTACATCAACAGTTTTCCTTTTTGGTGAAAGGCTTTCCATAAATAAATTAATGCTGACAGTTTTAATCCTTGGAGCTCAATATATAGGTAAAGCAAACACAGACATGATTCAGGGGAAATGACCAATACTGAAGCAGACAGAATCTAGAACAGCTGTACATATTAGCCAACCAGCATCTAGCTTCAGCTTGTTCAGTTAAGCGTTGAAATGGAAAATGATTGGTTGCCATACACAACTGCTGCAGTCTAAGTAAATTCCTATCTATCTTGTATTAAAAATCAATAATAATGATTAATAAACTAGGTTAAAATGAATTAATTTAAACCATTAATAATAATGATGTAGGAGGATAAGATATGTATGGAGTCTGTTTTACATCAGATTATAACAATAGGAGAACATAATAAATAAGAGAATTGGGAGAGGGGAGGCACATCTTACCTTCAGAGTAGCTCACAGCAAATGTTGCTGTCTGCTGCTGCAGCTGCCTTATATAGCAGTGCTCCAGCTGTCATGTAAAAGTGGGCGGGGCTTAGGGGCTGTTTTTTTTTTTCACACTGCAGTCACATGACAGGAAGTAAAGAGCTGACTTCTTCATATTGAAGCTTTGTGAATTAAGCCTAATTTTACCTGAAAAGTCCAAACTGTTCTTGTTTTCTTTAGAAAGCAAGACACAGCCTGACCTCTTCCTAAATTCTGTGTCTGATCAGAGTGAAATCTGTCTGATCTTCAGTAATAAATCTATCTTTGAAATTTGGAAACTGTCTCTATTGTCTTTTGTATATTCCTGTGAATCTCCTATCCCCTCACTAACATGGGATGTTAATTCTGATGTCCCCGCATTCATTTAAATGTTACCTGGGATGCGACTTTATGTAAGTTATTAACCATTTAAAACCCAGCTCCAGTTAACATGTGTTTGGCAGTTACATGAACAGTTTTCTTTTTTGGTAAAAGGCTTTCAATAAATAAATCAATGCTGACAGTTTTAATCCTTGGGGCTTAGAATATAGGTAAAGCAAACACAGACATGAGTACATATTGAGGATAAATGACCAGTACTGCAGCAGACAAAATCTAGAACAGCTGTACATATTAGCCAACCAGCATCTAGCTTCAGCTTGTTCAGCTAAGCGTTGACATGGAAAATGATTGGTTGCCATACACAACTGCTGAAGTCTAAGTAAATTCCTCTCATTGTATAATCTGTCTGTCTGTCTGTCTGTCTATCTATCTATCTATCTAATTATTCATCCATTGTCTTACATTAAAACCAATAACAATGAATAATAAACCAAGAAATAAAATAAATTATATAAACGTTTAATGTTAATAATATCTAGGGCTAGGATAATAAAAGATGTGAATGGCGTGTGTTTTACATTGGATTCCAACAATAGGAGAGCATAATAAATAAGAGAATTGGGAGAGAAGGGAGGCACATCTTACCTTCAGAATAGCTCACAGCAAATGTTGCTGCCTGCTGCTGCAGCTGCCTTATATAGCAGTGCTTCCACTGTGATGTAATAGTGGGCAGGGATTAGGTCCTGTTTTGGGGTTTTTTCAAACTATAGTCACATGACATTATGGTAGGGCTTTCACTAAAGTTCTATAGTGGGCGGAGTTTAGGGCGTTTGTAATCGTTTTTTATTTTTTCAGACTACAGTCACATGACAAGAAGTAAGAAGCTGCCTCCTTGATGATGCATCTTTTGAATTAACGTATAACTAAAAGAAAAAGTTTTCTTTTAGTTTTGAATAGAGTGTAGAGGGATTAGAACCCCTGTCAGTTTTATTGCTGTCTGTGTCCTCCCGGTTAAGGAGATTCACCCTCTCTATTTGTTCCTGTTTACCATTATTATTGAAAGTGAAAGTAAAGAAAATCCCAAATTTTGGGTTGTCCCCAGAAAAGTAATAGAGGGGAAATCTTTTAATGGGGACACTGGTTTTGGTGGCCTGGGGGTTCCATGGAATTCCCTTCATTTTCAGGGATTTCCTTTTATTTCCTGTTTTGGCTATGGGACAGCAAGTGAAGGGAAATCTCTGCAATGGGACACAGATGGCGAAAAAAAAAAAATCTTACAGGGGTTATACTCCCTCCCCTGAAAAAATATGCCCAATAGTTCTGCTTTAAGCCTATTATTGCTTGTACTGTAAGTCCAAGCAGTTCCTGTTTTCATTAGAAAGCAAGACACAGCCTGATCTCTGTCCCATCTTCAGTAATAAATATATTTATGAACTTGTATAAACTGTCCCTCTTGTCTGCTGTGTATTTCTGTGGATCTCCTATCCCCGAACTAACGTGGGACATTAATTTTAGTGTCCCCGCATTCATTTAAATGCCACCCCAATGCAGAGTGACAACAGACGCTCATTCCAGCACAGTGTAAAAACAATATAATGTGTCTTGCTGTGCATGCAACATACATGAGTGTGTTGCCACATGTAACACTGCAATGTACGCTTGTTGTAACCTGCACTGTGAGGTCATTAAGGATAGCAGCATATTGCATAAATGCACTTATCACATATGGCCAAATGTTGCTATAAAACATGTTACCATGGTAACAACCTGGTGTGAAGGAGCCCTCACAGGCAGAACCTCCTCCCATAAATTGGTGACAATAGACGGAAGCTCGGACGCAGAGTCTGTACAAATATTTTATTAAAATATAATAACTGCACTGAGAAGTGCAGCCTGCCAGAAAGAGTACACAGGAGGACACACCCCTCCTTGTCCTTGTGACAGCTGTCATTAGACAGTATATACACCTGGCAAGCGAGGGGTTATTTCCTGTGTGCCACTTCCTGTGTGATTGGATGGGGTGGAGAGATATTCTGGGAGGTGGGCTGTCTGAGGGGGCGAGGCCGGCCCTGCTCTGGCCCCACCTTATTTCTGTGTCAGGGCAAACAGAAGAGGGGGGTGTGGTCTGCCTTCTGTCACTTCTGTGGCACAGTCAGCCGGTGTTCTGTCAGATTACTGTTACCCATCAGATTGTGTAACGGAAGTGACGTTCTGACAAAAAACACTTACTGCGCATGCGCTATGCGTTCCAACATATGTTCCATGACCGGTAGCGGTAATCTGATAGAACACCCATATTAGAAAGGGGGCTAAATTAGCCCCTCTTTCATATGGGATGGTGGAAGGGATAACTAAAAGGAAACGTAGGTTAAGATGTTTAGTGTATGAGGCCCATATTTCTCCTCAGTTAGGCTTTCCCGCCAGGATGGGTTACCAGGCAGGTTAGTTGGGGTCTCTAGGCTGTTAGGGTAGTTGTCAGGCAGTTTAGGATTCTCTCAAGGGATTCAGCGAATGAGCCCCTTTTCTCCGCCCGCTCATCTCAGCCTATGAGGTGGAGGTTACCTCAGGGAGAAGCATATTTAAGCTGCTTCCCGCCCCTCAGGGGCTCAATCTTCATCATACCTTCTCATCTGTTTTCATCCGTTCCTGTGTTCCTGCTTTTCTTTGGGCTTTGCTCTTGTCTGCTGCAGCGATGTCCCTCATTCGGCAGTTGTTGGAGCGTGCGGGTGAAGAAGGTGGCGAGGACTGGCTGCGTAGATGTCTTCAGCTCCCCTGGACTTCTGAGGCAGTGGGACCGACGGGGACCGTTCTGGTGGTGGCGGCGGCGGAAGTCGGAAGTGCAGCTGCCGGGTCGGAGTTCATGGCGGCTCAAGTCGGGTCGAGTCCGCCGGATGTAGACACCGGTCACCGGACGGGTGACATCAGCGGAGAGGCGGCACAGCGGAGCAGTTACGGGGCAGTCGGCCCGGAGAGGAGGAAGCGGACGCCGCGGAGGAGATACTCGCCTGCGGATCCGAGGCGCCCTGCCGGGCGGAGGACGGACAGCGGGGACCGGCGAGGATGTTCGGGAGAGGCCGTGTCGGGGCGAAGGAGCGGGTCGGCGGGATCGAGGCCGACAGTAGCGCTGCAAGCTGGACGTCAGGCTGGAGGGAGGCCGCCAGCTGCTGCCCAGGGTGCGCTCCTCCAGGTCAGCAACCCACCCTGCATCCCTCCACAGGATTCGCAAGAGGAGGCGTCCGAGCCTGAAGACCCGAATCCCCCCAGACGCCAGTCATTCCCGGGTGGTGAGTTGCCGGGAGTTTCCGACCCGGATACTTTTTTCAATATGTTCAAGGATTTCTGTCAGAATTTTCAATCATCCAAGACAGGGGTAGTGGTGCCGGATGTCAGCGAGGTCTGGGCGCCCCCTAGTGTACAGAGTAGAGGTAGCATGTTTGAGTCTGCTAAAATACAAAATCTCCCTGAATCCGTTTTGAAGGAGCCTATGCCCTGTGCAGTATCACCCCTGGGTATGCATTTGCCTGAATCCTTGAAGGAGCGGATCTGGCAGGGCGTGTATATTGATTTATTGTCCCTGCTTCCTTCTTCTAGGGAGTTTATGTCCAAGGGTGAAAAAGAGGAGGAGAATGATAGGAAATGCTTTGTGCCTAAATCGATATTTAATTGGCTTCAAGCTTTCTGTATCTACTCCTCGATTTTGTGTGAGAAATTTCCTAGTAAGAGCGTGGGGTTATTCCACCACATTGAGATCATTCTTGAGGCTTATAAAGGGTTCGGGGGGGTTGCTTGGTACAATTACAATGTAGCCTTCAGGCAAAAAATGGCTGTACATCCTGGTCTGTCTTGGGGTTCTAAGGATGTTGGGCTGTGGTTGGATTTATTTCTTCCTCAGCGGTCCTTTCAGCCCCGTTCGGCACCTGGTGCACAGGTGCCCCAGCCAGCAGCCCCCTCGGCTTACAAGCGAGGGATCTGCTTTGCCTTTAATGATGCACAATGCAGATGGCCGTGTACTTGCAAGTACCGGCACGAATGTGCATTTTGCGCCGGGGCTCACCCGGTGGCCAAATGTTTTAAGCGGATGGCTGGGGCTCAGCAGGGAGGTGTTCCAAAGGCCCAAACGCCGGTGAGGCTGGCAGAACTGCTGCCATGGCTGCAAACGTACCCCGACCGGTGGAAGGCGGATCTGTTAATTGATGGGTTTAGTTTAGGTTTTCGACTTCCACTGTTTTCGGGTCGGGGGTGCACTATAGTTAACAATTTAAAATCTGTAGTTGGTATGACCCATGTGGTTTTGGAGAAAATAAATAAAGAGATAGCTGAAGGAAGGTTTGTGGGCCCGTTTTGTTCTCCCCCTTTTGAAAACTTTAGAATATCCCCAATTGGTATTGTCCCTAAGAAAGAACCAAATTCTTTTTGTTTGATCCATCACCTTTCGTATCCTCGGGTGATTCGTTAAACGAGCAGATTGATTTGGACTATGCATCCGTGCATTATTCTACGTTTGTAGATGCTTGATGTATCGTTAAAAGCTTGGGTAGGGGGGCATTACTTGCGAAGGCGGACATCAAATCCGCCTTTCGGTTACTGCCCTTACATCCTTCCTGTTTCAGTTCACTGGGCATCTTTTTTGAGGGACAATTTTACTTTGACAGGTGTCTTCCTATGGGGTGTTCACTTTCCTGCTATTATTTTGAATGCTTCGCCACCTTTTTGGAGTGGGTGGTGAAGCAAGTGTCTGGGAAGTCCCAGATAATACATTATCTGGATGACTTCTTATTTATGGGGAAAGTGAACACCTCTGATTGTGAATTCATTTTGAATACTTTTTTCATGCTTTGTGAGGCCTTTGGTATCCCTTTGGCGGGGGAAAAAACGGTGGGACCTTGCACCTGTATTGAGTTTCTAGGTATCACCGTGGACTCGCGATTGATGGAATTCAGACTGCCACATGACAAGATCCAGCGACTGCGAGGTATGTTGTACATGGTGATGAGAAAGAAAAATGTATGTCTCAGGGAGATGCAGTCGCTTCTGGGTCTGTTGGCCTTTGCCTCCAGGGTTATACCTGTGGGGAAGGCATTTTCCAGGAGACTGTATCTTTCTGTGTCAGGTTTGAAGTTCCTCTCGGCACATGTTAGAGTTACACATGATATGAGGGAGGACTTGTTGGTGTGGCTACAGTTTCTGCTTAACTTCAATGGGAGAGCTGTTTGGCAGGAGGAGTTTATTTTGGATTCCGACTTCATGCTCTTCACTGACGCTGCGGGTTCAGTGGGTTTCGCAGCAATTTGGCGAACGCACTGGTGCGCGGAGCGGTGGTGCGAGCGATGGAGGAGGACAAAATTGATTAAAAACATTGTATTGCTAGAACTGTTTCCCATTGTGGTGGCTTTGGAGGTTTGGGGTGAGCATTTTCGGAACAGGCGATTGTTGGTTAGTACGGATAACAAAGGTGTTCTGTACGCCATTAATTGCTTGTCCTCTAGGTCTCCGCCGGTCATTGCTTTGCTCAGGTACATAGTTTTTAAATGTTTGACACTTAATGTGTGGATTAAGGCTACCCATGTTCCGGGGAAAAGCAATGACCTGGCGGATTCTTTATCTCGTTTCCAGGTTCAGAGATTCTTTCAGCTCCTCCCAGAATCGGATACTGTAGGCATGGCATGTGGGAGTTAGTTTAGATTTGGTGATGGACAATGTGCAGCATTCATTGGCACACAGCACTTGGTCGGGCTATCAATCGGCGTTTGCTGTGTGGCTGGCTTTCCTTGATTCCTTGCACAGCCCTCGGGAGTCCTTCTCAGAGGAGTTGGTCCTATTTTTTCTTAATTCGCTTTTTGAGAAAGGATACTCCTGGTCGCATGTCAATAAGATGCTGGCAGGCGTTTCCTTTTTTGTCAAGCTGCAGGGTCATCCGGCTTGCTCATCTTTTTTCTTGGTACAGCAGGCGATGAAGGGTTATAGGAGAAGAACGGCTCATGCGGATTTAAGACGCCCTATTACCTTGGATATTTTGGAAAGACTATGCGCCGTTGTGGTGGGTATATGTTTTTCGCCGTTTTAAGCGATACTATTCAGAGCGTTTTTTTCTTTACTATTTTTCGCAGCTTGCGGATCTCGGAAATTATTCCGGTGCGCTCGATTGCAGGCTCGGGTCTTAAATTAGCCAACATTTGCTGTACGGCTGACAGGTTGAGCGTTTTTTTAGTTAAATCTAAAACAGACCAGAGAGGGGTGGGCCACTGGTGCCACATGAACAGGTTTCGGGGTTCTCCGGTTTGTCCGGTAATGCTGGTCTCTGAGTATTTAAAGGTCAGGTCGGGTGACAATATTTATTTTTTGATCCATGCGAATGGTAAAACACTTACTAAATATCAATTTGACTTTGTGCTTCGGAAATGTTTGCAATCACTTGGTATGGGTCGGTTGCGGTTCTCGTCCCACTCCTTTAGGATTGGGGCAGCAACCGAGGCATCTAGGGCAGGTTTAGAGATTGGATTGATCAAAAGTATCGGTAGATGGAAGTCGGATTGTTACACCTCTTATGTGCGTCCTAATCTTATCTTTGCTCCTTTCAGGTAATCCCTTGCAGGTGTGGATTGTGGGGCACTCTTTTGTGTTTTGGGCCCAACAAAGAGCGAGGCGCCGGATTTACTCCGAACTCCTTGGCTTGGATCAACACCGCTTTCAAGTTTCCTGGTTCAGTAAGAGGGGCATGAGGTGGGAGGAGTTATTGCCCAGCCTAGAAAATCTATTTGTGTCTCGCCCCCCTCCTGATATTCTTGTGGTGCATTTGGGGGGTAATGATGTAGGTAAGGTGAGAACACTGGATTTATTTTTCGGATCCGTGATGACCTGCACAGTCTGAAAATGAGATTCCCGGAAATGGTGGTTATGTTTTCGGAAATCGTTCACAGGTTGGTTTGGTCATCTGGACGTTTACGTTTATTAGGAAAAGTTAAGAAACGAGTCAATCGTGCTCTTGAGAAATTTTTGGCACAAATTGGGGTCCTATCCTATAGGCACTCGGACTTGGAGGGTGGAATTCATGGTCTCTACCGGGTGGATGGTGTTCACCTCTCAGGTATTGGCCTTGACATATTCTATGCCAACTTGGGTTCTTTAATTGAATTGGCCGCGCTGCGGGGGTGTGGTGACAGGCAATGAGGCATTGCCTGTCTAGTGGATGTTGATCAATTGTTTTGATCTAATGTGAATGACAACCCGAGTTGTTTATGACTGGGTTGGTCTGTTGTTTTTATATATATTTATAAAGATGGTTTTATGTTATATTGATACCAGTTAATAAAGCAAGCCGCGGCCGATTTATCCAATATTGAGTCCGAGTGCCTTTTTTCATATATAAAAAAAAAAAAAAAAATATGTATGATGTGCAGTGTCTTAAGGTTTTTTTTTTTAAAAAAAAAAAAGAAGAGTTGGATTTTAGAGATTAGCATTGCTCCTTCCTACCATCCCATGCAGACATCTTACTACACCCAGCTACATCTTGAATTTCAGAGTCATTTTAGCAATAAAGTGAGCTTATATAAATATATATAGTATATTGATATCTGTGATGCTGTTTTGATGTTATGACAGCAGTAGGAAGGTGGAGGCCATGTTGGAACACCCCGCACTGCTCCGCGCTAAACCTTTATGCTTTCAAAATTAAACATCCAAACAGCATCACAGATATCAATACACTATATTTATATACGCTCACTTTATTGCTAAAATTACTCTGAAATTCAAGACACACCTGGGTGTAATAGGATGTCCACATGGGTGTTCTATCAGATTACCTGTCAGATCATGAAGTGTTTAAAAGGCATAGCGCCGTGGAACGCATGTTAGAACACATAGGGCATGCGCAGTAAGTATTTTTAGGTCGGAACGTCACTTCCGTTACACAATCTGATGGGTAGCGATAATCTGACTGGTGGAGTGAGCAGTAAACCCGGATTGGACACTTCCACTACCGCCTTCCACACTGCGCTCCGCATCTTCACTCTCATCAGGCTGATATTATAGAGGTGAGAGGTCAGCAGGAGTCATGTCCTATCAGTGAGCCCCGAACACTGCACATGATGTATACTAATCTGAGTATAGTCCTATGTGACCCCAATCAGAAGATTTTCCTATGTACAGTCCTCTGTGACCCCAATCAGAGGATATTCCTGTGTACAGTCCCTTGTGACCCCAATCAGAGGATTTTCCTGTGTACAGTCCTCTGTGACCCCAATCAGAGGATATTCCTGTGTACAGTCCCTTGTGACCCCAATCAGAGGATTTTCCTGTGTACAGTCCTCTGTGACCCCAATCAGAGGATATTCCTGTGTACAGTCCTCTGTGACCCCAATCAGAGGATATTCCTATGTACTGTCCTCTGTGAACCCAATCAGAGGATATTCCTGTGTACAGTCCTCTGTGACTCCAATCAGAGGATATTCCTGTGTACAGTCCTCTGTGACTCCAATCAGAGTATATTCCTACGTACAGTTCTCTGTGACCCCAATCAGAGTATATTCCTACGTACAGTTCTCTGTGACTCCAATCAGAGGATATTCCTGTGTACAGTCCTCTGTGTCCCCAATCAGAGTATATTCCTACGTACAGTTCTCTGTGACCCCAATCAGAGGATATTCTTGTCTACAGTCCTCTGTGACCCCAATCAGAGGATATTCCTGTGTACAGTCCTCTGTGCCCCCAATCAGAGGATATTCCTGTCTACAGTTCTCTGTGACCCCAATCAGAGGATATTCCTGTGTACAGTCCTCTGTGCCCCCAATCAGAGGATATTCCTGTCTACAGTTCTCTGTGACCCCAATCAGAGGATATTCCTGTCTACAGTCCTCTGTGACTCCAATCAGAGTATATTCCTACGTACAGTTCTCTGTGACCCCAATCAGAGGATATTCCTGTCTACAGTTCTCTGTGACCCCAATCAGAGGATATTCCTGTCTACAGTTCTCTGTGACCCCAATCAGAGGATATTCCTGTGTACAGTCCTCTGTGACCCCAATCAGAGGATATTCCTGTCTACAGTTCTCTGTGACCCCAATCAGAGGATATTCCTGTCTACAGTTCTCTGTGACCCCAATCAGAGGATATTCCTGTGTACAGTCCTCTGTGACTCCAATCAGAGTATATTCCTACGTACAGTTCTCTGTGACCCCAATCAGAGTATATTCCTACGTACAGTTCTCTGTGACCCCAATCAGAGGATATTCCTGTGTACAGTCCTCTGTGCCCCCAATCAGAGGATATTCCTGTGTACAGTTCTCTGTGACCCCGATCAGAGGATATTCCTGTGTACAGTCCTCTGTGACTCCAATCAGAGGATATTCCTGTGTACAGTCCTCTGTGACCCCAATCAGAGGATATTCCTGTGTACAGTCTTATGTGACTCCAATCAGAGGATATTCCTGTGTACAGTCCTCTGTGACCCCAATCAGAGGATATTCCTGTGTACAGTCTTATGTGAGTGACCCTGATTACCTTCTCTGTCTGTATGTCCTCTAATACTGATCATTTCCTTCTATACTGTTTACCCCGTGTACTGATCACTCTATACACCCCAATCATCCTATATAATTACAATATGCCCTGATTATAAATATGCACTGATCATAATATACAGCACTACTTTGTAGGGGGGGGGGGGGGGTTTACAATGTAGCACCCTCCTAGGCAGGTGCTAGGAAAACACATTTGGTGGCTCTGTTCTGCTTATCAGGAGAGCCAGATCTGTTAGTTTAGCCTGTCACATGTTTCCAGGTATGATTTATTGGGTCTAAGGGAGTCTCCCCACTGTATCCAATAGGAGAGCTTGTTGGACAGTGGAGGAAACCTAACTAATAGCGCACCAGGGTTTATTGCTGTCCCGGTGGGTGGGCATTGCTGCAATGCATCCTGGGATTGGTAATAAATATGGAGGGAGCATGTGACCGGGACGTCTTTTGGCGGGAGCAAAGTCCCAGGAGGAGGGGGACGGCTGTCTTTCCTCCTGCTGAAGTGAGGAAGGTGGTTCAGGCAGTCGGCCTGTTGAACCAGGTGTGGAGCTGGGCTGCAGTAATCCAGAGTGCTGACCAGTGGAGCTGTTGGGCAGAAGACTTTGGGAAAAACAGTATTGTGAGTACTGAGGGATCTGTCTAAGGGTCTGCCTAGGAGAGGAGACCGCTCCAGAGAAGTCAGGGGATCAAGGAGCCAACTCACACAGAGTGTTACAGGAAAGGGGGTGCCAAGTAGTTAACCCTGAAGATTAGGGACAAAGGGGGTGCCAGGAAGGGCCCTGAAGTTGTTCAGCAGTACAGTCTACCTCAGAGTACAGCTTACCTCAGGATACAGTTTTCCTCAGGAAGCTCTGTTACTTAATTCACAGCCGAGGGCAAAGTGAAGCATCGGCCTAGCCGTGACTAGCTCTATTCAGCGCTACTCAGCGTTACACAGCGTTAATCTGAGCTATTCAACTCTACCTAAATTGTCCCAGCCTATTGTGCATAGTTCTTTAAGTTGGAGTATCCCTCTCATCCCTTCTCCTATCCAAGTTCCAAATAAAACCTAAAAACCAAAGATACTGGACTGCTTCTTGTCTGAGGTAACATACTTAGAAAAATGCCAGACTGTTCTGTTGTTGCTAATGGTAACCAAGGGGAACCCACACACAGCAGCTCCCATGGGAGTAGTGCTAAAACTAAAACTGTTACACACAGAATCTGGTGCAGCTGTGCATAGTAACCAATCAGCTTCTAACTTAGGTTTCTTCAAAAAAGATTTGACAATGAAACCTGGAAGCTGATTGGTTACTATACACAGCTACACAAGATTCTGTGTACACTGGTTTAAAGTATTTCGTAAAAGTATTCTGCTTACCTTTTTATAGGTGTGATTCTGGAGATACATACATATGTATATAAACTGTATATGCTGCCAGTATAGACAGCCAGGATGCTGGCTGGTCATTGATATAGCCCCTGTAACACTGGACTTAGCATAGCCCCCCCTCCCATGTGGTCATCTGTGGCCATGACGGGTGTGTTTGTATATACCTATTGTATATATCTATTAAAGAATACATTTATTTATGTATATAGTTTTATTATATAATATAAACATTTATATATTTATCATTTAATGTAAACATTTATAAAATAAAATACATTTATTATTAAAACGTATGTATGTGTATGTATGTGAAACCGGTGTTGCAGCGCTGCTCATTATTATATAAATAAATTAAATATTAAATATGTGCAAGAATTGAATGTATGGATCAGTGCAAATGTGCAAACATGTTCAAAGTATAAAGTGCAAATCTCGCAAAATCACTTAAAATTCATAAATGCATGAATGTTAAAAATCATAAAGTCCATGTATAATGTCCATCAGGTGCATTTATGAATTTTAATATTTATGCATTTATCAATTGGAGTATTTATTGAGTGATTTTGCGAGATTTGCACTTTATACTTTGCACATGTTTGCACATTTGCACTGATTCATACATTCAATTTTTGCACATATTTAATATTTAATTTATTTATATAATAATGAGCAGCGCTGCAACACCGGTTTCACATTAATTTAAAGGCACTAGCACTTTAACTTGCAGCAAGCAGCCACCGATTGCACAGACACTTTCTATTTATTTATTTATTCACACCATAAGCGCGAGGTTTCACTGCCATACATGCAGGGCTTTTTTTCAGCGGGAACGCGGGGGAACGCAGTTCCGGCACCTCCAGCACTGAATGTATGTAATGGCAAGAAGTGCTGGGTTGTGCTACACTGTCTATTGATGCTGGCTGCTGAGGAACCTATTCTTGCTGGAGGGGATCTATTCCTGCAGGAGGATTTATTGCTGCTGGCAATATCTAGTGTGGCTGCTGGGGATCTATTGTCTCTGGAAGAGATCTCGTTTTGCAGGGGGGTCTATTGTTGCTTGGTGGGTCTTATGTTGCTGAGGGGTCAGTTGTTGCTGAGAGGGATCTACTGTTTAGGCAGCAGTCTATTGATGCTGGCTGCGGGGAGATCTGTTGTTGCTGCTGAGGGCCCATTGTTTTTGGCTGGATCTATTGTTGCTGGGAGATATATTGTTGTTGGCTGCATGGGATCTATTTTACTGCTTTTTTGTTATCATTGACAAATTCCATACAAATTACTTAGTACCACAAATGTTACTTTGTTCTGTATTTTCTAAAAGGGATGGTACTGGGAGGTGGGTAGTGGGTGGAACCAAGGAGCGGTTCACGGAGGTAGGTAGGGGCGGAGACAAGGGGTAAGCCCAAAAGAGGGAGTTCCTGCACCTATTCTCTGAGAAAAAAAGCCTTGCATACATGTGTATGTATGTATTACTGATCAGCCATAACATTATGACCACCCACCATTACCCATCATGGCATGGACTCTAGTAGTTTTCTGAAGGTATGCTGTGCTATCTGGCACAAAGCCATCAGTGGAAGATCCTTTAAGGGTCGGTTTACACCAGAATGCGGTGTGGAAAACCCATGTTCAGTGTGTGCTTCCCAAACCGCATTCCAAATGCACAGCAGCAGGTGTCAATATTAAGTTAATGACACCCCAAACGCAAGACGCATGCGCAGTGCATGTGTCCGCACCAGATCACATGGTACAGAAGTTCCATGCAATGCGGTTTCAGTGAGTTTCCAAAATTGGTGCATGTGCTATTTTTGGTGAAGTGTGATATATCAGCTCATGGATGGACTGAAATCGTACCGAACAGAACTGCATGTGAATCGCACAGCAAAGCACATTCATGTGTGATTCCCAGTGTGAACCATTAGTCCTGTAGTTTGCGAGGTGGGACGTTTTTCCAGCACATCCCACAGATGCTTGATTGGATTGAGATCCAAAGAATTTGAAAGCCAAGTCAACACCTCAAGCTTGTTGTTGTGTTCCTCAAACCATTTTTCCATTCATCAGACCAGACGACCTTCTTCCTTCTTCTGCCACATATCTATCGGAACCAGCATTAACTTTTTCAGCAATATGAGCTACAGCTAAAGTTTCCTTCCTTGAACCATTATCGGTAGGTCCTGACCACTGCAGGCCGGGAACACACCACAAGAGTTGCAGTTTTGGAGTTGCTCTCACCCATCTCTATTGTGTAGCTATTACAATTTGGTCCTTGTCAAAGTTACTTAAATCCTTACGCTTGCCACTTTTTTTTGCTTTCAGCACATGAACTTTAGGGAAAACATGTTTACTAGCTGTCTATCATATCTTACCAATTTTTTAGATGCCATTGTAACAAGATAATCAATATTATTCACTTTACTGGTCGGTGATAATAATGTTATAGCTGATAGGTATATACACTATATAAGCAAAAGTATTGGGACGCCTGCCCTTACACACACATGAACTTTAATGCAAAGTCTTGTTTTTAAAGCGGAGTTCCGGCCTCGGGGGTGAATTTTAGATAAAAATACCCCCGGGACAGTCAGGGCTAGTACATTCCATAATGGATAGCCTCTGTACTGTCCCGGGTCTACTGTCCCGGGCACAGTGCGGAGACAGAGCTGCCACCCGCCTGCTCAGCGGGGAATCGGCGGATCGATCCCCCGTTGAGAAAAACGGAGTCCACCGACGGACTCCCATGTGTGAAAGGGGCCTTAGGTTTTACAAAGCTCTTCATAGTGTGCTTAGCGTACCATCACACCTCCATAAATGTCTCTATGTCAGGGCTGTATATTACTCCATATACTATACATACAATGTTTGTACCCAGGGGAGCATGGAAAATGCAGAATTTTCATGCAGATTGCATATTTTTCTGTGCGTGTGTATGTATAAATACACAGGTGCTAACTTATTTTTAACATTTTCTTTGTAAAGTATTGAATTTTTACAGTTTTCATCGTGTGTGAGTTTCATATGTCCCCAATGTTAGGCCTCATGCACACTTGAGCTCAAAAGCGCTGCTTTTTCACTCCCCAGCAGTGATCGTGGGGGCCGGTGGCATGCGCGCAGGGATTCGCAAGAGGGGAAGCTGATCTGCGGGGCAGGCAGCCGCGATTTCCACCGGGCACCTGCGATCACTCCCCGGGGAAACAGAGCGGGGATCTGTCGTTATAAACACTCCTCCTATTTAGGAACACAGGTCCCTGTGTTGATTCCATAAGCCCATCTCGCTCATAGTTAGAAAACACCCCCTAGGCATACGGTTAAAAAAAAAAAATTCATAAAAATGACATTAATCTTTTCCCTAGTTTGTAGACGCGATACCTTTTGCGCAAACCAATCAATATACACTTATTGGGATTTTGTTTAACAAAAACTTGTGGCAGAATACAATTGGCCTAAAATAATGAAACGAATGAAATTTTTAATTTTGTTTTATTGGGAATGATATATAGCAGAAAGTAAAAATGTTTTTTTTTTTTTTTTTTTTTTTTAAATTGTCGCTCTTTTTTTGTTTATAGCGCAACAAATAAAAATTGTAGAGGTGATCAAATACCACCAAAAGAAAGCTCTATTTGAAAAAAGAATATCAATTTTATTTGGGTACAGCGTCACACAGCCGTGCAATTGTCAGTTAAAGCAACGCAGTGCCATATCGCAAAAAATGGCCTGGTCATTAAGGGGGTAAAAACCTTCCAGTCCTTAAATGGTTAACCTATGGTGTCCATGCACACATAATCAAACTCAGTTAGCCAATCAGGAGGGGGGGCGGGGCCGAAAAGCATGCCCGTGTCTGAATAGATACACAGGGAGCTGTAGCTCAGCTCAGGTGCCCCCATAGCAAGCTTCTTGGTGTGGGGGCACTCAACAGGAGGGAGGGCTCGGGAGCTCCAGCCAGGGAACCAAAAAGAGGAGGATCTGGGCTGCTCAGTGCAAAACCACTGCACAGAGCAGGGGAAAAAAAACAAGACTTTTTACAATCACTTTAAGTGCCGGTTCACATATGTGCGATCACAGAGATCGCATGTAATTCGGAGCGCACTGCTACTAAAATTACATGTGATCTCTGTGCGGTGCAAATTCAGCCATACAATTTGTATGGCTGAATTTGCACCGCAATCGCACCTAACACACACAGGACCCTTTTTTTTGTCCGCAGCAGAATCGGATCGCATGGTGGTTCACACTAGTGTGATCCGATTCTGTGCGAACTTTCATATCGCACTGCGATATGCGATCTGATCTGGGGGTGTCGTTAACTTTTAATTGACACCCCCAGCGTATTGCATATGGCAGTGTGAACTGCCAGGGGTGCGGATGCGATGCGGGAACACGCTGTATATTCGCAGCGTTCCCGCATCGCACAAATGTGAACCGGGACTTAAGTGATATTAAAGGCCATAACTTAAAAAACAAAAAAAAAACAAACATGTTATTCTCACCTATAAAAACTTAATTTTTGCCGTGCTCATAATAATATTCACCAATGAAGTGCAAAAGTAAAATTAAAAATAAGAAATAATAAAAGTCAATTTTAAGTGTATGTGAAGTGAATAGCAGTCCCAACCCAATAATGCATACACCACTGTGTGACAGAGAATTTCTGTTTCAGAGAGACTCCAAATTCACCATGTGCACCATCACCAGTATAGGGAATGGATTCTTACTAAAGTTAACGGACTCTATTACAGAGTCAAATCAGCCCGTAAACCAGGGGTCCTCAAACTTTTTAAACAGGGGGCCAGTTCACGGTCCCTCAGACACTGTTGGGGGCCGGACTATAGTTTGAAAAAAATATGAACCTTTCAATGCAGAGAGACCATCGTGTCCCCTTTCAATGCAGAGAGAACATCGTGCCCCCTTTCAATGCAGAGAGACCAGCGTGCCCCCTTTCAATGCAGAGAGACCAGCGTGCCCCCTTTCAATGCAGAGACCAGCGTGCCCCCTTTCAATGCAGAGAGACCATCGTGCCCCTTTTCAATGCAGAGACCATCATGCCCCCTTTCAATGCAGAGACCATCGTGCCCCCTTTCAATGCAGAGAGACCAGCGTGCCCCCTTTTCAATGCAGAGAGACCAGCGTGCCCCCTTTCAATGCAGAGAGACCAGCGTGCCCCCTTTCAATGCAGAGACCACCGTGCCCCCTTTCAATGCAGAGACCATCGTGCCCCCTTTCAATGCAGAGACCATCGTGCCCCCTTTCAATGCAGAGACCAGCGTGCCCCTTTTCAATGCAGAGACCAGCATGCCCCCTTCAATGCAGAGACCATCGTGCCCCCTTTCAATGCAGAGACCAGCGTGCCCCCTTTCAATGCAGAGACCAGCGTGCCCCCTTTCAATGCAGAGACCAGCGTGCCCCCTTCAATGCAGAGACCAGCATGCCGTGCCCCTTTCAATGCAGAGAGACCAGTGTGCCGTGCCCCTTTCAATGCAGAGAGACCGGTGCACTTACCTGTAAGCGGCGGCTTCTCCTCAGTCCCCCGGCGTCTCCTTGAGTCCTCCCGCCTCCTCCTCGGCCAATGGCATGAGCTCGCCTTTCGGCCAATCAGGATGCGGGTCTCGGACCCGCTTCCTGATTGGCCAGGAGGAGGATCCATGTGACAATAGCAAATTTTCATTCGCTATTGTCACATAAATAGGTGGGCTAGTGCGCAGTGCCCTGTGCCCCGGGTCCACCCTTTTCTGAAGCCTATTAGAGCCTCTGGCTCTAATTAGGTGATTCATGAAAAAAAAAAAAACATGTATGATACATCCCGGCTGGCGGGCCGGGTGCAAGTTTGAGGACCCCTGTTGTAAACAGTACCCTGTCATAAGATGCTGAACACACATGGGTTGATCAAATCCTCAAAGTTTCTCAGATTCTCCAGTTGCAATTAGGATTTACACTGCCTGGTGAAAAAAAAAAGTCGCCACCAAAAAAAAAGGTCACACGTTGGACCGCCTTTAGCTTTGATTATGGCACGCATTCCCTGTGGCATTGTTTCGACCAGCTTCTGCAATGTCACAAGATTTATTTCTGTCCAGTGTTGAATTAATTTTTCACCAAGATCTTGTGTTGATGTTGGGAGAGTCAGACCACTGCGCAAAGCCTTCTCCAGTACATCCCAAAGATTCTCAATGGGATTAAGTTCTGGACTCTGTGGTGGCCAATCCATGTATGAAAATGATGTCTCATGCTCCCTGAACCACTCTTTCACAATTTGAGCCCAATGAATCCTGGCATTGTCATCTTGGAATATGCCCGTGCCATCAGGGAAGAAAAAATCCATTGATGGAATAACCTGGTCATTAGGTATATTCAGGTAGTCAGCTGACCTCATTCTTTAGGCACATGCAGTAACTATCCAATAGGATACTGCATGCTTAGTTTAGTTAGTTGCCTAGTTAATTCCAGGTGGCGACTTTTTCCAGGTGCCAGTGTACATGGCAATGATAATGATGCAAGATTCTACCATAAAATCAAGATAGAAATGCCATGGGAACAGGACTTGGGGAAACAGTTCACACCTGAACAAGTTAAGAAGATTTTCCTCTTAGCACACAAATCATCTATAGCTAACCAATACCAAGATGTGGGATATACCGTAAAATACTCTCAAGATGGTACCGTGTTCCTTACCTACACCCCAAAGTTGATAGTAGTGTTCTGGACACTTGCTGGCGATACAACCAAGCTGCGGGCATGATGTCTCATATCTTTTGGCATTGTCCCAGTCTAGGCCCTTTTTGGGAGGACGCTACTATTAAACATCTGACCTTGGTCGACCCAAGTGGGAATCCACCCACGTGTCTCCTTCACCTAACGAAGAGGCCCAACCCAGAAATACAAATAATCACTTCATATTCATCTGGTAAATACGGCCAGGGCTTGCATTCCCTTCCTCTAAGGGCAAGCGCAGCCTCCTACTAGGGTCATATGGTATGCCAAATTTAATGACATCCTCCGTATGGAGGAACTGACTACCACCCTAAACAATTTTGTGGAGCTGGTCATATCCAGGGTCACCCCAAGGACGACAGAGTTCATTGTCACTGAAGTGCATGATCTGCAAGATTTGCTCATATCTAGTCCTGGCCATGGCAGCAGAGAACACGGGCATATGATAAATTGCGTCAGTGGAGCAATATGACCGCAACATACTCTTTTTAGTAATGCCCATGAGAAGGGATAGGCCCAGAAAGGTTTTAAATTTGGAAACAATGAAACATTTATATGCAAATTCTCTGGCAAGGGTCAAATTTAGATTTGCAGCGATGAATTGATCTGCATATAAATTGCTTTGGTCCACAATAGATCTGTAAAGATCTTCCATGAAAAACAGCTCATGTTGCGGTTTAGTGCACTGTGTATCGGAAGTGACAGTAATCTGCTGATTCTGCACTTCTTGGGAGGGCGTAGGGGCTAAACGCAGGTGCTGGCAGGTGTCGGGGCTGCTAACATTGCATTTTGGCAACACTAAAATATTGGGGACGCTAATATAATTCTGATCGGATCAAAGATATTGATCCATTCAGACACTATACTAGTAATGAAGGTTTTTAGTAGTGTGTGTGTGTGTGTCACTGGCAATCAAAGGGTTAAAATGTATTACTAAATATGCGGCGGCAATCTGATGCTGTCCTGGATTGACGTTAACTAACATTACCACTAACTGATGTCACCGTGACACTAATACAGAAAAAAGATCTGTACACTATAATAGTGACATGGCAATGAAGGGGTTAACTGGGGGTGATCAGGGGTAAATCTTTATTAGGGTGCATTTGGCAGGTACTCTAACTTATCTGGGACTCCCTCTAACTACCACTAACTCTCACACTAACTGAAGTCACAAGTTACACTAATATAGTGATCAGTAAATGTATCTGTATACTGTATATAGTGTACACTGTGACAAGGAGTGAAAGGGTTAACTGGGGGATGATCAGGGGGTTAAATCTTTATTAGGGGATGTATGGCGGGTAACCTAAACCTATCTGACCTATGTGGGATTACCACTAACTGCCTCTCACACTAACTGAAGTCACAAGTGACATTAATACAATGATTAGTAAATGTATCTATATACTATATATAGTGTACACTGTGACAAGGAGTGAAAGGGTTACTGCGGGGTGATCAGTGGGTTAAATGTGTGCCTATTTGTACTGGTGTCAGTGTAGTGCTTGTGTACTCACAAAAGAATCGGGAGGCTACACTAACCCAGCTTGTAAGGCCAAACTAAACAACACACCTCAGGAAATACCGCCATGACTAACAGAAGATAGACTTAGAACTAAACTAGAGAAACTTAACATAAATAAATCACCGGGACCAGATGGCTTGCACCCGAGGGTTCTTAAAGAGCTCAGCCAGGTAATTGCCAGACCATTATTCTTGATCTTTAAGGATAGTTTACAGACGGGTATGGTGCCAGCTGATTGGAAAAAAGCCAACGTGGTACCAATATTTAAAAAGGGGCCGAGATATATCCCGGGTAACTATAGGCCGGTCAGTCTAACATCAGTAGTCTGCAAGATTTTGGAGGGGATGTTAAGGGACCACATACAAGACTTTAGTAATGAAAACGGTATTATTAGTAGTAATCAGCATGGATTCATGAAAAATCGTTCTTGCCAAACCAATCTATTAACCTTCTATAATGAAGTGAGCTGCCACCTAGATAAAGGTAAGCCTGTGGATGTGGTGTACCTGGACTTTGCAAAGGCCTTTGACACCGTTCCCCACAAACGCTTACTGTTCAAACTAAGGAAGGTAGGTATGGACCATAAGGTGAGTACCTGGATAGAGAACTGGCCCCAGGGGAGGTTGCAAAGGGTGGTGATTAATGGGGAGTACTCAGATTGGGCGGGTGTGGAAAGCGGGGTCCCCCAGGGTTCTGTCCTAGGGCCAATCCTGTTTAATTTATTCATAAATGATCTAGAGGAGGGGATATCGAGTAAAATCTCAGTATTTGCGGATGATACTAAACTAAGCAGGCCAATATCTTCTGGGCAGGATGTGGAAACCTTACAAGTAGACCTGAACAAAATAATGGGGTGGGCAACTACATGGCAGATTAGGTTTAATGTTGAAAAATGTAAAGTAATGCACCTAGGTGCCAGAAACCAGAAAGCAAGCTATTCACTAGGGGGGGAACCTCTGGGTGAGTCTAGGATGGAAAAGGGCCGGGGGGTACTGGTAGACAACAGGCTTGGCAGTGGCATACAATGCCAAGCCGCTGCAAGCAAAGCCAACAGAATACTGGGATGTATTAAAAAGGGGATTCACTCCAGAAATAAAGAGATTATTCTCCCACTCTACAAGACTCTGGTCCGGCCACATCTGGAGTATGCTGTCCAGTTCTGGTCACCGGTCCTCAGGAAGGATGTGCTGGAACTGGAGAAATTCCAGAGAAGGGCAAACAAAAATAATTAGGGGAATGGAGGGCATCAACTATGAGGAAAGACTACAAGCACTGAACCTATTCTCTCTGGAGAAGAGACGATTGAGGGGGGATATGATATCAATGTACAAATACTGTACTGGCGACCCTAGCATATGGAAAAACCTATTCAGAGAAAGAAAATACAATAAGACACGTGACCACTCACTAAAACTAGAGGAAAGGCGGTTTAACCTTAAAATACGCAGGGGGTTCTTTACTGTGAGAGCAGTAAGGATGTGGAATTCTTTTCCGCAAACAGTGGTATCAGCAGGGAGCATCGATAGTTTCAAAAAACTATTAGATGGGCACCTAAAGACCACAACATAGAGGGTTATACAATGTACGGTTAACAGCAAACACACACACACATCATAGGTTGAACTGGATGGACTGATGTCTTTTTTCAACCTCATTAACTATGTAACTATATGATGTTCTCTCTTCTCACGCTAGAACCAAAAAGGGCTCCAGGAGAGAAGATTGCATAATTTCCTGTGCCTGTGTTTACATTACAGAGGCAAAGAACCGATCAACAGGTCCAGGCCAAAATCATAGGTTCTGAACCGAATCAGAACATTGCGGGGTCGGCGGGGGCACGTTCACGTGCCCCTTAGCCCCATGCGTGACCCAGGTACAGGTCGCGCAGCCGAGCCACCTTGCTTCAGTAAATCTGCTGTGGGCGGTTGGCAACTGGTTAAAGCAGTATTAAACCCAAAAGCAAACATTTAATATATTGCAGTTTACTAATTCTCAGATATGAAGGTTGTATTTATTTTCTTTGTAGTCTTTCTTTTCTTTACTTTCACCTGGTGATCCAGTCAGTAAGTCCGTTGTTTTTCAATAGAACGAGCTTTCCTGCAGATGTAGCAATTATAGGAATGAGATAAACTATTTACCACTGACAGAGGTGCTTACAATGATCAGCTTTTATTTATTCATGTAAAACCAAAACTGTTGCTGTAACAGCTTGTGTAACTTAAGTGTGAGTTGGAATTTGACTTCAATTTGTTAGTGTATCTAAATCTGCTAGTACATCTAACACTCCCCTCCCCAAAGACTAACAATGTGCTGTCCAAAGGTGCCTCTGTGTTCCTTCATCCAGACTGGGGGCACTATAAAGCCAGCCATAGACGTTTTGAATATCGGTTGGGTTCAGCAGGGACCAGCCGTGGCCTCGAAACGCATTAGCCTTCAAGAATCTAAGGGACTACTCATCTTTGGATGCCTTTACTGAGGACTGCATTCCCTTTGTGACATGCTTTTAACAAGAACTCGTTTGTGAGTATTTTTAATCCTTATTTTTTAAATAAACCATTCAAATGATAATGCACTAGGCCGGTGCGCTCTTGTGTTTGTTTGGTGTTACAGTGTTTCCAGACTTCCCTGGTTGTGTAAGGGGCAGCAAGGCCGTAGCATTTTTCCTGGGTTGTCGTGTCCACAGCTACAGAAATACACTTAATACCTCAATAAGGTGGACTAAAGTTTACACCACTCTGAGCGCAGGTCACGGTGCTTTGCACCAAAAAACTGTATGTACTGAGATTCCGACTTTGTATAGGCAGACTGATTGGGTACAATCAGCTTGTCGGATTTCCCGTGTGATTATTGCCAGCAGCAATAACTACTGTGTGTTCTCCCAGGCTGGGGTGGCTTCCCCCACTAAGAAAACACAATGGCTCTGCGGGAGAGATTGCCTGATCATCATTGATTGTGTTGATGGGGGAATCGAGTGGTTGCAGGAAAGAAAATTGCTCTATCTATGACCATCTTCTTTGTACATGAGGTGTGTTACCGGCCAGGTCGCAAGGTGAAAAAAGAGGGAAAAAAGCGTACAAAAAAAGAAAATGAATATAGCCACCATATCTAAGGATTGGTAAGCTGCAAAATATTACAGTTTTGGTTTTGGGTTTAAAATCACATTAACCACTTTACAACCGCCCGCCGCAGTTACATTGCGGCAGGCAGCCGCTCCTGTGCGAACCGCCGTAGGTAAACGTTGGTCGCGCGCAGGTAGCTAGGGGGCGAGCGCACGCCGCCGGTGGCGCGCTCCTGCCCGCTCGTCAGCGGTGAAGCCGATGCACGGGTCAGGCGGCTCCAATTGCCGCCTGACACCCGCGATCGCTCCCTGCTGAGAGAGAAGAACGGTCAGCTGTTGTAAACACAGCTGACAGTTCTTCTCCCTGGAATGATCACAGAGCTCCTGTGATTCTTCTATATAGAAACACAGGTCTCTGTGATCATTTCACAAGCCATGCCCCCCCACAGTTAGAAACATGCCCCCAGGTACACATTTAACCCCTTGCTCACCCACAGTGTTAACCCCTTCCCTGCCAGTGTCATTATTACAGTATCAGTGTATATTTTTAGCACTGATTACTGTAGTAATGTCACTGGTCCCCCAAAAGTGTCAAAAATGTCAGTTAGGGGTCCGAATCCGATCTGTCCGCCGCAATGTAGCAGTCCCGCAAAAAATCGCAGATCGCCACCATTACTAGTAAAAAAATTAAAAAAAAAAACAATAAAAATGACATAAATCGTTCCCGTAGTTAGTAGACGCAATAACTTTTGCACAAACCAATCAAAATACGCTTATTTTTTTTTTTTTTTTTTTACTAAAAATATGGAGCAGAAAAAAAATTGGCCTAAAATGTTAAAAAAATTTGATTTTTAAATTTTTTTTTGAGAATGTCATAAAGCAGAATGTGAAAAATATTGTTTTTTTTTTTTTTTGTTAGAATTGTCGCTATTTTTTTGTTTGTAGCGCAAAACATAAAAATCGCACAGGTGATCAAATACCACCAAAAGAAAGCTCTATTTGTGGGAAAAAAAGGACATCAATTTTATTTAGGTACAGCATCGCACGACCACGCAATTGTATGTTAACCACTTTACGACCGGCGCACGACGATCTACGTCGGCACTCAGCCCCGGCCAGGCAAACTGACGTAGGCCTACGTCAGCACAATTTGCCGGCCCTGTGCGCGCTCCCGCGCGTCCCCGCCGCCGATGATGACTCGATTGGGTTCAGAACCGATCAGTCATCAGGTCCAGGCCAATCATTTTTGGTCTGGACCTGTTGATCGGTCCTGCCCAATCAGATCATCCTCTAAGCCTGTGAAATGTAAACACAGGCTTAGAGGAGATGTGCCCTCCCCCCACAACGGTCTTTTTGGATCCAGCGTGAGAGGAGAGCACATCTTACTGTGAGTATTGCACCAAGCACACCCACACACAGTTAGATAGGCACATTTCACCCCCGATCGCCCCCCCAATTAACCCCTACAGCACCTGACACAACACACACTATATACAGCATATAGCATATACCTATATACCTGTATAAGTGTGATTTGTGAACAGGTGTAGCCCTTGCGACCCCCCCTTTTCCACTCAAATTACCCCCCACCCCCCCCTAATAAAGATTTAACCCACTGATCCCCCCTGAACCCCCCCTGATCACCGCCGTTAACCCCTACACCCTCTGTCACATCAGCACTAATACAAACGCAATATACGGTGTTATTGTATTTTTGTATTAGTGTCATTGTGATCAGAATTAGCGCAGGCGACTAAGTTTCTGTCCCAAGAAGGTTTAGGGTCCCCGCCACCCGCCCAATAAAGATTTAAGCCCCTGACCCCCCCCTGATCACCCCTACACCCCCTGCCATAACACACACCGTATACAGTATATAGCATTTTGCTATATACCCGTATAAGTGTGATTTGTGGTCAGGTCTAGCGCTTGCGACCCCCCTTTTTCCACTTGAATTACCCGCCACCCCCCCCTAATAAAGATTTAAGCCCATGATCCCACCTGATCCCCCCCTGATCACCGCTAGTTAACCCCTACACCCTCTGTCACATCAGCACTAATACAAACGTAATATACTGTGTTTTTGTATTTTTGTATTAGTGTCATTGTGATCAGAATTAGCGCAGGCGACTAAGTTTGTGTCCCAAGCAGGTTTAGGGTCCCCCCCACCCGCCCAATAAAGATTTAATCCCCTGATCACCCCTACACCCCCTGCCACAACGCACACTGTATACAGTATATAGCATTTTCTATATACCCGTATAAGTGTGACTTGTGACCAGGTTTAGCGCTTGCCACCGTTCCTTTTATCCTTAGGATACCCGCCAGTCCCTTCCAATAAAGATTTAAACCCCTAATCCCCCCCTGATCACATCCCGTTAACCCCTACACCCTCTGTCACATTAGCACTAATACACACATAATATACTGTTTTTACTGTATTTTGTATTGGTGTCATTGTGACTTGAGGTTGCGCTAGCTAGCTAGTTTCTTTCCCAAAGGAGGTTTAGGGTCCCCGCCACCCCCCCCAGATCCCCAGCGCATAGTTTAGAAGTAACCCCTTGATTGCCACACACGCACGCACGCACGCACGCATGCACCTACACTTCCATTTCTAGTATAGTGTTTGAACAGATCAATATCTGATCTGATCAGAACTATACTAGCGCCCCCATAGTTTAGGGTTCCCAAAACGCGGTGTTTGCACGATCAGTACTGATTCCGGCCAGCACCTGCGTTTAACCCTTTCACCCAGGCAAGTGTAGTAATCAATAGATTACTGTCACTTGCAAAAAAACACAAGACACAAAACCGCTGTGTTAGCAGAGTCAGGCCTGATCCCTGCTAGCATTAGCAGTTTTTTTTGTAGCGCTTGAAATAATCTTCGACAACCAGGTGCTTTTATTACCTGTGAGTCGCATCACTGTACGAGTAGATTTAGTTACCAAAATGACCAAACGTTCGTACAGGGATGAAGAGCTTGTCAGTTATATGCTGACCGAGTCATCTGATAGCGAAGGGGAAGCTACAATGACTGAATTAGTGTCAGTATATGAACCTGATGACGGCAGCGGCTCCCTGACAGATAGCTCCGACGACAGATGGGTCCCTGTTAGACCCAGGCGTACCCGACCCCATTCTGAAGTTGTTGTGATGCAGGAATCGCAGGGTGCTCGTATGGAGCAGAGTGTGGGTACTAGTGCCGCTCATCCTTCTGGCGACCTGGCAAGCGCCAGCGGCCTAGTACAACCTGGACCTAGTACAACCAGCACTGCAGTAAGACCTGGTGACGTGGCGAGTCCCCTAAGTGCAGTTGAAGCTGGTGCGGTGGCTAGCACAAGTACTGGCCCGCAGCCACCGCGTATTCGAAGACAGGCCCGTAGAGCCCATAGTGCCCTCCCTGATGCGCTGGCATTTCCTAATTGGCAACCCACTGATACTACAGCGCCAGTACTTCCCCCATTCACCGCCCAACCTGGAATCCACGTGGAGACAGCTGGTTTTACGCCCCTGAACTTTTTTGAGCTGTTCTTCACGGAAGATCTTTACAGATCTATTGTGGATCAATCAAATTTATATGCACAACAGTTCATCGCCGCCAACCCAAATTCACACCTTGCCAGACAATTCGGCTGGAAACCTATAACGGTTTCCGAATTTAAGATCTTTCTGGGCCTTTCCCTCCACATGGGCATAACTAAACAGAGTGAATTGCGGCTATATTGGTCCACTAGCCCAGTTCACCATATGCGCATGTACTCTGCCTCTATGTCCAGGACGAGATACGAGCAAATTCTGCGATTTATGCATTTCAGCGACAATGAACTCTGTCGTCCTCGGGGAGACCCTGCATACGATCGGCTCCACAAAATTCGGCCCCTCATAGACCACTTCAATCAGCGGTTTGCAGCCTTGTTTACCCCCGAACAAGTTGTCTGCGTTGACGAGTCCCTTAAATTTACTGGCCGCCTTGCTATGAAACAGTACCTCCCCAGCAAGCGTGCCAAGTACGGGGTCAAACTGTATAAATTGTGTGACAGGGCCACAGGCTATACAGTTAGTTTCCGGGTCTATGAGGGAAAAGATAGCTGTGTGGAGCCCCCCAACTGCCCAGACTACATAGGGAGCAGCGGTAAGATCGTTTGGGACTTGGTGTCACCCTTATCCGGAAAGGGGTACCATTTGTACGTGGACAACTTTTATACAAGCGTGCCACTATTTAGTCACCTTCTTGATTTACAAATTGGCGCATGTGGCACCGTGCGACCTAATCGCCGGGGCTTCCCCCAACGGCTTGTAGATTCCCGTCTTAGTCGGGGGGCGAGAGCCTGCTTGAAAACGGACAAATTACTTGCGGTGAAGTGGAAGGATACACGGGATGTTTATGTTCTGTCCTCCCTTCACCCAGACACGACGATCTAAATTCCTACGGCAACTGGCGTTATGGAGAAACCCCTCTGTGTCCACGAATATAACCTTAACATGGGAGGGGTGGACCTTAACGACCAGCTTTTGGCGCCGTATTTAGTTGCCCGTAAAGCCAGACGCTGGTACAAAAAAGTGTCTGTTTACCTATACCAATTGGCTATGCTGAACGCCTTTGTCCTATACAGGGCGTCAGGACGAACTGGATCTTTCCGGGAATTCCAGGAAGAGATCATCCTTGCCTACCTGTACCCAGGAGGCATGCCTGCCCAACTTCCCCTTCCAGATGCAGTGAGCCGGCTGCATGAGAGGCATTTTTCACATGTCCTCCCGAGTACCCCTACCCAAAGATGGCCCCAAAGAAGATGTCGTGTCTGTAGCAAGCGCGGATTTAGGCGTGACACCCGTTATTATTGTCCCAAATGTCCTGACCAACCTGGTCTCTGCATCGGGGAATGTTTCGAGCGCTACCATACACTAGTGGATTATTAGCGTAGGGTACAGCACGACACAGTGTAGGGCACATAAACACAGGGTCTCGAAGGATGTTGGATGTCCATCGACATTTTGAGAGACCCAAGCTGGAAGAGAAGATCGCAGATGATCGCAGTCCCTCCCAAATCAAGAAGTAAAGGAACAGTTAGAAAGAAAAATAAAAGGATCCAAAAACTGTTGTGGTGTCAGTAATTTTATATGTCCTTCTACTCCTTCCTACTATACTTTTTTTCAATGTCCTTTGTTTGTTTTTTCATTCTTTTGTGACCTGTTTCTCTTGCAGGTCCCTCGTCGGCTACCACGCATTGATTTTATATATTCTGACACAAACAGCGTTTGCGCTCAGCATATATGGATACCTTTGCTGATAGCAGCTGTGGTGATTTTCTGATTTCAGCACTGCAGTTAAAATCCTATTTTGGTATACGTGGATAGCGCCGTGTATACCCATCATTAAATTCAGTGGGTGGTTGTTTGGGCGGTTAATGATGAAGATCCAAAAACTGTTGTTGTCAGTCATTTTATATGTCCTTCTACTCCTTCCTACTATACTTTTTTTCAATGTCCTTTGTTTGTTTTTTCATTCTTTTGTGACCTGTTTCTCTTGCAGGTCCCTCGTCGGCTACCACGCATTGATTTTATATATTCTGACACAAACAGCGTTTGCGCTCAGCATATATGGATACCTTTGCTGATAGCAGCTGTGGTGATTTTCTGATTTCAGCACTGCAGTTAAAATCCTATTTTGGTATACGTGGATAGCGCCGTGTATACCCATCATTAAATTCAGTGGGTGGTTGTTTGGGCGGTTAATGATGAAGATCCAAAAACTGTTGTTGTCAGTCATTTTATATGTCCTTCTACTCCTTCCTACTATACTTTTTTTCAATGTCCTTTGTTTGTTTTTTCATTCTTTTGTGACCTGTTTCTCTTGCAGGTCCCTCGTCGGCTACCACGCATTGATTTTATATATTCTGACACAAACAGCGTTTGCGCTCAGCATATATGGATACCTTTGCTGATAGCAGCTGTGGTGATTTTCTGATTTCAGCACTGCAGTTAAAATCCTATTTTGGTATACGTGGATAGTGTCGTGTATACCCATCATTAAATTCAGTGGGTGGTTGTTTGGGCGGTTAATGATGAGTAATACTACGCATTATTCCTGTGCTGATTTCTGATAGGTTCTCTTTTTTTCCGTTCAGCCCACAGGCTGCATGAAAAAAAAAAAAACCTATATGCCAAACAAGGACCAGCAATGTACTGGTACGTTGCTGGAATTTGAGTGGTTATACCAGGATGATGCCTGCAGATTTAGGCATCATCTTGGTATCGTTTTTTACAGCCAGCGGTCGGCTTACATGTAAAAGCAATTCTAGCAGGTAATTGGCCGCTAGACTGCTTTTACATGCAGTGGGAGGGGCCTCCCCCCCCCCCCACCGCCGCCTTCCGCAGCCTTCCATGGTTTTTCTCTGGCTCTCCTGTCCCACCGGTTAACCCGAGAGTGCAGCCGGTGGTTCAATTATCTAACCATAGAGCTAATTGGAGATGAGAATGGCTCCAATCATCTCTATGGCCTAAGATGCCGGAGGCTACGAGCATTTTATGACTTCTGTTTCGCCAGAAATAAACAGGGCCATTGGGAAATTGGGAAAGTATTTTATCACACCAATTTTGGTGTGGTCAGATGCGTTAAGGTCAGAGGAGAGATCTAGAGTCTAAAAGACCCCAATTTTTTTTAAAAAGAGTACCTGTCACTACAGATTGCTATCATAGGGGATATTTAAATTCACTATGATAACAATAAAAATGATTTAAAAAAAAAAAAAATTAAAGGAAAGGTGTCAAAATAACATAAAAAAGCAAAAGAAAAAAGAAAAAAAAAAAAAAAATTGAGCCCCCCCCCCTTACCCCCGGTGCTTGCGCGCAATGGCGCACGCAAGCGGTGGTCTAGTGTCATATGTAAACCACAATTGCAGCATGCATGTGAGGTATCGCCGCGATCGCCAGATCGAGTGCAGTAATTCTTGCAGTAGACCTCCTCTGTAAGTCTAAAGTGGTAACCTGTAGAGACTTTTAAAGGTTTTCAAAAATGTACATACGTTTTTGTCGCTGCGCAGGCATGCGCAATTTTTAAAGCATGTCATGTTAGGTGTCTATGAACTCGGCATAAGATCATCTTTTAAATTTTACCAAAAAAATTGGAATTATATAGTGTATTTGTGCAATAAATTAAAAAAAAATGTATTTTTTTCGCAAAAATTGCGTTTGGAAAATCTGTGCGCAAATACCGTGTGACAAAAAAATTTGCAACATCCACCATTTTATTCTATAGGGCCTCTGCTTTAAAAAAATATATAATGTTTGGGGGTTCAAAGTAATTTTCTAGTAAAAAAAAAATATTTTTTCATGTAAACAAAAAGGCACAGAAAAGGCTTGGTTTTCAAGTGGTTAGAAGAGTGGGTGATGTGTGGATAAGATTGAGTATAAAATGCCGGAACTGTTCAAACACCCCCCTAATGACCCCTTTTTGAAAAGTAGACACCCAAAGCTTTTTTCTGAGAGGCATGGTGAGTCCATGGAGTATTTTATATTTTGCCACAAGTTTCGGGAAAATTATTATCTTTTTTTTTTTTGTTGTTTTTTTACAGAAAGTTGTCACTAAATGATATATTGCTCATGCATGCCATGGGAATATGTGAAATGACACCCCAAAATACATTCTTTTGCTTCTCCTGAGTACAGGGATACCACATGTGTGAGACTTTTTGGGAGCCTAGCTGTGTACGCGCCCCCGAAAACCAATCCACATCTTCAGGTTTTCTAATGGCGTAAATTGCTGATTTTACCCCTGACTACCTGTCACAGTTTCAGAGGCCCTGAAATTTCAAGATGGCACAAACCCCCCCAAATGACCCCATTTTGCAAAGTAGACACTCCAAGCTACTGGCTGAGAAGTATGGTGAGTCCATGGAATAGTTTATATTTTGCCACAAGTTTCGAGGAAAAAAAAATTTTTTATTTTTTTTTATTTTTTTACACAAAGTTGTCAGTAAATGATATATTGCTCACACAGGCCATGGGTATATGTGAAATGACACCCCAAAATACATTCTGCTGCTTCTCCTGAGTACAATGATACCCCATGTGTGAGACTTTTTGCCAGTCTAGCCGCGTACAGGACCCGGAAAACCAATGCGCACCTTTAGGCTTTCTAAGGGCGTAAATTGTTGATCTCACTCCTTACTACCTATCACAGTTTTGAAGTCCATAAAAAGCCAAGATTGCACAAACCCCCCCCAAATGACCCCATTTTGCAAAGTAGACACTCCAATCTATTTGCTGAGAGGCATGGTGAGTATTTTGCAGCTCTAATTTTTTTTGGAAAATGAAGAAAAAACAGGAAAATGCATTTTTTTTCCTCTTTTTTCAATTTCCAAAACTTTGTGACAAAAAGTGAGATCTGCAAAACACTCAACATGCCTCTCTGCAAATAGCTCAGGGTGTCTACTTTCCGAAAAGGGGTCATTTGGGGGGGGGGGGTTGTGCTGTCTTGGCATTTCATGGCCTCCAAAACTGTGATAGGTAGTCAGGAGTGAAATCAACAATTTACGCCCTTGGAAAGCCTGAAGGCGATGATTGGTTTTCGGGGTCCTGTACTCGGCTAGACTGCAAAAAAGTCTCACACATGGGGTATCCCTATACTCAGGAGAAGCAGCAGAATGTATTTTGGGGTGTCAGTTCACATATACCCATGGCATGTGTGAGCAATATATCATTTACTGACAACTTTGTGTAAAAAAAAAAAAAAAAATATATATATATATATATTTCCCGGAACTTGTGGCAAAATATAAAATATTCCATGGACTCACCATGCCTCTAACCAAATAGCTTGGGGTGTCTACTTTCCAAAATGGGGTCATTTGGGGGGGTTTTGTGCTATCTTGGAATTTTAGGGCCTCCGAAACTGTGATAGGTAGTCAGGAGTGAAATCAACAATTTACGCCCTTGGAAAGCCTGAAAGTGGGGACTGGTTTTCGGGGACCTGTACTCGGCTAGACTGCAAAAAAGTCTCACACATGGGGTATCCCTGTACTCAGGAGAAGCAGCAGAATGTATTTTGGGGTGTCATTTCACATATACCCATGGCATGTGTGAGCAATATTTCATTTACTGACAACTTTGTGAAAAAAAAAAAAAATATATATATATATATATATATTTCCCGGAACTTGTGGCAAAATATAAAATATTCCATGGACTCACCATGCCTCTCAGCAAATAGCTTGGGGTGTCTACTTTCCAAAATGGGGTCATTTGGGGGGGTTTTGTGCTATCTTGGAATTTTAGGGCCTCCGAAACTGTGATAGGTAGTCAGGAGTGAAATCAACAATTTACGCCCTTGGAAAGCCTGAAAGCGGGGACTGGTTTTCGGGGACCTGTACTCGGCTAGACTGCAAAAAAGTCTCACACATGGGGTATCCCTGTACTCAGGAGAAGCAGCAGAATGTATTTCGGGGTGTCATTTCACATATACCCATGGCATGTGTGAGCAATATTTCATTTACTGACAACTTTGTGAAAAAAAAAAAAAAAAATATATATATATATGTATTTCCCGGAACTTGTGGCAGAATATAAAATATTCCATGGACTCACCATGCCTCTCAGCAAATAGCTTGGGGTGTCTACTTTCCAAAATGGGGTCATTTGGGGGGGGTTTGTGCTATCTTGGAATTTTAGGGCCTCCGAAACTGTGACAGGTAGTGCAGAGGTGACATGCACAATTTACGCCATTAGAAAACCTGGGAGTGTTGATTGGTTTTCGCGGTCCTGTACACAGCTAGGCTCCCAAAAAGTCTCACACATGGGGCATCCCCATACTCAGGAGAAGTGGCAGAATGTATTTTGGGGTGTAATTCCACATATACCCATGTCATGTGTGAGAATTTTATCTTTTAGTGACAACGTTGTGTAAAAAAAAAAAATAAAAAAAAAAAATAGTAATATTCCCAAAACTTGTGGTAAAATATAAAATATTCCATGGACTCACCATGCCTCTTAGCAAACAGCTTGGGGTGTCTACTTTCCAAAATGGGGTCATTTGGGGGGGTTTTGTGGTATCTTGACATTTCAGGGCCTCCTAAACCGTTAGAGGTAGTGAGAAAATGCAATGAAAAATGTACGCCCTTTGAAATTCTGATGGTGGGGATTTGTTTTTGTGGTCCCGTACACAGCTAGGCTCCCAAAAAGTCCCACATATGTGGTATCCCTGTACTCAGGAGAAGCAGCAGAATATATTTTGGGGTGTAATTACACATATACCCATGGCATGTGTGAGCAATATATCATTTCAATGACAACTTTGTGTAAAAAAAAAAAAAAAAAAAATTTTAGTCATTTTTCAAACACCTGTGACAAAAAAATGAAATATTCAATGAGCTCAACATGCCTCTCAGAACATTCCTTAGGATGTCTACTTTCCAAAAAGTGGTAGTTTGGGGGGGTTTTGTACTGCCCTGCCATTTTAGCACTTCATGAAATGAGATAGGCAGTCAAAAATTAAAGCTGTGTAAATTTCTGTATTTACACCATAGTTTGTAGACGCTATAACTTTTGCGCAAACCAATAAAAATACGCTCATTGAATTTTTTTTTGTCAAAGACATGTAGCTAAATATATTTTGGCCAAAAAAAAATACATAAATTGAGTATATTGGATATTTTTTAAAAGACAAAGTTGAAAATGTCATTTTTTTGCAAAATTTTCGCTCTTTTTTTATTAATATCGCAAAAAATAAAAAGCGCAGAGGTGATCAAATACCACCAAAAGAAAGCTCTGTTTGTGGGAAAAAAAGGACGTAAATTTCGTTTGGGTACCACATTGCATGACCGCACAATTGTCAGTTAAAGTCACGCAGTGCCGAGTCGTAAAATACCCCCTGGTCGGAATGGGGGTAAAATCTTCCGGGGCTTAAGTGGTTAAACATAACGCAGTGCCGAATCGTAAAATATGGCCTGGTCATTAAGGGGGCAAATCTTTCTGGTCCAGAAGTGGTTAAATATTGCAGCTACAGTCTGCAGTGCTCTCCTCTTATAAAACTCTCTCCAATTGTATACATTGGAAACCACTTCACACTACTGAGAGTTGTAATCACATCTTTAAACATTTACTAACAATGTCCGCAGATTTTTCCAGAGACAACTAAAGCTGTTTTACATAACAATATCATCTGGAGTAAACCAGAGCTTTTCTATTTTTTTTACTGTTACAAGTGGTCTTCATTGGACTTAAAAAAAATACATACACCAACTATATTCGCAGAGCTCTCCCAAGTCAATTTCTACATTGCAGCAAGAATTGGAGATAATGAATACTTGGCATTTCTAATATCTTCAACTCAAATAAAGTGATGAGGCCCAATTTGTATAGCATTATGTACTCTTTCAACCCTTCACATTGGAAAATGATTTACTTCAATGTAATAGTTTGAAATCAATCTTTAGAACTCATAGCACCCTACTACAAGGGAAACCCCCTAGGTTACCCTGAGTTCAGGATAAGATTAATGGAACAGGGATATTCTAGACATGACTGAACTGGATTGATATGCATTTTCCTGCACCTATGTGATCATTAATAAACAATAAATAGTGCAGCGCTCCAACTCACATATACCCAAGAGTATATCACACTTATATCAAATAAGATGTGTGTCAACAATATCCATGCAAAAAGCAGTAATAAATCCTCTTCCTTGTGATCACAACACGTTTGTAGATAGATGTATGCTCACCCTTAAAGATGGACCTCTAAATTATAGGAGGTCATACACAACCTGCAACATCTCCACATATTAACCTTACTCAATTACGCATACCTCAGCTCTAAACAGACAATAAAAAAGGAGACTACACATTGCTTACTGCATTACCATTTATTAAAACATAAAAAAGATAAAAACACTCACATTTTACAATAATTACAATAATTGCACTTTCAAACATTAACCTGAGCAGGAGACCATTTGTCATCCTGAAGGCTCTGGGCAATTGGCTCAGTATCTCTCCCCTCCGTGTCTTTAACCTGGCTATACCTTGTGTGATTATGTCACAGCACAAGCTATGCCTTAGGTATATGTGAGTTGGAGTGCTGCAATATATATGTTTTTTTATTGTGTGAATCACATTTACAGGCATACCCCGCTTTTAAGTACACAATGGGACCAGAGCATGTATGTAAAACGAAAATGTAAAACGAAAATGCACAAATAGGATATGTTGTAGTCCTGGGTCCCCTCACATTGCTCCCTAAGTTTGGTATCCTTGTCACTTATGGTTTGGGAGTAGTGCCATGTCAAGCTGACCAAGATCTCCCATAGACGCCAATGTTAAAAACTGGGAGTAATGCCATGCCAAGCTGACCAGGCTGTGTCCCTACTCGCGAGTGTACGTAAAGTGAGTGTACTTAAAACGGGGTATGCCTGTATGTTAACAAGCTCTAAGATGGGGAGGGGTATTACACAGTACCACGGGGACAGTGGGATTATACATTTTCTATTTAAACATTGTTATATTCACTAAAGACAAACTCATTCAACTACAATGTTTTCATGAGTTAATTAATTGAAGTTAAATAGGCTGTCAACTTTGCAAGATAATTTTTCCTTAGCTTAGTGAATGTGGTGAAGCTCTGCTGACTTCCATTATCGGATCATGTGCAAGCAAAAATATGGTTTTGTTTTTCTTTTCCTTGCATGTGATTGAGTATTCTTTGCAACATTAATTTTTACCACGTTCACTAAGGCAATGAGAAATTACCTTGCAAAGTGAAAATTTCTTTACAAGTGAACAGCTTATTTGCTTTTAGTAAATCAACTCCATAGGGTTTATTTCACTCCTGTGAGATTGTTAAAAATGGGCAAGTAGGACATCCTTCTCTATAATAAATGTCAAATTGCAAATGGAGACATACTTCCATGGTTTAGAAATGTTGCAAAATTATACCCTTTTGGTACCAGTTTATTGATTTTATCTCTCATACCTTTAGAGTTCTCAATATATGTAGTCCAGAATGGTATATTTCGGTTGTCTTTGTGTGACACAGACCACAGGCAAGGAAGACCTTTATAAGACTACTGTACTTCTTTTTGACATCAGGAAAACTGTAGCCCTAAACTGGACATACAGTATACTGAACTATCAGATGTTAATGCCTGAAAGTGATTAGTACATATAGTTCTGCCTTTTTGTAGACCATTCTATGAAGCCAGAGGCTGTCCCACTAAATTTGAAAAAAATCTGGGGTGAGGGGATTTCGTGTCTTAGCTCTTGTGAACATTAAGCTCCTGCCTGGTGTAATGAGATGACTTAAGCAACTAGGCAGTATATTCTTTATCTGTTTTCATACAAACAATTCACAAATGATGCTCCCAAAATGGTGAGTGCAATGATTTTCTTTTATTGTCAATCTTTGGTTTCATGTACAACATACATAACAACACATAATTACTGTTTATTGTACTGTTACATTTCAAATTGTGAATCATTGCATACTTTCTCTTCTTACTGCAATAATTTCACTTAATAAACTTCATTATAAAACTGTACCTTTGTATTTCTTTTAATTTTCTTATAAACAAATTTGTCAGTGTAGAGATTTTCTGTAAATTTCCAACATCTTTGCTTATGGCTAATCAGTCACAACATTACTGAGAAGATAATTACTTTTGAGTAACTCATGAGTGATGAATTTTCTAGTCATCTAATACTGACTTATATCTACGCTTAGTAAAATCAATCAGATGCAGATCATGTTGATCAATCTCTGAAGGTTTTGTGGGATAAGCTTTGAAATCTAATCCAATTTGATACAGTCCTGAGGTGCAACCACCTCCAGCCATGCGGACATTGTACAACCCATATGTATCTATTGCACCTGTTTTAACACATGTCACAGGCCCTCCACCTTGGTTCCCCAGAGGTCCTGTAGATTCACCATTTGAGAAGTCTATGGTAAATTCAGCCATATTACATTTATTTGCACAAAATGTTAGGGTTTTTGCACGTCTGTTACCTAATCGGATCTCCTTGAGCTGTCCTTCTGTTGGGTTTCCAACAAATTGTCCAGAATGGGTGTTGTATATTACCTGCAATCCATTTACTATATTACTGTATCGAACCTTGATCTCAATAATTTCACCATTTCTGTTATTATCATTGCCTGGTTTGTATACCTTATAATTTTCATCTCTTATCACCAATACACTTGGTGAAAGTGGACCAAAACTTGCTATTGACATAGACACTGGAACAACAGAGGGATTATCTTCATTCCCAGGAATAAAGTTATCCAGATAAAATGTGGTCACTAATGTCTGCAGAAAGTCTCTATTCTGGACACCAAACATGTTGTCTTTTACAGCCTCACAGATTTCTTTAAAATACTCTTTCCAATTGGGACCCCACATAGCTTTATAAAAAAATGATACAGATTCTTTTGTTATAACATCACTAACTGCTCCGTATGGCATATAATATTGATATGGAAAAACTGGAATGAGTATTACATTAACACCATAAACCACAGTTATTTGAGTTTTTCTCCATTCTACCCACTTGCTGTAATATTTTTCAAAGTAAGCTTTATATTCAGAAATCTGTTGCTCAAGCTCTCTTCTCCAGACAGCTGTATTGTCCTCACCATACATCTCCTTGCCATGGAGAAGTCGTTCCTTCAGTATCAGTAAATGCTGGACACTATGTGTCACCACTATGTGGATGAACTGCATTGAATTTTCAGATTGAGTGAGCTTAAAAAATAACTCATTAGAAGCATGGATCATTGTTGACATCAATGAACCTTTTTCCTTTATCTGAGCATTAACATACATCTCCATGGTTTTTTGTAGAGCACGGAGTTCATTATTTCTCTCCTGAAGTTCATATTTCAAAATCTTCACATCTATCAAATGTTCCACTTGCGCCTGTATGAGACTCCATACATCTGTCTCAGAAGCTGGCCAGAATATTGTTAAGAGTGAACTTATTATCTGGCCAACTGGTATACCACCAATAGGAGGGATAAGAGCTGTAATACTGACTAAAACATCTTTAAGTGTGTCAGTCCATGAACTACTTAAAGAACCACTGTAGATGTTCACTGGAAAATGAAAAAAGAGAATAATAGTGAATTATAACAGAATTTATTGCAAAGGAACTGAAGTCTGGTTAATATACAGTACCTTCAGAAGGATATTGGATATCATCTATAATATAAACCAAAGCTTCTCTCATTCTGGCATTAATTGTTTCTTCCAAAGAAAAATTGCAAAGAGGCCCTGGGGGAAAAAAAGTGTTATAAAATTTGGCATTTATTTATATATAGCCTAATGTGCCAACAATGCATCCTGGTCAACCAATATACCTTCAACAGTGGAGGTCTTGACTGTTAAATTGTTTAAAATGTCTTTAATTCGGTCGTTCCATTTCTCAACTGAAGAGTTGTTGTAGTATTTCCCTGTGATGGAGAATAAAAGGTTGCATAAAAAGTTAAATTTTTCTGTATGTTTTAAAAAGTATTTTAAAAACATACGTGCCAATGTTATACCTTCAGTTGGATGGATCTTTGCTGTGATATTAACCAAAATGTCCTTCAGCCTGTCATTCCAGGTGTCATTCAGAGAGATTTTGCAAAGATTCTCTTGGAAAGAAAAAACAATTTGCATGAAAAATCTGTAGTTTGAAGTAGTATGTTTAAAAAATAGAATTTTTGTAAGAACTTAACGTAAAATTATTTTCTTTGAGTCCTCTGACAGTCGCTGCCCACTCATACAGTCTGCACTTCTGGGTATTGGTCTTATCCACAGCTGTAAGCTAGGCAAAAGATTTTGTTAGAAAACATTCACAAAACCTTAGTATAGACACACCTACAGGGGGCTGTCCCTCTGGTCCAATACCCCAGCTAACAGCATTCCCAAATCAGTTTGGTAGCAAGCAGTGTAGAAATCCATGAACCCCAAAAGAGGGGTGGGGGGCGGCGACTGTCAGAGGACTCATACAGTCTGCACTTCTGGGACATCCCAAAGCAGTGTAGATGTGAGGGGTGGGAAACGTAACCCTCAAAAAAGGCAACACAGCACCCAGGTCAGAGAAAAGAACCTTTTCTGAACCAGAAAGGTAACCACTGGGTAACAGGAAAGCTCAACAGGAGCGAACAAGCCCAGGAAAGCAAAATAACCAAGGGGGAAAAAACCCCCAACAGGAGGAGACATGCTAAAAACCGCCTTGTCTCCCCTAAGAACTTTGCGGCCAAAAGAGGCATCTGCCGATGCCAGAACATAAGTTTGTAAAATTTAGTAAAGGTATGCATGGACGACCAGGTCGCCGCCTTGCACACCTGGGACAGCGACGCCTGATGGTAGAGTGCGCCGTGACAGGGAAAGGTGGAACCTGATCCCTAATTGAATAGGCCTGTACAATCGTCTGTCTGATCCATTTGGAAATGGTTGCCGCAGACGCAGCCGTACCCTTTTGAGGTCCCTCAGGAAGGACAAAAAGAGAATCCGACTTTCTGAAGGATTCAGTAGACGACAGGTAAACCCTGATCGCCCTTACCACATCCAAGGAATGCAAGGCAAACTCCTTAGGATGCTTAGGCTTCGCACACAGTGAAGGTAAGACAATGTCCTCGTTGAGATGGAAAGACGAAACCACTTTTGGAAGAAAGGACTGATGAGGTCGTAAGACCACCTTGTCCCTATGAACAACCAGGTAGGGGGAGCGGCAAGAAAGGGCCGCCAACTTCAACACTCAGATGTGATCGCCACCAGAAAGGCAACTTTCCGTGACAGCACCGGCAGAGGAATCTCCCGGATGTTCTCAAAGGGAGGACATTGCAAAACGGACAAAACCAAATTCAGGTCCCAAGGAGGCAAAGGTGCCCTCCTAGGGGGAGCCAGATGACGCACCCCTTGAATGAAGGTGCGGATCAAGGAATTCGACGCCAGAGGGTGTTGAAAAAGAATGGCCAGCGCAGATAACTGGCCCTTAATAGTGGTCAGCCCCAGGCGCTGCTCCACACCAGTTTGCAGGAATGCTAACACCCTCGCCACAGAAAAGGAGCGGGGATGGAACCCCTGTGATTCACACCAGGCGAAATAAGCCTTCCAGGTACGATGATAAATCTTACCGGACGAGGCTTTCCTAGTATTGAGTAAGGTAGGAATGACCGCCGATGAGAGACCCCTGTCTCTCAAGACCTGGCTTTCAACAGCCACGCCGTCAAAGCCAGCGACTGTAAATGGAAGATCGGCCCCTGACACAGAAGATCGTCTCATAGTGGGAGCCGCCAGGGAGGCTCGACGACCAGTCCGCATACCAAGACCGGCGCGGCCAGTCTGGGGCCACTAGAATCACCAACCTCGGTTCCGAGACCAACCTGTGAAGGAACCTGGACAACAACTGAATTGGGGGAAAGGCATAAATCAGGCGATACTGATTCCAAGGTACTACCGAGGCGTCCGCCAGAGGGTTGCGTGTTCTTGCCACGAACCTTCCCACCTTGTTGTTTAGCCAAGACGCGAACAGATCCACATCCGGGGATCCCCACCGCGCACACAGCATCTGAAACACCTCCGGGTGTAGGGACCATTCCCCCTGGTCCAGGGTCTGGTGACTCAGATAGTCCGCCTGCCAGTTCTCCACACCTGGAATGTGAACTGCCGAAATCGCCGGGACCTGCGTCTCGGCCCAAGACAGAATCTCGGCCACTTCCTTGGCTGCCCGGGCACTCCTGGGGCCCCCTTGGGGATTGATGTAAGCCACCGCATTTGCGGTGGGGATCCCCGGATGTACACACGCACAGGGCGGCCCTGAAGACGATCTGATCAACGGAGCAAACAGAGCCTGATCGCTCGCAGTTCCAAGACATTTATTGGTAGGGAGGATTCCCCCTCCGACCAAATGCCCATGGCAGACAAATTGCCCAGAACGCCACCCCAGCCTGACAGGCTGGCATCCGTGGTTACCACAGTCCATAGCAACGGTCGAAAGGATTTGCCTTCCTCCAGAGCCGGAGACTGGAGCCACCACAGAAGATCCGATCTGATTTGGGTGCTCAAAGAGATCCTCCTTTCCAGGGAGTTCTCTAGCTGAACCGGAGGGGGAATCCTCCTCCCCATCCGACTGAGAGGATTGACTGTACACTGTCCGTGGCAACCATATCTGGCTCTGAATCAGAAGACTGAGAAAGCCTGGGCAGTTTCTTAGAAGCCCGGCCAGACAGCAACAAATCCACTTTGGAGGCTAAAGTCGTAAGCAGTAAGTGAGACTATAGCCGAGGATTCAGGGGTACCTGAACCCTCCACCAGAGCTGGGAGGAATTTGCTATCCTGGCATCCTAGAATCAACGATATGAACATCCGGTTACGAGACAATGGGCATCGGGGTGGGGGACATTTCAATAGTGACCTATCGTCGCGTTCAGGTTCTATTTCACTTTATTGGTTGACTGCTTGATCAATTAAGATGTCAAGATGCCATCGTGTGGACCGCGGCACGGCAGACCAATGAGAATAGTTATGCAATACTCGTATTTGAGTGTGCGCAACGCGCGTACTGTGCAGGTAGGCTAGCACAGTGTTTCTCAACTTTTTTTTCAGTCGGGGCGCCCTTGAAAAGTATTTTCAGTCTTGAGGCACCCCTGCCAAAGGTTTGATTCACGTTACATTATATCGCAGAACACGCGCAGAATCGTGCTCGTTCCTGACACACAGACAAATGCTCTGCTCTTTAAGGGTGCCATTAATTCTTAATGACACCCCACACTTTGGCAAACATGGGGTGCTTTGGGTGCGGCACAAGTTTAAAAAAAGGGACTTCTTTCCCTGCATTTCTGCTGGTAGGGAAGCCCATTGAAGCCCTACACTCAGCACACATCCACACAGGGCTTGTTCACATGTCAGGTTGGAGGGGCATCTGCTCCCCCTTTAGCTGTAGAGGCAGCATCTGGGGATGTACACATGTGGTGGCTGCAGCTGGAGGTATACCCAGGGTGAATGGGGCTGCACTGCAACCACCCTGCAACTGTGTGCATGATTGCGGTGTGGTGGTGCTGCATTTCCGGGCTTAAAACAGGAGGTGAGAAGCAACATATTGCCTCTTTACCGCCTGCCAAATGCGTCTGAAAAGTGATCTAAACAAGGATGCACACACATGCATACATATGTATACATGAACACACACAGACACATGCACACATACAGACACATGCACACACACACAAACAAACACATGTACAAACACACACACACACACATACAAATGCACACACGTGCATACACATGTATACATGAACACACACAGACACATGCACACATACAGACACATGCGCACACACACAAACACATGTACAAACACACACACACACATACAAATGCACACACATGCATACACATGTATACATGAACACACACAGACACATGCACACACACAAACACATGTACAAACAACACATACAAATGCACACACATGCATACACATGTATATATGAACACACACAGACACATGGACACATACAAACACATGTACAAACACACACACGCAAACACATGTACAAATGCAAACACATGTATACATGCACACATACAAACACATGTACACACACACACACACATACAAACACATGTGCAAACACACATACATACACATGTGCAAACACACATACATACACATATACACAAACTTTAAAAGTTCTATTGCAATACCTTTCCTCACAGAGGCCGGGTACTGCACTGTAGGGGGAAGCAGAGAGCACAACACACTCCCCCTTCCTTTACTTTCACTTTGCTGAGGCTGACGGAGCTTCCTCACAGTTCAGATGTACAGCAGAGGATCGGGAGATCGGGCTCATCTGACAGCCCTTCTCTTCCATGATCCCGCGGTACACCTGAGGACCTCTGGCGGCACATTAGTGTGCCGGGGCACACCGGTTGAGAAAGGCTGGGCTAGCATTGTTCCCTCCCTCCATTGCAGCCTTCTAAATGCTAATGAGCATCATGGAATATGTAATGTCAGAGAAGGGACAAGAAAAACTGTTATTAGAAGGATCCGTCAAGCAGAAAAATCTAGCAAAAGGAGTGGTGTTGTTCGAATGTGAGAAACGTTGATATGCAGCCGCCTGTAAAGCAAAGGTGAAAGTTCTTGGAAATCAAATTGTTGGACGACTTCATGAACACACACACATGGACCAGATCCATCAAGGAGAGACGTTTTGAGAGCAGTTCAACACATGAAGACACAAGCTAAAGAAACAGAAGAAACACCTCAACAAATCATCACTCAGAGTGTATCAACGATAACCAGAGATGCGGCTGCAAAGTTGCCAACCATTCATCATCTCAGACGTGATATGCGACAAATCAGACACCAAGCAAATAATCCTATTCCAGTTCCGCTAACTGCCGAAGAACTCATCATTCCAGATCAATACAAAACAAAAAGCGACGGTCAGAATTTCCTTTTGTACGATTCTGGTCCAGCAGTAAACCGAATTCTTATCTTTGGAACACATGAAAACTTGAATGTCTTGGCACAATCTCCACATTGGTTTCTCGACGGAATCTTCAAGACAGCTCCTTCAATTTTTCTCCAGTTGTATAAGATTCATGCACTTGTCCATGAACGCACTATACCTTGTATATATGCTCTTCTACCAAACAAGTCGCAGGCAACATATATGTCTTTACTTCAACAGTTGATGACGACTATAATGGTTGATTTCGAGCAAGCCATGATCAACAGCATACAACAGGTTCTGCCAAATGCTCAAGTCAAGGGGTGCTTCTACCATTTTAGCCAGAATCTTTACAGAAAAATTCAGGAACAAGGTCTTCAACAGCGATACCAAGAAGATACCGATTTCGCGATAAAAATCAGAATGGTTGCAGCCCTGGCTTTTGTCCCTCCTAATGATGTCATCACCGCCTTCGAAGAGTTGTGTGAGGAAGTTCTTCCAGATTCCCAAGCATTCCTTGATTATTTTGAGGATACGTACATCGGCAGACCACAACGTCGAGAGCGTCGTGGACCCATGTTTAGAAATGAAATGTGGAATATGTTTGATCGAGCAGAACATGAACTACCAGAACTAACAATTCTGTTGAAGGATGGCACCGAAGCTTCCAGTCAAACGTCGACAGTCATCATCCAAACTTCTGGAGGTTTATCGAAATCATTAAATGTGAACAAGCGCTTCAACAAGTTCATTTAACACAAGCTCTAGCTGGTCACACTCCTCAACCAGGAAGAAAAATGTATTCCGATCTGAAGGCGCAAGTTTTCACTGTTGTGCACGATTATGGAAATCGCAACACATTAGACTATCTGCGTGGCATTGCACACAACTTAGGCTTTTAGAAACAGAAAAACAGGTCAGGTCATCACTAAAATGTTATTATTTTATACTTGTTACATTTTAAAATACAGGTTTTGTTAGTTGAGTTTGTTTATAAACTACTATGCAGTTATTATTATATATATAGTAAAATATGTGCATTATTGACAGTTTGTTGTTTAATTAAAGGTTTTGTAGTTTATTTGTAAACTGCTATGTAGTTATCATTATATACATATTAAAATATATACATTATTAACAAGAGTGGGAGAGAGGGGAATATTATCCGGTGATATTGTCCGGGGTTAATTGTCCAAGGGATAATGTCTGAAAGATATTGTACAGGGGGGGTATTGTCCAGGGGATATTGTTCGGGGGGATGTTGTCCCGGGGGGATATTATCCGGGGGGATGTTGTCCAGGGGGGAATATGTCCAGGGGGATGTTTTCCGTCTGGGGGGATGTTGTCCAGGGGGGAATATGTCCAGGGGGATGTTTTCCGGGGGGAATATGTCCAGGGGGATATTGTCTGAAAGATATTGTACAGGGGGAGATATTGTTCGGGGGGATGTTGTCCCTGGGGGATGTTGTCCAGGGTAGATATTATCCGGGGGGATGCTGTCAAGGGGGGATTATGTCCAGGGGGATGTTTTCCGGGGGGATATTGTCTTGGGGGATAATGTCCGGGGGCATATTGTCCTGATACCCCAGAGGGACAGCCCCCTGTAGGTGTGTCTATACTAAGGTTTTGTGAATGTTTTCTAACAAAATCTTTTGCCTCGCTTACTCCTGTGGATAAGACCAATACCCAGAAGTGCAGACTGTATGAGTGGGCGGCGACTGTCAGAGGACATAAGAGAAATGAGACTGCCCAACTGATATACCTTTACTTGAAGAGGTCTTATCTGTGATATTTATTGAAATATCTTTTATTCTGTTATTCCATCTCTTGCCCAAAAAACTTTTGCAATGGTCTCCTGGTAGGAAAAAAAATGAATTAATACATAAAAATTTTATATTTTTGTTATACAAGTTTCTATATGGTGAAAAAGCCACTGAACTATAAGGGCCTGTTTATATCATCTTGTTGTGGTAATGTGCATGTTACCACAACATATGTTCAAAGGGTTCTTGTTATGAAGTCCCAGTCATTTTGCATGTCAATTTCTCCAGCATATAAAGAGGGAATTTAAATATACAGTATCTTCAATGGTACACATGAAACATAAACCTCATTTAAAATAAATTATACATCTTTATTAATACATATTAAAAACATGTATATTTATATATAAAACCATTGCACGCCAATCAGTTTTACAGGGACTTGTATTGTGGGGACCGCTATATATAGGTCAATGCGTTTCGTGGAACACCCTGCTTCTTCAGGACCTTCGATCTCCTTGGTAAGATGGTCACTATTATGGTATCAAGGAACATATATACGGTAAGTGCATTATAGCTATAAATGAGCAATCCATTAATAACATTTTATAATCAATCATAATTATAAAATGTTTTTAATTGATTACATATTTAATTTATGCTCGTTTACAGCTATAATGTACTTGTATATGTTCTTTGAAACCATTATAGTGACCATCTTACCAAAGAGTTTGAAGGTCCTGAAGAAGGGGGGTGCTTTTAATATGTATCATTAAAGATGTGTAATTTCTTTTAAATGAGGCTTATGTTTCATGTGTACCATTGGAGATATATTTCAGATCCCTCTTTATATTCTGGAGAAATTGAGGTGTTGTACTTTATTAGGGATGATATCTCCAAATGGGTTTGCAAATGAGATCACATCCCTCCCTTAATTAATTGTATTAGTCATTCTGCATGGCACCCCAGTGCACCTGCCAATAGATGTGCATTACCATAACACAATGGTATGTACAGACCCTAGAAATCCACTAAATATTAGATGCTATTCAAAATGAGTTAAATATATCTATTAGCTTAAGCTCTAGACTGTAAACTAGTTACTAACTGCAAAAAAAAGTCAAAGGGGAACAAGAAAGCATCAAACATTGATAAAAAAAATTAACTATAATGTTTTTTTTTTTACAAAAAGATATTTTATTTCAATAATTCAATTGCCATCATTCACAACTTTTCCTTAACTGTGTGGTAGACTATTTAAAAAGGTAAATAATGTATGTCATACAATGTAATATATAATATTTAGGTGGCAGTTAAAGCTAAATTCCAGAAATCCAGACACTTTGTAAAAAGTGAAGGCACACTATGTGTGAAGTCCAGAAGCTGCATGACATCTCCTGGACCTATCTCTGTTATTTATACCTGACAGATTTACTGCTCTGCTAGGAATTACACTGGAGATACTCAGGGCTCAGAGAGGAGAAAGGCCCATCCCTCCCCTGTCCATTCAGAGAAGCCTTTATATTTTGTGAAAGTGTTCACATAATACAAAGGCTTCGAGTATTGGGCAGGAGGAGGGGAGGGGCGGGCATAACAGCTGCAGTGACTCTATTAGTCAAGAAGCATAGCTCAGAAGGATCAGCATTCTCTTCTGGAAATACAGCCATAGCTGTCTTCCTTGAGTCCTATAAAGCTGTCAGATATAAATAATAGAGCAAGCCCAGGAGGTGTCAAGCACCTCGTGAAACTTAAAGTGATAGTAAAGGCAAGTTAAAAAAAATAAAAAACATCTTATACTTACCTGCTCTGTGCAGTGGTTTTCACAGAGCAGCCCTCATCCTCCTGTTCCCGGGTTCTGGCCCCTCCCTCCTGCCGAGTGCCCCCATAGCAAGCAGCTTGCTATGGGGCACTCAAGCAGGCTCAATCCCCAGCCGCTGCTCTGTTCTAAAAAACCTTGAGCCTTCACAAACACTTTTTTTTTTTTAACCACTTCTCTGCAGTGCACTTTCATTCCCTTCCTGCCCAGGCCAATTTTCAGCTTTCAGCGCTCTCACATTTTGAATGACAATTGCGCGATCATGCTATACTGTACCCATGAAATTTGTATAATTTTTTTTTTCACACAAATAGCGCTTTCTTTTGGTGGTATTTAATCACCGCTCGTTTTTTTATTTCTTACAAAAAAAAAAGAAAAAAGACAGAAAATATGAAAAAAAAAAAGTTTTTCTTATTTTCTGTGAGTACATTTTGAAAATAAAAAAAATGTTCTCCTTCACTGATGTGCGCTGATGTGGCGGCACCGATGGGCACAGATGAGGTGGCACTTATGGGCACTGATGAGGTTGCACTTATGTTCACTGATGAGGTTGCACTTATAGGCACTGATTAGGTGGCACTGATGAGGAGGTACTAATATGCCGCACTGGTGGGCACTGATAGGTGGCACTGATGAGCACTGATAGGTGGCACTAATGAGCACTGATAGGCAGCACTGATGGGCACTGCGAGGTGCCACTGATGGGCACTGAGAGGTGGCACTGATGGGCTCTGTGAGGCGGCACTGATGGGCACTGACGGGCGGCACTGATGGGCACTAACAGGTGGCACTGATGGGCACTAACAGGTGGCACTGATGAGCACTGATGGGCAGCACCATCAGTGCCCATAGTGCTGCCAGTCAGTGCTCATCAGTGCCTAGATGAGCAGGCACTGATGGGCACTGACTGGCAGCACTATGGACACTGATTGTGGGCACTGATGGTGGGCACTGATTGGCACTTTATTTGGATTTTCTGTAATCAGGGCACTGATGATCAGTGCCCTGATTACATGTCCTTGTCTCCCCTGCGATGAGGAGCCACTGCTCGGCTCTTCTCGCCTCACACTGTCAGAGTGTGAGGCGAGGAGAGCCGAATAACGGCACTTCCTTATTTACATGTGACTGGCTGTGATTGGACACAGCCGATCACATGGGTAAAGTGTTTCTAGGACACGCGTGGCCACAATTGCCACTCTGCGTGCCCCCGGGGGCGCGTGAGAGAGGCTGTTCTGGTGCGCCATCATATGACGGTGTCCCAGAACAATGGATACGCCGCTCCGCCGTCATTGGATGGCAGGCAGGTAAGAAGTGGTTAAACAAGTTTTTATTGCCATATGCAGGAAGATAGTACAGTTCACCAGTATGAAAAAAAGCACAGTTGAATACATACATTGCAGGAAAAGGAGAAATATTCCATATGTACTTTACAAATTAGCTAATCTACATACAGCATGTTTCTTTTGTTGTTATCCCAACCCATAAGGGAGAGGCATTAATATGTCTAACCTCCTAAAATCAAAAACAAAAAAGGACGAAGAAAAGAAAACAAGGACGGTAATGTTCTTCCCTTCAAACCTATTAACTCATTCTGTAGGATATTTGCACAGCATGAAGCAGATATCCTACAGAATGACCTGGACAAAATAACGGAGTGGGCAACTGGGCAACGACATGGCAAATAAGGTTTAATGTGGAGAAGTGTAAGGTTTTGCACTTGGGGATTAAAAACATAAAAGCACAATACACTTTAGGAGGGGAACCCTTGGGGGAATCAAAAATGGAGAAGGATCTGGAAGTCTTGGTGTCAGAGAAACGGCCATGCTGCAACTGGCAACTCCGCCAGTACTTCCAATGGCCGCAATGGACTCAGCCCATAGACTCATTGTCAGTGAAATGGCTGTGCTGCAACTGGCAACTTTGCCAGTACTTCCCATGGCTTCAATGGACTCAGGCCATAGACTAATTCACTGGCCTATAAAAGGACTCTGCTCAGCCCATCAGATTGCTGGATTGTCTTCAGCTCTTCCTGTTTTCTGAGCATTGCTACTTCCTGGATTCCCGTTTGACCCGGCTTGTTCCTGACCTGTCTGCTTTCTCTCCTGGCTTTGACCCACGGCTTCGTCTGACCCTTCGATCCTGCTCCAGTGTTTGACCCTCTGCTTGTGTGACCATCCTTGCTCTTTTGTCCTCTGCCTGACTTCTAGTGTACCAATCCCGGCTTGCTCAACGGACTTGCTTCTGCTCAATCCCCTTGTCTTGGCGACCTGTTTGGACTGATACCTGTGTATGACCCTCGGCCTGGCTTTTACCTGCACATTGCTTGATTCCCTGGAGGCCCTGCAAGTTGTTCCGGATACCCTTGTGAACCTTTACCTGCACTCCACAAGCATCCAGTGCTCCTTGGGACGCGTCACCTCCTGTCTCACTTTCAGGGGTGATTTGCACCGAGCTGCAAGGGAAGCCCTCTCAGCATTTCGGCCTCTACCAAGAAGTGATCTGACACTTGGTTGATGATAGATTAGGCAACTGCATGCAATTTCAAGCGGCAGCTGCCAAAGCCAGCAGAATATTAGCATGCATAAAGAACGGGATGTATTCCAGAGATAAGACTATAATCCTTCCACTTTATAAAACTCTGGTCCGACCGCATCTGGAGTATTCTGTCCAGTTCTGGTCGCCAGTCCTCAGGAGGGACGTGTTGGAGCTGGAGAGAGTCCAGAGAAGGGCAACTAAACTGATTAGGGGATTGGAGGACCTTAATTATGAAGAGCGTCTGCAATCGCTCGATTTATTCTCCCTGGAGAAGAGACGCCTGAGGGGGGACATGATAGCAATTTATAAATATCTCAATGGGGATCTCAGCTTAGAAAAAAAGCTGTTCAGTGGAAGGGATTGCATGAGGACAAGAGGGCATACAATGCGATTAGAGGAGAAGCGTTTTAACCTCAGGCAACGTGGGGGGTTCTTTACTGTTAGGGCTACAAGATTGTGGAATTCTCTACCACAAGAGGTGGTTTCTGCGGGAAGTATGGTGGCCTTCAAAAGACTCTTAGACGTACATCTCAAGGATCAGGACATTCAGGGCTATGTGAGATGATTACTGCCGCACACACCTACACAGGTTGAACTGGATGGACTATTATCTTTATTCAACCTCAACTACTATGTAACTATCTAATTATGTAACTATTAGAGTGTGCAGCCGATCCATTCCTCACATTATAGATTATATAACAAGTTCAACCGTTTAAACATATTGGACTAGGTGGGACTTTATATGAGACCCAAGCTGGTGTTGCCCGGCGTCTCCATCCCTATAACAAAACACAAAATGAGGTTGAAGGATTGTAAGAGGTGCATGAAAGTCAGCCAGCCCCCAGTCTGGTACACTCACCTTCCAGTCTGTCACCAACCAAATAAAACCTGTCTCTTGGTACAAAGAACAGGGGTTTAGTTGACACACATTTGCAAACGCATGTGAAAGCTGCAGAGCCACGTCACAGCACCCCATTATATCTGCAGTCCTACACTCTTAATTTAGTGTCCTCACACTGGAGGCACATGGCCGCTAATGGGTGGATGGGGAACAGGTGAGAGGGAGACAGCCCAACCTCCCCCAACCCATCCCCATCCACAAACTGGCAGTTGTCTCAAAGACTCAAATGATTACATTATAAGTAACCATGGTGCAAACTGGAAAAGACCAGCTGAAAAGCATTACACCTCCATCCCCTTGGTGAATGCAGCATATAGATAGGAAGGGATTTTATGTATGGGGCATGGCCTGTAAAGCACACTGCCTTTAAAATCCCTAATTTCCTTTAGGGACTTTATGTGAGACAAGCAGGTCATGCTATTGGTCTCCATCCCTGTATACGGAAAACACTAAGGTCAAATCAAAACTGCATCCACCAAGAACGCACGAAAATCGCACGGTGGGACTTTATATGAGGCACCAAGCTGTAAGCAAGGCGTCTCCATCCCTGGTTGCTTAAACATATTGGACTAGGTGGGACTTTATACGAGACCCAAGCTGGTGTTGCCCGGCGTCTCCATCCCTATAACAAAACACAAAATGAGGTTGAAGGATTGTAAGAGGTGCATGAAAGTCAGCCAGCCCCCAGTCTGGTACACTCAACTTCCAGTCTGTCACCAACCAAATAAAACCTGTCTCTTGGTACAAAGAACAGGGGTTTAGTTGACACACATTTGCAAACGCATGTGAAAGCTGCAGAGCCACGTCACGGCACCCCATTATATCTGCAGTCCTACACTCTTAATTTAGTGTCCTCACACTGGAGGCACATGGCCGCTAATGGGTGGATGGGGGACAGGTGAGAGGGAGACAGCCCAACCTCCCCCAACCCATCCCCATCCACAAACTGGCAGTTGTCTCAAAGACTCAAATGATTAGATTATAACCATGGTGCAAACTGATTTGACCTTAGTGTTTTCCGTATACAGGGATGGAGACCAATAGCATGACCTGCTTGTCTCACATAAAGTCCCTAAAGGAAATTAGGGATTTTAAAGGCAGTGTGCTTTACAGGCCATGCCCCATACATAAAATCCCTTCCTATCTATATGCTGCATTCACCAAGGGGATGGAGGTGTAATGCTTTTCAGCTGGTCTTTTCCAGTTTGCACCATGGTTATAATCTAATCATTTGAGTCTTTGAGACAACTGCCAGTTTGTGGATGGGGATGGGTTGGGGGAGGTTGGGCTGTCTCCCTCTCACCTGTCCCCCATCCACCCATTAGCGGCCATGTGCCTCCAGTGTGAGGACACTAAATTAAGAGTGTAGGACTGCAGATATAATAGGGTGCCGTGACGTGGCTCTGCAGCTTTCACATGCGTTTGCAAATGTGTGTCAACTAAACCCCTGTTCTTTGTACCAAGAGACAGGTTTTATTTGGTTGGTGACAGACTGGAAGGTGAGTGTACCAGACTGGGGGCTGGCTGACTTTCATGCACCTCTTACAATCCTTCAACCACAAGTTCAACCGTGCCATAATATTACCCCACTGTAGGGTATACTTATATAACAGCAAACTAGTACCTATAAAAAAGAAAGAACCCTTACTTTGTTTGACCTGTCATCGCTTTTTGCAGGCAGTCTGCCACCGTATCCTTGGAATCCACCCATCTCCCCCAAATTCTGGTAAATTGTTTAGGACATCCCCTAGCTTCATACATTAACCTATGTAGCGCTACCCCCGCAGGAGCCTCTTAAGTATGATTGGTTCCGTACTCTGCCTCTAAACCCCAAGAACAAGCCCCGCCCCTCTAGCACACCTGGCAATAGTTTAAGTGCAAGACCAATGAAACACACACGTTATGATTAAGCACAGAAATGTCTTTACTATAAGGTCTCTGTGTAAAAAAATAACAAACAGTAATAGTGTATTGGAAACAGGTGAGTATATAAAACCAAAAAGTCAAACGTAAACACTAGCAGCGCTTCAGGACAAAAATATAAATGTCCTACGAACGACCAAAATATGGCCAATTCACATATATAAAAGTTCAATACAATTGTCCCAAGTGTGTGTGGTAAAGTCCTCTTCAGTATTTCAAAGACATAAACTGGATGGTGAACACCTCCACCGCACCTCTGTGAGCCCCCTAGGTAATAGACACGTACCCTTATGTTATGTGATTGGCGCTTTATATGATTAATTTCAGCTTGGCTCTCCGCATCCGTACGCTTGCAAACACCTCGATCAGGAACCTCTTAGAATAGACCATCAACACTCCTCCGGATGTCTCTCAACATTGGCGGCAAAACATAATCATAAAGGGGAACTCATAGTGTGATCCGTTTAAAAAAAAAGGAACTTTATTGCGTAAAAACTATAAAAAACAAACTCACATTTTTGGCTTGTACTCTCAGCATATAATAAGTATAGACTGTACGATCTGCCGCCACTGTAGTCATTGAAATACTGAAGAGGACTTTACCACACACACTTGGGACTATTGTATTGAACTTTTATATACGTGAATTGGCCATACTTTGGTCGTTCGTAGGATATTTATATTTTTGTCCTGAAGCACTGCTAGTGTGTGCGTTTGACTTTTTGGTTTTATATACACACCTGTTTCCAATTCTAGTATTCGTTTAGCAGCTGCTATAGATCAATTAGTGAGCTATTTCGGATAGCATATTTCACTAATGTTTCTTTTGCTCCACAAGCGCTGAGTGAGTAGGTATTGGTACTTTTGGGTCTTTTTTACTTGCTCTGTGTTTTTCTGTGTCTATAATTTTAACTCAGCTGCTATGGATGCTATTCTGTTCCTAAAAAATAGGCGATTAAATGTAAAAAATATCTTCTTGGATGAAATCACTGAGGATAGCGATCATGATCTAGGGTCAGATCTCAGTGCATTGGGTAACCTACTAGAAAAACAAGTCCGTACCTGGTGGGACATATGCACTTTTGAACAATACCTTAAAGAGCGCATTATTATGTGGAGTCTTAGGTGGGAGGTCACCCCACAAATCAGAATGGCTTGAATTTTTTAATGGAGTAGTTTTAAAAAGAAAAAAATGAAATATTTTAGAAAACAAAATAACGGAAATACAAGGTAATATAGAATCTGTTAAAGATACACCACAGGTGGTCAAATTTAATACCGACATAAAGAAAAAATTAGAAAAAGTGGACCAGGAGACACACAAGAAAAAGGTCAAGTAATTTCGTAGGGATGTAGAGGACTTTAAAAGCAACCAGATTTATGCATGGCAAGCCCCTACCCTAGGAATTAGCAAACAAGGTACATTACAACCTTCCAAGCCACCAGCTAATCCCCTCCATTAATTCACAAAGGGGAACCCCGTATAGGGACAGACAGAAAGGGAAACAAGTACACAAACCTGATGGTGGTCTTGCCTCGATCAGAGGGGAGTCATCGGCACAATATAATATAAGGGAGGTTGAGGGTACTTATTCGCCTGCCCCCTATTATGACCAAAGAGGAGGATATGGGAGGGGGCCGCCCCAACCATATAACCAAAGAGGAGGATATGGAAGGGGACCTCCCCAATATAATAAGTCGGTTTATGGAACTTCTTATTCCATCCCAGTACACAAGAGGTACCAGGATCTGCTGGATTATGAGGAACCAAGAACTTCCACCCTCAATCGCCCTTTTTTATGGAGAGGCGGAAGAGGCAGGGGAGGACAAAGAGGGGGGGAGACCCTGGAGGGGGAAACCCAGTGGCCCACGGACAGATCATTGGAGGGCACAAGCTCCTCATTTGGACAACCAAAAAGAATGGCCCAGGCCAAGAATAGACCATCAACAAGAGGTTGCAGAGCCGGACGAAAACTCAAAAAAAAGGAGGGAAACGAATTAAAAGGTATATATAATTTAGCAAATATAACCTTGACGCAAAAAGAAACCAATATTCTAAATGCTGGACTCAAATATGCGGCCAAGAAGCCAATCAACAAATTTAGCATGTATGTTGTGTGAGGGATTAGCTCGGTGGTAGGCGTATGGGTGACCCCTTTGGGGGTGCGTTTTCACAGAGATAGCCGATTAGAGGTTGACAACAAGACTGATTTATTCATGCAATTTACTTAACACAATTGCAAGCATCAAAACAGCCAAAATAAAATAAAAGACAAAATAAATCCTTGCCTCTGTGGGCGGCTACCTTCTCACGCTGGAACCTACCTAAGAAGTCTTTCCAACCTACTGTTGGGCCGACACTGCTGATCTTACAGCAGACACTCAAATGTCCATTTGTTTGCTTTTCACACAGCACAAACATTGTCCATTGAACATGTCCCTTTACTCTTCACACTCTTCACATGGAACACTTTGTCTTCTCACCTTTGAGACGTCTTCACTCGTGGTTACCCTCCTTAGCTTCACATCGCTGTAGGGGGTCTTCTCCCATGCTCACCAGCTTGTCGGGAGGCACACATCCGACTGTCCCCCTCTCCCAGCCCACACGGCGACAGGCGGCAGCAGTCCTTCTCCCATGCCCACACGGCGTCGGGAGGTACACGTATGTCTGTCCTCCTCTTCCCAGCTCACACAGCGACAGGAGACAGCACTCAATAGATTTTCTCTGGACAAATTATAGAGGCCTTGATCTCCTCATTCTGAACAGCTGAAGGCCTTTCAACTTCTTTACACCTTCCTGCTGCCTTTGGCAGCCGACACCCTATAATAATTAGTGAACTTTTCAAAGCAGGTGGGAATGTGTCTCCTCTCAGTGACTACATTCCCAGATTTACCTGACTTCCTGTCACATACCCCCCCCTCTTGTTTCAACCCTAGGGTTGGGACACATATTTCCAGGCACGCATGTGTCAGGCACTGCTGACTCACTGATAAGCCTCCTATTATCCTCAAGCTTCCGGATGAAACTGTTTTGTCATCTTCATTGACGGATTTCTCATAAATGCCACACAGTTTGTCTCTCATCTCATATACACATTCTTCAACTGCATTTTTGGCATCATTTTGCTCCTTCTCATTTCTGTCATCTTCATTGACAGCTTTCTCATAAATGTCAGACAGCTTGTCCCTCATAACCGTCTGTCCAATCCACCATGGAGGACCGTGATCCATAGGCAACTCAATTGGGCTAGTCTTAATGTCTTCAACATTCTTAAGACGCCTCTCTCTGCAATCCATAAATGTTTTCCACAAAACTTTGAGAACCTTTGCTTCACTAAGGTTTGTTCCAAGTAGGGACTCTTGACATCCCTCTGTGACTTGAGTTGCCTCTCCATACAGCTGTACACAATCATTGACTTTTTGTTGTAAAAGGGAATGATCTTCCTTCTTGAGCTTTGCTTGCTCTAAGATGCTGTGCAGAGGATTTTCCAATTGAGACAACAGGCTGTCACACATTTCTTCAAAGTGACCCCTGTTCCTTTTCCCAGAGACATCAATATCATTCACCAAACATTTCATATTCATAGGCAGATCTGAAGCATTTGCACTCATCAACTTCTTAAATTTTTCGCCCTCCTGAGCGAGTCGCAGTAAAGGCCTACTATTTGATTTGATATTCAGTTTATATTTCTTGCCAAACTCTTCACAGAAGTAGCCAACCAGAACATCATCAACTTTCCTTCCACCAACATAGGGGTTAAAGGCAACAACACAGTTGAACCCAGCGATCTGGGTGGTATCCATTATAGACCTCCTCTCTGCATCAGTGAAGAAGCATGGAACTGCAACACATTCTTTTACAGGTTTCTTCAATGCACTTTCTGCTGAACTATTTGACCGCTCAAGGTCACCTAGTTCTTTTTCTCTATCTGAATTCCACATGGAATGCATCTCAAGATCACGATCAAACTTCTGCCACCCGTCTTTCACCAGTTCCATTTTGGAAACACTCCCTGAAAGGCACTTATTCATTTGCTTCACGTTTTCACCAACAGCCTTAGTTTTCTCCACTAGGTTTTCAGCCTGAACTGAGAAATCATCACATTTCTTACTCAGCTCCTTTGTTTGCTGAAGTTCTAATGATACATTTTCCAATGCTTGAAGTTTTTGAAGGAACGGTTTATTCCAAAGGGGTGATTCAAGCCACATGTCGTCACATTTCTGAGGCTCACTCAGGACAGACCCCAAAACACTGATCCTTTTAAAAACTGCATCAGGCACACTATCCCCTCTTTGGGACAGATCCTCTGTTGCCTGGAATTCCTCTTCCAGTTCCTGCAACGGAATCTTCATCTCTTCTACTTGCTGTTCTAAGGCTCGCTTAGACTTTTCTAGCTCCTGAACGCTTTTCACAACATCATCCTTGGAGCTGACCAATTCTTCCATTTCTGTACGCAGCTGTTTAACACTTTCTAGTTCAGCCTTACACTCTAGAGCTTCCTCCAAAGAGCGAGCCAAGAACAGGGCTTTGCTCTCGTTATCACGCACCTCCGTTTCTGCACGTGCGCGTTCTTCTGCATATTTTGCAGACACAGTCTTCTCTTCACCAAGCATCTGATCAAACTTCTTTTTCACATCTTCAACACACTGTAATGAACCAACGCTTTCTTCCATGCGTTTTTTCATATCCGCTATCTGAGCTTGCAATGTTGCGACTTGCTCTGATAGGTTTTTCTTTGCTTCCGCCTCCTCTTTTAATTGTTCCAGGAAGCCATTTTTCTCATCTTCCATTTGTTTGAGCTTTGTGCTAAAACTCAGCCTTTGACACCTCTCTTCCTGTAAGAGTTCCTGCGTGTCTTGCAGCTGCGATTCCAAGATAAAAAAATCTTCCGCAATTTCTCTAGATTTGCTGTCTGCTTGAGAAAGCTGATTTGTAACATTGTCCAACTCAACCTGCAGTCGGTTTGCCTTCTCTGACAGCTTAGCACACAATCGGTCACCTTCTGACACCTTGACTTGCGATTCCAGAAGCTGTGCCTCTACTTTTTCCCTCTTATGTTCACAATCTCCTTTTCCCTGCATAAGAGCCTTCACCTCATTGGCTAGCATCTGGGAATAAGAATGTAATTCTGCCACACAGGCTTCTTTCTCCTTTAACTGCTGCTGGACACGTTGGGCTTCCCCTTTCCAACTTTCACAGTCCGCACGCCATTCATTTACCACATTGCTCAAAGTAGTGAGCTCATACACAGTACTCAGTAATTTAGCCTCTCTTTCACTTTTCTCGTTGTCGCTGAGAGACAATGTCGTTTTCAGAGCGACATTCTGTTCCTGCGACTCCTGCAGGTCTATTTTTGTAGCTCCCAAAGACTGAAGACTTTTTTCCAGCTGATTACGCAACTCCAACATATCAGCCATACTTTGCTTCTGCAAAGTCTGAATTTCACTTTCCTTTTCCATGAGGATGGTATCTTTCTCCATTATAGTCTCTCTGCGTTTTTGCAACTCGACCAAAAGAAGAGCAGTGGATTCTTCCCACTGTAACACATGAGACTTGAGTAGTTCATTCATTTCCTGCAAGTTTCTATGCTCCATTTTAAGCAATTCCAAGGCTTGTTCCTTTTCTTCCATTTTCCGTTGCAAGGCATCCAACTCAGCCCTGCACACATACTCGGTTTCCTCCATACCGATGGCCTCCATTGGCAGCTGGCATCTCTGTTTCCAGCCTGCCATGCTCTCTTGATGAGCCTTTTGTTGAGCTGCAAAGCTCTGCTGAAAATCCGCATTTGCCTGCTGTTGAGCTGCATTTGCTTGCTGTTGAGCTGCATTTGATATAATCAGATGTTTCAACATCTCCTCCATTTTGAGTTTACTTTTCATCTGAGCACACTGCGTCTCCATAGCAGTTTCATCAGTGTTGCTAGGGACAACAACCTTCCTCTTTAGTAGACTCTCTTTAGGCATGGATGGGGCTGGTTCAGACGGTAGCATCCCCTCCATCCATAGAATCCGGTCTCTCATTTCATCTATCTTTGCATTTTTCAGGCGTTTGGACCGCCCCATCTTCAATAACTCCACAAACAAATTTTTCACAGTCCAGCAAACAATTTTCAGACCACTGTCTCTTCAACACATGTAGTTTTTCTCTCTCTTGCAGGATCTCTTTTCCTGCGCACACAGTTTGTGCAGTCACTTGCACCAGACACAACAAAGTTCATCAAAAAATTTTGAGACCCCTGTCTCTTTAAAACACTTTTTTTTTTTTTTTGTCAGGATCTTCTCTCCTGCACACATAGATTGTGCAATCTCATGCACCAGATAAAGTTCATCAAACATATGCACTTCCTTGCAGGGATCTCTGCTTATGCCCACTGCATACCTCCACCATATGTAAGGGATTAGCTCGGTGGTAGGCGTATGGGTGACCCCTTTGGGGGTGCGTTTTCACAGAGATAGCCGATTAGAGGTTGACAACAAGACTGATTTATTCATGCAATTTACTTAACACAATTGCAAGCATCAAAACAGCCAAAATAAAATAAAAGACAAAATAAATCCTTGCCTCTGTGGGCGGCTACCTTCTCACGCTGGAACCTACCTAAGAAGTCTTTCCAACCTACTGTTGGGCCGACACTGCTGATCTTACAGCAGACACTCAAATGTCCATTTGTTTGCTTTTCACACAGCACAAACATTGTCCATTGAACATGTCCCTTTACTCTTCACACTCTTCACATGGAACACTTTGTCTTCTCATCTTTGAGACGTCTTCACTCGTGGTTACCCTCCTTAGCTTCACATCGCTGTAGGGGGTCTTCTCCCATGCTCACCAGCTTGTCGGGAGGCACACATCCGACTGTCCCCCTCTCCCAGCCCACACGGCGACAGGCGGCAGCAGTCCTTCTCCCATGCCCACACGGCGTCGGGAGGTACACGTATGTCTGTCCTCCTCTTCCCAGCTCACACAGCGACAGGAGACAGCACTCAATAGATTTTCTCTGGACAAATTATAGAGGCCTTGATCTCCTCATTCTGAACAGCTGAAGGCCTTTCAACTTCTTTACACCTTCCTGCTGCCTTTGGCAGCCGACACCCTATAATAATTAGTGAACTTTTCAAAGCAGGTGGGAATGTGTCTCCTCTCAGTGACTACATTCCCAGATTTACCTGACTTCCTGTCACAGTTGACATTCATAAATACATTTGAAAGATCAACCTGAAAAGGTACTTTCTGAATCCCAATAGAGGAATTAATAGAGATCCCCAGCACAATACAATATATGTCAGGTAATAGGAAAAGATAGTGGTTTGAAAAATCACTCTCTGTTTAATCCGGCACAACCTTCAAATCAACATGTGGAGGTGTTCAAGCAGCTGGTCCTACGAGATTTAGAGAATATAGATCCTAGAAGAGACGTTAACCATAGACATATACGGGATAGATTGGAGTCACTAGAGAAACGTAAGGATGTGATCATCAGACCAGCAGATTGGGGGGGGGGGGGGGGTAGTTATCCTTGATAAAGCATATTATAACATGCAATTGTCAGAAATGCTGGCGGATAACACAACATATGGAATGTTGCAAGGAGACCCTACCGCCTCCTATCGGAAGAAACTAGAAGAGCTGGCAAGAATATGTTTTTACAATAGAATCCTCACAAAAAAAGATATCTCGTGCCAAGTTATAGCAGGATCCCTACAATATATACGCTCCCCAAAATCCACAAAGACGAAAATAATCCCCCCGCTAGACCGATAGTTGACAGCATACATTCGGTCACTTCAAGAATCGGACAGTATTTGGACTTCTTTTTACAGGACAGCGTAGTAAAAATCAAATCATATTTAAGGGACACAAAAGATTTTTTGAATACCCTCAGGGGAATGGAATTGCCGGAGGGTGAAGTCTTTGTAGCCACGGCAGATGTGGCATCCTTATATACCATAATACAGCACGAGGATGTCCTCTTGGCTCTGAATTGGGCCTTTTGCCAAAGGTCGGATATCCCAGACCCCCCAGAAGAGATTCCTAGGCTCAGTGTTACAATATTGTTTGTCTCACAATTATTTTTGGTATGGGGGCAAATTCTTCACTCAAAAAAGAGGCGTTGCCATGGGCGCCAAATTTGCCCCGAGCCTAGCGAATCTCTTCATGGGGGAATGGGAAGACCAATATATCTACGCTGCATGGAGAAGAGAATTGATTCTATACCGAACATATATAGATGACCTTTTCTTCATGTGGGCAGGTACTGAACAATCCTTTCAGGAATTTTCGGAGGAACTGAATGCGAATCCAAACAATATCAAGCTCGAATTCAACTGGAGTAGGGAGAGGATTCATTATTTGCATGTGGAGGTGATGATCCAAGCTACACAGCTGGTGACCAAGGCTTATTTTAAGCCGGCGGACAGAAACGGTTACTTACCTCTACAGAGTGGACATCACCATACATGGCTTAAGAACATACCAAAAGGCCAGTTCCTACGTGTGAGGAGAAACTGTACCGTGGATTCAGATTACCTTACGCAGGCAGGAATTATCAAAGAACACTTTCTTGAGAAGGTATACAATAGGGCTGTCTTGGACAAATCCTTAGAGGAAGTTGGTAGATTCTCACAAGATGAATGTCTACAAGAAAAGAGTAAGGAACCAGACGATAGACATCAATGGGGCTTTATCTCTGACTACAACATTCAATTTAAAGAGGTAGAGCAAGTCTTTAGAAACCATTGGGGAATCCTTCGGATGGACAACATTTTGGGGAAAGTGATACCAGAGGAACCAGTGTTTGTATATAGGAAAGCACCGTCTTTCAGAGATAAAATTGTAAAAAAGGTTCTGGATCCTCCTGTTAAACTCAAATTTTTTGGGGATAACAGAGAAGGTTTTTTTTGCTTGCAGACGATGCAAAGCCTGTAGACAAGTAAATGTACACCTTAGGGGACACACATCGTTTGTATCAACAGCCAATGGGCGGCGATTTGGCATCAGAAATTTCATGTTGTATATGGTCTACAATGCTCATGCGGATTGATTTACATTGGACACACGAAAAGAACATTAGGCAAAAGGATTTCAGAGCATGTAGCTAACATATGTAAGGGATACAAAGACCACAGTGTCTCCCTACATTTCAAACATAACCATAACAAGGATCCTTCAGGTCTTTTGTTCTGGGGCATAGAAAAAGTAGATCAAGTATGGAGAGGCTCCAACTGGGTGAGAGAACTATCCAAGAGGGAGACCTACTGGATCTACCAGACTAATTCTCTCCATCCGAATGGGCTAAACGTTGAATTGGATATTAACTGCTGTCACGAACCGGCAGGACTGGTAGTGGATCCTCTGGACCAGAGAGGCGATGGCGCGGGTTGTACTAGAGGACCGGTTCTAAGCAGTTACTGGTCTTCAAATCCTACCAAAATGTGATGCGCCAGAAATATAATAAAAAAGTGATGACTTTAAATACAATAAATCATATCCAGTTCATAAGGCACATAGCAATGTGTGTGCTTCCAATAAACTGATATGAAGAGTGTCCCCGTATCCAATTGAAGAAAATCCAGTGATGAAAACAAGTTGTAAACACCAATTAGTGAATCCCTCCACCAGGTGAATTAGCCTCTCACCTTCCTAAAGGACCCAAACGGGCCAGCAATCACATGTATCATGGATCAGACTTCCAGGAAAGAGCCACACTGTATTGCACCTCGAGGGATCCCGGGACATATAAAAAACAGATGAAGAAATCTAGTGCTCTCTGCTTACTAATAAGGGTGTGCTTTATTAGAGAAAGGCAGATCAACTCACATTTGTTGGGCACTCAGCCGTGCCTGCTGTATAAGCGATGTCAGCGATCTGTTACCAGAGAGAGACTCTGCGTCGGCCACGCACGCTCCGTCCCCCTATACGCGTTACGTCGAGCGTAATGCTCCTTTGACTTCCTCGGTAGGAAGTCAAAGGAGCATTACGCTCGACGTAACGCGTATAGGGGGACGGAGCGTGCGTGGCCGACGCAGAGTCTCTCTCTGGTAACAGATCACTGACATCGCTTATACAGCAGGCACGGCTGAGTGCCCAACAAATGTGAGTTGATCTGCCTTTCTCTAATAAAGCACACCATTATTAGTAAGCAGAGAGCACTAGATTTCTTCATCTGTTTTTTATATGTCCCGGGATCCCTCGAGGTGCAATACAGTGTGGCTCTTTCCTGGAAGTCTGATCCATGATACATGTGATTGCTGGCCCGTTTGGGTCCTTTAGGAAGGTGAGAGGCTAATTCACCTGGTGGAGGGATTCACTAATTGGTGTTTACAACTTGTTTTCATCACTGGATTTTCTTCAATTGGATACGGGGACACTCTTCATATCACTTTATTGGAAGCACACACATTGCTATGTGCCTTATGAACTGGATATGATTTATTGTATTTAAAGTCATCACTTTTTTATTATATTTCTGGCGCATCACATTTTGGTAGGATTTATAGTTTATTGTGATTTGTGAAACACGATTGGTGTATGCTGCCGGATACCACTTATATACTTTCACACACCTGATTTATGCACAGTGAATTAAGGTTGAGTTATTTTATCACATATATTGGGTTTGCGCTGATAGTTTTTTTGTATTTCAGTTACTGGTCTTCACCAGAGCCCGCCGCAATGCGGGATGGATTTGCTGCAGCGGTAACTACCAGGTCGTGTCCACTAGTAGCAACTCGACCTCTCTGGCAGCTGATATGGTGTGGTACACAGGGAGTAGGCAAGAGCGTAGTCAGACGTAGCAGAGGTCAGGGCAGGCGGCAAAGGTTCAAAGGCAAGTAGTCGGTAGCAACGGGTTCGGCAACAGGCAAAGCAAACTGACACAGTAGGGAACGCTTTCTCAGAGGCACAAGGCACAAAGATCCGGCAGGAAGCTGTGGGAGGCAAAGGTATTTATGGGCAGTGCACAGGTGAAGCCTAATTAAGTCAGCACTGCCTCTCACAAACCTTAACCCTTAATAACCACTTTGGGCCAGGCACCAATCACTGGTGCACCGGCCCTTTGAATCTAAGAGTCCCGGCGCGCGTGCGCCCTAAAGAGCGGGGACTCACACGCCGAGACGCTGGAGCGCTGGTCGGGGGCATACGCTGTGAGCGCTCTGAGGCCAGCAGGGGGCCCAGAGCGCTCAGCGTAACAGTACCCCCCCCCCCTTTGGTCTCCCTCTCTTTTTGGTACCGAAAAACTTGAGGATGAGGCTGCGGTCCAGGATGTTCTCCTCCGGCTCCCATGACCTCTCCTCAGGACCGCAGCCCTCCCATTCGACCAAAAAAAATCTTTTCCCCCGGGAGATCTTGGTCGCCAAGATCTCCTTGACAGAGAATATATCGGAGGTACCGGCGACAGGGGTGGGAGAAACAAGCTTGGGAGAAAAATGGTTAAAGACTGCAGGTTTAAGAAGGGAGACATGGAACGAGTTATGGATTCGGTGGGAGGGAGGAAGATGGAGCTGATAAGAAACTTGATTGATACGACTCTTGATTTCATAGGGTCCCAAGAAACGAGGACCCAACTTGTAACTTGGGACCCTAAATCGGATGTACCTAGAGGAGAGCCACACCTTGTCACCCGGGCGAAATTTCGGAGGAGATCTGCGTCTCTTGTCAGCTTGAACCTTCAAGACTGCGGCTGAGGTGGAAGAGGATGACGGCCAAAAACTACAAAGAAAGGAGACTTGTTAGAAACAGAGGATTGTTTGTAGTTGTAGGAGAACTCCGCCCAGGGAAGTAGATCAGCCCAGTCGTCATGGCGTGAGGATACAAAGTGACGCAGATAGTCACCCAAAATTTGGTTCACCCGTTCTACTCGGCCGTTAGACTGAGGATGGTACGAAGAAGAAAAGTCCAATTTGATCCCGAGCTGAGCACATAGAGCCCTCCAGAATTTGGAGATGAATTGTACCCCACGATCCGAGACAATATGTTTGGGAAGGCCATGGAGACGGAAGATGTGTTGGAAAAATTGTTTGGCCAACATGGGTGTAGAGGGTAGAACGGGCAGGGATACAAAGTGAGCCATCTTGGAGAAGCTATCCACCACGACCCTAATAACGGACTTGCCATGGGAGGAGGGAAGATCTGTAATAAAGTCCATAGCGATGTGAGACCAGGGAACTTCAGGAACAGAACAGGTAGAGGCAAGAGGAGGCCCGCTGGTTTCTGGCGAGGCGATTTATCCCCGGCGCAAATCATACAGGCCTGGACGAAATCCGAGACATCTTTCTCCAGAGAAGGCCACCAGTACCTTTGGGAGATTAGTTGGAGAGATCTTAGCACCCCTGGATGACCGGCAAAAGGGGAGGCGTGGCCCCACTTGAGAATTCGCAACCGCTGACGTGGAGGTACGTAGGATTTGCCAGGAGGAAGAAGGCGCAGGTCCACGGGAGCGACAGTAATAAGGCGTTCTGGAGGGATAATATATTGAGGTGTTAACTCGTTTCCCACCACATCAGAGGAGCGAGACAGAGCATCTTCCCTAATGTTCTTACAAGCCGGCCGGAAATGGATCTCAAAATTAAAATGGGCGAAGAACAGAGACCAACGAGTCTGACGGGGATTTAATCTCTGAGCAGACTGGAGATAAGCCAGGTTCTTGTGGTCCGTGAAGATGTACACAGGATGTGTGGCGCCCTCGAGTAAATGTCTCCATTCCTCCAATGCCAATTTAATAGCCAGCAGTTCCCTGTCCCCAATGGAGTAATTTCTCTCTGCGGGAGAGAATGTTTTCGAAAAGAAGCCACAAGTTGAAGTCCTGCCCCTGAAAGACTTCTGGGTGAGGACAGCTCCGGCTCCCACCGAGGAGGCATCCACTTCAAGAGAGAAAGGCTTGGTGGAATCTGGTCTAGAGAGAACGGGTGCGGAGGCAAAGGCGGATTTCAGGGACTGGAAGGCTTCCTTGGCTTGGGAAGGCCATGATTTGGGGTTAGCTCCTTTTCTTGTGAGAGCCACGATAGGAGCTACCAGAGTGGAAAAGTGAGGGATGAATTGCCTGTAATAATTCGCAAAGCCCAGAAATCTTTGTATGGCTCGGAGACCAGAGGGGCGTGGCCAATCCAGAACCGCCGAGAGCTTGGCTGGGTCCATTTGAAGTCCTTGGGCTGAGATAATATATCCCAGGAAAGGCAGGGAGGTCCGTTCAAAAAGACATTTTTCAAGTTTAGCGTACAGGCGATTTCTCCTAAGACGAGTAAGAACTTGTCGCACATGGACCCGGTGTTGGTCCAAATTGGAGGAAAAGATGAGGATATCATCCAGGTATACGACCACGCAGGTGTAAAGTAAGTCCCTGAAAATATCATTGACGAATTCCTGGAAGACAGCAGGTGCGTTGCAGAGGCCGAAGGGCATCACCAAATACTCAAAATGGCCGTCCCTTGTGTTAAAGGCGGTCTTCCATACGTCTCCCTCACGGATACGGATCAGATTATAGGCCCCTCGAAGGTCCAATTTAGTGAAGATCTTTGCCCCTCTGAGACGATCAAATAGCTCAGAGATTAGAGGCAGAGGGTAACGGTTCTTGATGTTACTTTTATTAAGACCTCTGTAGTCTATGCAGGGAGCCGTCTTTTTTTGTCACGAAGAAAAAACCGGCCTCTGCAGGAGAAGATGATTTTCTTATGAATCCTCTCTGTAGGTTCTCATGTATATAGTCGGACATGGCAAGAGTCTCAGGAGGTGAGAGAGGATAAATTCTGCCCCGAGGTGGAGTAGACCCGGGTATCAGGTCGATCGGGCAATCATAGGGTCAGTGAGGAGGAAGAACCTCAGCTTGTTTCTTGCAGAAGACATCCGCAAAGGAATGGTATGGCTTGGGCAGCCCAGGAGGTGGAGAAACTTGCGGGTCCTGTTTGACCAGAGCAAGCTTGAGACAGCGGTCAGAACAGGGGGAACCCCAACGCAGGATCTCACCGGTGGACCAATTCAGGACAGGACTATGACGTTGAAGCCACGGCTGACCCAGGAGGAGTTCGGAGGAACAGAAGGGAAGGACAAAGAACTCTAAAGTCTCGGTATGAAATATTCCGATGCCCATCTGCAGAGGCTGGGTACGGAACTGCATGGTGGCAGAGAGTCTCTCACCGTTAACAGTAGAGATGAAAAACGGCTTGGGTAGACGGATTACTGGAATACGGTACTTGTCAACCATGGAGGCGTGAATGAAGTTGCCAGCTGAACCGGAATCCAAGAAGGCGGCTGCGGAGAAAGAGGACTTGGAAGAGATGATCAACTGCACGGGTATGATGAGACGTGGAGAGGAAGAATCCACACCTAGCAACGCCTCTCCCATGTTTACTAGGTGCAATCGTTTCCCGAACGCGGTGGACGGAGAGGACAATCTCTAAGGAAGTGTTCGGTACTGGCATAGTACAGACACAGGTTCTCGTCTCTGCGGCGGGCTTGTTCTTGCGGAGTCAGGCGTGACCGATCCACCTGCATAGCTTCCACGGCGGGAGGCCCAGTAGCGGGTTGAGGTGGACGCAAAAAAACGGGAGCCAGATGAGGGTAGCGTCTAGGACGAGCTTTTACCTTTTCAAGGAGGAGTTCCTCTTGTCTTTCGGCGAAACGCTTGTCTATCCTAGTGGCCAGCAAGATGAGGTCACTAAGAGTGGAAGGAAGCTCACGCGCAGCCAGAGCGTCCTTTATCTCACTGTTAAGTCCCTTCTTGAAGGTGGCGCAAAGGGCTTCATTGTTCCAGTTCAGCTCAGAGGCCAGGGTGCGGAACTGAATGGCATAGTCACCCACGGAAGAACCTCCTTGGGTCAAGTTTAGTAAGGCAGTCTCTGCGGAGGTAACCCGGGCAGGCTCCTCAAAAACATTCCGGAACTCTAGGCAGAAGCTCTGGATGGAAGCGGTAGCAGGATCTGCGCGGTCCCATAGTGGTGTAGCCCAGGCCAGGGCCTTCCCGGACAGCAAACTGAGAATAAAGGCTACCTTGGCTCGCTCAGAAGGAAACTGGTCGGACAGTAGCTCGAGGTGGAGAGAGCACTGTGACAGGAACCCACGGCACTGCTTTGAATCTCCGTCATATTTGTCTGGTAGGGACAAACGGATTCTGGAACCAGTGGCAACTGCAGGCGGAGGGGCTGGCTGTTGCTGAGAAGGCAGGAGCTGCTGCAACATAGCGGTCAACTGGGCCAGCTGTTGACCCTGCTGGGCCACAATGGTGGTGAGGTCCGCTAGGCTTGGCAGGGGAATATCAGCGGGATCCATGGCCGGATCTTACTGTCATGAACCGGCAGGACTGGTAGTGGATCCTCTGGACCAGAGAGGCGATGGCGCGGGTTGTACTAGAGGACCGTTCTAAGCAGTTACTGGTTTTCACCAGAGCCTGCCGCAAAGCGGGATGGATTTGCTGCTGCGGTAACTACCAGGTTGTGTCCCCTAGTAACAACTCGACCTCTCTGGCACTGATATGGCGTGGTACACAGGGAGTAGGCAAGAGCGTAGTCGGACGTAGCAGAGGTCAGGGCAGGCGGCAAAGGTTCAAAGGCGAGTAGTCAGTAGCAACGGGTTCGGCAACAGGCAAAGCAAACTAACACAGTAGGGAACGCTTTCTCAGAGGCACAAGGCACAAAGATCCGGCAGGAAGCTGTGGGAGGAGAAGGTATTTATGGGCAGTGCACAGGTGAAGCCTAATTAAGTCAGCACTGCCTCTCACAAACCTTAACCCTTAATAACCACTTTGGGCCAGGCACCAATCACTGGTGCACTGGCCCTTTGAATCTAAGAGTCCCGGCGCACGTGCGCCCTAGAGAGCGGGGACGCACACGCCGAGACGCTGGAGCGCTGCCTGGGGGCATACGCTGTGAGCGCTCCGAGGCCAGCAGGGGGCCCGGAGCGCTCAGCTTAACAACTGCTTTATAAGTAATTATTAGTGTCGCATTAGATAAGAACAATACTGTATTTCCGCTATATAACAACTTTTTTAAATTATTTTAGATACATCCCAATTTTTATAGGTGGTACCTATCCCTTAATATTGGGTAGTTTTGTTTTACCCCTTAACTATTTGAGGAATTTTTTATCTATTATTTTTATAATTTTCTATTCTTAGTTTGCGCAGTTTACTCAGTATGTCTATGACATTATGTGATATCAAATTCCGCAAACTACTCAGGGGATGCCCTATATGTGATTTAGATCGGAACAATGCCGATAGAGTTATATCCGCCCCTGGCCTAATTTTTAAGAGTAATGCATGTGTGCACACAGAGAAATGCTGACACTGACGCAGTCAGGGTAAAACAGTTCTGCTTTATTGCTTCCGCCTTTTAAGCTTATAAAGCCCATACAGAACATCTTACTTACCTTAGCTTACCTCTATATTTATATAAGAGATCCATACAGAGATCCATCTACTTCATAGAGCATAGATAAGATATGGTTCCATCATATCTAGGAGGGGTATGAATATCACCTATATATGGGGAGGCCCAATTCAGCTTGTTCCTGCCCCATATTTATTGTTAATTTTGACCAAGTGAATTTAAATATCTAATGGGGGGATCTATATTTTTTATTTATTTATTTAGTATGTTTAATACATAGATATTAAGCATGCTGATAAATGTCTATTTTAGTCTGGGTCAGTAGGATCGAGGGGCACTGAGGTTGTGCGTGCCCATACAAGCCTTGAGTGGAATTATATTTGGCACAATGTGTTTGTATGGTGTCTGCATAAGTGTCTGCACTATAGACATTTTACACCATTAGCAATATTAGGTTTTAGGGATATGTTTTAAATGTGAAAATATTGCGCATATGTATATGGTTATTTAATCTCGCATGAAGACACTAATGACTCCGGACGGTAATGATCTTCTAATGACATTGGCGGTGTGTGGTCACTAGTCTACTGATCGCGGACCTGTGAGGGGTCTGATGCTGCTAAAATTGAAAAAGAGATATGTCCTACTGCATGGATATGTGTTTACTTTGCACTTCATTAAAATCTAGATAAGTTCCCCCAGTAGTGGTGGTGACGGATATGTTCCCTTGTTTAGTTTCCGGTGTCACGGCCGGCCAGGGAAGTTTGCACCGCCCATTTGGGAGGAAAATAAATAGGAGGTGATCGTGCCACATGCCCACGCCCTCAGTTGAAGTCCTTGATGACGAAACATGTAAAAAATGGGCGTGAGCACGCGGTCACCTAGACAACCCGCAGCGTCTGATGTCACGCCAGGGAACCCGGAAGTCCGTGCGCTGGTACCAAGCCGCGGACCGTATGAGTGACTACAGTGGCGGCAGATCGTACAGCCGCGAGGGTGTCTATACTTATTATATGCTGAGAGTACAAGCCAAAAATGTGAGTTTGTTTTTTATAGTTTTACGCAATAAAGTTCCTTTTTTTTTTAAACAGGTCACACTATGAGTTCCCCTTTATGATTATATGTTGCTGCCGATGTTGAGAGACATCCGTAGGAGTGTTGGTGGTCTATTCTAAGAAGTTCCTGATCGAGGTGTTTACAAGCGAACCGATGCGGAGAGCCAAGCTGAAATTAATCATATAAAGCGCCAATCACATAACATAAGGGTACGTGTCTATTACCTAGGGGGCTCACAGAGGTGCGGTGGAGGAGTTCACCATCAGATTTATGTCTTTGAAATACTGAAGAGTAGAGTTGAGCGAACACCTGGATGTTCGGGTTCGACCGAACTTGAAAAAAAAGTCCGGGTTCATGAACCGGACTTAACCGGAACTTTCTCCCGATCCCGAACCCCATTGAAGTCAATGGAGACCCAAACTTTTGAGCACTAAAATGCCTCTAAAACAAACATGGAAAGGGCTAGAGGGCTGCAAATGGCAGCAAAATCATCTTAAGAGCATGGCAAGTGCCCTGCAAACAAATTTGGATAGGGAAATAACTTAAAATAACAGAAAAAAAAGAAAAATAAAAAATAATCATCTTGAATGATGTAGGAGGAGGACGAGGCCCATATGGAGTAGGAGGTTGAGGTGGCGGTGGATGTGGCGGTGTAGGTGGAAGCGGCGGTGGAGGAGGACGAGGTAGCCAACACTGGTTTTTGTTTTTAATTTTATTTCTTTTTAAATTAGGGTACACCCCAAAAGAGTTAGAAAGATCAAATACAACAATGGCTGGGTAAGGACGGTATACATATCTATTCTGCACAAGGTACGGACAAGTCCTGTGGGATCCATGCCTGGTTCATTTTAATGAACGTGAGCTTGTCCACATTGGCTCTGGACAGGCGGCTGCGCTTGTCTGTGATAACGCCCCCAGCCGTGCTAAATTCATGTTCAGATAATTCACTGGCTGCAGGGCAGGCCAGCACCTCCAAGGCGTAAAGGGCAAGCTCAGGCCATGTGCCCAATTTGGAGACCCAGAAGTTGAAGGGGGCAGACCCATCATTCAGTATGTGTATAGTACGTAAGGAACGGTAAGGAACTGTATATGGTATATGGTAAGGAACGGTGATGGCGGCGGGGGAGCTTTTTTCTCCCTTCTGGGTTGAGTCTGGCCTTGGAAAAGGTATGTGTCCCTGGTTGTGGGCCGGGCTCTCCCAAAGCTGTCTAAGTTCTGAGGCCTTCTGGTAGGGACGGGGCTGCACTGGTCTTGCCAGGGACCGGGATTCTGAAAAGCCTGTGGTGCATGTGCCCCTGGAGTGGCAGTCCAGGGGTGCAATAATTCACGGTGGATGGCAACACTATGAGTATGGCACCAAGGACACTGCACTTCCTACACACATTTTTCACACCTGCCTCTAGGGCCGGGCCTTTTGGTCAGGAGTCAGGACCAGAGGAATTTTTTATTCCTGGCCGAAGGGCCTGCCATAGTATTGCAACGTGGCACTAACCTTGAATTTCTCCACTATCCCTTTCCCCACCCTTATGTGTTGTGTGTCTCACGTTTTGTGTTTTTTATTGTGGTGGTACACTTTATTTTGCACAGCGTGATTAGTAACGTGTATGTCCTTGGCCCTGTCCCTGAAAGTCTTGGGAGGGGGTGGATATGGCCTTCTGGCTTGGTTGGCCCTCTCTCATGGGGTCTCTTTTCGGGAGAGCCCCACCTAGTACTTGGGGTGGTCTGTTTCAGCAGACCTCCTAAAGAACGGGGCTGCCTGGTTTCGGCCCCCAGTCCCTGTCAGGAGCCTTGCACCCTGAGGGATCAGGGTCAAGGACCATGTGTACACCCTGTGCACTTTTTGTGTTTCACTTTTTTGGTGTGCACTTTTTTATGCACCCACCGGGTGATAGTCTGAGTGTGTTCACACACCAAGGGCTTAAAAAAAAAAAAAAAGCTGGTGGTCCTGGTTGTTGTGGCGTGCCGACAAAGCTTTTCCACATTTCATACATGCTAACCCTGCCTTCTGAGGTGCTGGCGGTGCCCTGGCTGCATTGGCGACCTCCTCCTCTGCCTTCGCCTTGTGCTTCCACTGTGCCCCCGCTGTCAGGTGGGAATGCCACCAGCATCGCTTCTCCAGTCTCGACCTTTTGCCTAAGATCACGTGTAGTATCTGTTGTTATCAGTTATCTGGGTGCCACCCTGCTGTGAACATGGTTCCTCCTCCTCCTCCATCTCCTCCTCCACCTCATCCTCCAACTCGTCATCATCCAGAACTGTGCCCTTGCTTGACAATTGTGTACCTGGCGTTTGTGGGTGCAGGAACCCACCCTCAGAGCCACTTGTGAATGACTGCCCTGAAAGCCTTGGAAATGATCACTGCTCCGGATGCGGAGGCGGTAGAGGATGAGGAAGCGGAGTAGGAGGAGTTAGCAACAGGTGGCAAACTGAAGCGCCCTGCAATCCTCGATGGTGGAAGGAGATGCGCCAAACAAATTTAAAGGGTGTATCTCACAGTAACATAATCAGCAAACGTTGCAAAATTATTAATTTTTCCCTAAATGGATGTTTATTGAATAGCGGAATAGAACAACAGTATCCAAATGGTGTATCTCACAAGTACAGATACAGACTAAGCCGCAATTTAATATCTTTCTGTCCCCTAAATGGGTGTTTATTGAATAGCAGAATATGACAACAGTATCTAAAAGGGTGTATCTCACACGTACAGATACAGACTAAGCTGCAATTTAATATCTTTCTGTCCCCTACAAGGGTGTTTATTGAATAGCAGAATACAACAACAGTATCTAAAAGGGTGTATCTCACACGTACAGATACAGACTAAGCCGCAGTTTAATATCTTTCTGTCCCCTACATGGGTGTTTATTGAATAGCGGAATAGAACAACAGTATACAACGGGTGTATCTCACATGTAAAGATACAGACTAGGCCGCAATTTAATATTTTTTTCCTAAATGGGTGTTTATTGAATAGCGGAATAGAACAACAGTATAGAAATGGTGTATCTCACAGTAAAATATGCAGACTAGCCCGCAATTCATTTTTTTCCCCTAAATGGGTTTTTATTGCAATGCGCAACACAACAGTATGCAATGGGTGTATCTCACTGTACCATATGCAGACAGGGCCGCAATTTAACTTTTTTTGCCTCTAAATGGGTTTTTTTTATTGCAATGCGCAATACAACAGTATGCAATGGGTGTATCTCACTGTAACAAATGCAGACAGGGCCGCAATCAACTTTTTTTGCCCCTAAATGTGTTTTTTTTTATTGCAATGCACAATACAACAGTATGCAATGGGTGTATCTCACTGTAACATATGCAGACAGGGCCACAATTAACTTTTTTTGCCCCTAAATGTGTTTTTTTATTGCAAAGCACAATACAACAGTATGCAATGGGTGTATCTCACTGTAACATATGCAGACAGGGCCGCAATTAACTTTTTTTGCCCCTAAATGTTTTTTTTTTATTGCAATGCACAATACAACAGTATGCAATGGGTGTATCTCACTGTACCAAATGCAGACAGGGTCGCAATCAACTTTTTTTGCCCCTAATGTGTTTTTTTATTGCAAAGCACAATACAACAGTATGCAATGGTTGTATCTCACTGTAGCATATGCAGACAGGGCCGTGATCAACTTTTTTTGCCCCTAAATGTGTTTTTTTTTATTGCAAAGCGCAATACAACAGTATGCAATGGGTGTATCTCACTGTAACAAATGCAGACAGGCTGCAATCAGCTTTTTTTGCCCCTAAATGTGTTTTTTTTATTGCAAAGCGCAATACAACAGTATGCAAAGGGTGTATCTCACTGTAACAAATGCAGACAGGGCCGCAATCAACTTTTTTTGCCCCTAAATGTGTTTTTTTTTTTTTGCAATGCGCAATACAACAGTATGCAATGGGTGTATCTCACTGTAACATATGCAGACGGGGCTGTAATCAACTTTTTTTGCCCCTAAATGTGTTTTTTTATTGCAAAGCACAATACAACAGTATGCAATGGGTGTATCTCACTGTAACGTATGAATGAAAATCTGATAAATAATTGTCCCCTTAATTGATGGTTGTTGAATAGCAGATTTGAAATGCAGTGTCTGTCTAAATGCTTGCAGTAAAATATGAAGGAAAAAAGTTTTTTTCTTTTTTAAATGCAGATTAAGCAGACACATATGCACTCAGCTTGCAGTAAATGGCTGCTACACACCGCACGCCTAACAGGTTGGATACTGTTGTTGCTCTATTCCGCTATTGAATAAAAAAATAAAAACCCATTTGAATGAAAAACTGAAAAATCATTTTTTTCCCCTAAATACTGAAAAATAATTATTTTCCCCTTACATTGGTGCTTTATGAAGAGCAGGTTAGAAAAGCAGTGTCTGTCTAAAGACTGTATGTCAAAGTTAAATATGAAGGAAAACTTTTTTTTTTCATTTTTAAATGCAGATTAAGCAGACACATATGCACTGAGCTTGCATGTGCAGCACCTCCCGCCTAACAAACTGATAAACTTTTTTTTTTTTCTCTCCTTTCTCCTCCTCACTGGGCTCAGGTCAGGGCATAAAGATCTTGCACTTCACCCCCACACAATCAAATCAATGTAGATCGCTGTCTGATTAAAGCAGATTGTTCCTATCCTATGCTTTCCCTAAAAGCAATCTCCAGCCTGACCCTACAGTAATCTCCTATCTCTCTCTCCAGGCAAAAAGATTGTGCACTGCACCCCCACACAATCAAATCAATGTAGATCGCTGTCTGATTATTGAAGATTCTTCCTATGCTTTCCCTAAAAGCAATCTCCAGCCTGACCCTACAGTAAACTCCTATCTCTCCCTCAGCAGAAGTAGCCGGAAGCTCTCCCGAGTCCCTAGTATAGTTATAGCAGAGTGACGCGCGGCGCTGTGTGACTCCAGCTTATATAGAGTCTGGGTCACATGCTGCACTGGCCAATCACAGCCATGCCATTAGTAGACATGGCTGTGATGGCTTCTAGGGCACACTAGTTAAACGCTTGCTGATTGGCTGCCTTGCAGCTGTTGAAAGCGTGCCATTAAAACTGCGCCAAAACATCAAATAACGTTACCGAACAACGGACAGTACCCGAACATACAGTGAAATTTTCGAGTACGGGTACCGAATACCCAAAAGTCTGGTACAAACCCGAACAAAACAGTCCGGATTCGCTCAACACTACTGAAGAGGACTTTACCACACACACTTGGGACTATTGTATTGAACTTTTATATATGTGAATTGGCCATATTTTGGTCGTTCGTAGGACATTTATATTTTTGTCCTGAAGCGCTGCTAGTGTGTACGTTTGACTTTTTGGTTTTATATACACACCTGTTTCCAATTCTAGTATTCGTATAGCAGCTGCTATAGATCTATTAGTGAGCTATTTCGGATAGCATATTTCACTAATGTTTATTTTGCTCCACAAGCGCTGAGTGAGTAGGTATTGGTACTTTTGGGTCTTTTTACTTGCTCTGTGTTTTTCTGAGTAATAGTGTATTCTTAAATGAATTAGCAATCACTGAGATTAAAAGCAATATAACTCAATGTATTATATCAGACTGATTATAGGGGATTCCACATCCGTGAACTACCCCAGAAGCAGAGACAAGCACTTAAACAACAATGAACCACAATATAACAGTTTAACACAAGCTGGGTTACCTCTACTTAACCACTTACCGCGAAGTGACATAGGGCTACATCGGTAAATTTTGCAGTAGTATACCGGGATGATGCCTCTAGCTAGAGACACCATCCCGGTACCGTGGTTTACAGCCGACGGTCGGCTTTCTGTCGGTAAAGACCGATGCAGCTCGGGAGCCGCTCGATCGTTACCCAGGTGAGCGGGAGGGGACGTTCCCCCCCCCCTCCTGCCGCCTTCCGTGACTTTGCTCGGGGCTTCCGTCCCACCGGAAGCCCCGAGCACCCAGCCAGGGTGTGTGACGGCTGGATGGAGTCCCGATCAAAGCCGGAAACGGCTTTGATCGGGGTCTCCGATGACGTAACCCGGAGGCGGCGTCCATGACGTCACTTCCGGGTTACTCTGCTGCAAAAGGCGCCAGATTTAAAAAATGGCTGTATGCAAAAACGCAGTTTTCGGCGTTTTGCATACATGACAGTGTAGTGGAGGGGTCTAGGGTCCCTCCATAAAGAGTACCTGTCACTACATATTGGTGTCACAAGGGATGTTTACATTGCTTGTGACAGTGATAAAAGTGATCAGATTTTTTTTTTAAAACCTGTAATAAAGTTAAAAAAATAAAATAAATAGGAAAAAAAAATTTTAGCCGCCCCCATCACCGTTAGCTCGCGAACAAAAAAAAAACGTATACGGAAGTCGAGCCGCAAATGAAATCGCTGTTCAAACCACACATGTGAGGTATCGCCGCGATCACCAGAGCGTGAGCAATAATTTAAAAAAAAAGAGCTACACTCTAACTCTAAACTGGTAACCGTTAAAAAAATTTTATGTGCTGCCTATTGAGATCTCTATTGACCGTAGTTTGTCGCCATCCCACAGGGGGGGGGGGCGCAATTTTAAACCATAACATGTTGGGTATCTATTTACTCGGCGTGACATCATCTTTCACAATATACAAAAAAATGGGCTAACTTTACTGTTCAGTATTTTTTAAATGCAGTGAAATGTGATTTTTCAAAATTTTTCAAAAAAAATGGCGTTTTAATACCGCAAATACCGCGTGACAATAAATATTGCAATGACTGACATTTTATTCTCCAGAGTCTTTGCTAAAAAATATATATATAATGTTTAGGGGTTCTAAGTAGTTTTCTAGGAAAAAATACTGATTTTACCTTGTAAACAGAAAGTGTCCGAAATAGGGCTGGGGCTTAAGTAGTTAAATTGGCGCTATGAGTCCAGACAGGAAGAGAGCAGAAGAACGACTTTCTCCTATGTCAGACCTCTCTCTTCTCTCCCCTGATTCCACAGGCCCAACTACAAACACTGTACCTAATTCAGTGCTTAGTGACTTAACTCCCAAGTCAGACTACACTGCACACACACTACATATACAGAGTCCTGAGCATGTGTGTGCGTGTCTGTATGGCACCGGTAACTTCAGTCCCTTGGAAGAAGGATGAGGCCTTGTATCTTCAGCTAGCCACTTTAGTTGGTGCACTTAGAACTCCTGCTTGGCAAAGTGTAGCTGGGGTATGCTGACAGTATCCGGATAGCAAGGCAGACACTGTGACTGCTCTAACAGGGCTTCAACAAGACTCAGGTTCTGGCAAATGAGGGACAAAGTGAAGTAATTTTGTCCTTGTGCAGTGTCCTTGTTTACTGCAGATGGGCAAGTGCCCTCTCACCAATCCTGCTGTCAGGGCCCAAACGAATATCCTGGAACAGGCAGGCTCTTCTGGTAACCCGACTGGTCACCTCACACTGGAGCGATTCACTCAGCCGATGCAGGTGCGTCTGGACAGGCACCCGGGATCCCCGTTTAATCAGGCTGGATGTCTGGAGCAAAGCAATGGACTGACCTGGGAGGCAACAACTCTCCCATAGGTCCAGTCTCTTCCCCTGCCTTGTGGTGACTGCCTTCTCCTCAGCAGATAAGATGGTGTCCTTCATTCCTTTCTTTCCAGAGAATCCTAGGGTTTGTAGTCCTGTACCCAGTGATTAGAATGGATCCACCTATTTTAGGAACTACACATCCCAGAGTTCTTTGCAGCTCTTCAATCCTCCCTGGATTGGCTAGTTCCTTCTGCAAATGAGAAATGGGAGTTTGCTAACTGTCTGTGAATTTCTGCCTGCACAGTGAGAAGGAGAGGGAGGGGGGAAATTCCCCCGCAGCTGCCGGTGTTGTAAAATTTCATCGGACCCGTGAAAATTCCGGACCCTCGTCACTTCCGGTGACGCTATGTCACCACCAGCTGGTGCGACAGCTGTTGCGAGCCCCAGTGCGCATGCGCACAAGACATTTTCCAGGTCCAATTACATTTTAAGACTTTGCTAACAGCTGACTGAGAGGAGGAGGAGGGGCTGAGGTAGGACGACAACACCGCTGCGGGAAAATCTTATAACACCGCCGCATCATCGAGCAAGGAACATTTTGCAGAGCTGACTTAGAGGGGTTCTCTATTAACTAATTCTCTATTAGTTTCCATAAAGAATGCGGAATTCACTTCTATGTGAGGGCGGAAGTCTATGAACCTCAGGCGGAGGTATGTGTCAGTAAGGGCGGAAGTATCGGGAGAACAGGCGGAAGTGGCTCTATGTGAGGGCAAAAGTCTAGGGACCTCAGACGGTGTTCTAAAATTATATATATTCACTTCCTTCCAGCCTCCTAGGGACGGACAGTCCCCTCTAAGTCAGCTCTGCAACATGTTCCTTGCTTGATGATGCGGCGGTGTTGTAAAATTTTCCCACTGCGGTGTTGTCGTCCCACCTCAGCCCCTCCTCCTCCTCTCAGTCAGCTGTTAGCAAAGTCTTAAAATCTCATCGGACCTGGAAAATGTCTTGTGCGCATGCGCACCGGGGCTCGCAATAGCTGTCGCACCAGCTGGTGGTGACGTAGTATCCCCGGAAGTGACCGCAAGTGACGAGGGTCCGGAATTTTCACGGGTCCGACTAAATTTTAGAACACCGGCAGGCACTTTGTCCCTTCAGTGAGAGCCTCGTCAGCCTGGCATGAAAGCAGGAAAATGTGAGGCACCCACTACACCTATATAGGGTAACATTAGAACTGACTAAAGCTTTCCAAGTGGACAAGGTAAGATGATCTGTTCGTATCCAATTTAGAACAATGAGTTTTTGGACATAAAAAAAACAATAGTCTCACCAGGGTTTTTGTATTCCTATCCATAAGGTCATCCTCAATTATTCCCAGAAGTCCTACCATGGGGCTGCATATATTTGGAAGATCAAAGGTATCTGCAATGAATTGAGTAACCTGGGACCACAAAGGTCAAATTCTATTAAATTTACAGTCTCAGAGCATATGTAAAAATAATCCCTCAGTCATTGAACACTCCTGGCAGATAGAGGTGTCTCTTTTCCCCATTCTAAACAGGCGCAGAGGTGTGTAGCACATTTGATGCAGGTATCGTAACTGGATCATCTTATCTTTTGCTAATATAACCATATCTAAATAGGAAATAAGTGCTTCCTCCCACAGTTCATCTATCAGCTCCGGAATTATTATACACCATCTCTCCCTAGTCCTCTGATTGTGCCTACCTTCTACACATGTCAATGTAGTATAATTATTATATATTCATTTATGGTGTTCAGGTCTCAAAAAAAGCTTTTCCAAGCTAGTATTAGTAAGATTTTTTGGGTCTGTCCCAAACTGGCACTGCACTGCGTGTTGCAACAACCTGTTATATTGGAAGTACCAAGAGTCAGGTACTTTAAAACCACTTTAACTCATAATGTGCCTTCATTTTTTTACAAAGGATTGGAATTCAGCTTTAATGCCAAGATTTTGGGTTTGGGCATTTCTTTTATATGCTCCAATTCCTCTTCACAATCCAAATGTATATTGGAATATTTATGGACTACTTTCTAATTGGCTTCAGTATATTCGGATGCATGCAATAGGGACCTTACACTGTTAACTCTTTATAGTCAATGACTTAGAATTACTAGTGCTTAATACATTAATACACTGCTGTTTAAGTGACTACAAATATTTCTTAAAGTAAATTAATAATAATAGAAAGAGTAATTAGTTACCCGCTTTATTCAGACATACCAAGTTTTTCTATGGCATGCTTTCTAGCTTTCTCCCCCTTTGAAATCCACTGAATGCAGTTATTTTTTCTGCTATCTCTACCCATGTGGCTGTGCACTATCACCTGCCTGCGGCAGCTTGACAGGTCTTTGAAGACTTCCTGTCCTCCTAACTTCTCCGAATAATGCTTCCTTAGGTGAATATCCCCTTCAACCCACAGCTTCCATCAACTTCTAAACTCCATACAGTCACCTTCTCTTTTTAACTTTGATCAGTAATCAGATGCTTAAATGTACTACAGTGAAGCATACTTGACTTTATATTCTCCCACCGTTGCCCACTGGTGTTAGCACCTCTGCCACTTCCACTGCCTCCTAACAGTCTGTACTATGCACTTCATTATCCACACCCTGTTAGGCTCCCAGCAGTGTCCCAGGCTCTTCCTCTGCTCAGAGTGTATCATAGCATGCCACTGTTGCATGTAAGCACAGATGCAAAATTGTAAAAAGCTTTCAATGGGTCAGCAACAATACCGAGCACACTAACACTTTTGCTTGTGTCCTGATTGGTGGACCATGCCAGAGGTGCTCTATTTAAGGATCACAAATAACTCTGTGCACATAGTACTGTTAGTCCTACTGGTGTGTATGCTGTGACCACTGTTTGTATAGGTCCATGCCAGTGGGGGTAGTGGTTTACCCAATGCAAATCAGCAGGTACCCTCACTAGGGCTGGATAATCCATCTGGATGTCCTCCTCTCGTTGCTGTCTCCCAGCTCGCCTCCCGCAGGGGATGCTTGAGGCGGCGTGGCGGCCGTGTATGACGTCAATGTGTTTCGAAAAACCAATGTGTAGCTTCGTCTGGATATTGTTTTTATGTCTTGTCTCTTGTCCCTCATTACTTGTCACTCGTGGCATATGCCTAGAAGGTTGAGATCCACTCAACTGGGCTACAATGTAGTATATTTTTATTAGAAATAAAGTATTTTGTATTCCTTGCACATATCCCACAGCCCATTATTTTGTCAGCGGTATAGCTACTTGTCTCCTGTGTCTATACACGGTTGATCCCAAGGTAGACACTTGACAATAACAAACTCCACCCCACCTCAAATTATCTAGCCATGTCTATGAGTCACTCTTACAATATTCTTTCAACACAAGCCACACATATAGAACTCAAGATAACAGGGGTAAAATGCTGAGTCCGGTGTGGTTGTACAGCGAGTCTGACTAATGCAGACCCAACTGGGGTTCTTGATTAGTGATGTCGCGAACCTAAAATTCGCGGTTCGCGAACGGCGAACGCGAACATCGGCAAATGTTCGCGAACCGGCGAACCGGGCGAACCGCCATAGACTTCAATAGGCAGGTGAATTTTAAAACACACAGGGACTCTTTCTGGCCACAATAGTGATGGAAAAGTTGTTTCAAGGGGACTAACACCTGGACTGTGGCATGCCGGAGAGGGATCACGCAAAAAAAAGTTCTTAAAAATTATAATTTTTTGATAGAGAGCCAATTATTGGAAAAATTAAAAAAAAATAAAAATAAAAAATTTCTTTGGATTTAGCATCTGGGGGGTCTAAAAAGTGTACCTGTGAAGTTTCAGCTCTGTAGCATGTCCAGAACCCCTAAAAAACAGCATTTTTCTTATATTTTCAGGAATATGGCTTCTCTGCGGCTGGCTTTTTCTCTTGCAGGCATTTAGCGGGCATTTTTTTAGGCAGGCATGTCATTTTTTGTATTTAGTGTCTGGGGGGGTCTAAAAAGTGTACCTGTCAAGTTTCAGCTCTGTAGCATGTCCAGAACCCCTAAAAAACAGCATTTTTCTTATATTTTCAGGAATACGGCTTCTCTGCGGCTGTCTTTTTCTCTTGCAGGCATTTATCGGGCATTTTTTTAGGCAGGCATGTCATTTTTTGTATTTAGTGTCTGGGGGGTCTAAAAAGTGTACCTGTCAAGTTTCAGCTCTGTAGCATGTCCAGAACCCCTAAAAAACAGCATTTTTCTTATATTTTCAGGAATACGGCTTCTCTGCGGCTGGCTTTTTCTCTTGCAGGCATTTATCGGGCATTTTTTTAGGCAGGCATGTCATTTTTTGTATTTAGTGTCTGGGGGGTCTAAAAAGTGTACCTGTCAAGTTTCAGCTCTGTAGCATGTCCAGAACCCCTAAAAAACAGCATTTTTCTTATATTTTCAGGAATACGGCTTCTCTGCGGCTGGCTTTTTCTCTTGCAGGCATTTATCGGGCATTTTTTTAGGCAGGCATGTCATTTTTTGTATTTAGTGTCTGGGGGGTCTAAAAAGTGTACCTGTCAAGTTTCAGCTCTGTAGCATGTCCAGAACCCCTAAAAAACAGCATTTTTCTTATATTTTCAGGAATACGGCTTCTCTGCGGCTGGCTTTTTCTCTTGCAGGCATTTATCGGGCATTTTTTTAGGCAGGCATGTCATTTTTTGTATTTAGTGTCTGGGGGGTCTAAAAAGTGTACCTGTCAAGTTTCAGCTCTGTAGCATGTCCAGAACCCCTAAAAAACAGCATTTTTCTTATATTTTCAGGAATACGGCTTCTCTGCGGCTGGCTTTTTCTCTTGCAGGCATTTATCGGGCATTTTTTTAGGCAGGCATGTCATTTTTTGTATTTAGTGTCTGGGGGGTCACAAAAGTGTACCTGTCAAGTTTCAGCTTTGTAGCATGTCCAGAACCCCTAAAAAACAGCATTTTTCTTATATTTTCAGGAATACGGCTTCTCTGCGGCTGTCTTTTTCTCTTGCAGGCATTTATCGGGCATTTTTTTAGGCAGGCATGTCATTTTTTGTATTTAGTGTCTGGGGGGTCACAAAAGTGTACCTGTCAAGTTTCAGCTCTGTAGCATGTCCAGAACCCCTAAAAAACAGCATTTTTCTTATATTTTCAGGAATACGGCTTCTCTGCGGCTGGCTTTTTCTCTTGCAGGCATTTATCGGGCATTTTTTTAGGCAGGCATGTCATTTTTTGTATTTAGTGTCTGGGGGGTCTAAAAAGTGTACCTGTCAAGTTTCAGCTCTGTAGCATGTCCAGAACCCCTAAAAAACAGCATTTTTCTTATATTTTCAGGAATACGGCTTCTCTGCGGCTGGCTTTTTCTCTTGCAGGCATTTATCGGGCATTTTTTTAGGCAGGCATGTCATTTTTTGTATTTAGTGTCTGGGGGGTCACAAAAGTGTACCTGTCAAGTTTCAGCTCTGTAGCATGTCCAGAACCCCTAAAAAACAGCATTTTTCTTATATTTTCAGGAATACGGCTTCTCTGCGGCTGTCTTTTTCTCTTGCAGGCATTTATCGGGCATTTTTTTAGGCAGGCATGTCATTTTTTGTATTTAGTGTCTGGGGGGTCACAAAAGTGTACCTGTCAAGTTTCAGATCTGTAGCATGTCCAGAACCCCTAAAAAACAGCATTTTTCTTATATTTTCAGGAATACGGCTTCTCTGCGGCTGTCTTTTTCTCTTGCAGGCATTTATCGGGCATTTTTTTAGGCAGGCATGTCATTTTTTGTATTTAGTGTCTGGGGGGTCTAAAAAGTGTACCTGTCAAGTTTCAGCTCTGTAGTATGTCCACAACCCAAAAAAAACAGCATTTTTCTTATGATTTTTAGTAGAAAACTAATGCAGTGTCTTTCCAGCTGTCTTTTTTTCTTTCTGGCAAGCTGAAATATGATATGCCAAGGCAAACATGCCTATCAGTTGAGCTATGACACAGACAACACTGCACACATGGGGAAATATGTAAAACAAAAAACAGGAAAAGGAAATTAGGTGACGGTAACAAAACATGATATTGTGATTGGCCAAATAAAAAGTCACCTCGCGATGAGGTCGCGCCAAAGTCGCGCTAAGTCGCGCCAAAGTCGCACTGGAAGCGACGCTACTTTAGTGGTAGCGGCAGTGTAAACCAGCACTAAAACATCCAGTGTGTGAATACGATCAGGTATGATGTTTTATCGGTCAAGTAGTGTAAGGGTTACGCCCGTTGCCCGCTTCACAGTGACAGACCAAACTCTGACAGACCAAACTCCCCGTTTAACAGTCAGTCAGTCCATTTGCACAACTGCAAACTCCCAATTTGCACAAGGTTGGATACCAAGCTAGCCATGTCCCGTTCCTTGTCCTCACTGACATCATTGAAGGTCTCTTCCTCCACCCAGCCACATACAACACCAAGGGTCCCCGAAAGGTGAGAACAAGCCCCCTGGGACGCCTGCTGTGGCTGGTATTCCACCTCCTCAAAGCCACCTTCCTCCTCTGACTTCTCTTCTTCAGACTCCTCTCTCTGCGTTGCCACAGGTCCAGCAATTGACAACGACAAGGCTGCTTCTGGTGGTGATGAGGACCACAACTCTTCCTCTTCATGCTCATCTACAGCCTGATCCAGTACTCTTCGCAGGGCACGCTCCAGAAAAAACGCATATGGGATGAGGTCGATGATGTTGCCTTGGGTTCGACTGACCACCAGGGTTGTCATCTCCGCAAAAGGACGCATGAGCCTACAGCCATTGTTCATGAGCATTCAGTAACGCGGCCAAAAAATACCCAGCTCCGCAGAAAGAATGAAAGAAAATGAATGTTTTTTTTATGAAAAATTATCCTGCGGATCGCTTTTGGTCTGTACACAATGAAGCAACGACCTTATCATCTGGGGTGTGCCAACACAATCCTAGAGGTGATCGCTTCATTGTGATACGCAAGCCCCTTCACCACGACAAGGTAACGATCACGAAGGGGAATTGACACATGTATGTGCCTTTTTTTTTGTTTTTTTGCAGCCACAGTGTAGCACCAGAGACCAGAAAAATTAGGCATGTGCACATGCATGAAAAAGTAGGTATTGTTGCAGCCGCTGCTGTAGCAGCGGCCTGAAAAATTGAGGTTTTAAGGCAGAAAGTGCACTAAAACATTGCTGCTTGAACCGTAGTTGGTGGCGGAGACGTCACGTAAGTCATCCGGCATGCAGAGAATGATTATATACAGCAGCGTGTGGACCATTTTTAGGCCAAGGCATCTCAGTCATCACCAGGCCTTTTTTAGTCAAATGCATCCCCCACTGTCAGTCCCTTCGGGATCCATGCCTCATTCATCTTAATAAACGTGAGGTAATCAAGACTTTTTTGACCTAGGCGACTTCTCTTCTCAGTGACAATACCTCCTGCTGCGCTGAAGGTCCTTTCTGACAGCACACTTGAAGCGGGGCAGGCCAGAAGTTCAATGGCAAACTGGGATAGCTCAGGCCACAGGTCAAGCCTGCACACCCAGTAGTCAAGGGGTTCATCGCTCCTCAGAGTGTCGATATCTGCAGTTAAGGCAAGGTAGTCTGCTACCTGTCGGTCGAGTCGTTCTCTGAGGGTGGACCCCGAAGGGCTGTGGCGATGCATAGGACTAAAAAAGCTCCGCATGTCCTCCATCAACAAGACGTCTGTAAAGCGTCCTGTCCTTGCCGGCGTGGTTGTGGTGGTAGGAGGAGGATTACTTTCACCTCTTCCCCTGTTGGATTCCCGTTGTGCTGTGACATCACCCTTATACGCTGTGTAGAGCATAGTTTTTAACTTATTTTGTAGCTGCTGCATCCTTTGCGACTGCCGGTAATTGGGTAACATGTCACAGACTTTCTGCTTATACCGGGGGTCTAGTAGCGTGGCCACCCAGTACAGGTCGTTCTCCTTCAGCCTTTTTATACGAGGGTCTCTCAACAGGCATGACAGCATGAAAGACCCCATTTGGACAAGGTTGGATGCCGAGCTACTCATGTCCAATTCCTCGTCCTCACTGATGTCATTGAAGGTGTGTTCTTCCCCCCAGCCACGTACAACACCACGGGTACCAGATAGGTGACAACGAGCACCCTGGGATGCCTGCTGTGGTTGGTGTTCCTCCTCCTCAAAGCCACATTCCTCCTCTGACTCCTCTTCCTCACACTCCTCTTCCAGTGTTGCCGCAGGTCCAGCAATCGATGGTAAGGCTGTTTCTGGTGGTGGTGATGGTGACCACAACTCTTCCTCTTCACGCTCATCTACGGCCTTATCCAGCACTCTTCGCAGGGCACGCTCCAGGAAAAAAACATATGGGATGATGTCGCTGATGGTGCCTTCAGTGCGACTCACTAGGTTTGTCACCTCCTCAAAAGGACGCATGAGCCTACAGGCATTGCGCATGAGCGTCCAGTAGCGTGGCAAAAAAATACCCAGCTCCGCAGAGGCTGTCCTAGCACCCCGGTCATACAAATACTCGTTGACCGCTTTTTCTTGTTGGAGCAGGCGGTCGAACATTAGCAGTGTTGAATTCCAACGTGTCGGGCTGTCGCAAATCAAGCGCCTCACTGGCATGTTGTTTCGCCGCTGAATATCTGCAAAGTGCGCCATGGCCGTGTAGGAACGCCTGAAATGGCCACACACCTTCCTGGTCTGCTTGAGGACGTCCTGTAAGCCTGGGTACTTCTGCACAAAACGTTGCACAATCAGATTCAACACATGTGCCATGCACGGCACATGTGTCAACTTGCCCAAATTCAATGCCGCCAACAAATTGCTCCCGTTGTCACACACCACTTTGCCGATCTCCAGTTGGTGCGGGGTCAGCCACTGATCCACCTGTGCATTCAGGGCGGACAGTAGTGCTGGTCCGGTGTGACTCTCTGCTTTCAGGCAAGTCAACCCCAAGACAGCGTGACACTGTCGTATCCGGCATGTGGAATAGCCCCTGGGGAGCTGGGGGGGTGCAGTTGGTGTGGAGCAAGACGCAACAGCAGAAGAGGACTCAGCCGAGGAGGTTAGCAAAGAGGATGGAGTAGGAGGAGTAGAGGAGGTGGCAGCAGGCCTGCCTGCAAGTCGTGGCGGTGTCACCAACTCCTCTGCAGCAGAGCCACGCATTCCATGCTTGGCAGCCGCCAGCAGGTTTACCCAATGCGCAGTGTACGTTATATACCTGCCCTGACCGTGCTTTGCAGACCAGCTATCAGTGGTCAGATGGACCCTTGCCCCAACACTGTGTGCCAGACGTGACATGATTTCTTTTTCCACAATAGAGTACAGGTTGGGGATTGCCTTTTGTGAAAAATAATTTCGGCCGGGTACCTTCCACTGCGGTGTCCCAATAGCGACAAATTTTTTGAAGGCCTCAGACTCCACCAGCTTGTATGGTAAAAGCTGGCGGGCTAAGAGTTCCGACAAGCCAGCTGTCAGACGCCGGGCAAGGGGGTGACTCTGCGAGATTGGCTTTTTGCGCTCAAACATTTCCTTCACAGACACCTGACTGTGGGCAGGTGACGAGCAGGAACTGCTGAAGGTGAGAGGCGGAGGGGCGGGTTGTTGATAGGGGGCATGGAGGACAGCAGTGGTTGACGTGGCTGAAGATGCTGGACCAGGAGGAGGATGGTGGCTTTCAGTTTGTGTGCTGCTTTTACTCATGTGTTGATCCCATAGGCGTTTGTGATGTGAGATCATGTGCCTTCGCAAAGCAGTTGTACCTAGGTGGGTGTTGGACTTCCCACGACTCAGTTTCTTTTGGCACAGGTTACAAATGGCATCGCTGATATCAGAGGCAGACACACAAAAAAAATGCCACACTGCTGAGCTTTGCAAGGACGGCATTCTGGTGGTGGCAACAGCTTGCGTTGATTGGCGTGCTGTCTGGCTGACCCCGGGTGCCGAATCTACATGCTGTCTGACTGCGCCACTAGCTCCTTGCGATGACCTCCTCCCCCTGCTTCCAACTCGTCTCCTCCTCCTCTCTGTCTCCCCATCTGAACTTTCCCCCTCTTCTTCTGCTCTTCGAGCAGGCACCCAGGTGACATCCACAGACACATCGTCATCATCAGCCGCTTCACTTGACAACTCAGCAAAGGCAGCAGCAGCAGGTACAACATCATCATCATCACAATGTACGTCCATGTGTATAATGCTGCCTGACTGAGACATATCCCCGTTATCTACATCCTCTGGCACTAATAGTTGCGCATCACTTATTTCTTCAAACTGATGTGAAAATAACTCCTCTGACGGATCAAGTGAAGCGGCTGTGGTGCTAGTGTTGGTGGTGGTGCCGGCGGGCTGGCGAGTGGTAAATTGAGAGGTGCCCGAAGCTGAGCTGGAGGAGGATGGTGCATTAAGGTTCCGAGCGGAAGCTGTAGACGATTGGGTGTCCTGTGTAAGCCAGTCAACTATGGCCTCAGAATTTTTTGAGTTCAGGGGCTGTGGTGGCCTCTGAACACTGGGCATTATTCTAGAGCCTAAGGAAATCACAGCACCACGACCACGACGGCCCTTGCGGGGTGGCCTGCCTCTGCCTGTCATTTTTTTTTTTAATGTGTTGTTACTGTTGTACTATGAGTGCAAGCTGCTGTGCCACCTTATATATCAGTGGTGGGTGGGCAGTGGCACAGTACACTCTCTGTGGACCTGACAGCAGTCACTGGCACCCAGACAACTGCAATTTAAAAAATATATATATTTTTTTTTACTTTGCAAGCTGCTGTGCCACCTTATATATCAGTGGTGGGTGGGCAGTGGCACAGTACACTCTCTGTGGACCTGACAGCAGTCACTGGCACCCAGACAACTGCAATTTAAAAAATATATATATATTTTTTTACTTTGCAAGCTGCTGTGCCACCTTATATATCAGTGGTGGGTGGGCAGTGGCACAGTACACTCTCTGTGGACCTGACAGCAGTCACTGGCACCCAGGCAACTGCAATTTAAAAATATATATATATATTTTTTACTTTGCAAGCTGCTGTGCCACCTTATATATCAGTGGTGGGTGGGTGGGCAGTGGCACAGTACACTCTCTGTGGACCTGACAGCAGTCACTGGCACCCAGGCAACTGCAATTTAAAAAATATATATTTTTTTTTTACTTTGCAAGCTGCTGTGCCACCTTATATATCAGTGGTGGGTGGGCAGTGGCACAGTACACTCTCTGTGGACCTGACAGCAGTCACTGGCACCCAGGCAACTGCAATTTAAAAAAATATATATTTTTTTTTTACTTTGCAAGCTGCTGTGCCACCTTATATATCAGTGGTGGGTGGGCACACAGTGGCACTGCAGTGGGCACAGTACACTCTGTGGACCTGACAGTCACTGGCAGCCCAGGCAACTGCAATAATAAAAAATATTTTTTTTTTCAATTTATTGCAACAAGATGCTGTGCCAACGTATATATATCAGTGGTGGGCAGTGCACTGCAGTGGGTACAGTGCACTCTGTGGACCTGACACAGCACTCACTGCAATTATGACAGAGAAAAAAAAAATATTTTTTAAAATGCCAGGTACTGTGCCTGTGCCACCCGAAATGAGTGTGGTGTGCACACAGTACAGTCTGTGGTAGGTCTGTGGCCTCTCACACACAGCGGGCAGGCAACTGCAGTGTACAATAGATATATATATATATATATATATATAAAGAAAAAAATCTATTACCTTACCAGCCCTTGAAAGGGCTTTTGGGGACACTATATATATATATATATGTATATATATAAAAATAAAAAAATCCTCAATTACCAGCCCTTAAAAGGGCTTTTGGGGACACTAGATAGATATAGATATATATATATATATGAAGAAACAACTCAATTACCAGCCCTTAAAAGGGCTTTTGGGGACGCTAGGTATATATATATATATATATATATATATATAAAAAAAAAAAAAAAACACAAATACCAGCCCTTAGAAGGGCTTTTTGGGGTGCTGATATTACAGCAGTAGTGGACCAAGAACACTGCAAGACCAGGAACACTGACTAACTGTCCCTAGCTTAACAGCAGCAGCAGCAGCAGCAGCTCTCTCCCTATTCTCACTACACACACTGCTTCAGAATGATCTAAGATGGATGCTGCCCTTGCTTATTTATAGGAGGTGGGAGGGTGTGGGAGGGAGGTACGCTGATTGGCTGGAAATGTGTCTGCTGACTGTAAAGTTCAGGGTCAAAGTTTGCCTCAATGATGTCTTATGGGGGGCGGACCGAACATCGCATATGTTCGCCGGCAGCGGCGAACGCGAACATGCTAAGTTCGCCGGGAACTGTTCGCCGGCGAACAGTTCTATACATCTCTATTCTTGATCTCCCTGTGCCCCTAATAGACACAGGGTGACTTACACATAGGAGGGGCTGGGGAAGCTGGACAAGGAGTTTCCCAACCTCTCTAAGGTAATCTGGGTTCCACAAGCCGCCCGCCAAAAGTGACTCTAGTCACATTTCTCCCCTTTCGGCAGGAGACTAACACAGAAGGAGACCCCAAACGGGTTGACTTCAAAGTTAGTCTGTAGTTCCAGTCCCCCAATGTCTGTACCCACACAGTACCCCAAACAAAATTGTCCAGAACAGAGCGTTACTCACCCAGCCAACCTCTGCCTCTCGCGTGTAACATAACCCCTGCTGGGGAGAATTGTGGACTGACCCTTCTCCCTGGAGTCCTTTCAGCCGCTGGAAAGAAGACAGGGTGGCTGGGCTCACTCCATCATGCTGTTGGGGTTCTGGGCCAACTGCTCAGCATCCCTGGGATATCCAGGTGAAGACTGTAGTCTCATCCACTTTTTCTAGATGAAAATATCCCTGTGTTTGCAGAAAAAGGCTGATGTCCTCCAGTCCCAATGCCAGACCCTTTTCTGGGGTTGTGTCAGTGGAGACCGAAGTCTGTTCGACTAACACAGGAAATCCATCTTCTGTTGTAGGCAAAGGCCATCAGCACTCTGCCCTGTTGTAAACTCTTCTGCAGGGTTGCTCTCAGTGAATACTGCAGTCCCATCCACCGATATCAGCTCAAGCTGCAGTTGTGAGGTGCCGATTGCATTCTCTCCCTGGAGCTCCTGTGAAGTTGATTGTTGTGGGCAGAGGCCAGTAGCGTTCTGCCCAGCTGGCAGCTGTTCCACTGGGAAGTAAAATGAAACGTTGGTGGCCTTGCACAAATCCTTTGGGGGCACCGATTGTTGTATGCAGGGTTCAACAGTGCCACACTCTGAAGTCAGCTCTTCTGGTGGAAGCTCACCGGGTTGATCCTCCTAAGACAAAAAGGCTTTTACATCCCCAGTTTCTAGTTGTGTCTGGGGATCGAGAGTCACCATCTCCTGTCTGTGGAACCCAGAAGATGTTATCGGTGCTGGGCAGAGGCTAGCAAAGCTCTGCCCTGTTGTCAGCATTTCAACTTTGGGGACGGCAATCTCCCGTTTCCGCTGCAGATTCTAAGGCATGCTGCTGAACGCCTTTTCCAGATGCTGTTCTTTCCTTAGCTAATGTTCTACATCAGGTTTAAGCTCTGAGGCCCATGTGAGACCCGAGCATAGCCTCTCTGTTATCTCGCAGGTCCTCAAGGGTAGGTTCCTCTTCATCACCAAACACAAACACATCTGTAAGGCTCTCCCACAGCAGTCCAGGGCCACAAAAGTCATATCCCTCCAGAGAGCATTCTGATGTCTCTCCTAAATATTCCTGCTCTGTGTGCCATTGCAGAGCCCGATACTGATTGTCCAGCTCTATCTCCTGCTGGACTAGCCTGCCCAACTTGGATATCCATTGCTCCTGGGCCGCTCTCCCAGGAATGCCATCCACAACTCCCTTTGGTCACTGGCCCATTGCCATGGGGTTGGAAAGCATTTGCCCTGGTGCATACAAGCAACCTGGAGGGCTCCAATCCAGACCTCCACGCAAATCTGCAGCCTAATCTCCAGGTATTGATGCGCTGACACAGTTCTGGGGATTACTGAAAGGGTGATACGCAGCAGCCCCTGGAACTCTGATGCCAGCTCCATATCTCCACTGGGGTGACCAATGTCTGCTATCCCGATCTTGGATTCCAGTGGGGGTTTGGACGTGTTCACAGGAAGGAAGCACTATCCCACCACTTGCCACCAATGTGACAGACCCCATGCTCAATAAAAGTATGTCTGCTGTATAAGCTTCCCTTGCTTGGTACCAGCACGATCCAAGATCCCTTAGCCCACCCAGTCACTTGTCGAGACATCAGTGTAGGGTGGTAAGAAGCACAAAGAAATATACACTCTGGGACAACCCCCCCCTCCCTTTTAGCAGCTAATCCACATACACATATATATCCCATAATAGGTTGATTTCAAGGCAGACAGAAACAATAGAACAATGGGATACAGGCACTTAACAATAACAAACCCCACCCCACCCAACCGCACCTCACCTAAAACTATCTAGCCATGGTCTATGAGACACTCCTACAATATTCTTTCAACACAAACCATACATATAGAACCCAAGATAACAGGTAAAATGAAATGCTGAGTCCGGTGTGATTGTACAGCGAGTCTGATTAGTGCAGACCCAACTGGGGTTCTTGGTCACCCCATGCCCCTAATAAACACAGGGTGACTTACACATAGGAGGGGGTCGGGGAAGCTGGACAAGGAGTTTCCCAACCTTTCTAAGGTAATCTGGGTTCCACAGCAACTTTTCATGGGGGCACTGGACTGAGAAGGGGCCAGGAGCACTGACGGGGGACCCGAGAAGAGGAGGTTCATGGCCGCTCTGTGCAATTTCATTGCACATAGCAGGTAAGTATAGACATGTTTGTTTTGTTTTTTTTTGTTTACCTTTATAATCTCTGTCCGTGACACTTGCTGTTACAGTAAGCCAGGAATGTATCAAAATGTGTTAGCTTTCTTAAGAAGGCAGTAAGTTATTTAAAATGTTGGAGAAACGAGGGAGGCACTGCATGCAACATAACTTTACCATTTTTCCCACTCAGTTTGGGGTTTGTCAGACCTTGTTATCATCACACCTCACGTCTTTAGGAGGTTGCCATGAAGGAATTGCAAGTTCTTTTTCAATAGGACTTACTTCTGCTGGCTGTGTTGCTTTGGTTACTTCCTTTTTTTGTGCTGTATGGTGAAATTGTATTGCTGGAGAATCAAGCTCCGACAGAGAAGCTTGTCATATTTCTTAACAACATGGCTTAGCCAATTTTGAGGATTGTGTCCAGTGATCACTGTAAAGCTGCAGCCACACAGTTAGTGTTGCAGCTTCTGCAGAGCCCATGTAATAATTTGTTTTTGTGTGCAAATTTCGGACAAGAGCCCCGATACTTTTCCATTGGAAATTAATGCAAATCCCAATTGTTGCTGTTTGTCTAATTTTCATAGTAACGCTGAAGAAATTGATTTATTGTGCTTTTACTAAACAAGAATGCTGAGTATACAAATTATTTACAGCCACAGGAATACAATGCAAGACATGCAGAGTGCTACAAATATGCACACATGCACATGTTACCTATCATTTTCTAGGGAATGAACATTGACAATAATCTGTAGGCTTTAGGGACCAATAAAAAGTCACTTATATTCCATTATAATTGAATCAAAAACACTTAGGCACTGCCACTAAATATCCTTATGTGCAAATGTGTTGGATAAATTCAGCTGCTGCAAACCACCTAGTGTAGATTCACCACCAATAGCACTTATACATTAACAAATGTGTTGTGCTATTGAAAAAAATAAAAATAATCTTAATCCTCCCCAAAGTGTCTTGTGTTCCTTAGTAATTACATACAGTATATACATAAATCCACATAAAATGCTTAATATCACAAAATAACAATCAAAAAGTTTATGTACAAAACACACTTCCACACTCTGTGTTCTACCTACAAGTGAATTTAGACACAAGACATGGCATGGAGGATTAAGATTATTTCATTTATTTATTTCATTTTTTTTTTTTTTTCGCAATGCAAAACATTTGTTTATGAATAATAGCTTCTATTATAGCTTGCCTGCAATTTCCATAGCACATCCAATTGCAGGAAACCTGGAACTTGGTATAGTTTCTCTTTTTCAGTGTAATTTTTCTAGTGTCATTCCTTAGCAGAGTCCCCTCTGGAGTCTGGTTGATTCCCCTTTACAGTGTGTGCTGATGACCTTTTATTTAGTTAACCATTCCCAAACGGGCTTAGCTCTTTTCCACTTCCTACCTACATCAGTTTCTATGAGGGGAGCATTTCTGACTACCAGCTCTAGATGGCACTGTAGTATCATACATACCATAGATCGAATATGTCAAAAAGTCAAGCTATTGTTGATTATATATTAAATAGTGCCACGCAACAAATAATTCCTGTAAGGCTCCATGAACACTCACTTTTTTAAGCTCCTAGAAGCTGTTATTTGCATATTTTTCTGCTCCTAACAGCTAAATAGTGTTTTCCTATGTGTTCATGTACACTACTTTAGGCTATTAGCATTTTCTGAGCTTCAGCGTCTAGGAGCAGAAAAAAAATGTTTTTACAAAGTGTCTAGGAGCATTTTTTCCAGCAGAAATGCTCCTATACGCTCCTAAACACTGCTAGATGCTTCTAAACACTACAAATAGCGTTTTTTTAATCTTTTTTTTTTTTTTTAAAGGAACTGAAAACATGGTAATAAAATGCTAACACTCCTAAATTGCTCCTAAAATGCTACTACAAAAAGCTTTTACTAGCGTTTTTATCCAGCGTTTTTTTTAGCTTAAAAAAATTCCTAGTGTGTATGGAACCTAAAGGTTTCCATTGACCCAGTAAACCTTTTGTTTGTCTCCCTTAGCAGGTTGCCAAGAAGATAGACTTCTGAGCTTCCCCATTTTGGGTCAATGTGCAGCACTTGTGCCACTAAAAATCCCAGCCAACTGTCCCATAGGGAATGAAGACAGCAGCAGAGGTTCAGCAGAGACTACTGGGTCATAACAAAGGAAAGAGACTAAAGGTACCATCCCCATTCTCCCACTTGGTTTCCCATGTCTTGCAGTTCAGCAAAGAGTGTCTACAGGAAGATCTGATATAGAATCACATATATGCAATACAGATTGGAAATCACGCTGCAGGATATCACAAATATAGCCCGCCAGGCAGTGGCAGTACTAGCGTCAGGCACAATCCCCAAATTTTCTGCAGGGTGCCCTGGGTTCCCATTACCATAGTCCTCTGCCACTGCTGCAGCCGGCATCACTCTCTGCTGGCTACAGCAAAAGGAACCATCCTCTAGGCTCCTCCTTGGCTCAGTCCTGTTACATGTCACACACAAGGAGGAGCCTGGGAAGCAGCGCCTGCACGGACACAGTCACTGCTCCCAATTTGACATCTGTGCAAGTGCGTGTCCCTGAACTCAAACCGTCTGTGTTCCTGGACACACACCCACATCTGCAAGGATGTAAAATTGGTAGCAGCAACTGGTTCCAGGCAGCTGCTGCATCCCAACTGACTCCCAATGGGACTGCCTGCAGACGGATACATGGAACACCTGTGCATCCCGTTAAAACAAAAACATCCCTTCAGACAGATTTATCCCTAGGTACCCTGTGTGAACAAGGCCTAAATTCTGGCAGAGTGATTTGGGGGGGGGGGGGGATTTGTGCTAGGAGTGGGAATTTTAGGGGGAATTGTGCTGGGAGGTGAGATCTGTGGGCGGGAGAAGATTAAGTTCTTCGGGAAGGGAGTTGGGGGGAGATGATTTGTGCCCGGAGCAGGGATTTGTGTGGGAGAGAATTAGTGCTGGGGGCATATTTGGGGGAACAGAAGATTTTTTATAGGAGGGGGAGAGTATTAGTACTGGGGTGGTGGAGAATTTGTACTAGGAGCGTGAATTTAGGGGAATATTATTTGTGCTTGGAAGTGAGATTTGGACAGGGAGAGGATTACGTCCAGGGGAACAGATATGGGGGAATAGATTTGTTCTGTTCTGTTATCACTGTTATTGTTAATGTATGGGTTTGCTTCTTCCCCTAAACTATATTGATTATTTAATTGTTCAGACAATAACACATAATGTATGTATTTAATCTTTAGATATAATCAGCAATATAATTACTGTACAGGAAAATAAAAATAAATATTGTACCTTAATCAAGAAAGTGAGGCAGGTTACAGAAAAATGTGAAAGACATAAAGCATACTCCTATATTATCCCTTTCTGAACTTGCCATTTGGCTTCTTACACACAGAAAATAACCATGTCAATTTACCTTTGGACAATATACAGTACCTTGAACTACAAGGAATACCAGTAAGAAGGTTGCTAGCCAAGATCTGGAGTCCTTGGATGCCATTGCCCAAGAAGAGAATCGCTCTGTATGCTCTGGATGTTTCTGCAAAATGCTAGAGATAGAGAGGGATGTACTGATTTACTGTCATTTTCTGATGAGTTAATCTTTGACTAATTCATTCCAAATCTCAAATTAATATGTAACTAAACCCCAGAACAAAAAATGTTATACAGTGCATCCGGAAAGTATTCACAGTGCTTCACGTTTTCAACATTTTGCTATGTTACAGATTTATTCTAAAATGGATTAAATTCATTATTTTCCTCAAAATTCTAGAAACAATACCCCATAATGACAAAAATGAAATGTTTGAAATCTTTGAAAATTTATTAAAAATAAAAACATGTACATAAGTATTCACAGCCTTTGCTCAATACTTTGTTGAAGCACCTTTAGCACCAATTACAGCCTCAAGGACTCTCAGACCATGAGAAACCAAAATCTCTGGCCCGGTGAAACTAAGATTGAACTCTTTGGCCTGAATGGCAAGCGCCATGTCTGGAGGAAACCAGGCACCGCTCATCACCTGGCGAATACCATCCCTAAAGTGAAGCATGGCAGTGGCAGCATCATGCTGTGGGAATGTTTTTCAGAGGCAGGAACTTGAAGACTAGTCAGGATCGAGTGAAAAATGAATGCGGCAATGTACAGAGTCATCCTTGATGAAAACCTGCTCCAGAGCTCTCTGGACCTCTGGAAGGTTCATCTTCCAACAGGACAATGACCCTAAGCACACAGCCAAGATAACAAAGGAGTGGTTATGGGACAACTCTGTGAATGTCCTTGAGTGGCCCAGCCAGAGCCCAGACTTGAACCTGATTGAATATCTCTGGAGGGATCTGAAAATGGCTGTGCACCGCCACTCCCCATCCAACCTAATGGAGCTTGAGAGGTCCTGCAAAGAAAAATGGAAGAAACTGCCCAAAAATAGATGTGCCAAGCTTGTAGCATCATACTCAAAAATACTTGAGTCTGTAATTGGTGCCAAAGGTGCTTCAACAATGTATTGAGCAAATGCTGTGAATACTTATGTACATGGGATTTTTTTCGTTTTTTTATTTTATAATAAATTTGCAAAGATTTCAAACAAACAAAATGTTGTCATTATGGGGTATTGATTGCAGAATTTGAGGAAAATAATGAATTTTATCCATTTTGCAAAAAGGCTGTAACATAACAAAATGTGGAAAAAGTGAAGTGCTGTGAATACTTGCCGGATGCACTGTATATTGTAGCTTACCAGTTATTGGATGTGGTGGCTGCATTTGTTTTAACCTTTTTTCAGGCTTTTACTGATTTACTTTCACTGGGGATCAGCCATTAAGATGCCTCCTGTCTTAGGATGGCTACATTCACTCCTCCACTGCATCTATGGAGTAGCAATGAAGCCACCACTGGATAGCAGCATTGTCAAACAGTGGAGAGGGTAGTGTTATATGGACTAGAAGATTCAGGAGGACTTCATGTTTGTGACTAACAATGTAAAATCCAGCTCCAGCCAGGCAACAAGGAGTGTGATGTATGTTTAGGCGATAACCAATCTCACAGATCCACTCACCCTGCGCTCAGCACAACTTAAGATGGCAAACTTGGATAGAACAAATTGACATAAAGTCTCAGCAGCTGCTATATCAGTAATCACAATAAAAAGGGTGTTTAAGAATATTAAAACGCTTGATAATATAATATATCCAAACACTAGCAGCGCTAAATATAGAACTCCAGTGAATTAACACAAGTCCTTCAACAAAAATATGAGTATTCCAGTCCTAGAGCAAGCGTGTTGAACACAGTCCTTTAAACAGGGCAAGGGTGTGAGAGGTCCTGACTGCACCACCAGACTTCCACCACCACTTCGTGCTCCCCCCCATACTCAAAACTCACCAGAAAACGGTGAACAAAGATCGTTCAAAATCACCACCACTCAGCAGGTGTTGAGCTCGAGGCTGGAAACTCTGTACTTTTTCCTTCCCAAGGATTCTCCGTTCAGAACCACATGTAAATGAACAGAGTGGGGGCAACAATAGTGTAATTCCGCAACAAGGTTTATTAATGGAAAACACACAGCAAACTTGAGCCCCTCTAGATGTCTACTTACAAGAAGGCACACAAAGTGAAGGCATTGAGTAAACCTATATGCACGCTGAATGGCCACCAAATCCAATTCCCAGATGTACAGGGACCCTGGAAGATGTCTGGCGTGTTGTAGATGTCATGGGTGTCGTGGCATACCTATCTCGCATTTTCTGGATACCTTATTGGCCTTTACAGGATGCCTTGACTGGCATTTAGAATGGTTATCTTAAACAAAATGTCTTAAACAAAATGTCTTTCGAGTTAATCTCATTTTACTTTGATTTCCTTACATGTGTCACTGAGCTTGCAAAGGCTAAGAATATATCAGATGAACGAAACAGTGGAAATTCCCTATCTCTCAGAATATCAACTCTGTCTGGACAGCTGACCACAAAGCCAATAATATCTTCTAAAAGCCCCTTTGGAACTTTTATTGTGTGTCACCAAGAAATTTCCCTTTATGACAGAGAATCACGATCTAGATTGACATAATGCTTACTATAATTAGTTGTTAACTTTGATTGGATAAAAGATGTTAATAACAACCCATTTCTGTACGTCAGATTGTAATGACAAACCCATATTTGAGTATATATAAACTCCAGCAATGTTGTAATAAATCAGGTCACTATGATTCAGCCATCTTGAGTCTTGTCTGATCTCATTATATATATAGCTATATATTGTCTGATTTGGTATCACTGACTAACAGGTAACAGGTATTTTGTACCTGAGGAAAATTCCACAACAATTTGGCGAGCCAGCCAGGAGAGGTGACGTCATCTGCGGACGGAGTGAGACATCTGGACTGCATTGGATACACTGAAAATATCTGGCCAGGTAAGCCCATTGTCTGCTTACAATATTTTTCAGTCCATCCAATGACGTCCAGGTAACTCTGTTTTATTTTTGACGTAATACCCTCTTAAAGAACCTAAACTCTTAGTCGGTGTATATTGCTACTAACATTTGTTGTTTGTTGGGAAAGGTGAGGTTGGGTCAACCCTCACCACTGTGGGTGTCTTGGACACGCAGGAACGTGACCCCCAGTTGTGTTCTGGTAAAGCGGTCTCATTTCGGAGTGTCCATTTGAGGCGTAGCAAACATTGAATGTATATGACTGTTTTAGCCTGACATTTCATATACATGTAAAGGTTTCTATCTCTATGTTATAGTATATATGTAAACATATGCATATGGTAATAGGCTGTTTTTAAGTCCAGGTCACAGAGAACTTGGAAGTTAGAGGTAATTCCGAGTCACAGAGAACTCGGAAGTTAGAGGTAATTCCGAGTCACAGAGAACTCGGAAGTTAGCGGTAATTCCGAGTCACAGAGAACTCGGAAGTTAGAGGTAATTCCAAGTCACAGAGAACTTGGAAGTTAGCGGTAATTCCAAGTCACAGAGAACTCGGAAGTTAGAGGTAATTCCAAGTCACAGAGAACTCGGAAGTTAGAGGTAATTCCAAGTCACAGAGAACTTGGAAGTTAGCGGTAATTCCAAGTCACAGAGAACTCGGAAGTTAGAGGTAATCCCAAGTCACAGAGAACTCGGAAGTTAGAGGTAATTCCAAGTCACAGAGAACTCGGAACTTAGAGGTAATTCCAAGTCACAGAGAACTCGGAAGTTAGAGGTAATTCCAAGTCACAGAGAACTCGGAAGTTAGCGGTAATTCCAAGTCACAGAGAACTCGGAACTTAGAGGTAATTCCAAGTCACAGAGAACTCGGAAGTTAGAGGTAATTCCAAGTCACAGAGAACTCGGAAGTTAGAGGTAATTCCAAGTCACAGAGAACTCGGAAGTTAGCGGTAATTCCAAGTCACAGAGAACTCGGAAGTTAGAGGTAATTCCAAGTCACAGAGAACTCGGAAGTTAGAGGTAATTCCAAGTCACAGAGAACTCGGAAGATAGAGGTAATTCCAAGTCACAGAGAACTCGGAAGTTAGCGGTAATTCCAAGTCACAGAGAACTCGGAAGTTAGAGGTAATTCCAAGTCACAGAGAACTCGGAAGTTAGAGGTAATTCCAAGTCACAGAGAACTCGGAAGTTAGAGGTAATTCCAAGTCACAGAGAACTCGGAAGTTAGCGGTAATTCCAAGTCACAGAGAACTCGGAAGTTAGAGGTAATTCCAAGTCACAGAGAACTCGGAAGTTAGAGGTAATTCCAAGTCACAGAGAACTTGGAAGTTAGAGGTAGTTATTCTATTTTTTGGATAACAGTGAAATGGGAAACTGGGTTTCCGTAGATAGCAACCAGGGGTCGATGGGAAAGGTCATTAGGACCATGGCCTTAGAATGTATGGGTAACAGGGTTACCAGATAAATGGGGCAAACCAGGGAGTTTGCATTCGAAGATTAAATGCTCTGGGAGCATAGTTTTTGGGCTACACAGCCAATTAAAGTGTTCTGTAGTTGGACAGCTAATAATCCTAGTTGTAGGATAAGATAAGATAGGATATGGCAGATTTTTGTAAAGTATATGAAACAGATTTGGCAAGAACAAACTTAAAATCAGTTGCAGAAATATGGAAGCAGGAGAGTATGAAGAAGAATGTAAGGATGATCGTTGCCCTTTAATTCAAAAGCCTGTTTATTTTGAGACAGATTGTATGAAGCTGTGTCTTTAATATAAAAAGGGGAAGCGAAGAGGTTCCTTCTCCGTGAGCTCGGAGAAAGAGGAAAAAAAAAAAAAAAAGATTGTTTCTTTATATGATAAATGAACGGCATATGATATTTTTGGGGTTATTTTGTATTAAATTAAACTCAGATGAAAAATAATAGGTTGCCCTTTAAACCAGGAATCTTTGTTTAGACATTAAGGGTTACCGCAATTAACATGACCATTGAACCCTATTGGCACTGAGCCAAAAGTTTTAAAATAGAATAACTTTTTTATATTATTATGGTATATTAAGTGGTTTTTCAGGGGCACCCTCCGTAACCAAAGGGGAACCTCTGATAAGATTTTTGAAATTCGGGACAAAGTTTTAGAGGATATTTGTTTGAAAGATAAAAGTACATTACTTCCTGTCATTATGGGTGTATAAAAAGTGACCTACTACAAATAGTGTAAAGACAGGACATTAGAGCAAAGAATTGCAGCCAGCCCCTCTCCCCCAGATAGACAGTAAATAAGGTATACAGCTAACCTGTGTCCGCATGTCCCATCAGAAGCAGTCCCAAAGGTTTGCTGAATAACAGTAGCAAGGGTGAGAGTGGTTTCCTGCCTGGCTTCAAAGGAAAAGGGGAAGTCAAAAAAAAAAAAAGTAATGTTTGTGTTGAGTTAAAATTTCAGTGTTCAGTTTCAGATGAAGTGCCCATTAATCCAGTATGTAGCATATGTCTCTTGCCAGCTTGACCCAGTGATAAAAGGATCCTCAAGCTGTGTGCGGGCCACAGCCTGCAAAAGAGCTTCTGGATAAAACAGGTGCAATGTTTTTAAGCCAGTTTACTTCCAGTACAGGAGCAGGCATTAGAGGGGGAGGGGAAAAAATGTTTGTTAAATATCCCCCATGACTGTTTTTGAGCTGATGATGGCAGAATCTGAATTGTTGAGCCCTGCCAAAAAGGCTCCTCTCTGGAGCCCTGATGAGACCCTTTATGTAGATGGATCATGTTTGTAAACAGAGGAGGGTAAGCCTGTAACTGGGTATGCAGTAGTAACAGCAATAAATAAACAAAAAGAATGCAGAGGCATTAAATTTAAAGTTCTAAGCACAAGCAGCTGATGGTTTTGGCAAAGGCCTGTGAATTTTAAAGAGTTAACATTCACATTGACATGATTTTGGTCATATTTTTGAAAGCTTGTAACTTTTTGACCTCAGCCCAAGTTCTCTCGGTAAGCCAAGAAAAAGCATGCAGATATAATAGAGACTGTTCTTAGTCTTCCAGTGTTCCACCAAGGTGGCCATTAATTAAAAAAACCAAGGCACATGCAAGAGAGGACACAGAAGAAGCTGCAGGAAACGCAAGGGCCGACAGAGCAGCGAAGAAGGCTGCACTGGAACAGGTCCCTATCCGGGTACTGACACTCGTAGGAAAGCAACCAACTCCTGTAAGTATGGCAATCTTGATATTGCAGAAAAAGCCCCCTCACAGGAGCGTGAGAAGTGGCGGAAGAACAGTGCAACACCGGATGTAACTGGTTGCTGGAGGATGGAGGAGCATTTCTGTCTGATCTCAGGCCCTATACCCGAGGGTGGCAGCCGCAGCTCACGGATCGTGTCATATCTCAAAGACTCTAATGACCACCTTGGTAATACAACACTGGTTAGCACCAGGTTTTTCTGGAGTAGCTGCAAAATATACTGCTTCTTGTCTTACCTGTGCTAGGTACAATGCTGGTAGAGCTGTAAGCACCCCATAAAAGCACCGCCTAAGTCAGACTGTCCTTTCCAAGGAGTTCAAATAGATTACATTGATTTCCCACAGTCTGGTCCCGATGCACATGTTTTAGTTTTTATAGACATTTTTCAGGATGGCCTAAGGCCTGGCCAGTCTCTAGGGGTACAGTACAAACCACAGGAAAAAGGCTTTTGCACCAGGTAATGTGCTCCTTTTAATTTTTAATATGTATGGGAATGTTGGGTATAAAAGAGACAGACAACCTAAGGCCCAATGTACTGTTAAGTTTAAATACCAGGTAGCCAGGAAGTCAGGGTACTCAGGGTGCTAGATATGTCCACAATTACACCCAGAGTCCCAGACTATACCTGTGCTAGTAAACCCACTTGCATTAGAGGATCTAAATCAGACAGAGTTTTCAAAATCCTATAGAAACATTACCAGTACACAAAAGGACATGTTAATTCCCCCAAAAGTCGCAGTTTTCAAGAATCCTACAGTGTGTATAGAGTTCTATGGAAATAAAACTGATGTAGGGAGGGTGGACTGTTCACAAGCACTGATAAACATATCCTGCCCACAGCTGACTGTGAACAGCCCATAAAATGAAACTTGCATGCATTACAGAAATGAAACTGTTAAACATAAAATATGAGCCATATTGAATGACAATATGGACATCTCTCACCTAGGAGAAGCCCTCAGGTTTCTGTTGTTCAGACAGAAACTGGGGTATTATGCAGAAAAGTTATTAATACCCATTTTCACCCCAGGGTGGTCACATTCAGGGTTGGGAATCTATTGTGTCTGTGGCAATAAGGCCCATAGTTGACTTTCTCAGTGTGTCACAGGAACAGGTACTATAGCCTCTTTATTTCCAATAGTGTCCGCCCATCTTAATGAACACAGTCTTTTGGAGGTTTTGCTTTATCTCCTAAAATAATGAAAGCGGTGTATTCATATTGATGTTTATGATAATTATGATCTCTAGTTATCTGTTGAGTTAAAATAATTATGTGTTTGGTTGATAAGGTTACCAAGGCCAAGGAGACAACCTATTTCAACTCTATACGGAAATAAGAAGGGATTGATGATGCTGAGTATGCTGTAATGAGAAATCTGTCACCTCAAACCCCCCATGTATGAAGTAATCTCCGCCTCAGAACCTTACCAAGACTCGGACACCCCCCACTGAGGTTTGCCCTCTGGGCCAGTGTTCCAAGCGTAAGGGGCTGCTCCCTTGGAGGGATCTGATAAGCGGAATAGGTAGTTAGTTAGCCTGATCAATAAATTCTCAAGAGGAGGAAGATGTCGTGGCATACCTATCTCGCATTTTCTGGATATCTTATTGGCCTTTACAGGATGCCTTGACTGGCATTTAGAATGGTTATCTTAAACAAAATGTCTTTCGAGTTAATCTCATTTTACTTTGATTTCCTTACATGTGTCACTGAGCTTGCAAAGGCTAAGAATATATCAGATGAACGAAACAGTGGAAATTCCCTATCTCTCAGAATATCAACTCTGTCTGGACAGCTGACCACAAAGCCAATAATATCTTCTAAAAGCCCCTTTGGAACTTTTATTGTGTGTCACCAAGAAATTTCCCTTTATGACAGAGAATCACGATCTAGATTGACATAATGCTTACTATAATTAGTTGTTAACTTTGATTGGATAAAAGATGTTAATAACAACCCATTTCTGTACGTCAGATTGTAATGACAAACCCATATTTGAGTATATATAAACTCCAGCAATGTTGTAATAAATCAGGTCACTATGATTCAGCCATCTTGAGTCTTGTCTGATCTCATTATATATATAGCTATATATTGTCTGATTTGGTATCACTGACTAACAGGTAACAGGTATTTTGTACCTGAGGAAAATTCCACAACATGGGCGACCGCGCACAACGGCTCTGACGCGTTTCGTCTTTTGACTTTAACCGAGAGCCCGTGTGCGCGGCGCAATCAGTCTCTATTTATGGCAACGCCGGCACATGCGCAGTTGCGTCCGGCTCAGCGTTACCCGGAAGTCCTACGTCAATGAAAACATCCGGTATTGACAACATCCGGTATTGGCATAGACTTCCGCCCAGCGTCTTGGCGCCAAAACATAGCGTCGCGCCGGAAGTGTGTAGTCTATGCAAACATCCGGCCAGCTGACCGCGAGGTATCTCCCAGCGCTGCCGCAAGGAGCTTAGCTATACCGCTATTGTCCATACCTCACTTCCGGCTGGCAAGACGTCTCACACTATGTACATGGGATAATGCAATCGCTTACACTAACCCCTCTTTCCCATGCCAACTGTCCTAATAACTGGGGCAATTTAAATTGGCTTAATGGTAATTTTAAATTATTATATGCGGCATACATATATTGCACTGAATGCCTATCACTGTACATATTCATACACATTCTTACTACATAAAGAGAATAACAATAGCATGGAGAGAAATTGTATATCACAAATAACCTCATTCCTAATTAAAATTAATCATTGACAAGGATCCACTCATGTTATACTAAAATAGGTCACAAAACGGACCCCCTAATAAGAAAAATACTAAGATCTTAAAAACTAAATAAATATCATAAATGTAAAATATTAAAATTGCGGACCATTATGATAATATACACACATGTTGTGTATTGCTTGCAGTGCCCGTGCAATTTACTGTATATTGGAAGGACCAAACGCACGATAACAGTTAGGGTATCGGAACATATTACTAATATCCGTAATGGTTTTAAAGATCACAGCGTTTCCTTGCATTTCCGTGATTTCCATAATAGTGATCCCACCCATTTGAAATTTTGGGGTGTGGAGAAGGTAGAACCAGTATGGAGGGGCTCTAATAGGGTCCGGGAAATATCAAAACGCGAAACACATTGGATCTACCTTACGGAGTCTTTGCATCCCAAAGGGCTTAATGTTGACTTAGACATTAACTGCTTTATCAGCAATTATTGACATATAAGGATGTATTATTACCCCGCTGTTGGATGATTTTTAAGTTCCTTTAGTTCATACAGTGCCTGTTCCATGTGTTATTATATCTCAACCGTGTTTTAGTATATTTTGTCATGCTTTTATCCTGTTTTTATGCTGTCTTTTTTATAGTGTCCTTTTATGGTGCTCTTTGTAGCATGTGTATATTATCATAATGGTCCGCAATTTTAATATTTTACATTTATGATATTTATTTCGTTTTTAAGATCTTAGTATTTATCTTATTAGGGGGTCTGTTTTGTGACCTATTTTAGTATAACATGAGTGGATCCTTGTCAATGATTAATTTTAATTAGGAATGAGGTTATTTGTGATCTACAATTTCTCTCCATGCTATTGTTATTCGCTTTATGTAGTAAGAATGTGTATGAATATGTACAGTGATAGGCATTCAGTGCAATATATGTATGCCGCATATAATAATTTAAAATTACCATTAAGCCAATTTAAATTGCCCCAGTTATTAGGACAGTTGGCATGGGAAAGGGGTTAGTGTAAGCGATTGCATTATCCCATGTACATAGTGTGAGACGTCTTGCCAGCCGGAAGTGAGGTATGGACAATAGCGGTATAGCTAAGCTCCTTGCGGCAGCGCTGGGAGATACCTCGCGGTCAGCTGGCCGGATGTTTGCATAGACTACACACTTCCGGCGCGATGCTATGATTTGGCGCCAAGACGCTGGGCGGAAGTCTATGCCAATGCCGGATGTTGTCAATACAGGATGTTTTCATTGACGTAGGACTTCCGGGTAACGCTGAGCCGGACGCAACTGCACATGTGCCGGCGTTGCCATAAATAGAGACTGATTGCGCCGTGCACACGGGCTCTCAGTTGAAGTCAAAAGACGAAACCGTCAGAGCCGTTGTGCGCGGTCGCCCATGACATCTACAACACGCCGGACATCTTCCAGGGTCCCTGTACATCTGGGAATTGGATTTGGTGGCCATTCAGCGTGCATATAGGTTTACTCAATGCCTTCACTTTGTGTGCCTTCTTGTAAGTAGACATCTAGAGGGGAACATGTGGTTCTGAACGGAGAATCCTTGGGAAGGAAAGAGTACAGAGTTTCCAGCCTCGAGCTCAACACCTGCTGAGTGGTGGTGATTTTGAAGGATCTTTGTTCACCGTTTTCTGGTGAGTTTTGAGTATAGGGGGGGGGGAGCACGAAGTGGTGGTGGAAGTCTGGTGGTGCAGTCAGGACCTCTCACACCCTTGCCCTGTTTAAAGGACTGTGTTCAACCCGCTTGCTCTAGGACTGGAATACTCATATTTTTGTTGAAGGACTTGTGTTAATTCACTGGAGTTCTATATTTAGCGCTGCTAGTGTTTGGATATATTATATTATCAAGCGTTTTAATATTCTTAAACACCCTTTTTATTGTGATTACTGATATAGCAGCTGCTGAGACTTTATGTCAATTTGTTCTATCCAAGTTTGCCATCTTAAGTTGTGCTGAGCGCAGGGTGAGTGGATCTGTGAGATTGGTTATCACCTAAACATATATCACACTCCTTGTTGTTTTATACTTATATTTTAAACCCGCTGCTATGGATGCGATATCTTTTCTGAAAGATAGGCAACTTGAAGTTGATAATATCTTTTCGGAAGTATTGGAAATCAATACCTCTCAGGACCTCACTTCCAACTTGAATACCTTGGGTTTTACCCTAGAAAAACAAGTGAGGACGTGGTGGGACATCTGCACCTTCGAAAAGTATATAAAAGAAAGAATCATCATGAGGAATCTCAGGTGGGAGGTAACCCCACAGGATGCTCTTAATGATGATAACTCCACCAAAGAGTGGTTGGATTTTTTCAATAATGTAGGTATAAAGTTGCAGGAATTGATCTTGAAAAGAAAGAGATTAAAAATGAAAATCTTGGAGAAGAAGATAGCTGACTTGAAGAGTATTTTAGACAAAGACAAGGATTTACCAGTTGTTTTAAAATTTAATGCGGACATTAAGAAAAAGCTACAAAAGATAGATAAAGACACTCATAGAAAGAAGGTTAAAAAGTACTACAGAGATTTGGAGGATTTCAAAAGCAACTCCATCTATCTCTGGCAGAATCCAGGAACAGCCTCCAACCAGAGATTACGTAATAATGTAGGAGTGGCTATCGGGCATTTTAATGGGCAGATAGCTACTCCGGGGCCCAGTACCCCTAGAGGCACTATAAGACCTTCAGCTGGTCCACAGGGTGCACGGCCAAAAAACACGAATACTGCCAATATAGGAGCGGTTCCGGTCAATCGTAATGAACGGCAGGACACGAGTGAGAGGTACGGGCACCAGTCGGATTCTAGATTGGACTCCCCTTACAGTGTCCCTGTACAGAATCGTTATGACTCTCTAACTCAATATGAGGATTACAATCCTCCTATCCCGAACCCTGCTCGCCCTTTTCCTTGGAGAGGAGGAAGAGGCAGGGGCGGGAGGAGGGGCGGCAGACCCTGGAGAGGGAGACCCCAGAATTGGGGCCCTCCACATCCACAAGGCATATATAACCCGCAATTGAGACACCAGCCAGGTCCCCAGCAGTACATGGGAGATCGAGCTCCAGGGGGTGCAGAGCAGGACGTAAGGAACAAAAAAAGAAGACGGGACTGCGATTAAATGGGATCTACAATTTGGCGGATGTATCCCTAACAGATAAAGAAATAAACATTCTGCATGCTGGTTTGAAGTGCGCTAAACATAGGCCTGTTAATAAATGTAATGTTTATATTGACTTACATAAATTTGTAAGGAAGATTAACCTTAAAAAATATTATTTAAACCCTGCCCGTGTTTTGGGGGCCCCCAAGGCGGGTTTGACGAATTACACAGTTGGAATTGACAGTGGGCTTAAGAACAATTCACTTTTTAACCCACAACAGTCATCCAACCATCACATTGAGGTGTTCAAAAACCTTGTGATTCGAGATTTGAAGGAAATCCCTAACAAAAAATGTGTCAATCCAAGACATATCTAGGAGGGTCTAGAGGCCCTGGAAAAAAGGAAAGACGTTATCATACGTCACGCTGACAAAGGAGGAGGGGTAGTGCTCCTTAAGAAAGAGTACTACCTCACCCAACTCTCCACAATGCTGGCCGACACTGATACGTATAGGATCTTGAAGACGGATCCCACACTTCAGTACAGACGAGAGCTTGGTGCATTAGTAAAAAGAGGGTATGAAAACCGTATCCTGTGCAAGAAGGAGAAACAATATTTGGTACCCAGCTATAGCCGTATTCCAACAATCTATACGCTGCCCAAGGTCCATAAGGACATGGTCAACCCCCCAGCTAGACCAACTGTCAATGGTATACAGTCTGTTACGGCTAGGCTGGGAGAGTACCTAGACTCCGTTTTGCAAAATAGTGTACTACAGCTTAGATATTATTTACGTGACACTAAACCCTTCTTGGTAGCATTGAGAGAGGTACAGTTACCGAGCAATCGAGACATCTTCCTGGTTACAGGAGATGTCTCTTCCCTGTATACAATCATCCAACACAATGATGCGTTGCTCGCGTTCAATTGGGTGTTTAGCAAGAGGGAGGATATCCCGGATATCCAGAAACGTTTTTTTAAGGGATGCTCTTGACTTCTGTTTAGCGCATAATTATTTTTGGTTCGACAATACCTTTTATCAGCAGCAGAGAGGTGTAGCCATGGGGACTAAATTCGCTCCGAGTTTAGCCAACATTTTTATGGGTGAATGAGAGGACCGGTCTATTTATGCAGCCCAACATGATGAGCTCATCATGTACCGTCGATATATCGACAATTTGTTTTTCATGTGGGCAGGGACCGAGTCCTCTCTGAAAACCTTTTGTGAGAGATTGAACAACAATACAAACAATATTAACCACTTTCCTACCGGAGGATTTTGCAGCTTAAAGACCAGACCCCTTTTTTCAACTTGGCACTTTGTAACTTTAACTGATAATTGCGCGGTGATGCAATGCTGTACCTAAACTAAATTTACGTCCTTTTTTTCCCACAAACAGAGCTTTCTTTTGGTGGTATTTGATCGCCTCTGCGCTTTTTATTTTTTGCGATATTAATAAAAAAAGAGCGAAAATTTTGCAAAAAAATGACATTTTCAACTTTGTCTTTTAAAAAATATCCAATATACTCAATTTATGTCATTTTTTTTTGCCAAAATATATTTAGCTACATGTCTTTGACAAAAAAAAAATCAATGAGCGTATTTTTATTGGTTTGCGCAAAAGTTATAGCGTCTACAAACTATGGTGTAAATAGTGAAATTTACGCAGCTTTAATTTCTGACTGCCTATCTCATTTCATGAAGTGCTAAAATGGCGGGGCAGTACAAAACCCCCCCAAACTACCACTTTTTGGAAAGTAGACATCCTAAGGAATGTCCTGACAGGCATGTTGAGCTCATTGAATATTTCATTTTTTTGTCACAGGTGTTTGAAAAATGACTAAAAAAAAAAAATTTTTTTTTTTTTTTACACAAAGTTGTCATTGAAATGATATATTGCTCACACATGCCATGGGTATATGTGTAATTACACCCCAAAATATATTCTTCTGCTTCTCCTGAGTACAGAGATACCACATATGTGGGACTTTTTGGGAGCCTAGCTGTGTAGGGGTCCCCAAAAACAAATCACCACCATCAGAATTTCAAAGGGCGTACATTTTTCATTGCATTTTCTCACTACCTCTAACGGTTTAGGAGGCCCTGAAATGTCAAGATACCACAAAACCCCCCCAAATGACCCCATTTTGGAAAGTAGACACCCAAGCTGTTTGCTGAGAGGCATGGTGAGTCCATGGAATATTTTATATTTTGCCACAAGTTTTGGGAAAATTACAATTTTTTTTTTAATTTTGTTTTTTTTACACAACATTGTCACTAAAAGATAAATTTCTCACACATGACATGGGTATATGTGAAATGACACCCCAAAATACATTCTGCTGCTTCTCCTGAGTATGGGGATACCCCATGTGTGAGACTTTTTGGGAGCCTAGCTGTGTACAGGACCGCAAAAGCCAATCAACACTCTCAGGTTTTCTAATGGCGTAAATTGTTCATGTCATCTCTGCACTACCTGTCACAGTTTCGGAGGCCCTAAAATTCCAAGATAGCACAAAACCCCCCCAAATGACCCCATTTTGGAAAGTAGACACCCCAAGATATTTGCTGAGAGGCATGGTGAGTCCATGGAATATTTTATATTTTGCCACAAGTTCCGGGAAATATATATATATATATATATATATATATATATATATTTTTTTTTTTTACACAAAGTTGTCAGTAAATGATATATTGCTCACACATGCCATGGGTATATGTGAACTGACACCCCAAAATACATTCTGCTGCTTCTCCTGAGTACAGGGATACCCCATGTGTGAGACTTTTTTGCAGTCTAGCCGAGTACAGGTCCCCGAAAACCAGTCCCCGCTTTCAGGCTTTCCAAGGGCGTAAATTGTTGATTTCACTCCTGACTACCTATCACAGTTTCGGAGGCCCTAAAATTCCAAGATAGCACAAAACCCCCCCAAATGACCCCATTTTGGAAAGTAGACACCCCAAGCTATTTGCTGAGAGGCATGGTGAGTCCATGGAATATTTTATATTTTGCCACAAGTTCCGGGAAATATATGTATATGTATATATATTTTTTTTTTTTTACACAAAGTTGTCATTAAATGATATATTGCTCACACATGCCATGGGTATATGTGAACTGACACCCCAAAATTCATTCTGCTGCTTCTCCTGAGTACAGGGATACCCCATGTGTGAGACTTTTTTGCAGTCTAGCCGAGTACAGGACCCCGAAAACCAGTCCCCACTTTCAGGCTTTCCAAGGGCGTAAATTGTTGATTTCACTCCTGACTACCTATCACAGTTTTGGAGGCCATGAAATGCCAAGACAGCACAACCCCCCCCCCCCCCCAAATGACCCCTTTTCGGAAAGTAGACACCCTGAGCAACATGCAGAGAGGCATGTTGAGTATTTTGCAGATCTCACTTTTTGTCACAAAGCTTTGGAAATTGAAAAAAGAGGAAAAAAAATGCATTTTCCTGTTTTTTCTTCATTTTCCAAAAAAATGAGAGCTGCAAAATACTCACCATGCCTCTCAGCAAATAGATTGGATTGTCTACTTTGCAAAATGGGGTAATTTGGGGGGGTTTTGTGCCATCTTGGCTTTTTATGGACTTCAAAAGTGTGATAGGTAGTAAGGAGTGAGATCAACAATTTACGTCCTTGGAAAGCCAAAAGGTGCGCATTGGTTTTCCGGGTCCTGTACGCGGCTAGACTGGCAAAAAGTCTCACACATGGGGTATCATTGTACTCAGGAGAAGCAGCAGAATGTATTTTGGGGTGTAATTTCACATATACCCATGGCATGTGTGAGCAATATATCATTTACTGACAACTTTGTGTAAAAAAAAAAAAAATAAATAAAAAAAAAAATTTTTCCCGAAACTTGTGGCAAAATATAAACTATTCCATGGACTCACCATGCTTCTCAGCCAGTAGCTTGGAGTGTCTACTTTGCAAAATGGGGTCATTTGGGGGGGTTTTGTGCTATCTTGAAATTTCAGGGCCTCTGAAACTGTGACAGGTAGTCAGGGGTAAAATCAGCAATTTACGCCATTAGAAAACCTGAAGATGTGGACTGGTTGTCGGGGTCGCGTACACAGCTAGGCTCCCAAAAAGTCTCACACATGGGGTATCCCTGTACTCAGGAGAAGCAGCAGAATGTATTTTGGGGTGTCATTTTACATATACACATGGCATGTGTGAGCAATATATCATTTAGTGACAACTTTCTGTAAAAAAACAAAAAAAAAAAAAAATTATAATTTTCCCGAAAATTGTGGCAAAATATAAAATACTCCATGGACTCACCATGCCTCTCAGAAAAAAGCTTTGGGTGTCTACTTTTCAAAAAGGGGTCATTTGGGGGGTTTTTGAACTGTCCCGGCATTTTATGCTCAATCTTAGCCACACATCACCCACTCTTCTAACCACTTGAAAACCAAGCCTTTTCTGTGCCTTTTTGTTTACATGAAAAAATATTTTTTTTTTACTAGAAAATTACTTTGAACCCCCAAACATTATATATTTTTTTAAAGCAGAGGCCCTATAGAATAAAATGGTGGATGTTGCAAATTTTTTTGTCACACGGTATTTGCGCACAGATTTTCCAAACGCAATTTTTGCGAAAAAAATACATTTTTTTTAATTTATTGCACAAATACACTATATAATTCCAATTTTTTTGGTAAAATTTAAAAGATGATCTTATGCCGAGTTCATAGACACCTAACATGACATGCTTTAAAAATTGCGCATGCCCGCGCAGCGGCAAAAACCTACGTACATTTTTAAAAACCTTTAAAAGTCTCTACAGGTTACCACTTTAGACTTACAGAGGAGGTCTACTGCAAGAATTACTGCACTCGATCTGGCGATCGCGGCGATACCTCACATGCATGCTGCAATTGCGGTTTACATATGACACTAGACCACCGCTTGCGTGCGCCATTGCGCGCAAGCAGCGGGGGAAAGGGGGGGGCTCAATTTTTTTTTTTTTTCTTTTGCTTTTTTATGTTATTTTGACACCTTTCCTTTAATTTTTTTTTTTAAATCATTTTTATTGTTATCACAGTGAATTTAAATATCCCCTATGATAGCAATCTGTGGTGACAGGTACTCTTTTTTAAAAAAATTGGGGTCTTTTAGACTCCAGATCTCTCCTCTGACCTTAACGCATCTGACCACACCAAAATTGGTGTGATAAAATACTTTCCCAATTTCCCAATGGCCCTGCTTATTTCTGGCGAAACAGAAGTCATAAAATGCTCGTAGCCTCCGGCATCTTAGGCCATAGAGATGATTGGAGCCATTCTCATCTCCAATTGGCTCTATGGTTAGACAACTGAACCCCCGGCTGCACTCTTGGGTTAACCGGTGGGACAGGAGAGCCCGAGAAAAACCTGCGGAAGGCGGCGGTGGGGGGGGGAGGCTCCTCCCACTGCATGTAAAAGCAGTCTAGCGGCCAATTACCTGCTAGGATTGCTGTTACATGTAAGCCGACCGCTGGCTGTAAAAAACAATACCAAGATGATGCCTAAATCTGCAGGCATCATCCTGGTATAACCACTCAAAGTCCAGCAACGTACCAGTACATTGCTGGTCCTTGTTTGGCATATAGGTTTTTTTTTTTTTCATGCAGCCTGTGAGCTGAACGGAAAAAAAGAGAACCTATCCGAAATCAGCACAGGAATAATGCGTAGTATTACTCATCATTAACCGCCCAAACAACCACCCACTGAATTTAATGATGGGTATACACGACACTATCCACGTATACCAAAATAGGATTTTAACTGCAGTGCTGAAATCAGAAAATCACCACAGCTGCTATCAGCAAAGGTATCCATATATGCTGAGCGCAAACACTGTTTGTGTCAGAATATATAAAATCAATGCGTGGTAGCTGACGAGTACCTGCAAGAGAAACAGGTCACAAAAGAATGAAAAAAAAAAGTACATTAAAAAAAGTACATTAGGAAGAGTAGGACATATAAAATGACTGACACAACAAAAGTTTTTGGATTATCATCATTAACCGCCCAAACAACCACCCACTGAATTTAATGATGGGTATACACGGCGCTATCCACGTATACCAAAATAAGATTTTAACTGCAGTGCTGAAATCAGAAAATCACCACAGCTGCTATCAGCAAAGGTATCCATATATGCTGAGCGCAAACACTGTTTGTGTCAGAATATATAAAATCAATGCGTGGTAGCCGACGAGTACCTGGAAGAGAAACAGGTCACAAAAGAATGAAAAAAAAAAGTACATTAAAAAAAAGTACATTAGGAAGAGTAGGACATATAAAATGACTGACACAACAAAAGTTTTTGGATTATCATCATTAACCGCCCAAACAACCACCCACTGAATTTAATGATGGGTATACACGGCGCTATCCACGTATACCAAAATAAGATTTTAACTGCAGTGCTGAAATCAGAAAATCACCACAGCTGCTATCAGCAAAGGTATCCATATATGCTGAGCGCAAACACTGTTTGTGTCAGAATATATAAAATCAATGCGTGGTAGCCGACGAGTACCTGGAAGAGAAACAGGTCACAAAAGAATGAAAAAAAAAAGTACATTAAAAAAAAAGTACATTAGGAAGAGTAGGACATATAAAATGACTGACACAACAAAAGTTTTTGGATTCTCATCATTAACCGCCCAAACAACCACCCACTGAATTTAATGATGGGTATACACGGCGCTATCCACGTATACCAAAATAAGATTTTAACTGCAGTGCTGAAATCAGAAAATCACCACAGCTGCTATCAGCAAAGGTATCCATATATGCTGAGCGCAAACACTGTTTGTGTCAGAATATATAAAATCAATGCGTGGTAGCCGACGAGTACCTGCAAGAGAAACAGGTCACAAAAGAATGAAAAAACAAACAAAGGACATTGAAAAAAGTATAGTAGGAAGGAGTAGAAGGACATATAAAATTACTGACACAACAACAGTTTTTGGATCCTTTTATTTTTCTAACTGTTTCTTGATTTGGGACAGCGATCTTCTGCGATCTTCTCTTCCAGCTTGGGTCTCTCAAAATGTCGATGGACATCCAACATCCTTCGAGACCCTGTGTTTGTGTGCCCTACACTGTGTCGTGCTGTACCCTACGCTAATACTCCACTAGTGTATGGTAGCGCTCTAAACATTCCCCGATGCAGGTTGGTCAGGACATTTGGGACAATAATAGTGGGTGTCACTCCTGCCTCCGTGCTTGCTACAGACACGACATCTTTTTTGGGGGTATCTTTGGGTAGGGGTACGCGGGATGGCATAAGGAAAATGCCTCTCATGCAGCCGGCTCACTGCATCTGGAAGGGGAAGTTGGGCAGGCATGCCTCCTGGGTACAGGTAGGCAAGGATGACCGCTTCCTGGAATTCCCGGAAGGATCCAGTTCGTCCTGACGCCCTGTATAGGACAAAGGCGTTCAGCATAGCCAATTGGTAAAGATAAACAGACACTTTTTTGTACCAGCGTCTGGCTTTACGGGCAACTAAATACGGCGCCAAAAGCTGGTCGTTAAGGTCCACCCCTCCCATGTTAAGGTTATATTCGTGGACACAGAGGGGTTTCTCCACAACGCCAGTTGCCGTAGGGATTTGGACTGTCGTGTCTGCGTGAAGGGAGGTCAGAACATAAACATCCCGTGTATCCTTCCACTTCACCGCAAGTAATTTGTCCGTTTTCAAGCAGGCTCTCGCCCCCCGACTAAGACGGGAATTTACAAGCCGTTGGGGGAAGCCCCGGCGATTACGTCGCACGGTGCCACATGCGCCAATTTGTAATTCGAGCAGGTGACTAAATAGTGGCACGCTTGTATAAAAGTTGTCAACGTACAAATGGTACCCCTTTCCGGATAAGGGTGACACCAAGTCCCAAACGATCTTACCGCTGCTCCCTATGTAGTCTGGGCAGTTGGGGGGCTCCACAGTGCTATCTTTTCCCTCATAGACCCGGAAACTAACTGTATAGCCTGTGGCCCTGTCACACAATTTATACAGTTTGACCCCGTACTTGGCACGCTTGCTGGGGAGGTACTGTTTCATAGCAACGCGGCCAGTAAATTTAATCAGGGACTCGTCAACGCAGACAACTTGTTCGGGGGTAAACAAGGCTGCAAACCGCTGATTGAAGTGGTCTATGAGGGGCCGAATTTTGTGGAGCCGATCGTATTCAGGGTCTCCCCGAGGACGACAGAGTTCATTGTTGCTGAAATGCATAAATCGCAGAATTTGCTTGTATCTCCCCCTGGACATGGAGGCAGAGTACATGCGCATATGGTGAGCTGGGCTAGTGGACCAATATAGCCGCAATTCACTCTGTTTAGTTATGCCCATGTGGAGGGAAAGGCCCAGAAAGATCTTAAATTCGGAAACCGTTATAGGATTCCAGCCGAATGGTCTGGCAAGGTGCGAATTTGGGTTGGCGGCGATAAATTGTTGAGCATATAAATTTGATTGATCCACAATAGATCTGTAAAGATCTTCCGTGAAGAACAGCTCAAAAAAGTTCAGGGGCGTAAAACCAGCTGTCTCCACGTGGATTCCAGGTTGGGCGGTGAATGGGGGAAGTACTGGCGCTGTAGAATCAGTGGGTTGCCAATTGGGATATGCCAGCGCATCAGGGAGGGCACTATGGGCTCTACGGGCCTGTCTTCGAATACGCAGTGGCAGCGGGCCACTACTCGTGCTAGCCACCGCACCAGCTTCAACTGCACTTAGGGGACTCGCCACGTCACCAGGTGCTACTGCAGTGCTGGTTGTACTAGGTCCAGGGTGTACTAGGCCGCTGGCGCTTGCCAGGTCGCCAGAAAAATGAGCGGCACTAGTAACCACACTCTGCTCCATACGAGCACCCTGCGATTCCTGCATCTCAACAACTTCAGAATGGGGTCGGGTACGCCTGGGTCTAACAGGGACCCATCTGTCGTCGGAGCTGTCTGTCAGGGAGCCGCTGCTGTCATCAGGTTCATATACTGACACTAATTCGGTCATTGTAGCTTCCCCATCGCTATCAGATGACTCGGACAGCATATAACTGATAAGCTCTTCATCCCTGTACGAACGTTTAGACATTTTGGTAACTAAATTTACCCGTACAGTGATGCGACTCACAGGTAATAAAAGCACCTGGTTGTCGAAGGCTATTTCAAGCGCTACCAAAAAAACTGCTAATGCTAGCAGGGATCAGGCCTGACTCTGCTAACACAGCGGTTTTGTGTCTTGTGTTTTTTTGTAAGTGACAGTAATCTATTGATTACTACACTTACCTGGGTGAAAGGGTTAAACGCAGGTGCTGGCAGGAATCAGTGCTGACCGTGCAAACACCGCGTTTTGGGAACCCTAAACTATGGGGGCGCTAGTATAGTTCTGATCAGATCAGATATTGATCTGTTCAAACACTATACTAGAAATGGAAGTGTATGTGCGTGCGTGCGTGCGTGCGTGTGTGTGTGGTAATCAAGGGGTTACTTCTAAACTATGCGCCGGGGATCTGGGGGGGGGGGGGTGACGGGGACCCTAAACCTCCTTTGGGAAAGAAACTAACTCGCGAGCGCAACCTCAAGTCACAATGACACTAATACAAAATACAGTAAAAACAGTATATTATGTGTGTATTAGTGCTAATGTGACAGAGGGTGTAGGGGTTAACTGGATGTGATCAGGGGGGGATCAGGGGTTTAAATCTTTATTGGAAGGGGCTGGCGGGTATCCTAAGGATAAAAGGAACGGTGGCAAGCGCTAAACCTGGTCACAAGTCACACTTATACGGGTATATAGAAAATGCTATATACTGTATACAGTGTGTTGTGGCAGGGGGTGTAGGGGTGATCAGGAGGGGATCAGGGGATTAAATCTTTATTGGGCGGGTGGGGGGGACCCTAAACCTTCTTGGGACAGAAACTTAGTCGCCTGCGCTAATTCTGATCACAATGACACTAATACAAAAATACAAAAACACAGTATGTTACGTTTGTATTAGTGCTGATGTGACAGAGGGTGTAGGGGTTAACTAGTGGTGATCAGGGGGGAATCAGGGGGGATCATGGGTTTAAATCTTTATTAGGGGGGGTGAGGGGTAATTTGAGTGGAAAAGGGGGGGTCGCAAGCGCTACACCTGACCACAAATCACACGTATACAGGTATATAGGTAACTGCTATATGCTGTATACAGTGTGTATTGTGTCAGGGACTGTAGGGGTTAATTGGGGGGGCGATCGGGGGGTAAATGTGCCTATCTAAGTGTAGAAGTGTGTGCTTTGTGCTTACTTACAGTTAGATGTGCTCTCCTCTCACGCTGGATCCAAAAAGACCGTTGGGAGGGGAGGGCACATCTCCTCTAAGCCTGTGTTTACATTTCACAGGCTTAGAGGGTGATCTGATTGGGCAGGACCGATCAACAGGTCCAGACCAAAAATGATTGGCCTGGACCTGATGACTGATCGGTTCTGACCCCAATCGAGTCATCGGCGGGACCTCGGGAGCGCGCGCGCGCGCGCGCCAGAGCGGCTCAGGCTAGTGACGTTAATTAACGTCACTCTGCCTGGCCGGGGCTGACCGCCGCAGTAAATTTACTTGCGGCGGTCGGCAAGAGGTTAATGAGACCTCTGCTATTTTAACCAATGTGCCAAGTAATAATAATATCACCTTCCCAGTAGATGGTAGAAGCCATTTCCCAGACTGGTGTTTCAGCCTAGGAAATAACACACATGTTAACCCTTCCATTTGCCAAAAGTCAATTCTTAATATTACTTCCTGCCAAGTCCCATTAGGAAAATCATGTTCCCTGTTTGACATATCAAGTCCTAGTTTAAATAAGACCATAATGAGTAATTACCAGAATTTCTCTAAAGACATACAACAAATACTGGACCACCTTGTGGCCGCAGTACAGAATAGACGCCTACAAGAATATATTTCCCAAAGACCCTTTTCACTGGGAAAGAGTATATATGTATGTTGTGGGAAGGAATGTTACCCCTGGGTCCCCCTCCATGTCTCAGGGTGGTGTTATTTAGCTTCAGTGGTCCCAATTATGGGAGTTGTGGATAATGACAACAATGGGCACATGCTTGAAGCAAGTGCACATCCAAGATACCCCTTAAGACATAGAATCAAAAGAGATCTGTTCAGCAAGGGAGACCTGGCATGGGCGTGGCTTCCTTCCTGGACTGGATGGTCAATCGATATGATGAAAAAATTAAATAATTATTCTGGAATTATTGATGAGATCATGGAAAAAAATTCAGATGATATTAAGTTTCTAAATCTTGAACAAAGGGCCATTAGGAAGAAGTTAGAATTACATGATCTAGCTATATAGAGTATGAGTGCTGCACTGACTGGCCTCTGTGAGCATACTGAGGACTATGAGTGTTGCACTTGGATATACAATACCACTTTGGAAGTGCCAAATTACTATGACATAATTGCCCAACACAGAAAGGAGGTCAATAAGTTGCAAGAAGAGGCCCGTAACATTGCTAAAAGCTGGGATCCTTTTGTAGGTATAGGGTTATTTGGCAGTGATAATTTCTTCTTGGTATCAAAGATAGGATACGGGAGTCTCAGTAGAATTACGGTATATAATATAGGTATTATAAATGGCCAAACTGAAAAAAATAAATGGAGACTTTTTTGGGTTTTTCTTGTGGGAAAGTAGAGTTCGATCATTGAAGTCGACTTTGCCCATGAGCAAATTATAGTCATAGACACATGCTGGCCGTTCCCTCTGGGGATTTCCACATAGGTGTCATTATGAATAGATGAGAGCATGTAGACATTTCTTCTGTCCCTCCACCTGATAGTCAATATCTCATCATTCCGCAAACTTGCCGATTCGTGGTAGTTTTTCGATTAACGAGCTTTAGCATGAAGCCCTTCCTATTGGCTCCCACTGTACTACATGCTATAGTCTTCTTCTGGTGAAGATTGCGGAAGAGGGGCAAGCTTGTTTGGTATACACATATAGATGGTAACCCTTTTCAAGGAGTGGATATACAAGCTCCCAAACAACTTTTCTGCTGGCTCCAATGTACTCTGGGCATTCAGGAGGATGCAGCTGGGTGTCTCTCCCTTCATACACCAGGAAGACGTAGATGTACCCCGTGGCTCTGTCACATAATTTGTAGAGTTTAACCCCATATTTGGCCCCTTTGCTGGGGATAAACTGCTTGAAGACCAGCCTGCCTGTGAAATGGACAAGTGATTCATCCACAGAGATATTTTAGTCGGGGGTAAATAACTGGACAATTTTCTCAGAGAAAAAATCTTGAAGTGGCCGAATTTAAACAATGTTTCATATGCTGGGCCATTTCGAGGAAGGCACTGGATGTTGTCATTGTAATGGAGGAACCGCATAATCATTAGATATCTTGATCTTGGCATAATGGATGAGAAGATTGGCATGTGGTGGATAGGGTTGGTGGACCAGTAGGAGTATATTTAGTCCCATATTGAAAGTGAATACCAAAAATATTTTAAATTCCTCCACTGTTAGTTCTCTCCACTCTTAGGGAAGGGCGTAACTTAAACCTGGGTTGCTTTATATGAACTGTTGTGCATAGAGGTTGCACTGGGCCACAATGGAAGATAATAGGTTTTGGGTAAAAATTAAATTTAAAAAATCAATAGGGGCAAAATTCTCTGTGTTCACCTGGACACCTGACTGGGTGGTAAAAAGGGGGGTGTTTGCTGCTCCTGAATTAGGGGGAAGCCATAGAGGGTTTGTAAGGGCATAGGGAAGGCTGGCATGGGTCCTAACCCTTTGGGACTGAGATGATACGCCACTAGTGCTTGGCCTTTCTTGCAGTGATACTCCATTTCTCGTGGATGCCACTGCGCTACTAGTGGATGCCACTGCGCTAATGATGGATGGCACTGAGCTGCTGCTTGATGCCACTGCTCAACTTGTGGTAGCCTGCTCCACTGCCAAAACGTCTTAATTTTTATTGGCAGACTTTCCTCTTCCTCCGATTCTGTAGCAGACTCACTGCTTAAAACGGGTTCAAGTTCCAAATCAGAATCGGATTCAGACTCAGAGTGCTCCCCGCTGCTCTTATCGGTCAAGCTTAGAAGTTGGTATGCCTCCTCACTGGAAAAAATGTTGTTCACCATACTGGTGACTGTGGGCTGTGGTGAAAAACTGCTGCGCTAGGGACACTTGGACAGATGTGGCTGCACTGATGGGTGCTGATGAGGCTAGTTGAATGAGGCTGCACTGCTGGGTTCTGATGAGGGTGCACTGATGTGTATTGATTAGGTTGCACTGATGTGCACTAATGCACTGCACTGAGGCTGCACTGATTAGCTAGTCTTGATGTGCACTGATAAGGCGGCACTGATGGACACTGATGAGGATCCACTGATAGGGTGGCACTGATGAGCACTCACTTATGGGCACTGATGTGCACTGTAGTGGTACTGATAAGCACTGTAGTGGCACTGATGAGCACTGTAGTGGCACTGATGGCACTGTAGGCACTGATGTGGCACTGATAAGCACTGTAGTGGCACTGATGGCACTGTAGTGGCGCAGATGAGCACTGATGCCACTGTGGTGCAGCACATAAGTACTGTAGTGGCATTGATGGACACTGTAGTGGCCCTGATGGGTATTGTAGAACACTGATATGGCACTGATGGGCATTGTAGAGAACTCATGGCACTTTATTGTACAGATGAGCACTGTAGTGGCACTGATGTGGCACTGTAACAGCACTGATGTGGCACTGTAGAGCACTTTGGTGGCACTGATGGGCACTGTAGTGGCACAGGTGGTACTGATTTGGCACTGTAGTAGCACTGTGGCAAAAAATCTTTTGGAAAGAGAGGGGGGCTATATCGGTGCTGGACATTCCCACTCACAATGACACCATCAACACAGTTTATATTTGTGATACTGTTAGAATATAATGCTAGCACACTCTGAAAGTTTACATGATTGTTTTGCTGATTTGCGACATGTGCTATTTTGTTGCATTACAGACCTTGTAACTGTTTCATATGCTTAATAAAAATATATTAAAAAAAAAAAAACATAAATTTTATTTATAACAAAGGATAAAATACTACACATATAAGCAGTATAGTAGAAAATACATAAATTACAGAAAACCTCTTCCTCATTAAAGTGACCCACAAACCCAGCCTTGTACCTAGACACACAATATACGTGTACCTAAATACATGCAAAAGGTCAGGGTAATCGGATGCATTTTGCCTAAATCGCTTCCTCAGGGATATGGGGCGAAGAGGACTAACAGTGTCAGTTTACTATAAAAAGAAACAAAAATCATCATAGTAACAATAAATTGGTTCATAAAACATTTACAACAAACAGTGATTTGCACTTCCAAAAAATCATATCCGATTCAGATTCAAAACAGCATTACTTACACAGTGAATGGGATTCCAAGAAGAAAAAAAAAACAGAAATATATAAGACCAAATTCCTCAGAACTAGATTGCTGGTGTGTTACGTCTGCCCACAGTATCCAGACCTATCTTGGGGACACAAAACGCTTCTCCACCACAGGAGAAGGGAGGGGGAGAGGGCGTTGCCACATGAACCTCAGTGACCAACTTCATACAGGAGGCAGCATAGCCAGGCACCTCAAAAGATGTAATGGTAATTCCTATAGTATAAGATATAAAGATAGGGCTCGGGTAATGCTAAGATCATCCTAAAACATGTGGACAATTCGCCAAAATACATTTGTAAACTCCTCCATGCAGTGTAGTGCACAACAAGGTGGAGGAATAGACCTACCTCATATTTATCATTTATAGAAGTTATCCACGTTGCATTCAATAATGGCCGCTTATTGAATGGAGACCGTTAAGAACCATACATTCAGCCTCCAATGATTGTGCAAACCTGCACAAAATAAATGCAATAGCAGGATAAGTGTCTGCAGACTTTAGAAGAAGAGGGGAGATCAATCAAGCCTCATAAATTACCTTTAGGGAATCACAGTTAGAGGGAAAGATGTTGTTCCCTGTCTGTCTTCACAGCAATCCTGCTGTGACACAGATCCTAGGCATTTTAAATCACATAGTTTGGCGCCAAAACCGCCGCCCGGACCTAGGCTCCTCCCCTATACTAGATGCTGACGTCTCCGGCATGAATCTTCAGACATGAAGGCGCCACCGTGCATGCGTGAGATGTCGCGCGTGCGCAGTAATGGCGGGATGCACAGTATCTTCCCTCCGTCAAAAGTAGTAGTAGTAGTAGCACTAGTGGTGGCACTGATGTAACTGTAGGGCACTGTAAAGCACAGTAAAAATCAAGGAAACTTACTGTGCTGCACTCGCTCTCTCCCACACACGCTGTAATGGTGTGAGGAGAAGAGAGAGCTGAACCCCTGCATGACCCCATGTTGTTTACATTGTGATCGCTCCATCATTGGATGGAACGATCACATGGTAAAGGACTGCTGTCATTGGCCCTTTACCGCGATCCGGGGGCGCGCAGGAAGCGCAAGTTCGGGAGGATGTCCCTGTATGCCCTTCCAGAAATAGCCGACCGCGCTGTAGCCGTCATACTGCTACGGCCCGGTCGGCAAGTGGTTAAATCCCTGTTTTCCTTCCCTCTTTCTTATCTCCCCTCCTTTCCTCCCCCCCCCCCCACTCTTCCTTCCTTTCCTTCTTTCTCCCCTTCCTTTTTTTTTTTTCTTTCTCTTTCCCTATTTTTAAGGGGATAGCTTTTGTTATTAACCACTTGCCGACCAGCCACCACAGTAAACACAGCAGACCGTTGTTCTCTCTGATCTCTGATATCAATGCAGAGCTCCTGTGTTCCTCCTATTTAGAAACACAGATCTCTGTATTGATTTCACAAGTCCACCCCCCCCCCCCACAGTTAAAAAACACCCCCTAGGCTCACACTTAACCCTTTGATCACCCCTGGGTTAACCCCTTCCCTGCTAGTGTCATTATTACAGTAACAGAGCATATTTTTAGCACTGATTACTGTACTAATGTCACTGGTCCCCCCAAAAATTGTAAAAAATGTCAGTTAGGTGTCCGATCTGCCCACCGCAATGTCGCAGTCCCGCTAAAAATCGCAGATCGCCGCCATTACTAGTAAAAAAAAAAAAAAAATCACATAAATCTTTCCCCTAGTTTGTAGACGTGATAACTTTTGCGCAAACCAATCAAAATACGCTTATTGGGATTTTTTAAACCAAAAATCTGTGGCAGAATACAAATTGGCCTAAAAAGATGAAAAAAAAAACGGAAAATTTATATCAAATACTTACCGTAATTTTCCTTTCGTGATGGACTCCATGGCAGCATAAATTTTCCGTTTTCCTGACAGACTCCATGGCAGCATACGTATCGGGAAATAACTCGCCGTACACAAAGGGTGGGCAGGTGCTGAACAGAAAAAAGTTTAATTCACTTTGTCAACAGACAAGACTTGCAAACCAAAATTCACAGAAGAAAGAGCCGCTGGCTCAACACAGTAGTGGGACAAAAATGTATTAATAGAGGACCATGCCGCTGCTCTACAGATTACATCAGGAGCCACGTGTCTGGAAACTGCCCACGAGGTAGAAATGCTCCGCAACGAATGAGCTGTAACTGCTGCTGGAGGGGTCAAGCCCTTAGCCCTATAAGCCCACTGGATGGTTTGAATGACCCATGAGGAGATAGATCTCGTAGAGGCCCTTGAACCTTTGTTTTTGCCATAGAAGGCAACAAAAAGATGCTCCGACTTTCTGAAAGAAGATGTGGCTTCCAGATATTTCCTGATACAATTACCAACATCCAGTGGATGAACCGGAGAGTCTTCCTCTTGTCTGAAAGTCGGTAACACAATCTCGACGTTTTCGTGGAAGACAGAGGTCACTTTTGGTCTCGCATCCAACATGGGAATAAGTACCACTCTATCAGGAAAGAATGTTAAGAAGGGCTCTTGTGCCCCGAAGGCCCCAATTTCTGATACCCTTTTTGCTGAGGTTACAGCTACTAGAAACACTGTCATCAGAGTAAGTTCCTTGATGGTAATGGACTCAGACGTGTCTTGGATACGATCTGATAGGAAATCCAGTACCAGAGGCAGGTCCCACTTAGGAAACCTAGGCTTTCTTTGAGGCCTAATTCTCACTGCTCCCTTAAAGAACTGTCGTATTAAGGCATGACTGGCCCAGGAGATACCCGTGAAAGCTGAGATAGCCGAAACTTGGACCCTAAGGGAACTCACAGAGAGTGGTAGATCCAAACCTGATTGTAGGAAGCTCAGCACATCCTGGATCTTAATGGAGGACTGAGGATCAGGCCTTGCAGCCAACTGTGAAGAAAACATTGACCAGATTCTCTGATAGACTCTATTTGTTGAGTTTCTTCTAGCACTGAGTAACGTAGAAATTGCAACTTCCGGACAACCTAAAGCCTGCAACCTCCTCCTTTCAACATCCAAACCCTCAGATGTAGACGAGCCGGGCATGGATGGAGTACAGACCCCTGGGACAACAGATCCGGTCTGAAGGGCAGTGGGATTGGGTCTCGGACACTGAGGAGCATCAGAAGGGGAAATCATGGCCTGTTGGGCCAAAAGGGAATCACTGCCACTATCTCTACTGGCTCCGACCTGAGTCTCCGAAGGAATTGTAACACAATCGGAACTGGTGGGAAAGCGTATGCCCTGTGGAATCTCCACTGATCCGAGAGGGCGCCCATCCCGAATGCCTGGGGATCCCTGAACCTTGTGTAGTATTTCGGCAGCTTGTGGTTGCAGGGGGAGGCGAAGAGGTCTACTTCTGGGGAGAACCCCAACGACAGAATCCAGTTGAATACTTCCCTGTGAAGGGACCACTCGTTGTTCTCCAGGTCTACTCTGGACAGAAAATCCGCTTGGACATTCTGGATTCCTGGAACATAGACCACTGACAGATCTGAGAGATTTCTTTGTGCCCATGACATGATAGGTTCCACTTCCCTCAATAGGGACCAGCTGCGTGTTCCTCCCTGCCTCCTCACATATGCTACTGCTGAGGTGTTGTCCAGCCGTAACATGACAGGTTGGTCCTTTGTCAGATGAGAGAATGCTCGTAGAGCTTGGAATGCTGCTCGAAGTTCCAGGACGTTGGATACTATCCCTCGAGTAGGAAAACTCCACCTGCCCTGAGCCACATCCGACAGACAGTGGGCACCCCAGCCTATGTTGCTGGCGTCTGAGGTGATCACTACCCACGGAGCTGGCTTCAGAGAGTGGCAGTTCAGCAGGTGGCCTCTGCATAACCACCAAGGGAGACTCGCTCTCATGGCTGGAGTTAGGAAGATGGGTTGATCCAGATGCCATGTATCCCACTGTTGCAGGAATCCCTTCTGAAAGGGTCTCATCCTCCACAGGGCCCACTTCACCATGGGGACTACTGCGACCATAGTCCCGATCACCTTCAGGCATTGGCGTGCCTGAAGATGAGAGGGCAAAGCGAACCCTGTCTCGGACTGTACCTATCTTCTCTTCTGGAAGGGAGATTGTTGCCTTCGCCGTGTCGAACAGGGCGCCAAGGTAAACCAGGGACTGTGTTGGAGTTAAGTGGCTCTTCTCTTCGTTCAGTAGCCAACCGAACTTCTGGAGAGTAGACACGACCTGTTCTAGATGAACTAAGAGTTGATCTCTGTCTTGAGACAACAGGAGGAGGTCGTCCAAATAATGATGGAGCCGAACACCTCTCGTTCTCAACAGGGCTACCACGGCCAATAAGATTTTTGAAAATGATGTGGAGAGCCCGAATGGGAGACAGATAAATTGAAGATGTGAGCCGCCCACTGCGAACCGGAGATACTTTTGAAAATCTTCTGCCACAGGGACATGAAAGTAGGCGTCCTTCAAGTCGATGGACACCATCCAATCGGCCGGCTGAACTGCTTGCTGTATGGATAGCAAGGTCTCCATCTTGAATCTCTCTTTTTTTATAAATTGGTTCAAAAAAGTCAGATCTATGACTGGTCTCCATGATCCGTTTTTCTTTTGAACCAGAAAAAGCGGAGAGTATATTCCTTGGCCTCGCTCGGACTCTGGAACGGAGATGACAGCCCCTTGAGCAATGAGAGACTCGACGTAGGAAAATAAAATTTGACGCCTTTCTACTAGGGATGGTAGAGCAGTAGGCAGGAATCTTGAGCCTGGCATCTCTTTGAGGACCCACTTGTGACCTGAAGACACCGTCCTGACAGCCCAGGAGTCCCGAATTGAAGCCGCCCAGACATGATGGAAGGAGCGTAGATGCGCTCCCACTTGGCATGCCTGAGCGGGCCCAACTTCAAAAAGACTTAGTGGGCTCGCGGTCACCTGAGGAGACATTCTTTGCCGTCTTCCTGGAAGACTGTCTGGACCTCCAATTTCGGTTGAATTCTCGACCAGGTCTGTAAGTACGAGCCTCCCTGGCCCGATCGGGGACAAACTTCCTACTAGACTGTCCCTTCTTGGTATTAAACTGGCGCCGATCCTGGGGAAGAAACCCAGACTTCCCACCCGTAGCCCGAGTTATGGCCTCGTCGAGCTTGTTCCCGAAAAGGGAGGACCCTTCAGAGGGAATGCGGCACCAGACTTGTTTTGATGCCGGATCAGCAACCCAAGGGCGGAGCCATAGGGCTCTCTTGGCCGTGACTGAGGACAGCATAACTCTTGCCAACAGCCGGATCAGATCTATGGAAGCCTCCCCAAGGAACGACGAGGCCAGCCTAAGCTCCTGGATTGAGGAACTTCTGGCAACCTCCTCCGACACTGTTCTGACAGATTCATCCACCACGTCAGCCCAAGATTCCATAGCCTTAGATAGAGCGGCTAAGGCCAGGGCTGGCTTGCAGGCCATACCTGCCGTGAGGTAGATCCTTTTCAAGTCGGAGTCCATTCTTCGATCCAGCGGATCCTTAAACGAGACCGTATCCTCCAGGGGAAGGGTCACGTGCTTGACCAGTCTCATCACTGCTGCGTCTACTAAAGGAGGAGACTCAAGATTTTTAACATCTTCCTCTTTGAAAGGGTATAATTTGGCCATCTTGGAGACTAAGGAATTCTTTCGTTCCACTCTTCTCCACTCCTCTGAGATAATTTCTCCCAACTCTCCCAGGAAGGGAAAATTAACACGCTCCTTATTGAGCTGTTTAAAGTATTTCTTTTGTTTGGGAGGGGGAACAGCTGACTCCTCCCAATTTAAGGTCTCCCTACCGCCTTTACCAGAGAAGGAACAAAGGCATACTCAAACCCCAGGCAGGGGTCCTCAGCTTCAGAGTCACTACCTGACAAGAGCACCGACTGATGGCTCGTATGGGCAGACTCAAAATCTTTCTGTACTTGAAGCGTTACAGGGGAAGGGCTTGGGGGAGCCGTTGCAGAGCCTTGGGATTGACTGACACCCATCTCGGCTAAAGAGTCTTTCACTACCCTTTTGACCAGGGCTTCAATACGCTGGTCGGAAGTATCCCTTTCTCCCGCAGCCTGGGAGAAACACCTGTCACACAGGGACTTCTGTTCCGGGACACTAGCGCCACAGCCCCAACAACCTGCTTTTTCAGGTCTTCGTGAGTGACTGGCTGATGTGGACGCTCTTTTATGATGATGGGAGCCCGATAGGGATCTCCGAGCAGAGTGCCGGTGGCGGGAACTCGAACGCCTTTCACTTCTTTGAGAAGAGTGCCTAGTCTCTGAACGAGAAGGGCTGAAACAAAACAGAAACAAAGAAACACAGACAGGAAGCTAGGAACACCTGAGTTCCAATCCCCCCCCCCGTAACCCGCACCCCCACTAAGATGCCCCCAATACCTGTTAAGGGCGGGCTGACCACCGGAGGGCAAAGTAGCTTCCATTCTGGTGCTGACCTACAGGGATGAGCCGGACAGCGATGTCAGAATACCATGAAGCAATGGGGGGAGAAAGGAGGGGGGGGGGCTCCCAAACTGGGGCCAGTTACTCACCAGGAACCAGGTGGGGAACCAAGCAGAGTGGCAGCAATGCAGCAAGAGGATCTTCCAGGAAGATAAAACCAGCTGGCAATAGCACAGACTACTAGCATCAGCAGCGTGTATACACACAGAACTGCTGACAGTTCTGAGGGTTTAAATATGGCGCCCGATGACGTCATCGGTGATCGCCACCGAAGACAACCTACTGCGCATGCGCCGCGTTCCCACTGCGCATGCGCGAGAGCCAAGCCTCGTTCCAGAGGCGCTGCACATGCGCAGTAGCGTACCGCACCGGCGGCCGATCAGGAGGTGATCGCTGACCGTCCCCGGACCGCTAGCCACCAGGGAAAATGAGGAGAAAACATAGGTAACACAAATAGGCGATACATTTGAGCAAATAACAATATAGCTGCCATGGAAATATTTCTCACGAACCGCTGGCCACCAGGGATGGATGAACACGCACACCGGACTTATGACACTCCTAGGGTACCGGCCACCCGCAGCAGCTGGGCTTTTTGGCCAAAGGCTGCTTGCATCTTCGCCCCTACTCCATACCCCGCAGCAGCTGGGGCTTATTGGAGAACTCAATACCCGACTGGTAGAGACATCCATCTCCCGGGATCCATCTTCAGGTAGAATCCTTTGGAAAAAAAGAACACGTGTGCTGAACAGGTGCAAAGATTTATGGGAGTGAGGTCCTATGGGTAGGTTTGGAGGCGGGGCCAAACCCAATATGCTGCCATGGAGTCTGTCAGGAAATTAGATTTTTACATTTTTTTGGGAATGTTATATAGCAGAAAGTGAAAAATATTGTTTTTTCAGGAATTATCACTCTTTTTTTGTTTATAGCGCAAAAAATAAAAATCGCACAGGTGATCAAATACCACCAAAAGAAATCTCTATTTGTGGGGAAAAAAAGGACAGCAATTGTCGGTTAAAATAGTGCAGTGCCGAATCGCAAAAAATGGCCTGGTCATTAAGAAGGGAAAATCTTCCGGTCCAGATGTGGTTAAGGAGGTAGTAAACCGCATCCAAAGAAAAAAATTGGGCCCCGGGCAGTTTAAGTCATAATGTGCTAGTATGCATTGCATACTAGCACATTATGACAGACTTACCTGAAAACAAGTGGTAGACTTGATGTCTTATGTAAAAGGATGTGTTTTTACATGAAGAATTTTTAAACTAACAAAGAAAGGAACCAAGCCTTGCAACAAAAAATGCTGCAAACTGTGCAGCCAAATCAATCCTTCAAAAGTGTCAAAAACAAAGAACCATAAGATTCTATTTGACACAAATGAAAATGGACTAAAGCCCTGTACACACGGGCCGAATGTCAGGGGACATCAGCCGGTTAAAAAAAAAAAAGCGGCTGACATTCGGCCCGTCTGTATGTTGGTCTGTCTGACAGAAAGAAGTCGTTTGGCCAGCTTCTGTCATACGAGCATGCTGAAAAACCATCAACCGACCAACTCCCAATCAGCGCTCTCAGCCAATGGCCACCCCCCTGTCAGAACACAACAGCTCAGCAGTGAAGATCGCTACACTAACTTTGCATACAGTACAGTGGCTCCGACCAGAGCTCATAGTGTGTACCAGGCTTTAACCACTTAAGCCCCGGAAGATTTTACCCCCTTCCTGACCAGTCCCTATTTTGCGATTTGGCACTGCGTGACTTTAACGGACAATTGCGTGGTCGTGCGACGCTGTACCTAAACCAAATTGATGTCCTTTTTTTCCCACAAACAGAGCTTTCTTTTGGTGGTATTTGATCACCTGTGCGATTTTTACTTTTTGCGCTATAAACAAAAAAATAGCGTACATTTTGAATAAATAACAATATTTTTCAAATTTTTTTATATGAAATTCCCCAAAAAAATGTAAAAATCAAAATTTTTTAAAATTTTAGGTCAATTTGTTTTCTACTACATATGTTTGGTAAAAAAAATCACAATAAGCGTATTTTGATTGGTTTGCGCAAAAGTTATTGTGTTTACTAACTAAGGGAAAGCTTTTTGTCATTTTTTTTTTTTTTTTTTTAACGAGTAATGGCGGCGATCTGCAATTTTTTTTTTTGCGGTACTGCGACATTGCGGCGGACAGATCGGACCCTTAACTGACATTTTTTACACTTTTGGGGTTACCAGTGACATTACTACAGTAATCAGTGCTATAAATATGCACTGTTACTGTAAAAATTACACAGGCAGGGAAGGGGTTAACTTTATTGGAGAAGGAGGGGTTAAGTGTGTCCCTAGGGGCGTGTTTCTAACTGTAAAGGGGCATGGCTTTTCGTGTAACAACAGAAAAATATGATCCTGCATAGCAGAACCGTATGATCTCTGTCATTACACAGGGGAGAATGACAGGCGGCTTTGTTTACATCAGCCGCCTGCCTTTCTCCCTCTCCACCCGACGATCGCGAGTGACCGGCGGACATCAGGTCCGCAGGTCACACGCGCGGAGATGTTAGGGAGCGAGCGGGGGCGGGAGCACGCCTCCGGCGGCGCGCGCTCGCCCCCTAGAGCCTCACAGGCAAGCGACGTAGATCTACGTCACTTTGCCTGTGAGGGGCTGACCGCCGACGTAGATAGTCGTGCGGTGGTCGGCAAGTGGTTAATGTGGACATCAGTTTTGTAAATTACTATCCAACAGTTTTATGACCACCCTGACCTCTGTGATTCTCCCCCCCCCCCTCCCAGTCCATAGTCCTCTCCCTATCTTATCTCACTATTCAAATGTAACTATGTAAACTATTCAAATGTAATCATCATTGCTATGTACTGTATGTTTGTGTGTGTGTTTTATTTTTCTCCCTCAGAGATTGTCTTACTAAAAGTGTTTGTTACCCCAGTATTTCATATTCCTGATATGCTCCTGCTCTTCTATGCACTTGTATGAAAAAGTATTTTGTTCTCTTTGTATTGTTTCCTTTATGTGAAATCCCTGTGTTCCTGGCAGTCCCTCTGCTTTCCTATTAAAAACTGACCACACTAAGCAGGAGAGCACACTGTGGTCAGTTCTCTAGGTCTGCGGGAAACTCTGCATGTTCTCCAATGTCCAGACTTGTCTTGACATGCCCCTCTGCATAGCCTCCCACTGGGAAGCTCAGTGTACTGTTGTTTCTCCTCCCCCAGCTCTTATGCAGCTAGGAATACAGGGAATGTCATCACTTATAAAAAAAAAAAAAAAAAGAGGTATTTATTTATTTTTTTTTAAATCTACACACAAATGTTTTTCCTTTTATTTCAGTTTTAAACTGAATATGTTGTTTTACAAGGCGATCGTTATAATCACTTTAACATTCTGCTAAAACATTGTGTATAAGTACTGCTTGGGCCTTGAAAAAGAGGGCACACCCTGAAAGCTTGTCCTAAATATTTGGATGTTGGTGCAATAAAAAAAAGTATCACAGACAGTACTCAATTGTTTTTCTTTTCATTCAGTAAGCCTAACTTATAGCAAAGATCTGTAGAAGTTTCATTATATAATCTGTGTAATGTGTATTATTGCTGCACATGTAAGAAGGGAGGAAAAGATTAGAAAGATAGAGAAAGGAATAAAGGAGATGAGTAGTAGTAGTAGAAGTATAAAAAAAAGAAAAAGAAAAGAATTACCAGTAGCAATTGGGAAGGTGCCCCCGAAGCCCCGCTAGTCCGCCAACAAATTGTGAATCCAAGGTTCCCATGTTTTGCTGAACTTGGTTTGGTTATTTTGAAGGCTTCATGGGAGTTTTTCATTACTCATAATCCAATTCAAGTTTTGTTTAACATAATCAAATTATCAAATTGCACCATCAGCTGGTTCCAACAACTCGCAAATCGCATCAGAGACAATTGAACTGTTCTGGAACTACTCGTCTCATAATAACATTGGCAGGCAATGGTACGAATCTCACAAATTAAGGAATCTTAGGACCTAAAGATCCCCAACACTTGCAGTGTCATAGGACAGTCCACATATTGATGATGCAATTAGAAAATTTTACAACATCTATAGAAAGGTTATCATTTTCATGGTCAGGTCTTGGCTTGAACTTTGGTTTTAGTAGCATTGCTGTGTATTTATCCAGGCTAAATACATAGAAATATTGCTCCCTGCCAAAACTGTATACCTTTATACTTGATGAGGCTTACAAAGGGTGCTTTAAAACAATTTTCTCTAGAAATCTTACAGCCTAATATTCCATTTCCTGTATTAACTAAAAATGCATTTGCAGAATTATGTAGAAAGAACAGTTCATTTAAACAACTGACACAGATTGTAAGGATATATTTCTTTTATAGGCAGCAATATTTAATTTGTAGCATCTACCCCAGAAAGAGTCACTAATAGAAGTTGCTGATTCCGGATGGCAACGACCCTTCTGGCAATGCCACATCCAATGATGCAACAAAAATAGCAATAGCAGTAAACAGCACAAAGTAAAAGGAATGCATGCACCAAGTATTTCTGGACCCAAACCCCACTGGGTACCTAAATCTTGACTCTTTAGGTGATTTAGGCAAACTCTACACAGGCAGTATTATGGTTGGGACAGAAGCAATGACTTTAGTGCTGTAAGACAGAAGTGATAACCACTATGCCATTGTGCTATATAAAGCGGAGCTCCACCCAAAAAAGGAAAGCTCCTCTTGTTTGCTTCCTCTCCCCCTCCACTGCCACATTTGGTGCCTTCCGGCGCCTTTAACAAAACCAGGTACCTGCTCCCAACTCCGGATAAGATTACCACAATTGTTGTGCACCGATCTAAGAAATTTCCAGCCCCCCGCTGCCTTCTGGGAGACACACTTGTCCCAGGAGACAGCGGGACCAATCAGAAAGCACAGCGTGACTCGCGCATACGCAGTAGAAAACAGGCTGTGAAGTCACAAGGTTTCACTTCCTTGGCGCTAGTGCCTGCACTAGGAGCCGATGGACGGATCAGCTTGGGGTGATGACATCACGGGATCCCTGGACAGGTAAGTGTCCTTATATTACAAATACTGTAGCTGCTGACTTTTCATTTTGATTTTTTTTTTGTTACAGGCTGGAACTCCTCTTTAAGTTGCAACAGGATGTTAGAAATGGTGGTACACTGCATCAGGTGTTGAGAGATGTAGTGTCCCTACAAATAATCTGAGGTTATCACCTCATAAAAGAACTAATAGATGTAAAGAAGCCCAAGATTAGTTTAATTTGCATGCACTTTGTTTCCTTGTGCATTTGGTTTGTTGATATGCACTTTTTTTCATGATGTCAGTGGGCTTGGTAACTTTTTTGCCCTATAATTTAAATAGGGCATGTGTGACCTTGTGTTTTCTTTCTCTGTTAGCATGTTTTGGCCTTTTTATTTTTGGGAAGATGGCTTAAAAACCTTACAGGAAGGCTCAGTGGTACCAAAGGAAAAGAATGCCCTCCCAGCCTTGTGGTAAGGTGCGAATAAAGACTTTACTCCTGTAAAACATTTTGGTCCATAGAAATAAGAAGAGGTCACCCATGTATTGATAGAAGGGGACCTGAAGAGGTTTGCCCTGTGGAAGGAAAAGAAAACATAGAAAAGAAACATAAGTGCAGAAATTCTCTTCTGGAAGACTCATGGAAGAAAAAGTAAATAAGTCTAACTCTGGATTCCCTAAAAGGTTAGCGAGATTTTGGAGCGACAAAAACCTCTGAAAAAGTTACTAGGACTGATTCAATAAAGAAATAAATATTCCAGAATTATTAACCACTTCTCAATTGTACTAAAGCCAAAAGATGGCTACAGCGCGGTTGGCTAGTTCTGGGAGGGTGTCCATGGATGTCCATCCAGAACTGCGCCCCCTGCAGCATGCATTGGGCATGCTCTGTCACCACTGTGTCCTACAGACACAGCGGATCACAGATCACGGTAAAGGGCCAATCACAGCTGCCCTTTACCATGTGATCAGCTGTGTCCAATCACAGCTGATCACATTTAAATAGACTTGCCGGTTTTTGCCAGTCCTTTCTTCATGTGCTGTGAGGAAAGAACAGTCAATACCCTGCAAGGCTGTCAGTATATTGATTACACTGATAATCAGGGCACTGATCATCAGGGCCCTGATCATCAATGCAGCCCCATCAGTGCCAATCAGTGCCCATAAGTGCAGCTTATCAGTGCCCATCAGCACTGCCTATCAATGTCCTTTAGTGCCACCTCATCAGTGCTGCCTCATCAGTGCCACCTCATCAGTGCACATCAGTGCAGCCTCATCAATGCCTCAGTGCCCATCAGTGTAGCCTCATCAGTGCAGCCTATCAGTGCCCATCAGCTTACATCAGAAAACTTTAAAAATTATGAAAAATCTGCGTTTGGTCATATATTGCAAAAAAAAAAAAAAAAAAAAAAAAAAGAAGACTGTTGGCAGCTGCTTATTTAACTGTGATATAAACCAATATAATAAAAAAGTATGGTCCCCTCCCGAGGGAGGAGCCTGAAGATGGTGGCGGGAAGTAACCAGCTCTAGCCTGGGGCATTCCCCATCCAGATGGAGTGTAACTGACACTCAGGAACCCCTTGTGTACCTGCCTCCGCCTCCTAACATTACATTGCGGTGGTCTGGGGCCATGCGGTCGGGTTACCCTGAAAGTATTTAAAATATGGGATTTAATACATAAAAAGGCAAAGTGGAAGTTTAATTTACCATTAATCCCATTAAGGGAAACAAGTTATTTTGCACAGGGGAAGGGGGGTTTATTTGGTGAGTGGATAAAAGATAGTAATGCACAGTTGAAAGATGTAATGAAAAATGGGGAAATATGTACACTACAGGAATTTAAGCAAAAAGAGGATTTGATAGATAAAAATGGTATATAGTTCAGCTCCAGATATAAAAACCATAAAAATAAATTACAAATGTCTTGCTAGGTGGTATATAACTCCGGATAAGGTATACAAATATCAAACAGGAAAATCTTCAAATTGTTGGAGAGGTTGTTAAACAACATGAAACCTGGCCCATATTTGGTGACAATTCCCAAAAATAAAGAAATATTGGAGGGAAGCGTTATTACAGATAAAGGAGATCACAAACATAGAAATTCCTAAAAACCCATTGGTACAGAAAGCCCAATAAAATATTACAAAAACTCTATATCCCCCCCATTTGTTGAATACAGTGAAAGGTTTAATCCCACTTTATTGGCAGGAAAAAGAATGCCCTACAGTAAGAGAATGGATGAGCAATGTTGTATAAAGAAAAAAATGGAATATCTCCTTCACAGTGAAAGAGATGAGAGGGACAACCTAGTGGACAGCTGGAAGTGCTAGACTGAATTAAAAAAATTTTAAAGAATATTGATGGGAGATGTGAGAGTGGGAGACTGGAGACCGACGGACGAAGAAAGGGTTTAGAGATAAAAATAAATGGAAGGATTTCTGCACTAAAAGTATTAAAAAAAGTGTGATTCAATTTGTCTAAATTAAGAAGGGGGAAGCTGCACACATGGACTTATAGAAAATCCAAAGAATTGTGTATGGAGATATGTGTTGCGCTTAACCCAATAAATGATAAAAAAAAAATATAGTGAGATAATGTCAGCAAGTGATGCTCAAAAAAATTATATGAAACGTATTATATGGATAAACAGTTATTGTGGATTGTGAGTCCTTAATAAATCAATATAAAAATCCAAATAATCGTGCCAATCAAAAATAGTTAAATATGGATATGAAGAACTACAAGTACCACCACATATGCGTCACTATGTTTGCTAGAAGAAAAGCACTCTAGGATATGTTCCAAAGGCTGCTTACCAGATGTAAATTGTCATCCAATTTAATGAATAGACCTAGGTTCGCTTAATTGATGATAATGAGATCCACCAGGTGTGATTCAATACAATATGCGGTAGAGGGTATTCAGTGGCAGAAGCTCAGAGACCATAGGTAAAAAAGGAATTCAAGGACATAGTGTGATACTGTACACACAGTTGCAAAATAAAACAAGAAATATTGCACTCACATAAAAATATCAATGTTGAACGTGTAAAACAAAAAGGCAGAGAGAGGAACCACAAATCCCAGCAGGCAAGATACCACTCCGTATGTAGATATAGAAGATGTGAAGCACCCGTGATCAGGTCACCACAAAATATCCAAAATGGCTGCTTACCAAATCAATCTGGTCACCCAATTTAATGGATAAACCTCAAAATCAATAGAAGAATCCGCCAGGTATGGTTCACTTGTTGTATAATGCATAGGTATAGGGATACTCATGGTAGAAGCTCAGGTGCCATGGAAGTAGAAATGGACAAAAACATAGCGTAATAAGGTATACACAGTCGCAAATTAAAACGAAAAGTGTTGCACTCACATGTAAATTTTAATATTGAGCATATATTCCGTGCAAGACAAGAAAAAACAGAAAAAAGGACCACAAATCTCAGCAGGCGTGCTGAGATTTATATCTACACACCATACAGTATATTGGCACATAAAAAAAAAAAAAAAAAGATGTCTGCTGCAGAAGCACTACAACCACTAACAACCTACATCATCGTACGCATGTCACATAAGAACTGTGCTTTTTACCACATAAAAATTATCAAAGTCTACCTATCGGGACCTTCTAAAGGTGAGGGAGGAACTTCGGTCTCTCCATTTCCATAAAACGAAACAGAAGTTGGCAAGACCACGTTGAGCCATGTATGAATTCTTGAACAAACCGGGCACGTTACTGGCTTGGGCTCTGCGGGGACCTCGAGACAGAACTTATGTGCTGTTACACAGTTAATATTCTCATTATTGTAGATGCAATTTACATAGTATATTCTGTGATTTATTTACCATGTATTTTTCTATGGGTAGGTATTTGCTGCCACCTTCCGGCCTTTTTTGGTAATGCTCTTGTTCCTCCTGTGAGCATGATACATCATTTCCTTGTATGTAAACTCCACCCCTGCTCTTGCGGTACTTCCTGTGTCATGGCTGCTTGCATTTGCCTCATGTAACAGGGACTCTTGTATTCCACATGCTAAGCTAAGGAAAGCATCATCTTTTGACCGCATAATACTGAAATCCATTCATTCTGCTGTATTCCTGTTGTGTGATGTTCAGAATAAACCAGCTTTTGGATGAAACCAGTATTGGTGAGTTCAGCTATCTGAGGAGGATTTTCCGCAGTGACCGTATTTGCTTATACAGGCCAGGCACAGAGGTCTCACAAGGGTTAGATCACTATCACAACAATCCGAGTCAGAATAGTCAAAAGATGCATAGAATTCCTGCAGCTGCTGTGTATATGTGAGAGCATAATTTACAATCTAGCTCAGTCCCATCCCCCATCTTGTGAAGCACATGGTGGCTGAAGCTCACTGCACTGCATATGATCTGTTCTTACTGCATTCTAACTGCACTTCATGTGAACATTGAAGCTGCTTCTCTACACTGAACTGTGTTACCTGTCTAAGCTGCCGTCTAAGCTGCTGTGTGGTTTCTTAAAGAGACAGTACCATTTTTTGCAAAACAATAGAAAATGTCTAACCAAGGCTCTGAACACTCTTTTATGGCAGAAACAATACAGATACATCATGCCTCTGAACCAGAAGGTGCACAGGGAACAGATCCAGCAGATATTACAGAACAAAGTGTAAAAGCCAAACGTATAATAAAACCGACACAGAAACTCAGAGAAAACTATGAAGCAACTAGAGATGAGTTCTCCAGTAATCTGTCAGACCTCTGGGACAGAACCTCACACTGCATGTCAGTTTTGGCAAATTTTACTGATCAACCGGCTGAATTAAGAGACTCTGTAAATCGCCTATGTGCTGCATATGAACGCTATAAGCGGTTGTCTGTAAAATACTCAGCCTTCTTGCAGGACTCTAATATAGAGGATTCTTCAGCAGAACTGACCAGGACCAATGCACTAAACCAACAAAGGGATCTTGAAGTGCAAAAGGCTAAGCTTAAGGCAGAACTCCGCATAGCTCATCTGCTGGAGACCAGATCTCACAGATCCACCTCAACCAAGCGCACTGCCTCTTCTTCTCGATCCTCTCTCTCCAGAAATTCTACATTAAGTGATAAGCTTATTGAGGCCCGCGCTGATGCTGAAGCAAAAAAGGCACACAGCTCTTTTATTAGAAAGCAAGCAGAGGAAGAAGCACAAATAAAGATTCTGCAAATGGAAGGTGAGAAAGCAGCTTCCCTGGCAAGGCTAAAAGTCCTCGAACAAGCAATGGAACAAAGCACTAATCTGGACTGTCTTATCCCAGCAGAACTGGAAGATCCAGTTGAATGCACCAGTGAATATATGCTTAAGCATAACATTTGCAAGGATACAGAGTCATCTCCAGTACTTCCTACAAACAACACTGTTCTGACTCTCAACGCGGAGACCTCTCAACACAATATGCCTGAGCCTCTTCAAGTCTACAATACAGGTACATCTATGCAGCCAACCACATCTTCTCCTGCAAACAACAATGTGACTTTCGGTGACAAGCTGCATCTGAAGCCACCGCCAGCACAAGCCTTAGATACTAAGCCAAAGTTAAACGCTCATGCTACATCATTCTACCCTGGTGAACCTCACCCTACATCACCAGAGAACTTTCACAACCAAGGGGTTCCACAAGTTACTTTGGTACCAAAGAGTGAGAAATCAGATTTGAATGACTTTGCCAGATATATGGTGCGCCGTGAGCTCATTAACACAAGCCTCTTAAGGTTTGACAATAGTGCAGAGAGCTACAGGGCCTGGAGAGCAACATTCAAGGCTGCTATTGCTGATCTCAACCTTACTGCTAAGGAAGAACTTGATTTGATCATAAAATGGTTGGGACCAGAATCTTCCGATCGTGTTAAAATACTGAGAACAGTACATGTTGACCACCCAGATGCAGGTCTTTCTGCTGCATGGGCAAGACTTGAGCAAACTTATGGTAGTTCTGAAGCCATAGAAAGTGCTCTATTCAAGAGACTGCAAAACTTTCCAAAAATATCAAACAAAGACCATTGCAAGCTGCAAGATCTAAGTGACCTCCTCATGGAGTTGGAGTTGGCAAAGAGAGATCCACGTCTACCTGAACTAAGCTTCCTGGACAGTGCTCATGGTGTCAACCCAGTGGTGTCTAAACTGCCATACAGCCTACAAGAGAAATGGGCACAACAAGGATCAAAGTATAAAGAGACTATAATGTATCTTTTCCTCCATTCTCATGCAGGTTCATTAGTGATCAAGCTTGGATGAGAAATGACCCCAGCTTCAGCTTCAGTGAACCCAACATGCCTGCTTCATCCTCATCATCATCAAGGTATGATAACACAGCACCTAAACGTAGAGACTTTAATAAAGCAATATCTGTCAAGAGGACAGACATCTCACCCTCCGTCACCTCACCTAGTGATGAGTGCGTGGTTGACAAAGACAAAGACAAAGACCCTAATCGCCAGTGTCCTATTCACAAGAAGCCTCACCCTCTTAAGAAATGTCGTGGACTTAGAGCAAAGACTCTACAAGAGCGCAGGGAGATTCTCCAGAAACTTGGAATATGCTTCAAGTGCTGTGCTTCTTATAGCCATCTTGCTAAAGACTGTGAAGCCCTCATCAAGTGAACAGAATGCAGCAGCGACAAACATGTTACAGCTATGCATCCTACTCCACTTCCAGACAAGCTACCGCAGCCACCTACCTCCTCACCTGCCTCAAGTTATGGCGGGGAGCAACAAAGTCATGCTCGAGCCAAGGATAATGTTCTCTCTTCATGCACAGAAGTCTGTGGAGAAGGCTTGGATCACAAATGCTGCGCCAAGGTATGCCTAGTCAAGATATACCCAAAGGACCATCCTGAGAAAGCTACTAAGATGTATGCCATAATAGATGAACAGAGCAATAGATCCCTGGTTAAGCCTAAATTCTTTGAGATCTTTGGCATAGAGGGTCATCCCACACCGTATACTCTTAGAACCTGTTCTGGTCGTGTAGAGGCCTTTGGCAGAAGAGTGGATGGGTTCATGGTTTCTCACAGCAAAGGGGGACAGGGTATACCCCTACCAACATTAGTTGAGTGTGACCAGATACCAGATGAAAGGCAAGAGATTCCCACTCCAGAAGCCGCATATCACCATCCTCACTTAAGGCACCTTGTTGATGAGATTCCTGCAATGGAGATGAATGCTGAAATTTTGGTTCTCCTAGGAAGAGACATCCTCAGAGTACATAAAGTTCGCGACCAGTGTGATGGACCTGACGACGCCCCTTATGCACAAAGACTTGACCTAGGCTGGGTAATAGTGGGCGATGTATGCTTAGACAGGAAGCGTACGTCATCTGAGATCCGCTAGTTCAAAACTTACATATTGGGGAATGGACGTGCCTCCCACTTCAAACGATGCCCTAGATGGGATCTACGTGCCTTAGATGGGATCCGTATACCACGCTGCTACAATTCAACTTCCCTTACTACAAGTCAGAGAAAAGAACTTCACATCTTCTCAGATGCATCAATTTAGGCTATAGCAGCTGTTGCCTACCTCAAGGTAAGAGACTCTTCTAATCAAGTCCACATAGGGTTTCTGTTTGGGAAAGCTAAGTTAGCACCTAAGCCAGAGCACACAATCCCTAGGCTTGAACTTTGTGGGACTGTTCTAGCTGTAGAAATTGCAGATTTCATACTACGTGAGCTGGACATTGTGATAGACGACATCAAATTCTACACAGACAGTAAAGTTGTTCTGGGTTACATATACAACCAGACTAAACGTTTCTATGTGTATGTCAGCAACCGTGTTGAAAGAATCAGGAAATCATCTAAATCTGAACAATGGCATTATGTCCCATCTGAAATTAATCCTGCAGATCATGCCACCAGGCCAGTGTCTGCAAGTGCTTTTGCTAATTCTTCTTGGATAACAGGTCCTGAATTCCTACTGGATCAGCCAGAAGAAACCACAGCTGATGTCTTCAGTATCCTAGAACCTGACAAAGATCCAGAGATTCGTCCAGAAGTGAAAACCCTCGTCACTCAAACTAAACAAAGACTCATCTTGGATTGTCAGCGATTTGAACGATTTTCCAAGTGGATAAAGCTTGTATGCACCATCGCAAGGTTAGTCCACATTGCATGCTGCTTTCACACAAAGCCCACTGATCCTCAATGTCAAGGTTGGCACATATGTCAAAGGTTTCTTTCTGCAAAGGACATTGCTGAAGGTGAAATGGTCATGATACGCATTGTACAGCAGGAAGTCTTTGGCTCAGACATTAAATGTATCCGTGACAAGAGGGATATTCCAAAAACCAGTGCAATTGCTAATCTAAACCCATTCATTGACAATGATGGTATGTTAAGAGTTGGTGGACGTTTAAACAAGGCCGAGTTGGGAGAGAAAGAACAGAATGCTCTCATTATGCCCGCTCGCCATCACATTACCACTCTGCTCATACGGCACTACCACGAAGGGGTTAAGCACCAAGGTAGACACTTCACTGAAGGTGCCATAAGAGCTGCAGGCCTTTGGATCATAGGAGCAAAAGGACAAATTACAGCAGTACTGCACAGCTGTGTTCACTGCCGCAAACTAAGAGGTAAACATCCGCAACAGCAAATGTCAGATCTGCCAACTGACAGGTTAAGTACTGACCCACCATTCACTCATGTTGGTCTGGATGTTTTTGGACCAAGGATGGTAACAGCCCGCAGAACTCGAGGTGGTCAAGCAAAAAGCAAACGATGGGCAGTGTTGTTTACTTGCATGAGTGTGCGTGCAGTACACATTGAAGTAATAGAATCTATGGATGCTTCAAGCTTCATCAATGCTTTGAGACGATTTCTCGCCATCAGAGGACCAGTCAAGACACTTAGGTCTGATTGCGGTACTAATTTCGTTGGAGCCTGTCGAGAGTTAGAGCTCAACTCTAGACCAATCCAAGACTTCTTAGCTCAAAAGGGCTGTACATGGATATTCAATCCTCCTCATTCTTCCCATATGGGCGGCTCATGGGAGAGAATGATTGGCATTACACGTAGAATACCCGACTCTATGCTTATGGACTCAAATTGCACAAGACTTACCCACGAGGTTCTAACCACCTTTATGGCAGAGGCATCTGCTATAATTAATTCCAGACCACTAGTTCCAGTGTCAACAGATCCAGAGAATCCAACTATCCTAACCCCAACTACTCTGCTTACCCAAAAGCTTGGGTCCATTCCTGTCCCACCCGGAAACTTTAAAGCGGTTGTAAACCCTATAAAAAAAAATAAAAAAAAAAAAACCTGCAAGGCAAAGGCATAATGAGCTAGTATGCATCGCATACTAGCCCATTATGTGTAACTTACCTTAGAATGAAGCCCCGACACGAACCCCCGGACATTGCTGCGGGCGCTGCCATGATCCCTCGCCGTGTCTTCCGGGTTCGGCGGCTCCGGCGCGCTGATTGGCCGGAAGACACGGCTCCGGCGCGATGATTGGCCGGAGCCGCGATGACGTCACTCCCGCGCATGCGCGCGGGAGTGATTTTTCCGGCAATCTCCGGCAAACATAATTGAAGGTCCCCCGGACCTTCAGAGCGCATGCGCCGCTTGCGCGAGTGGCTGCATGCACTGTAAATATCTCCTAAACCGTGCCGGTTTAGGAGATATTATTTGTACCTACAGGTAAGCCTTATTATAGGCTTACCTGTAGGTAAAAGTCTCAAAAAGCGGGATACTACCGCTTTAACTCAGGAAACCTGCGCTATGACCAGTGGAAGCGAGTGCAACACCTCGCCAACTGCTTCTGGAATCGTTGGAAGATGGAGTATCTTTCTACTCTGCAAGGACGCAGGAAATGGCAACACCCAAATCCTAACATTAAAGTTGGAGATCTTGTTCTGCTCAAGGATCAACAAACTGGGAGACTCGAGTGGCCTATGGGACTTATTATAAAGAGTGTTCCTAGTGATGATGGCAAGGTACGCAAGGTGGAGGTGAAGGTTGCAAGACAAGGGACTGTAAAGACCTTCATCAGACCTATCACTGAACTTATTCTGCTCTTGCCCTTTGGAGAATGAACTTACTTGCGTATGTTGTTTGTTCTTACCTTTGACTTCAAGAAGGAAGAGTCTTGGACATTAATGTTAACTTGAAGTTGTTGCATTTTTTGCATGTTTTTTCTTTATGTCTTTCAGGTTCTCAAGACATCAAGCAAATTGCACCGTTGTTTATTTGCACTTGTATAACTACCGTTATGGTATAAAATAGTGACATTTACAATGTCAGACGGGGAGTGTGCTGTTACACAGTTAATATTCTCATTATTGTAGATGCAATTTACATAGTATATTCTGTGATTTATTTACCATGTATTTTTCTATGGGTAGGTATTTGCTGCCACCTTCCGGCCTTTTTTGGTAATGCTCTTGTTCCTCCTGTGAGCATGATACATCATTTCCTTGTATATAAACTCAACCCCTGCTCTTGCGGTACTTCCTGTGTCATGGCTGCTTGAATTTGCCTCATGTAACAGGGACTCTTGTATTCCACATGCTAAGCTAAGGAAAGCATCATCTTTTGACCGCATAATACTGAAATCCATTCATTCTGCTGTATTCCTGTTGTGTGATGTTCAGAATAAACCAGCTTTTGAATGAAACCAGTATTGGTGAGTTCAGCTATCTGTGGAGGATTGTCCGCAGTGACCGTATCTGCTTATACAGGCCAGGCACAGAGGTCTTACAAGGGTTAGATCACTATCACAACAATCCGAGTCAGAATAACTTACAACCTTCACATTCAGACCCCCGCTGGGCAGAAACTGATTTCCTTCTTCGCAATGGCATCGGAGTTCCTCACATTTTACCGTGGCCTTTATACTCTTAGCCACTTCTCCACAGCAGACCCACCTCCAACTACAATGTCAGCAAAACAATCCAATATAGCCTCATCGGGCATGCCCTCTCTCCCACCTGAAGTCAGGGAGGAGTTGGAAAAACCTATTACAGTAGAGGAGCTAGAGGTGGCTCTGGCAAATTCCAAACCTAAACCCTGGTCCAGATGGGCTTACTCCAGCTTACTTCAAGGCTTTTCATGAGGTCCTGTTTCCACATTTCCTATCCGCATTTAACTCTCTCACAGAGGGCAAGCCTATGCCTTTGGATGCCCTGAGGGCATATATTTCTCTGGTCCCCGAAGACGGGAAGGACCTTTCTCAATGTGGAAGCTACCGCCCCATAGCCCTTTTAAAGGATGACTTAAAGCTGTTCGCCAAAATTTTGGCGAATAGGCTTCTCCCTCACATTCCCCATCGAATTCACCAAGATCAGGCGGGATTTGTACCCCTCTGTGACCCCCAAGATAACACCATCTGGGTTGTTAACCTCATACACGCTGGCAGAACTACTCGGCATCCCCTCCTCTTACTATCTACAGACACAGAGAAGGCCTTTGATAGGGTCAACTTGCAATTCATGTGTGCTACTCTAAAACACATTTTTTCTCTTTAATCTTGCCCCTCAGCTGCTATCAAGGTCAATGAAACACGATTTTTAATTTTTTTACGATAACAAATGGCACACGCCAGGGCTGCCCCTTGTTGTCCTTAATCTTTATACTCTCTCTAGAGCCTTTTTAATGCACAATACGGGCAGATCCCCGAATTACGGGTTACTGTAAGGCTTCCGGAGACCATAAAGTTGCCGCATTTGCAGACTGATCTGTTTCCTAACAGACCCAATGGTGTCTTTGCCCAAATTGCTTTAATCATTGTGTACATATGGCTACCTTTCCTTTTTTTTAATTTACTTGTCAAAGCCCTCTGCCCTTTGCCCTCCATTTCGCTAGCTCAATCTACGTTTTATAGTCTTCTCCCCTCCTTCCCCTTTCGATGGGTGTTTAATGCCATTCGCTATTTGGAAGTTGATATAACCTCGGACCCTGGTGCCCTCTATGTGGCCAATTTTGAACCCTTGCTTCTTCGACTGTGGACAGATCTACTCCATTGGCACATGCGCACCTTTACCTGGTTTGGCCGTTGTACTGCACTCAAGATGACGTTACTGCCCAGGATTGTCTTTCTGATACAGGCTCTCCCTATTCGCTTGCCCACCTCTTTCTTCAAAAGCATAAACGCCCTATTTTGTGAATTCATATGGTCCCATCGGAGACCACACCTTCAACTCCAGCTTCTCCATCTCCCTAAAATTTGGGGAGGGTGGGGCTCACCTCACCAGCTAACCTCACCAGGCTAGTTGATTGGCACTGCAATGCTGAGGCCAAACACTGGGTGGCCATAAAAATGGAGGACTTAGGAGGCATGGCAAGGAGCTGGCCGTGGATTGCCTCTCCGCTGCCTAAAGCCCTCAGTGATCATCCCACCTTGGGTAGCATCCTACTAGTAGCTCGATATGTCTTTCGCTGCTCCTCAATCTTCCCATTACCTTCCCCCATGGTCCCTATTTTGGGTAATCAGGAATTTGAGCCCGGCCTCCAGAACCTACAGTTTCTCCTAATAAACAGGCAAAAAATTTGGGGGAGCATACCCATGTATTTCTAAAGCTGCTGCAGCTATGAACCAAAAGACATGTATATTAAAAAAGAATAGCGCGCAAATGCAAAAGAAATAACTACCAAATCTGAAGACAATACATAAATAAAAATGGGGGTTTGGTCCCACCATATGGCCATATCGTGCTCAAGCCCACTACTGCGTCAAAGTACCCCATTATCAGTGGGTCCTACACTATCCATGAAAAAGAGATGAATCCAGCCTTTCTAACCCTTGGAGATAATACTCCTTGCTGGGAAGGATGTGCAAATGCACTACAGGGGACTCCTCCTATATTCACTTGATGGTGGACACTGATTGAGTACAGGTGTGTGTGGGGGGGTGGGGAGGGTTGCTCAACCTCGATAGTCTGGTCAGACCGAATACATAATAAACAGGCAAAAAATTTGGGGGAGCATACCCATGTATTTCTAAAGCTGCTGCAGCTATGAACCAAAAGACATGTATATTAAAAAAGAATAGCGCGCAAATGCAAAAGAAATAACTACCAAATCTGAAGACAATCCATAAATAAAAATGGGGGTTTGGTCCCACCATATGGCCATATCGTGCTCAAGCCCACTACTGCGTCAAAGTACCCCATTATCAGTGGGTCCTACACTATCCATGAAAAAGAGATGAATCCAGCCTTTCTAACCCTTGGAGATAATACTCCTTGCTGGGAAGGATGTGCAAATGCAATCTATGTAACAGTGCAGATGATAGGATAGTATGGATAGGTAGTAACAGTCCTTAATGCAATAGTAGTAGTGTAAGTTATGGAGGTTTCCCCTGCGGGGTACTTATCACTATAGTATAGTAGTAGAAGGGTCCGGTGATGAGGAAGTGATCCAGTAGCGAGATACAGGGATCAGTAGCGAGGTTCGGGTCTGAGGAAGTGATCCTGGTAGCGAGATACAGGGATCTGTAGCAAGGTTCCACAGCGAGACACGCTTGTAAGCATAGATGCAAGGCAGGAGGAAGAGTGAAGGGTGAAGGCAGCATGCCGGGAGTGATCGGGTGGCGAGACACAGGATCAGATATAGAACAAGTTCAGGTAGCGAGATACAGGAGCGAGTAACATCTGGTATGCTGACTTCAGACAGGGACGATCCAACCATGATGGTTGAACGAACATGTGAGTGAGAACGCCGGCGGTTGAAATAGCCGCTCTGCGGCGCTCAGTGATGACAGCATCGGTCTTAAAGGTGTATGCGCACCTACCAGAAGAGAATGGTGGGACGCATACACGGAATGGAAAGTGGAATAAGGGTACCAGAGGTACCAGAACATTACAGTACCCCCCCTTAAGGCCGGCTCCGGAAGGCCTCTAGAACTGGTTTTTCCGGGTATTTCGAGTGAAAATTGCGAATCAGTCTAGGGGCATGTATATCAGAGGTATCCAGCCAGGTGTCGTCTTGGGGCCCATAGTTCTTCCATCGTACTAGATATTGGAGTCTTCTTCTGTGGATACGAGAATCCAGAATCTCCTTTATCTCATATTCTTCTCCGCCTTCAACTTGTACAGGAGGTGGAGGTGGGATGGTAGGCCTTATTCCTTGGTTAGGAACATGTGGCTTCAATAGCGACACATGGAAGATGGGGTGGATCTTGAGATCTGCCGGTAAGGTGAGCTGTACTGCAGCTTTTCCAATTAGTTTCCTGATTGGGAAGGGTCCCAAGAATAAAGGCCCAAGCTTTTTGCTAGGGATCTTTAATCTTAAATTTTTTGTTGATAGCCAAACGAGGTCCCCAATAACATACTGAGGAGAAGGTCTTCTACGAAGGTCGTAGTACCTTTTTTGTTGACTATGAGCGTGTGATATGGTAGTATTGAGTAAACCCAAAGAGTCTTTTATTTGGGTAAGGTAATCCGAGGCTACTGGGTTACTCGATGGCAGGATGCGTGGTGGAAGAAGAGTGGGATGAAACCCATAGTTCAAGTAGAACGGACTTTGCTTCGTAGTACTGTGGGTTGCATTGTTGTAAGCAAATTCAGCTAGAGGAAGGAGATCCACCCAATCATCCTGCAGGTATGATGTGTAGCAGCGTAGATATTGCTCAATGCACTGGTTGACTCTTTCAGTCTGTCCGTTGGTCTGAGGATGGTAGGGAGAAGTGAGCTTTCGCTCAATGCGTAAAATTTGACAAAGTGCTTGCCAAAATTTAGAGATAAATTGTGAACCACGGTCGGACAAAAGAGTCTTTGGAATTCCATGCAACTTGAAGACATATGTTTCATCAGTAGTTCCGCTGTTTGTTTGGATGAAGGTAGTCTACGGATAGCGATGAAATGTGCCATCTTTGTCAAGTGGTCCACTGACACTAGGATGGTATTAAATCCTTTGGAAGGTGGTAGTTCTACTATGAAATCTAAGGACACAACTTCCCATAGAACCTGGGGTATTGGTAGGCTACAAAGTAGTCCAGATGGTTTTGTAGTGTCAATTTTGGACCTTGCACAGATGTCACATGAAGAAACAAATTTTTGTACAGACGTCTTCATATCAGGCCACCAAAACTGCCTGGTGAGTAAATTAAAGGTTTTCGTCATACCCATATGTCCTGCCATGGGTACATCATGCGATAACTCCAAGATCTTGGTGCGCATAGTAGGGGGTATGTAAAGTTTGTCATTGTAATAGAGGAAGCCTTCTGCATCAGTACTTAGTTGTGGTGGAGGTGAATCCATTCCTACACTGTGCAAAATCTCTTCCTTCAAGGATCGGACAACACCAATAATGCGTTCATAGGGTATTATGGGAATGGAAGGGATTTCGGCTCAGTTATCTTAGGTTAGTCGTGATAGCGCATCCGCTTTTTTATTTTTGTCTGCAGGCGTATAGGTCACTAAGAAATGAAATCTTAAAAAGAATAATGACCATCGTACCTGCCGGTGGGAAAGAGTCTTGTTAGTCTGGAGGTATTGAAGGTTTTTATGATCTGTATATATGAGTATTGGTAACTGGGTACCTTCGAGCAGATGTCGCCAATTCTCCAGTGCCAATTTTATGGCAAGCAACTCCTTTTCACCCACTGGGTAATTCATCTCTGGGCTGCTTAGTGATTTTGAAAAGAAAGCAACTGGGTGGAGTGATGAAGTGTTTGTTGGTCGTTGGGAGAGAACTGCTCCTACTGCCATATTTAACGCATCTACCTCTAGAATATATTGGAGGGATGGGTCTGGATGGCGTAGTATGGGAGCAGAAGTGAAGCTTGATTTTAACAAGCAGAAAGCTTGATTTGCTTCTTCTGACCATTTGAATGGTTTTTTTATACTTGTCAGTTGTGTGAGAGGTCTCACAATGGCGGAAAAGTTCTTGATGAACTTCCTATAGAAGTTCGAGAATCCTAGGAATCGCTGTAGGGCCTTACGAGTTGTTGGTATAGGCCAGTCTAGAATACAGGATATCTTACTCATATCCATCTTAATTCCAGTTTTGGATATGAAGTATCCTAGAAATAATATTTCTTCTTTATGAAATAGGCATTTTTTTAATTTCACGTATAGACTGTGTGAGAGCAGTCTGGACAACACAAGTCTTACATGTTTTATGTGTTCAGGCATAGATCGAGAATAGATAAGTATATCGTCTAGGTATACTACAACACAGACATCAAGTAAGTCTCTAAAGATGTCGTTTATGAATCTTTGGAAAGCTGCGGGAGCATTACATAGCCCGAATGGCATCACAAGGTATTCGAATAGTCCGTATCTGGTTCTGAATGCTGTTTTCCACTCATCCCCGTCACGGATTCGGATTAGGTTGTATGCCCCTTTCAGGTCTAATTTGGTGAAATAAGTAGCCCCACGCACTTGTTCAATAAGTTCAGGGATAAGCGGCAAAGGATAGCGATCCTTTATCGTAATCGTGTTTAATTGCCTATAATCGATAATAGGCCTGAGACTGGATCCTTATTGCGGACAAAGAAAAGTCCTGCAGCAGTGGAAGAAGTAGAGGGTCTAATGAACCCTTTTGTCAAATTCTCATCCAAGTATTCCTTGAGGTGAGAAAGTTCATCCTGTGAAAGGGGATAAACATGACCGAAAGGCAATTTGCTGTTAGGGAGTAGATCGATAGTGCAATCGTAATCCCTATGGGGAGGCAACACTTGAGCATTTTTCTCAAGGAACACTTCGGACAGATCCTGATAGCATAGTGGTGCAATTTCATCCGACACCACAGACAGAATCTTCCCATAAGATGGGAGGTTACACGTATTCTCACAATAGTGAGAAGGGAAAACCAAAGTCTGTTTTTTCCAATCTATGATTGGTTGGTGTGTGTGTAACCAGGGAAGTCCCAAAATAATAGGAAAATGGGGTGAGGATAGTATATCAAAAGTGATGGTCTCCACATGTGACTCGTTGGTAGTGGCAAGGAGTGCCTGTGTCTGGTTGGTGATTGGACCAGAAGACAGTGGAATACCATTAATGAAACTAACAGAAACAGGCTTAGATTTTGAAATAATAGGTATTTTATTTAAGGTAACAAAGCGTGTATCAATATAGTTTCCACAAGATCCAGTGTCGACCATAGCCTTGGTGGTGATCCTAGTTTGGTCCCACTGTAATATTAAATGAACAAAAAGATAGGGGTTAGAAAAGGAAGTCGTTAATCCTCCCAGCAAGACATGTGAACACCCACCCTCTTTTTTGCGAACAAGGGGACAGGTGCTTATCAAATGATCCGGGGATGCGCAATACATGCAGAGATTTCTGGATGTTCTTCTAGCTCGTTCAGTAGTCGTTAAAGGTGGGCGTATGGTTCCTACATCCATGGGAGTAGGGTCAACGGCAGAAATCAGAGAAGGACTAGACAATGGCATTCCCATCTTTTCAGCCCTTCTTTCTCGCAGTCGTCTGTCGATGTTGATACTAAGTTGTATCAAGGCCTCCAAGGTGCCAGGTAAATCCGCTCGGGCGAGCTCGTCTTTAACAGCTTCCGATAACCCGAGTCTGAATTGAGTTCGCAAAGATGTGTCATTCCACCCTGAATCAAGGGTCCATCTTTTGAACTCAGATACAAAGTCTTCTACAGGTCTCCTTCCTTGTTTCAAGGCCCTCAACTGCATATCAGCAGTACTCTGCCTATTGGGGTCATCGTATAAGCTGGTGAGTTCCGCTAGGAATAAAGAATAGATGTTTAGAATCTGATCATTACTCTCAAAGAGAGAGTCTGCCCAGGCCCGTGGATCACCCGTCAAGTATGAAATAACGGTACAGACTTTTATTTGATCAGTGGGGTATGTACGAGGCTTTAACAAAAAAAGCAATTGACATGCGTTTTTGAATTCCAGAAATTTTTTCCGGTCGCCTGTAAACACTAGAGGGGGGTTTATTTTAGGTTCAGGAGGCTGAACAGCAGTAAGCCGTGAGAGCTGGGTTACCTGCTGTGTTAAAGTCTGATTCTTTTCTTGTACGTCAGTCAGAGCAAGTATTAACGCTTTTACTTGTTGTGTTAATTGTGTCACTTGAGTGGGTAATTCTGCTGAATCCATTTTTAAGGTTCGTTCAATCTGTAACGCTCCTGCATTTTTGTTATAGGCTGGATTTGCAGCTGCAAAATCTCCACTCAGTAGTCATGTAGAGATGTGTTGAATACCAGATCCAACTCTCCAGGACTCATCACCGTGGGCCTGTCAGCTTCAACATACAGATATATACACACTCAATGAGATGTTCCTGGAGTGATAGGATGTATATGATAGTATGAAGGTGATGTGCTGAAGGGACAGGTGTGAACAGTGACAAGGATGGTAAGCACTTGATAGGTTTGTACAGGAGAGTTCAAGATGGTATTTAGGAATGTAGATAAGTTAGTATCGAGTATGCTAACAGGTGGTGAGGACAGCAGATGACAAATACAGGATAGACTAACCCAGTGCAAGGATAGATAGTAGTAGACAGGAGAGCTAGCAATCTATGCAGCAGTGCAGATGATAGATGGTAGTAGACAGGAGAGCTAGCAATCTATGCAGCAGTGCAGATGATAGATGGTAGTAGTCTCAAGAGCTAGCAATCTATGTAACAGTGCAGATGATAGGATAGTGTGGATAGGTAGTAACAGTCCTTAATGCAATAGTAGTAGTGTAAGTTATGGAGGTTTCCCCTGCGGGGTACTTATCACTATAGTATAGTAGTAGAAGGGTCCGGTGATGAGGAAGTGATCCAGTAGAGAGATACAGGGATCAGTAGCGAGGTTCGGGTCTGAGGAAGTGATCCTGGTAGCGAGATACAGGGATCTGTAGCGAGGTTCCACAGCGAGACACGCTTGTAAGCATAGATGCAAGGCAGGAGGAAGAGTGAAGGGTGAAGGCAGCATGCCGGGAGTGATCGGGTGGCGAGACACAGGATCAGATATGGAACAAGTTCAGGTAGCGAGATACAGGAGCGAGTAACATCTGGTATGCTGACTTCAGACAGGGACGATCCAACCATGACGGTTGAACGAACATGTGAATGAGAACGCCGGCGGTTGAAATAGCCGCTCTGCGGCGCTCAGTGATGACAGCATCGGTCTTAAAGGTGTATGCGCACCTACCAGAAGAGAATGGTGGGACTGTCATGGTCTTACCTTCTTGCTGTTCTCCTTCGTTTGACATGTGCTGGCGGCCATCTTGGTTTCTGGGTTTCTTGTAGCCTCCCACCCTGCGGCTCCTCCTTCCCACTGGGAGGAGCTGGATGCCTAGCTCATATATATAGGAGTTCTGTGGCTTCAGTTCCCTGCTTGGTCCTCCTGTGTTCACATGCTTCTAAGACTGCTGCTGCTTCTGGTTCCTGTTCCTGGCTTCGTCTGACTACCCTGCTGGTTCCTGATCCTGGCTTCGTCTGACTACCCTGCTGGTTCCTGATCCCTGGCTTCGCAAAGACTCTGCATCGGTTTCGCCTTCTGTTTGGACTTTTGCTTTATAGCTTGTTTTTCAATAAAGCTTGCTTATTTTCACTTATCTGTTGTTGTACGTCTGGTTCATGGTTCCGTGACATTAGGACCAAGCCATGAATTCTGACGGTACAGGGCCATCCTCGCTACCCACGCTGATTGCCAGACTTGATCAGCAGGATCACCTGTTGGGTCGGTTCGCCGTGGCGTTGCAAACCCTGCTTGAACGCACGGTACCACAGGCCATGAATTCTGACGGTACAGGGCCATCCTCACTACCCACGCTGGTTGCCAGACTTGATCAGCAGGATCACCTGTTGGGTCAGTTCGCCGTGGCGTTGCAAACCCTGCTTGAACGCACGGCTCATTTCGCTCCCGTTGCCGATGGGTCGGTTGTCGCTCCTGGGCCCGCTCCTACTGCCGCTCCGGTTGTTGCGCCAGAGTCTATCCCGACACCTGTTGTTGCGCCTGCGGTGTTTCGGGGTATGTCCGGTTCTGCCCCCCTTCCACAGCGCTTTGGGGGAGAGCCAACTCAGTGCCGAGGTTTCCTTAACCAGGTGGGCATTTATTTCGAGTTGCTGCCACATGCCTTTCCTACTGAGAGATCAAAGGTGGGCTTCTTAATCTCGCTGCTCTCGGACAAGGCCTTGGCCTGGGCCAGCCCTTTATGGGAGAACAACAATCCGGTGGTTGCCGAGTTTTCCGGTTTTGTTGCTTCTCTTCGGAAGGTATTCGATGTGCCGGCTCGTGCTGCCTCTGCTGCGAAGCTCCTTATGTCCATCAGACAGGGTTCACGATCCGTAGCTGAATACGCCATTGAGTTTCGTACCCTGGCAGCAGAGGTGGGCTGGAATAATGAGGCTCTGGTCGCTGCTTTCTCTCATGGTCTCTCGGATGCCTTGAAGGATGAGGTTGCAGCTAAGGACCTACCAGTGGAGCTCGAGTCTCTTATTTCTTTCCTGATATTGATTGACACCAGACTCAGGGAGAGACCTTCCTTTAAGGAGAGTCTGCGGAGGCCTCCTAACAGATTGGCGCCTACCTTTGCTGTCCCACCCGTGCCTCCCTCTCCTCCCACGCCTCCTGGGGATGACTTGTCTGGGGGTGAACCCATGCAGCTGGGGTTTGCTCGCCTGTCCGAGGGGGAGAGGGTACTCCGGAGACGCGAGGGCCGGTGCATGTACTGTGGTCTCGGTGGGCATTTTCGGTTGGCATGTCCGAACCGTTCGGGAAACGCTCGCACCTGAGATCCTGTCGGGGGCAGATCTTGGGTGGAGTCTCCTCGTCCCCGGTTTCCCGTGTTGACAAACCACTGATCACTGTTGTCCTCTCCTGGGTCGGGGGCTCGGTGACGACCCAGGCGTTGGTGGACTCTGGTGCTGGTGGTTTGTTCATTGATAGTGTGTTCGCTGCCGCCAATTCCATTCCTCTGCAGGCTCGAGGTTCTCCTCTGGCTCTTGAGGCGATAGACGGCAGACCCCTTCTGCCGCCACACGTGACTCATGAGACCCTTCCAGTGGGGTTAGCCATTGGTGCCGTCCACAGAGAGTCGGTCTGCTTCCAGGTTATTTCGTCTCCACACTACTCGGTGGTCTTGGGGTACCCCTGGCTCCAGAAGCATAATCCGATTTTCGATTGGAGATCGGCCGAGATCCTCTCATGGTCACCGCAGTGTGGGGCTAGTTGCATCCATGGGCCTGTCAAGTTGCTGTGTACTTCCTCGGACTCTCTGTTGCCCCCTGAATAAGAGGAGTACCGGGATGTATTCGATAAGGTGCGCGCGGTTGCCCTACCTCCGCACCGCCCATACGATTGTGCCATCGAGTTACAATCTGGTGCCGTTCCTCCTCGTGGCAAGGTCTATCCACTGTCGGTAGCGGAGAATGAGGCCATGGAGGAGTACGTGAGGGAGGCGCTTTCACGCGGACACATTCGCAAATCCTCGTCCCCGGCAGGGGCTGGATTTTTCTTTGTGAAAAAGAAGGGCGGTGAGTTGAGGCCTTGCATCGATTACAGGGGTCTCAATCGCATCACGATCAAGAACGCTTACCCGATACCCTTGATTTCCGAGCTGTTCGATCGCCTTAAAGGGGCCACGGTCTTTACCAAACTCGACCTGAGGGCGGCATATAACCTCGTAAGGATCAAGGCGGGCGATGAGTGGAAGACCGCGTTTAACACCAGGACCGGTCATTATGAATCCTTGGTTATGCCCTTTGGGCTGTGCAATGCGCCCGCAGTCTTTCAGGAATTCATCAACGATGTTTTCCGTGACCTGTTGCAGCAGTGTGTGGTGGTCTATTTGGATGACATCTTGGTATATTCTGAGTCCATGGAGACCCACATTCTGGATGTCAAACGAGTGTTGCAACGGTTACGAGAGAACAAGCTGTTCGGTAAGCTTGAGAAATGCGAATTTCACCGATCCCAGGTAACCTTCTTAGGTTACATCATTTCCGCTGAGGGGTTCTCCATGGATCCTGAGAAGGTTTCGGCTGTCTTACAGTGGCCCCAGCCCAGTGGTCTTCGCTCCCTGCAGCGCTTTTTGGGCTTCGCCAATTATTATCGGAAGTTCATCAGGGACTTTTCCATGCTAGCCAAGCCTCTCACGGATCTGACCAGGAAGGACAGTAATTCCCAGGTCTGGCCGCCCGAGGCCATCCAAGCTTTTGAGGCTCTAAAGTCCGCCTTTGTGTCGGCTCCGATTCTGTCGCATCCCAACCCTGGGTTGCCCTTTGTCCTCGAGGTGGACGCGTCTGAGACGGGAGTAGGCGCCCTTCTGTCTCAGCGTAGAACACCAGAGGGTCCTCTGCTTCCTTGTGGGTTTTACTCCCGGAAACTGTCTTCCGCGGAGTGCAACTACCAGATTGGTGACAGGGAGTTATTGGCCATCGTGCAGGCTCTTAAAGAATGGAGGCACTTGCTCGAGGGTTCGGTGGTTCCGGTCCTCATCCTGACGGACCACAAGAATCTGACCTACCTCTCTGAGGCCAAGAGATTGACACCACGTCAGGCCAGATGGGCTCTGTTCTTGTCACGTTTTAATTACGTGGTCTCCTACCTACCCGGTTCCAAGAACATCAGGGCGGATGCCTTATCACGGCAGTACTCCGACCTGTCCAGGGAGGAGTCGATTCCGACTTCGGTCATACCTCCGAATCAGATCCTGGCCGCCATTCGCACCAGCCTGACCTCTCCCCTGGGTGAGCAGATTTTGGCGGCTCAATCTGGTGCTCCCTCTGGGAGACCCAACGGCAGATGTTTTGTGCCTGAGGAGTTGCGCACTCGGTTGTTGCGAACCTACCATAACTCCAAGACCGCGGGGCATCCTGGAAAGAATCAGCTGTCCTGGGCTGTTTCACGTCTGTTCTGGTGGCCTTCCCTACGTTCCGACATCACCGCATATGTAGCGGCATGCTCCGTTTGTGCCCAGAGTAAGTCCCCTCGGCACCTTCCGTTGGGCCTTCTGCAACCCATAGCCACCGGGGAGCGCCCATGGTCACACCTGGGGATGGATTTCATTGTGGACCTCCCTGCATCCCGAGGCCATACGGTCATTCTCATGATTGTGGATCAGTTTTCCAAAATGTGCCACTGTGTTCCTCTCAAGAAATTACCCTCTGCACAGGAGTTGGCCACGATTTTTGCCAGGGAGGTCTTCCGGTTACACGGTTTGCCCAAGGAGATTGTGTCGGATCGGGGGAGTCAGTTTGTGTCCAGGTTCTGGCGCGCCTTTTGCTCCCAGTTGGGGATTCATCTCTCCTTCTCCTCGGCCTACCACCCTCAGTCCAATGGGGCCGCAGAACGATCCAATCAGGCCTTGGAGCAATTCCTTCGTTGCTATGTCTCCGATCACCAAGACAATTGGGTTGACCTCCTGCCTTGGGCCGAGTTTGCCAGGAACACGGCGGTGAACTCTTCCTCTGGGACGTCTCCCTTCATGGCCAACTATGGGTTCCAACCTGCCGTGTTACCGGAGGTATTCTCTCCCCAGGATATTCCGGCTGTGGAGGATCACCTTTCCGTCCTACGTGCTTCTTGGGTACAGATCCGGAAGTCCCTTGAGGTCTCTGCGCAGCGCCAGAGACTCCAGGCTGATCGCAGACGAGCGCCTGCTCCTTCCTACCAGGCCGGAGACCGTGTATGGTTGTCCACCCGCAACCTCAACCTTCGAGTGCCCACTCCCAAGCTAGCGCCTCGCTTTGTTGGTCCCTTCCGAGTGCTTCGCAGGGTAAACCCGGTAGCCTATGCCCTTGCGCTTCCTCCTGGCATGCGGATCTCCAACGTGTTTCATGTCTCCCTGTTGAAGCCACTGGTGTGTAATCGTTTCACTTCCTCGGTTCCTCGGCCTCGTCCGGTCCGAGTGGGCAATCGTGAGGAGTATGAGGTGTGCAATATCCTGGACTCACGCCTGGTCCGCGGTCGGGTGCAGTTTTTGGTTCATTGGCGTGGTTATGGTCCAGAGGAGCGTTCCTGGGTTCCCTCCGCAGATGTCCATGCTCCTGCCTTGCTCCGAGCCTTCCACGCACGCTTCCCTCAGAAACCGTTCTTTACCCCGCGGAGGAGGGGCCCTTGAGGGGGAGGTACTGTCATGGTCTTACCTTCTTGCTGTTCTCCTTCGTTTGACATGTGCTGGCGGCCATCTTGGTTTCTGGGTTTCTTGTAGCCTCCCACCCTGCGGCTCCTCCTTCCCACTGGGAGGAGCTGGATGCCTAGCTCATATATATAGGAGTTCTGTGGCTTCAGTTCCCTGCTTGGTCCTCCTGTGTTCACATGCTTCTAAGACTGCTGCTGCTTCTGGTTCCTGTTCCTGGCTTCGTCTGACTACCCTGCTGGTTCCTGATCCTGGCTTCGTCTGACTACCCTGCTGGTTCCTGATCCCTGGCTTCGCAAAGACTCTGCATCGGTTTCGCCTTCTGTTTGGACTTTTGCTTTATAGCTTGTTTTTCAATAAAGCTTGCTTATTTTCACTTATCTGTTGTTGTACGTCTGGTTCATGGTTCCGTGACAGGGACGCATACACGGAATGGAAAGTGGAATAAGGGTACCAGAGGTACCAGAACATTACACTAAAACATGCTGGTGATACAATGATGGCCAAGGAACAATGTTATACATCTTCTGGGAGTGCCTGAAACTTTCTGGCAAAAGGTAGCTAGTACTATCAAACACTTGACTAATGTGGACGTATCAGATGAACCTGCGGCATGCTTACTGCGCCTCACACGACAGCCCATTAAAAAATACAAGTCCTCCCTTACCATTCAGCTACTAAATGCAGCCAAGGCATGCATTCCTTTTTGTTGGAGGTCTGAGTATTTGCCCTCAATGTTTTTTTGGTTTTCTAGGATTAATGAACTCAGGGACATGGAAGACCTTAGGGCTACCCTTTACAACTGGGAGGAGTCTTTTCGTAAAACTTGGAGGCCATGGCAATATTATGTCTTCCCTGATGTTTACTTGCAGGAGGTTTTGCAGCCTGGCTGAGCCCCTAGGGTTTGTTCGGAGGCCCTGGGTGAGAGAACTCATTCCCCTGTCCTTAGTTCCACTTTACGGTCTTTTCTATTACTCTCATTCTTCTTTATTTTGGCTCTGCTTCACTATTTCCCTTTTTACTATTTCTGTCTTCCATCTCCTATTCCTGTCCCTCCTCCCTTCTTCCTCCCCTTGTATACGTTACACCATTCAGTCTAAGAATTTATTTCTACAGTCCATGAAACAAACAAAGATAAAATTCCCAGTTCAATTTGCCAACCAGTCTGCTTACCAACCAAATTGGCCTGTCTAACAGTTTGCGTCAATACAGGGGTTTAGTTAGCACACATTTGCAAACGCATGTGAAAGCTGCAGGGCCACGTCAAGGCTCCCTGTTACCTGCAGTCCTAACTCTAATGAATTTTAAAGAGTCTCCACAGTGGGAGCACATGCAAGCTAATGGATAGATAGGGGGCAGGTGAGCCTGGAGGTGGCCCATCCCTCCTGAAAGGTAATTGGGGGCATAATGGAAGCCCAGCTGATAGTATTACAGCAAAGGCACCCAGTATGTCCACTCACCAGTACACATATACAACAAAGAAAATGGCCTCTGCCCCCACCTATAACTGGCCTTCATAGCAAAGAACACATGGAAGGGCAACGCACATGAAACAAACAAAGATAAAATTCCCAGTTCAATTTGCCAACCAGTCTGCTTACCAACCAAATTGGCCTGTCTAACAGTTTGCGTCAATACAGGGGTTTAGTTAGCACAATTTTGCCATTGCCACTAATGATGATAAATAGAATCCACCTGTGTGTAATCAAGAATGGCAAGAAGAAAGACATTTCTTAAAGATATCCATAAAAAGTGCCGTTTAAAGTTTGCCACAAGCCACCTGGGAGACACACCAAACATGTAGAAGAAGGTGCTTTGGTCAGATGAAACCAAAATCGAACTTTTTGGCAACAATGCAAAACGTTATGTTTGGCGTAAAAGCAACACAGCTCATCACCCTGAACACACCATCCCCACTGTCAAACATGGTGGTGGCAGCATCATGGTTTGGGCCTGCTTTTTTTCAGCAGGGACAGGGAAGATTGTTAAAATTGATGGGAAGATGGATGGAGCCAAATACAGGACCATTCTGGAAGAAAACCTGATGGAGTCTGCAAGACCTGAGACTGGGACGGAGATTTGTCTTCCAACAAGACAATGATCCAAAACATAATGCAAAATCTACAATGGAATGGTTCACAAATAAACATATCCAGGTGTTAGAATGGCCAAGTCAAAGTCCAGACCTGAATCAGATCGAGAATCTGTGGAAAGAACTGAAAACTGCGGTTCACAAATGCTCTCCATCCAACCTCACTGAGCTCGTTTTGCAAGGAGGAATGGGCAAAAATTTCAGTCTCTTGATGTGCAAAACTGATAGAGACATACCCCAAACGACTTACAGCTGTAATCGCAGCAAAAGGTGGCGCTACAAAGTATTAACTTAAGGGGGCTGAATAATTTTGCACGCCCAATTTTTCAGTTTTTTATTTGTTAAAAAAGTTTGAAATATCCAATAAATTTAGTTCCACTTCATGATTGTGTCCCACTTATTGTTGATTCTTCACAAAAAATTACAGTTTTATATCTTTATGTATGAAGCCTGAAATGTGGCAAAAGGTCGAAAAGTTCAAGGGGGCAGAATACATTCGCAATGCACTGTATATAATGCTTTTTTAATTTACTAAGCAACTGGAAGAAGTTGAACCTTCCTAGAATTTCAGGAAGCGATCGTCACAGCCCTTTTGTATGTAGAAGGTGCTGTGGCCCAAGCCCCAAATCCAGATGTACTTAGCCAGTGGAACTTTGCAGATGTCCTCCCTGGTACCCCAACCCAAAGGACACCCCAAAAAAGATGTTGTGTCTATAGTAAACACAGAATAAGACGTGACAACGGGTATTTTTATCCCTCCTTTCCTGGCCAACCTGGTCTCTCCCTCAAAACACTAAAAAAAAAAACACTTGCGCCAATCTATAATGAAGAAAAGGAAACAAGAGCTGCTGCTGCTTAGATGTCCCTAAGGAGAACAGATATTTGAAAATAAATCGCAATAATTGCAATTTAAGCAGCGCAAACTCTGCCAATAGTGAATCCCAGACTCAGTGTTATAGTGTATCCATACAATATTCCAAATAAATAAATAAATATATATATATATATATATATATATATATATAATTATCAAAGATTACAATACTCAATGTAATCTTAATATTCAAAAATGATGATAAAGTGCTTCAGTGCAAAGTGATATATCTATAAATACATAAAAACAGTATAACAATTCCTAAGTGCATGAAAAATTATATATAAATATACAAATAATGTGCAAAAATATTGTGCAAAAAACAAGTCCAGGAACAAGTGCAATGTGCAAAAAGAAGAGTCCACTAATAGGCCAGAATATAACGTGGACTCTTTGATAATTATATATATACCGTATATTTATTTATATGGAATATTGTATGGATACACTATAACACTGGGATTCACTATTGGCAGAGTTTGCGCTGCTTAAATTGCAATTATTGTGATTTATTTTCAATATCTTTTCCTCAAAGACTGCTTTTGTCGCTACCACACACTAATGGAGTATTACTCCAGGGTACAGCACCGCACAGTCTAGGGCACACAGATGGGTTTTTAAAGATGTTGGATAGTCACAAAACTTTCTATTAGATTTTGAGAGACCCTAAAATCAAATTGAGATAAAACCCTGGGGATGGGTGGGATCCTCAGACACAGCGAAGTCAATGGGTCTGATAATGAGTTCAAACCTGATCGGTTAGTGTTACCGGGAACCACAGGCAACCAAAGATAAGTATCTAATCAAAAGGGGTGGATGGTGAGAGAGTAGAGACCCTCTCTGAATGGTTGCAAAAGCCAGTCTCACAAGGTTTACGGTGCATCAAGGAAAAGACATTTTATTAAGTGGTGGAGAAATACATGTGCATAAATAATTTACAAAAATTGGGATGAGATTGCTGGTGGGCCCAGCATAGGTCATCCAAGTAAAAACAAGACCCTGGGGACCTGGATGGTTATGTTGCTGAAGTCAGCAGTACCCTAGCCAATGCCCCGCCTACCCTGCAAGCCCTATGGGCACTGATTCATAAGGTTGGGAGTGATCAGTCACTGAGGACCATTGGTCACTTCATCCAGACTATGGAATCAGAGTGCCGAGTTCTGCTATGTCGAGAACAATTTCAAAGTTGCCAGCTGAAGGGTATAGCGCCTTCGTTACTGTGTTTGTCTGTTCAAGGTATGCAGGTAACTGTTGGCACTATAGACCTAACGAATAAAGATGGAGGTGGACGTGAACAGCGGGTGTCGCAGTTTACCGATGTAAGGTGTTCAGACCTCTGGCGTGGGATAAAGTTGGTGCACATAAATGGTTTAGTCTTTGGAGCTCATGTGACATCGTTCGTCGGTTTTGATGTGTCATGTAGAGTCCAGCATATATATGTCCAATGTGTTTGCACTATACAGCGGTGTGCACACCATGGGAAGCTGCCGTGGAATGATTTGGCATATGGAGAAGAACTCATGGGAAAAATACAAATAAATCAATGGGGAAAAAGGCTCTTCCACGTGACTAGCACGGCACTATTCAGCTGTTGAGGGACCTTTCTGCCTGCTGTGCAGGATGGCTCGTGACACCGGGGACTATCAAAGGAGGGTACAGAGTGCTGACATCAGTCTGAGCACCTCAGTGTAGTGGCCCACCAAACTTTCCGTTTGCAGTAGTGGTAAAGAAATCTCTTACCGGTGGTCCCTCATTGTTGTCCAGAGCAATCTGCTTCGGTGTCGCCGAGCCGATGTCCGTCCGCTTATCCAGGATATACCCAGGCTGGTGTCCCCGTACGGTATGTCTAGCCGTTAGCAACTATGTCGTCCTGCAGCTGAGTGTCAGGCTGAGTTTCCCATCAGGAGGCTTCTCGTTATTCCCAATGCGGTGTGAGTTCTTCCGACACCCGGAAGTGAGTTTACTCCTCCTCTTGTTGACGGCATGGACGTGCTAGACCACGGTATCCAGTAGACTCCACATGAAGTCGGAAGGTCGTTGGTAGGGTGGGTGGGGCGCTGGCATCTGATGTTGACGCGTTTCGATGCTGACGCACGCTTCTTCAGAGCAACATCACCCATCCAGGTCCCCAGGGTATTGTTTTTACTTGGATGACCTATGCTGGGCCCACCAGCAATCTCATCCCAATTTTTGTAAATTAATTATGCACATGTATTTCTCCACCACTTAATAAAATGTCTTTTCCTTGATGCACCGTAAACCTTGTGAGCCTGGCTTTTGCAACCATTCAGAGAGGGTCTCTACTCTCTCACCATCCACCCCTTTTGATTAGACCCTAAAATCAACCCTGGAATTGTCATGGTTCTTAAAAATTGTCACAAAAAAAGTAAAAAAAAAAGTTGTTTTATTGAGTTAATGTTATTACATTACTGTTTGTTGTTGTTTGCTCTGCAGGAATTCCAATCTGCTGCAGCACTGATTTGTTCATACTGATAGCAGCAGGGTGCTGCTCTCAGAATAAATATGTCAGTGCCCACAGGGTGGTCAGTGGGTGAATCACTCCTATGCTTCGGGATATCTTTTTTTTAACTTTTTTTTTTCGGCGAGATTTCTTTATCCACATTGATTGATGTGAATAGAGGAATCTGTTAGGTTCTTTTTTTTTGTGTAGCCCACAGGCTTGTATGCCCAACATTGGAAGAGTGGGTGGATGTGTGGCGGAAGCTTCTAATGTTGGGCATAAAATGAAAGGACATTTTAAACACCCCCCAAATGACCCCTTTTTGGAAAGCAGACACCCGAAAGTATTTGCTGAAAGGCAAGTTGAGTCCATGAAAGATTTTATTTTTTGCCACAAGTTTTTGAAAAATTACACACATACACATATATATGCTCAAAAAAATTAGGGGAACTATAGCATCAAGCCAATTAAACATCTGGGATATTGATCTGGTTAGTTAAGTAGCAGAGGGGGTTGTTAATCAGTTTCAGCTGCTTTGGTGTTTATGAAATGAACAACAGGTGCACTAGATGAGTAACAATGAGACAACCTACAAAACAGGAATGGTTTTACAGGTAGAAGCAGCTGACATTCTACTTATCTTTTCTGACTGTTATTCACTAGTTTTGCATTTGGCTAGGGTCAGTCTCACAACTGGTAGCATGAGGCGATACCTGGATCCTATAGAGGTTGCACAGGCAGTCCAACTCCTCTAGAATGGCACATCAATATGTGCCATTGCCAAAAAGATTGCTGTGTCTCCCAGCACAGTCTCAAGAGCATAGACGAGATTCCAGGAGACAGGCAGTTACTCTAGTTGAGCTGGACAGGGCTGTAGAAGGTCCTTAACCCATCAGCAGGGCCGTTAGCTGCTCCTTTGTGCAAGGAGGAAGAGGATGAGCACTGTTAGTGTCTCTGATCAAGCAATCAGAAACAGACTTCTTGAGGGTGGCCTGAGGGCCTAGCATCCTCTAGTGGGCCATGTGCTCACTGCCCGGCACCATGACGCTCGATTGGCATTTGCTATTGAACACCAGAACCATTGCAGGTCCACCACTGACACCCTGTGCTTTTCACAGATGGGAGCAGGTTCCCCCTGAGCACATGTGACAGACATAAAAAGGGTCTGGAGAAGCCGTGGAGAATGTTATGCTGTTTTTAAAATCGTTCAGCATGGCCGGTTTGGTGGTGGGTCAGTGATGGTCTGGGGAGGCATATCCATGGAGGGACGCATAGACCTCTACAGGCTAGAAAACGATACCCTGCCTGCCATTAGGTATCGGGATGAACTCCTTGGACCCACTCTCAGACCCTACACTGGTGCAGTGGGTCCTGGGTACCTCCTGGTGCATGACAATGGCGGGGCTCATGTGGTGAGAGTATGCAGCCAATTTCTGGAGGATGAAATAATTGATACCATTGAATGGCCCCCGTGCTTGCCTGACCTAAATCTAATAGAACACTTCTGGGACATTATGTTTCGGTCCATCCGACACCACCAGATTGCACCTCAGTCTGTTCAGGAGCTCAGTGATGCCCTGGTCCAGATCTGAGAGTAAACTCCCCAGGACACCATCCGCCATCTCATTAGGAGCATGCCCTGACATTGTCAGGCGTGCTACAAGCAGGTGGGGGCCATACAAACTACTGAGTACCATTTTGACTTGCTGCAATGACAATTTCAGCAAAATAGAATAGCCTGCTGCATCATTTTTTTACTTTGATTTTCGGGGTGTCTTTGAAATCAGCATTCTGTAGATTGATCATTTTCATTTCCAACAAACGATGTGGCATCCTTTCGTTCCTAACACATTACCCAGTCCATATCAGTATAGATAGCCAGCATGATATTTTTCCCTATTGAGATTTGATGTGTTTTCAAAGTGTTCCTTTAATTTTTTTTGAGCAGTTTGTGTGTGTGTGTGTATATATATATATATATATATATATATATATATATATATATATATATACACAGGACCTGCCCTACCATGGGTCCCACTGGGTCCATTGGACCCAGGCAGCACTTTGAGAGGGGCAGCAAATTGATAGCCAAGATTTTTTTTCCAGTAGTTATGTGTGTCATCGGTTTTGCAGTGCATTACACGTGGTATTTTTCCATCTCACACTGCCGCCCGTAGTGCAAACTGATAAGTATGAGGAGGCGGAGGGTGTGCGCAATGACGTCAGACATTCAGACAAACTAAATAATACTGGAGTTTATGGTTTGGAATTGAATATAATGGTAAGTCATATAATTGGCATGTAGACAAGGTGCTGTCGCATATAAATCTGACTTCTTGATAAATTAAATTTTAGTTTTAATTATCAAGGTATAAAATACAATTGTGTGGGCCTTTTGGTTGGCATGACTTTTTTGGGGGGGGGGGCAGTATTTATTGGCCTGGGTATTTTTTGGACCCAGGCAGCACAAAGTCTTAGGCCAGCCCTGTATATATATATATATATATATATAGATATATAGATATATATATATATATATATATATGTAGCCCTGCCCCCCTGGGGGTGGCTTGTTGCATGGGTGTCCTCATCACCTCTTACACCCGGAGCCTGCTCCAACCCATCTGACACTATCAGTTCTGTCATAGTAAATGATTGAGACCACAAAAGTTGCAGTGAATAAACAATTTACTTCTCTTTTAGTTTGTGAAGTAAAATCAAAGTAATCAAACAAAAGTCAGAAATAACACAATAGGTTGCAAAGGAGAAATGATCCCAGCCAAGGATTTATGCCTTTTTGTTCAGCACACAGGCCACACATACATACACAAACAAATGTGTATGTATGCTAAGAGGATAGTGTTCTGCAACAGTGAACAGTGCTTTAACTATTAAATGTGGTTAGTGAGTGACCGCAGATGAAGTTACTATACTCAATGACTTAAATGCAAAGTAAACAGTGTAATACTATAACATCAACTTAGCAGAGTGCACTCTGTATACTGATGGGGGCCCCCTTTAAGATGAACTGCAAACGTCTCCTGGAGAGTGAGGCCTCACTTATCTTCACCGGCAAGGAATCCCACAATCCAAGAAAAGTATTTGTAATCCAACAAAGGAAGGGAGGTTGAACTATGTTCCCCAATGCAATATCAGTTGTAATCCACAGAGAAGTAAATACAGTTTATCCTGCACGTCACCACAGATTAACAGCCTAGAACTGGATTGAGGGTTTAAGGCCTGATTCACCCACCTCGCACTATATTTGTATCTGCAGTGTCCAGTGGTTTGACTAAGTGTCAGTATGGCCTTATTAAAGTACTCAATCTATTCGCCCTTTCCAGAATCAGTCTAGGTCTATATTGTAAGAGAGATGTAGATACTGGATGTCTCTCACCCAAACCGGGAGATCCGCTTCCCTCTGCCACCAGGCCCCGCTCTCGTCAGCGTCTCCGTCTGTCTGTCAGCAACCTTCCGCTCGGCCACGCTTACGAGACTCCTCCACACACTCACACCGCCGGCTCCACTCCGGTGCCCGCCACTAGGCCTCGGCCTAAATTCCTGCCATCCACAGCAGCTCTTCCCCTTCTTTCCAGTATGCTGTCCTCGAGGCAAGAGAGTGAAGCAAAGTCCCGCCTCCCTTTATATAACCACCCCCAGCAGGCTCTGCGCGTCCCGTTGCTCCCTAGGAGAAAGGTCCTTCTGTCTCAGCAGTCTATGATCCTGGCTCCTCCCGGACTACATCTCCCATAATGCCAAAGTCACTGTCTTGCAGAACTTTAATAATAATAACAATGTGAACAACACCAGCCGTGCGACCCAGCTACATATATATATATTTATATATATTTTACACAAAGTTAGCACTCGACTTGCAAACTAGGTTTTCTGACACTTTTCTCCTACGTGTAAAATGTATTTATTTTTTGCTAGAAAATTACTAAGAACCCCCAAACATGATATATTTTTTTAAAGATGCCCTAGAAAATAAAATGGCAGTCATTGCAATTTTTTATATCACACAGTATTTGCGCAGCAGTTTTTCAAACGCAAAATTTTTGTAAAACATACATTTTAATAAAAAAAAAAACAATATATAACCCAATTTTTAGGTATATATAAAAGAGGATGTTACACCGATACCTAACATGTCTAGCTTTTGAATTGCGTACACTTATGTAATGGTCACAAACTACGATAATTTAAGATTCTCCATAGGCGATGCTTTAAAACATTTTACAGGTTACAAGTTTAGAGTTACAAAGGAAGTCTAGAGCTAGAATTATTGTGGTGATACCTCACATGTGTGGTGCAAACACTGTTGATATATGCATGCTCGACCTATGGATGCCTTCTCCTCTGCGCTCAAGTTATTTTATTTGAAAAAATTTATTTTTACATTTTTTTTAATGATGGTATTGCTATCACAAGAAATGTAAACATCCCTTGTGATAGCAATATAGCATGACAGGTCCTCTTTATGGAGACATTTGGGGGTCTATAAAACCCCAGATCTCCCCTCTAATCTTGAAAGCATGAGATTAACAAAAAACCTCCTAGATTCCTAGACCAGGGGTCTCCAAACCATATCTGGCCTGCTTGTATGTTTTCTCTGCCCCACAGCTCTATTAGATACTGCCAACACTGCAGACCCAGCACTACCTGTCTGCTTGCTTTTGGAATCCCCCCTTGTTTTCAGCAGCAAACATCACAGTAAGCCATTCTTCCCATTGCCACACTGTGCTTTGGATTGGTTGCTATGACAGCCGGCGTCCTACCAACCAATGACATCATCAGCGGCTCCCGCTTGCTGTTTATATGAGCAATTATTTCACATTCAGCCTGCTTGTGTAGCAGCAGGCAGGAGCCAGGAGATGCATGAGAGTTGTACAGTTCAAGTGACAGAAATGTAAGAGGCAAATGGGGGCAATGTAAATGACAATGTGTTTGACATGAATGTGCTAACACTAAGGACAGAGATATCCAGGAGATTCTGATGGAGACGCAGATATGATGGGGGACACAGATGTGGAGGAGATTATGATGGGGGACACAGATGTAGGGGAGGCTCTGATGGAGACACAGATGTGTGTAAAGGCTCTGATGGGGAAACAGATGTGCAAGGAGACTCTGATGAGGATACAGATGTGCAAGGAGACTCTGATGAGGACACAGATGTGCAAGGAGACTCTCATGAGGAAACAGATGTGTGGAAAGTCTCCGATGAGGAACAGATGTGCATAAAGACTCTGATGGGGACACAGATGTGCAAGGAGATTCTGATGGGGAAACAGATGTGCAAGGAGACTAATGGGGATACAGATGTGAGGAAAGCTCTGATGGGACACAGACGTGCAAGGAGTCTCTACATAGGGACACAAATGTGCAAAGAGACTCTGATGGAAATACAGATGTGCAAGGAATCTCTGATGAGGACACAGATGTGCATAAAGTCTCTGATGGTAAATATTTAATAGTATTCATTCATTTATAAATAGGTGAGTTTTTTTCTGCTCCGCAAATAGCAAATATTTGCAAAACCTACACTGTGGCCCTTGGGCTGAAAAGTGTGGAGACCCCTGTCCTAGACCATAGAGATAATTTGGGACATTCTGGTCCTCAATCACCTCTATTGTTACCAGCAAGAACCACTGGATCAAATCCTGGGCTCTCCAGTGGAATGGAAGAGCCCAGAAAACAACAATAGCGTACCACAGAGTGGTGGATAGGGAGGGGACGACCCCTCCTGCTGCTTGTAACAGTGATCCAGTGGCTAATTATCTGATAAAATTTCATATACAGTGTAGGGCATTGCTGGATAAAAAAAAAGATACCAGGGTTATGGCTGACAGCTGCAGCCATGGCTCGGTATACAGGTAACCCTGCTTGAACACCGTGACGTACATGTACGTGACTGTGCAGCAAGTGGTTAATGAGATATTTCTCATACATAATAAGAACAAGCAGCGCTTTATATAAGTAGGGATGTAAAATAAGTTATAAAAAAAGTCCTTGGGGAACCAGCCAGAAGAAGGAATATCCTAGCACCAACCTCAGTGTGACAGATAGAACCACACAACACCACTGTGATCAGGCAATTCACCTTACCAGAAGGAGTGGACCCTCAAATTATAGAGAGGTCAAACTCGCTAGGTAGGCATCAGATGGAATTGTCAATCCAAAAGAACTGTAACCACTTCACATGGAAAACTCCAGCAGGGTTAGAGAGCCAGTACCCTAGTGACAACTAAGGATGATCGAATGGTTCGGGTCGACCATCGGTTCGACCCGAACATTGACTGTTCGAGGTTCGGCCGAATTTAGAACTTTTTGCTGAAAAAGTTCGGAAGTCGGCAACCAGAACCGACCAAAATGCAATGGGCCAGGAAATGGGCTTTAAAAGCCTGGGATTGGACCAGAACCATTAGTAAAAGCCAATTGAGGGGCAGGAGAATGCTAGGAATGTGATTGGAGTGACTAGGGGGTCCCTAGGCCAATCATTAGTGAATACGCCCCCCAGTATATAAGATAGCCCCCGCCAAATTCCTAGCATTGTAATACAGGGACATGGAAGAGAGTGGAAGCAGTTCTGTTAATTTTACTTTAAAAGTGTAATTTAGCATTTATTAGTGTGAGGAAAGGGATATCTAGTGTAGTTAGGGTGCTCTTTTACACTTTAGTTAGATGCAAAAATTTAGTTTCTGTAGGGAAAGTGTTAAGTGCCAGGGTGACCGTAGTGTAGTGTAGGGTGAACTGACACTGACTGCTATGGCAGGGTGACTGCTATAGAGAAAAGATAGTTTCTCTTAAGTCACATTCGGTGCACTAATATGGCTTCTCACCGGTCATCCTACTTTTTGGCTGCAGGCGTTTATAGGGATTTTTTGAGGACATGTTTGGAGTCAGGCATGACATATGAACATGTGTATAGGGGGTATATATACACACCCATGTATGTATATATAAACCTGCACATATATAGGTGTGAAAGTAGCAGAAAACACTACTTGCGCTAATTAAATAATTAACACCAATATAGTTACGCTCCTATCACACCTATATATGTGTATGTGTAAAATACATATAAGTGTGTGTGTATATATATATATATATATATATACCCCTATACAAAAGTTCAGATGTTTTGCCTGCCTCCAAAAGAACCCAAAAAAATTCCCAAAAAAACGCTAGCGCCAAAAAAAAACACCCAGGTGTGTTGTTGCAGGCATTTTTTGGGGGTTTTTGGAGGCAGGCAAAACATCTGAACTTGTGTATAGTGGTATATATACACACATACTTATATGTATTTTACACTTACACATATATAGGTGTGATAGGAGCGGAGCCATATTAGTGTTAATTATTTAATTAGCGCAAGCATATATTTCTGCTACTATCACACCTATATATGTCTAGGTGTATATATACATATAAGTATGTGTGTATATATACCCGTATACACAAGTTCAGATGTTTTGCCTGCCTCCAAAGAACCCAAAAAATGCCCAAAAAAACGCTAGCGCCAAAAAAAAAAAAACGCCCAGGTGTGTTGTTGCAGGCATTTTTGGGGGGTTTTTGGAGGCAGGCAAAACATCTGAACTTGTGTATAGTGGTATATATACACACATACTTATATGTATTTTACACCTACACATATATAGGTGTGATAGGAGCGGAGCCATGGATTAGTGTTAATTATTTCATTAGCTAAATAATCGAAAAGGCCGCGGCATCCGGCGTGCTTGTGTCATGCGTAGGGTCCCACCTTTTTTTTACACATTTTGTCATGAAGTGACATCATCAGAAGCATGTCAAGTACTCGCAAGCACGCATTAAATAGAAAGAAACTGGAAATTGGGGTACCAGAAGTTATGCGCAGCCACAGATGCATTCCAGAGACCAGAAAAGGAGCTTTGCGCACCTCTCAATGTTACAGTAGCCAAGGACTCCAAAAATAAATGCTCCTTCATGATGTCATTAAAAAATGGCAATCACATCCAGTCAGAGGGATAAGATTAAAAAACAATAAAATTCAATCAATAATTTAAAGGATACCTCCATTTTCGTGGGGGGAAAAATAGCAAATAAAGAAAAAATAATATAGCGTATACAATTGCGAAATAAGTCATTTTGTAATTAAATGTTATTAAAAATGACCTTTCCTTTTTAATGTACGGCCATTGTAATTTTCTGAAAATGCAATGCAATATGGCTACCTGGAGCTGTTCTGTACACAGAATGTATACTGACCACACCCCAGAAACATCATTCCCTGCTTGTGTGATTGGCTCACCAATTTTCCCAGAAGTCTGCCTAAGATACAAGTCAGATTTCAGGCATACCCTGCAACAAAATGTAATTTTTGGTGAGATACTCCCAATAGGAACATGTCTAAAGGGATGCAGGCTCAGTAGATTTCCTCATTAGTGCTCTGCAGCTGCACAGCTGATTGATAATTATGAAATCACTCCTATTAGACCCACTCAGCACAGAGAAACAAACAGGGATTTATTCAGAATAACAAAAGGTAGGAATCTGCAACAAAGGCTGTTATAATCCTTGTAATGTACCTAGATTACTCAGAGCGGAATGTTTTTTTCTCAACAAAAGTGGAGTTACGCTTTATTCCTCATTCACAGTTTCATAATGGAATTAAGAGAAAATGTTTGCAGTGCCATCTTGTGGATGCACCAAAAACTGCCTTGCCATATACAGTAATTACATAATAAATACCGATGTCACAATAAATACATAAAAATTATAACAAAATATACAAAACATACACAAAATAAACATATACAAATTTCAATGCCCACTAAGGATACTCATAACGTTCAAAAAGGGCAAAATTCTAAAGTATAATCAAAAATCTATAATTAATTTAGTTATTATTTAAGTCCCTCCTTGCTCATATATCCAGCTGGTTTCCATCCTGGAAATCTCGAGGAGTTAACTTATCTATGGCAAGAAAAAGGATTTTTATCATGATGTTGGGCATAGGGACACTATGTCCCGGAAAGCCTTTCCTGACATTGGCTATGTGTTCCTTAACTTTGACCTGCATCACCCTGGAGGTGCGGCCTACTTATTGTAGACCACAGGGACAGAGAATAAGATAGACCACATTGACAGACGAGCAAGTTATAAATGTTTTAATATCATAGGTCCTGGCCATGACCTGCAATTGAAATTTGCACGCCCGTCTGTCACGTAACTTATTAAATTGGCATACCCCACATTTGCGACGGGGGAAATAGCCCTTCATGTCATGAAAAAAAGATGTTTTGTTAGGGGCATCGACAACATAGCCTCAATGGTTGTACACCCAGATAGATTACCTAAGGTGAATCTGGAATACTAGGGCCCAGGTGTCCATCATTCTTGAAGACATCCCAATGCTTAGAGATAATATTTTTGATGGCATAATACTGATGTGAATAAGACGTAACAATAAGAATAACTAAAGTCTAGCTAGCTAGATGGCTAACTCTATCCATCTGTCCTACCTGTGTGATTAGTGTGTTCAACTCGCCAGCATTGTATCCCCCATCTACCAATCTCGATTTCAACACCACAATCACATGAAGAACAGTGTCGTCTTAGCCTATTTAATTGACTCCTGCGGACGGACTTAAGCCAAGACAGATGATGACAGCTCCCCTGGCCTATAAAGCTGTTACGGTCCGTCTCCTTGAAATAGGTGGTAGTAATCAGGGACCCATCTTTCACCTCAATATTTAGGTCCAAAAGATTTACATTATGTCTACTGGCCTAATGCTGTGGAACTATCCCCAGTTGGTTATCATTAATATGTTCAAAAAATCTTCCAAGGACTGCAAGTCACCATTCCAAAGAAGAAGGGCGTTATCTATATACCTCCACCAAACGAACAATTCCTGTTTCCGGTTGGCATAGATGACGTCCTCCTCCCATTTGGCCATAAACAGAGTCGCCATGCTGGGTGCAAATTTAGTGCCCATCGCGATTCCTCTGTTCTGAAGATAGTAAGAGCTGCTAAACCAGAAATAATTATGGGACATGGTGAAATTAGGTAACTGCAAAATAAAGTCTCTCTGAATAGGTAGCAAACTGTCATCCCTCTCAAGAAAACAGTCAACTGCTGCAGACCCATGTTGATGAGAGAAAATAGGTGACAGAATCGAATCCACTAATAATGGGCCTTCCCGGCTTCTCGGCCTTTTGGCTAAGATCAAGTGTAGTATCTGTTCTTATCAGTTGGTATGGACCCTGAGGGTTAGTATCGGCAGGGGCTGAAATGAACCGGGGCGCTCCAGACGTCACTGGGGGACCGGGAAGTAGGCACTGTCAGAGAAAGCCGGATGGGTCCGTTGCCTTCTGATTTGAATGGGTCCGCCCCTACCAGTTTGAAGGGAGCAAGAGGGCTGGTTCGTCGTGGAGGCCGGTCTGTATTGCTCCTGGATGTAATTGGTGAGGAATTAGGATGGCGGTGGGAGGGCCTTTCCTCCTGGGTTGAATCTGGCCTTGCAAAAGGCTTGTCCCCAGTTGAAGGCAGGCTCACCCTAAGCTGTCCACGTTCCAAACCTCCTGGTAGGTAAGGGCTACACTGGGTCTGGCTATTGGGCCGGGGTAGAAAAAAGCCCGTAGTGTATGTGCCCCTGGGGTGGCAGCCCAGGGGTGCCTTAATTCTCACTGGTGAGGGGCAGCTCGCCTTGAGTTTTTCGGCACCATGGTCACTGCACCTACACACTTTTTTTAAGCACCTGCCTCTTGAGCAAGGCCTTTTGGCTTCGACCAGAGGAATTTTTATTCCGGCCGGAAGGCCTGCCTTTGTTTTTCACTTAGGCACTAATTCACTCCTCCACCTCCCCTTCCCCACTTTTTTGTTTGTGTGTATTTTTCTTTGTGGTGTGTCACTTCACTATCACTCTTCTCTTCCTGCACGACGAGTACGGTGTGGGTCTCTGGGCCTACCTTGAAAGTCTTGGGAGGGGGTGGACATGGCCTTTCGGCTTAGTTCGCCCTCTCTCATGGGGGTCTCCCTTCGGGGGAGCCCCACCCAGTACTTGGGGTGGGCTGTTTCGGCAGTCCCCCTGGAGAACGGGGTTTGCCAGGTTTCGGCCAGGCAAACCATAGGAAGTACCTCAGTCCCTGTCAGGAGTCTTGCGCCCCGGGGGATCAAGGTATAGGTCCAACCTCTTCGGAGGCCAGACCATTTTCGCACACCCTGTGCAGTTTTTGTGTGTTCACGTTTGCGTGTGTGCACTTTTTTATGCACCGGGTGCTAAGTCTTTTTTGAGTGTGATTTCACACGCTTCGGGCTTTAAAAAAAAAAAAAAAAAAATAATGGGCCTTCCCGGGGGATTATTGGGATTTTTTGGACTTTGCGGAGGTAATAGACTACTGCTACCCTCGGTTCTGTGGGTATCAAAAAGGCCTTTTTTTTTGTTTAGCATATTTTCCCTATATCCTTGGTTAATAATTTTCGTGAGCTCCTTTTTATATTTAGTAGGATTTACATGGAGGAGTACATATATCTCTGTATCAGATGAGATCCTATGCATTTCTCCCACATAAGCGGATTTATCAAAAACAGGCGGAAGTGACAAGATTCAGAGCACCGGGGCTCAGCGTCCAACCATGAGGGAAGCCGACAGGTGACAACCAAAGAGATGGCATTGGGTGTAAGGTGTAAAGAAGCTGGGACTCTTTGGTCCGATCAGAATGTGACTGCGATGACAGGGAACATCCTCCTCCGTCTGGTGCTGATGTCACTCAAGGAGCATGCACAGTTCCCAGGCGTATCAGCCTCTTCATCAGCATTATGCTTGCGCTTGTGAGTGCAACTTACTATGTTTTGATAAAGTGTTTGCTTTTCAATACTACACTATGGCCCTTGCATCTGTTCTTTCTCTCTACCCCAGTAGTGATCAAATATCACCAAAAGAAAGCTCTATTAGTGTGAAAAAAAAATTATAACAAATTTTATTTGCATACAGTGATACGTGACCGAGCAATTGTCAGTTAAAGTAGAGCAGTGCTAAATAGCAAAAAATGCCCTGGTCATGAAGGGAGTATAACCTTCCGGTGGTTAAGTGGTTAAGGCATTAGTGTTGTTGTTAATGAATATGTTTGCTTTCTTTTTCCAAATCTTTAATGTATATTTCAATAATGACGTATAATCTATATATACAGTATAATATATACAATATTTTACCAAAAGTATTGGGACACCTGCCTTTACATGCACATAAACTTTAATGGCATCACAATCTTAGTCCTTAAGGTTCAATATTGAGTTGGCCCACGCTTTGCAGCTTTAACAGCTTTAACTCTTCTGGAAAGGCTGTCCACAAGGTTTAGGTATCTGTCTTTGGGAATGTTTGACCATTCTTCCAGAAATTCATTTGGTCAGGCACTAATGTTGGGCGAGAAGGCCTTGCTCAGAGTCTCCACTCTTATTCATCCCAAAGGTGTTCTATCGGGTTGAGGCCAGGACTCTGTGCAGGCCAGTCAAGTTCCTACACCCCAAACTCGCTCATCCATGTCTTTATGGGCCTTGTTTTGTGCACTGGTCCAAATCATTTGGTGGAGGAGGGAATTATGGTGTGGGGTTGTTTTTCAGGGGTCGGGCTTAGTCCCTTAGTTTAAGTGAAAGGAACACTTGAGGCATCAGCATACCAAGACATTTTGGACAATTTCATGCTTCCAACTTTGTGGAAACAAAGGGGATTTGGATTTGGGGATGGTTCCTTCCTGTTCTAACATGACTGTGCACCAGTGCACAGAGCAAGGTCCAGGTAAAGACATGGATGCAAGTTTGGGGTGGAGTAACTGGTCCAGACCTCAACCCAATAGAACACCTTTGAAATAAATTAGAGCAGAGACTGCGAGCCAGGCCTTCTCATCTCAAGAAAAAGTACATGTACACCCTCTCGGCAAAGCAAGCCTGCACTGTAGCTGTCTTTCGGCTATAGCACAGGAAGAAAGTGGTTAAAACAAAAACTTTACCTTTAGTATCACTTTAACAAAATGCTATAGTGTGAATGCAGCCTTATACAACATTTAGATAAAGATAATGGTTTCTTGATCATCTTGATTTAAAGTGGTTCTAAAAGTTCGAGCGCTGTCGACCCTTTACGCGCATCTCCTCCGGGTGCATTCTCCGGAGCTCTCTGGTCTCCGCTCTCGGTGGACCAGGGACGTTCCGGACCTGGACCAGGAGGACTGGATGAACATGTGGGAGGTTCCGTTCAAGATGTTGGTCTCACTCAGGGATAGACTTATTCAATTCAAAATTGCACACAGAGCCTACCTCACCCCGCATAGGTTACATAAAATGCACGCCTCCCAGTCGCCGGAGTGCTGGCGCTGTGGCCAGGCCCCGGGTGACTTCCTTCATATATTCTGGACCTGTCCCCATCTCTCTACCTTCTGGTCCGGGGTGCTACACACGATTGCAGAGGTCTCCTCCATCTCGCTAGATCCCTCCCCGAGAATATGTTTACTCGGTCTACTGGATGATCTGGTGTCTCGGGTGGCGGACCGCACGTTGCTCGGTTTATTATTGTTTTATGCCAGGAAATCCATTGTGCTCCACTGGCGACAGCGCTCCCCTCCCACGGTTCAGCAATGGAGGACCCTGGTGAATTCAGTCCTCCCCTTATATAAAGACACATATGTGCACAGGGGTTGCCGGAAAAAGTTTGATAGGGTGTGGACTCGGTGGCTCTCCGATCCCCCCGCTGTCCCGGGTGGGGGAGGCGGGTCTCGCCTTCCGTCTTAGGCGGATGGCGCCCCTCGCCTTGGGGTGTTATGGGATTCTGTGATGTTTGGGGCTGACCTGTATTGAGCATGGGCCCTGCTGATGAGTTTTGGTGAGGATCTCCTATTGTTTTATAATATCTGCTGTGTCTCTCAGGGCTGCTGTGTATGCCTTTCACTTGGTTTGTAATACACTTGCCCTTCCCTTTGGACCCCTGCGCGGGTGCCGTGTTTCATTATGTATGTATTGCTGCTAGCTCGTATCTGGTCTGAGCCTGAGCACCAATGTTTGTAGTTGTTGTTTTTTTCTTGCAAAATTCAATAAAAAAGATTTTCAAAAAAAAAAAAAAAAAAGTGGTTCTAAAAGTTCAAGGTTTATTGCCTTCATACATTCTATGCATAAAGGTAAAAAACCTTCTCTGTTCAGCAGCCCCCTAGCACTCCCTAATACTTATCTGAGCTCCATTGCAATCCAGGGATGTGCATGAGAGCCTCGGCTCTCCTGAGACTCCCCCTCTTCATTCGCTGAGACAGCAGTCACAGCCAGTGAGCCAATAAGAAGAGAGAGGGGGTAAGGCTGAACCACGCTCCATGTGTGAATGGACACGCAGAGCAGTGGCTCCAGAGCGAGCCTGCTTGGGTGCCCCCATTGTAAGATGCTGGCAGGAGGGAAAAGCCAGGAGTGCCGGCGGGGGACCCGAGAAGCGGAGGATCAGGGCTGCTCTGTGAAAATAAAAATAGTATAAAGTGATGAACTGCTATGAATAATGCAATAAAATCGAAACTGCAATAAATATGACGGTTAAATAACACTACTACTAAAAACCTTCCATCGATCTTTAGAACCACACAAGAGTGAATAAACAATGGAAAAAACATGAAATAAGTGCAATTCCTGTGTTATAATCTGTTGTCCTGCTGGGGTGTGGCACCACACTCCCAGTGCTGTGAACAGTGAAGTCTCTTAACCACTTGCCGCCGCTCACATTGAGCGTACTGCGGCAAAGTGGACGCAGTACTGTTTTCAGCCACAGCGGGAGTCGGGCCAGGGGAGGAGCGGTGGCGATCGCCACTGCTCTTCCCCGATCGTCGGGGAATCTAGTTTGGAGATCCGCCCGCTTGTGTAAACAAAGTGGGCGGATCTCCTAAGTGACAGGGAGTGACAGATCGCTGTGTTCAGCATACTATGTCACTCAGTCACCTCCCCCACACACGTCAGTAAGCACCAAGCATACATTAACCCCTCCCTCTCCAATAAAATTAACCCCTTCCCTGCCAGTGTCATTTTTACAGTAACAGTGCATATATATAGCACTGATTACTGTAGTAATGTCTCTGGTACCCCCAAAAGTGTCAAAAATGTCAGTCAAGGGTCCGATCTGTCCGCCGCAATGTCGCAGTCCCGCAAAAAAAACTCAGATCGTCGCCATTACTCGTTAAAAAAAAAAACACCAAAAATGACAAAAATCTTTCCCTTAGTTAGCAAATGCAATAACTTTTGCGCAAACCAATCAAAATATGCTTACTGTGATTTTTTTTTACCAAACATAGCAAGCAGAAAACAAATTGGCCAAAAATTTAAAAAAATTTTGATTTTTACATTTTTTTGGGGGGGAATTTCATATAAAAAAATGTTAAAAATATTGTTATTTTTTCAAAATAAACACTTTTTTTTTGTTTATAGCGCAAAAAATAAAAATCGCACAGGTGATCAAATACCCCCAAAAGAAAGCTCTGTTTGTGGGAAAAAAAGGACGTAAATTTTGTTTGGGTACGGCGTCGCACGACCGCGCAATTGTCAGTTAAATTCGCACAGCGCCGAATCGCAAAAAGTGGCCTGGACGTAAGACAGCAAAATCCTCCGGTGGTAAAGTGGTTAATGTTAAATAGTGATTAAGTGCCTTCACCAAAAATTTTGTCAGGGAAAACTTCTGGTAAGTAAAACCAAAGACCCTGTGCTGTAAATACACAAACTTTCAGTGATGTGCACCACTATGCAGTGATTTCAGATGGAACAGTATCTGTTATCTGGACCTGTATAGTATAATAGGTCTCAAAAGGCTTTTCCCTGCCGATTTTCGGATTGTTAGTATGGTGCTTTCGACAGCCGATTACGGATTTTCGGATTGCTTTCGACAGCCGATTACGGATTTTCGGAGGACAAAAACTGGATGTGCAGGCTATAAACTTTTTATGGTACGTCAACACAACGTCCGATTTTCGTTTAATTAGTATAGTTTTCGTCTGAAAAAAATCTTAAGAGCAAGACTAGGCATGCTCAGAGACGAAAGAACACATTCAAAACAATCCAACACATGACATCACTTCTTTTTTTTTTCCAAATATAATTTTTATTGAAGTTTTCGGGTAGGATAACAAATTCATCATAACAAGAAGACATAGGATCAATACATCCCTCACATTCTTGCTTCCCATATCTCCCAGCTATCCTATGTGTTAAATAGCTATTCATCTCCTTCCCTTTCTTTTCTAACTCAAATCAACCCCACCCAAAACAAAAAAAAAAAAAATAAAAAAATAAATAAATAAATAAATGGGAAAACAAAAACACATAAGTTTCCTCCTCCCCCATCTCCGTATTGTTTCTTTATTTACTAAATCTCTCCGACATCCAATATATCCTGATCCGGTCTGTCCATCCCCTGGTTCATTACTAAAAACCTGTTCCATACTCCCCATGTTTCTAAATATTTTTCCCTCTTATGTTGACCTGTCAGAACCAGATCCTCCATTCTATTTATTTCTTCTATTTTACCTATCCAGCAATTAATTGTTGGGGGTTCCTGCTTTTTCCACCCCAGGGGGATACAGGCTCGGGCAGCGTTTGCCATATGGCATAGTAACGATCTCCTGTATTTCTTCCCTGGTATCCCGCTAAGTTGTAAAAGAAAGAACCCAGGGTTTTCCGGGATCTCAAATTCTGAAAACTTTTGCATTATCTCTCTGACCTTCCCCCAATAATTTGATAGTTTAGGGCATGACCAAAAAATATGTATTAATGTACCCTCTACCACCGAGCATCTGTCCGAATTATTTATTGCTATTTTATGTAGTTTATATGGTGTATAGTACCACCTTGTCAAGATTTTGAAATTTAATTCCTGATATTTAGTACATATAGATGATTTAAAAGCAAGATCAACCATCTGTTGTCTCTGCTCTGTGGAGAAGGTACAAGATAATTCCCTTTCCCATCTCTCAATATAAGATAAATGGTGTCCTGCTTTAGGGGTATTTATCAAGGAATATATTTTTGCTAACATATGGGATATATTCTCTGACTCACTACAATATTCTTCCAGCATTGTAAGCTGACGGTTATACTTCTTTGGATTGGGGATAGATCCCAAAAAGTGAGAAAGTTGGAGTGCATTCCAAAAGGGAAGTCTAAATTCCCCTTCCTCCTCCATTAATATCTCCATTGTCGGCCATTTATTATTTCTCACAAAGTGGGATGCCTGAAAGCATCCTGCTTTATCTAGATTCCTAAATGGCTGTGCTTCCATTCCCATGGTGAATCTCGGGTTCCCTATTATAGGATATAGAGGAGAGTCATGTGAAGTAAGGTCCTTTTGAAAACATATTTGAGAGCATATTCTTAAAGTTGTTCTTTAATTAGTATAGTTTTCGTCTGAAAAAAATCTTAAGAGCAAGACTAGGCATGCTCAGAGACGAAAGAACACATTCAAAACAATCCAACACATGACATCACTTCTGAAGTAGATTTCTGTGGTACGGGAAAATTCGTATGAAAATAACCTCTTCACTTTCCACATCAGACTAGCATGCAACAAAAAACAGACGACAGATCGTTCGATAATCTGATCGTGTGTACGGGGTTTTAGGGAGAATCAGACACAAATCTTCCCCCATAGTTTCCACCTCAGCTGTGTCCGCCACTCCACTCTTATACAGCTACAGTATTTCTTCATAGTTACATAGTTAGTCAGGTTGAAAAAAGACACAAGTCCACCTGGCTCAACCAATAAAAAACAAAAAAAAAAACAGTAATGAAAACCCAACCACACAATCCCATATACACAATCCTATACCCGCAGTTGATCCAGAGGAAGGCGAAAAAACTGCAGCAAAGCATGATCCAATTTGCTACAGCAGGGGGAAAAAAATCCTTTCTGATCCCCTGATAATCAGATATTCCCTGGATCAACTTTACCTATACCTTCTTCGGGGGGTTCAGTGAATGGAAGCTCAACACCACAAACAAAGATGTCCTATTGTTTTTTATTATTTCAAATGCAGCTTTTATTTATACATACAGTAACATTTATTTTCGTATGCGCTGATAATACACATGTTTTGAGCTTCATGAAACCTGCCATCTACTGTTCTGGCAGTGGTAATTTTTATAATAGTAACGAGTAACTATGCAGCACAAAAAAAAAAATATCGGAGTAGAAGTATTGAAATCATTGAAAAAATGTAGTGAAGTAAAAGTGGAAGTAGGAGAAAAAAATTCTACTCTAGGAAAGTACAGACACCGCCTTTCGGTACTTAAGTACAGTAGTGAAGTAGTTCTACTTAGTTACTATACATCTCTGCCTATCGTCAACAATCACATGACTTCATCAGGGTCTTACCTTTTTCGTTTTTTAATTATATTTTTTGTTTTTAAGATTGTATTGTACTTTTGGGGGGTTGATAAAATGTTTTTTTTTAATTTGATTTATTTATGGAGCAGGCATTTGTGTTGATTAATCAAGTGTTTTATGTGGAATTTTTATTTATGTCCACTAGATAGAGCCCAGTATGGGTGTTAGTAGTAGAATAAGCATAATATCAATGGCAACATTAACATTTTATTATTTTTCTTAAGACCCCGTTCACACTGGGGCGACTTGTCAGGCGACCTGGTCGCCTGACAAGTCGCCGTGGGTCGCCTGCCATAGAGTAGCACAGGACCCGTTCTAATAGGAGCGACACAAGTCGCTCCGACTTAGAAAAAGGGTCCTGTACTACTTTGGGGCGACCTGGAGCGACCTGCATTGACTTCAATGATATGAAGTCCGTGCATGCCGCTCCGAGGTCGCGGTGCGAGCTGTGCATCGTGACTTCACAGGTCGCCCCGGGAAGTCGGGTCGCATGTATGTGAACCGGCTCTAATACATACATATTCATAGTTGTTTTTGTTGCTAAAAATGATTGGTGGTATTTTAATCGTAAACTGTTAGATCCCTCGGGTAGCACTCAATTTTTCTGTAGGCTGCACCATATACAAATGTAATTGACATCACGAATGCACTCCTGTCCCCTGAAGATGTGTTCTATTACAAAACGTGTTGGGTGGAGCCCACTCATGAAGTCATCACACACACACTGCTGGTCGGGTGGAGATGCAGGTAATGCACTTGATGTATCGTAATCTCTTGTGCATACCTTTTAATACAATAAGCTCCCTGTTTTAATGATATTGGGCCATGGAGTTTATGTTTCACTATCTTTCAGTAATATATATAGACCAAGCTGATGAAACACTGGAGCCTTTGAGATTGTGCTGGAGCCATCTAGTGGTGTGAAGTGACCAGATGCATATCCCAGGTTGTTGCTGCTGGAATCATGGGCTTGTTCAATTCATGCTGTATTGATCTCCTAAAAGCACAGAGGTCTGCCATTTTTGGTAGAGAGTTTGCACATGTGAAGTGATAATAGATTTCACAGCACCAGTTTTGGGATGATTTGTGCACTATGAATTTTTGGTTAGACTTTTAGTTATATATTTATTTATTTTCATTCATGCACTTTTACACTTTATTCACTTTGTAAGGTGTATGATAATACTTATTTATATATGTTTTTGAAATGTAAGTATTATTTATGAATTACTGTATTTGAACAGAATTTTATCTTTATTTATTCAGTTTGTTTTATCATGTTGGAAGTATTTACTTCCTCTGTCGCTCATTAACAGACGCAGACTTCTAAATTGATATCAGTAGGGGTTATACTGCCCCCTACAGGAGTAGGACACTAGGCAGGAAAAAAGTTCTGGCTACGCCTATGGGCAGTCCCAGGGAGTATACCCTCTCACTTCCTGCTATAGGATGCCAGTTTTTTTCTGCCTAGTCAGGAGTAAGGATCTAAGTTGCTTGCTGGGATCTCTGGTCCTGGTAAGCTTTTTTTAGATAATTTTTTTTTTTTTTAGGAAGAAGTCTTGTTAGCATCCTTGTGTATTAAGCCTACACATCTGAAAGAAATTGCATTGCATGCTTTGGTTATGGTTCGGGCAATCTGGGTGTACCTGGCAACTACTGACTCTTTTTGCAAGTCAGATTAGTTTTTGTGATCACGGATGGCCCTGGGAAAAGGTTGCCTGCGTCTGCTGCTAGTTTCCAGATGGATCAGGCAGACGGTGGTACAGGATTATTCGATAAGGGTCAGGTTCCTCTTTTCCCTGTTAAGGCGCATTCTGCTTGGGCGCTTAGTGCTTCCTGGGTTTTTTTGCCATCCGGCATCTGTACTTCAGGTTTGCGAGGCGGCTACCTGGTCGTCTGTCTGTTCACACCTTTACAAAGTTTTATAAAGTTGATGTGCTGCATCTGCGGATGCCTCTTTTGGCCACAAAGTTTTGCAGGCTGCTGTTTGAGGGGGCCCTTAGTCTCCCTTGAGGGTTTCTGTTTTTCAGGTGGGTCTCATCTTATTGTTTTGATGAGTCCTATGTTACCTGGTTGGCTATGTTTAGCCTTGTTGACTTGTTTCTGCTGTCCCATCCCTCATTTATGGCACTGCTTTGGGACGTCCCTACTGATATCAATTAAGAAGTCTGCGTCTGTCAATGAGCGACAAAGAAAACTAGATTTTTCACTTACCGTAAAATCCTTTTCTCTTAAGCTCATTGACAGACGCAGTAGGCGTCCCTATATTTCTGAGTTGGGTTGGTATGATTTCTCTGACACTGCTTTGATACAAAACTGGCATCCTATAGCAGGAAGTGAGAGGGTATACCCCCCCGGGACTGCCCATAGGCATAGCCAGAACTTTTTTTCTGCCAAGTGTCCTACTCCTGTAGGGGGGAAGTATAACCCCTACTGATATAAATTAAGAAGTCTGCGTCTGTCAATGATCTTAAGAGAAAAGGATTTAAGTAAGTGAAAAATCCAGTTATTATTTACAGAAACAGTGCATCCATTTTGTACTTTAAGGCCTCATTATTAATAATATTATTATACAGGATTTATATAATGCCAACAGTTTATGGAGAACTCTCAGGTACCTGGTAAGTAAGCCTGACATGAAGAGGAAGGCCTTTCGTACAGCTCCGGCTTGGGGGCCACTAGTGTAAGACAGTAACCATGAGAGCATGGTGGGGTATAAGTGTCAGTGGTCTTCGTGGGTAGCAGCTGTCAGTAGGCAGATGTGACAGCAGAATAGGCTAGTGGCAGATGAGCTGGCATGGTGTTAGACTGGCAGCAGACTGTAAATGTGCAGCAGGAGCAGGAGCCCGATGTGAGCTCACTGGACTGAATGAGCTCTAGCAGACTGGATGAGCAGGATGCAGGTCAGATCGGGCAGATCAGGCATAAATGGCAGTGTCAGCAACGGTGAGGCAGATCAGGCAAGTACAGGAGGCGGAAGCAGACAAGCCAAGGTCAGGGCAGGTAGCAAAACAAGCATGGTCAGGGGCAAGCCGGGCCAAGATCAGAAGTCAGACACAGGAATCAGGAACAAAGCACACAAAAGCTGTAGACCAAACAGCAACGAGCCAATGCTGCAGCCTTGTTTAAATATCCAATTTGGTGCCAGTATTGGTGACAGGTGCGGACCTGGCCATGCATGAGCACATGCCTATGCCCATGTCTGTGCACATCTGCCTGGCCAGTTGCTGGTCTGCTCATGCGCCTACATATGAGACTTCATCTGTGCTATGGGCAATCCCTACCTGACAGGTGCTTTACAACTTAAGGGCAGACAGTACAATTAGAATACAATTTAATACAGGAGGAATCAGAGAGCCCTGCTTGTTGGAGCTTACAATCTAAGAGGGAGGGTCAAGAGATACAAAAGGTCATAACTGTGGGGGATGAGCTGATGGAGAAAGTGGAAATACAGTTGTTAGGTGGGGGCATGGTAGGCCTCTCTGAAGAGAAGGGTTTTTAGGGATCGTTTAAAAGTGGAAAGAGTAGAAATTAGTCAGACAGTCTGGGGTCGGGTGTTTCAAAGGATCTAAGAGACTCAGGAGAAGTCCTGGAGGTGAACATGGGAGGAGGTGACAAGGGAGCTAGAGAGCAGGAGGTCTTGGGGGGAACAAAGAGAATGATTAGATTGGTATTTTGAAACTAGGTTAGTAATGTATCTGGGGACAGAGTTGTGGATGGCTTTGTAAGGGCACTTTCACACGGTCCGCCTCCGTAGGCGGATCCGTGCTGCTCAGCGGGGATCGATCCGCCGATCCCCGCTGAGCTGGCGGGTGACAGCTCCGTCTCCGCTTGCAGTGCGGAGAGGGAGGTGTCACAGCGATCCAGCGATGTGCATGAGCCTGTGCACGTGTCTCTCTCCTCATTGGACAGATTGATAGATTAATTGATTGCTCCCTCTGCTGTCAATCAAATCCTGTGACACAGGGGCAGGGCCGAGTCCGGCTGTTCATGTCAATGGATGCAGCAGGGACTCAGGAGCAAACCTGCACCTGTGTTCCACGATGGAAAGCGCCTTTTTTTCCTGGGGGCACCTGATGAAGAGGAGGAGCCTAGAGCGCTGGCAGGGGACTTCAGAAATAGAGGATCGGGGCTGCTCTGTGCAAAACCATTGCATAGAGCTGCTAAGTATAGGCATGTTTGTTATTTTAACACAAAATAAAAGGTTTACAACCACTTTAAGGCTGACTGGTCTGTAGTTTCCTGGTATACATCCTAATCCTTTTCTTTAAATTGGTAGAACATTTACTCTACGCCAATCAGCTGATACCATTCCAGTCAGTGAGTTGTCTTTTAAAAATAGTAATAGTGGCTTGGCTTTAACTGTGCTAAGTTCCAAAAGGACTCATGGGTGTAGGCCATCTGGATTTGGTGATTCGTTTACATTAAGTTTCTTGAGTCTCTTTTGTACCTTTCTCGTGTTTCTTTTCATAAATACTGACAAGAGAAAGAGATTTAATAAATATCCCTTTTCCCCGTCATTTGTGACCAGCTTACTATTGATATATTTGAAAAAAAAAAAAAAATAGGATTTGTTTTACTTGCTGCTACAGTGTGCTTCCTGTATTCTATTTTAGCGACTCTGGTTGCTCTGTTGCATTCCTTATAAATCTGGAATGCCAAAGGTGTACTTTCTATCGTGTACTTTTTAACCACTTAAGCCCCGGAAGATTTTACCCCCTTCCTGACCAGGGCCTATTTTGCGATTTGGCACTGTGTGACTTTAACGTACAATTGCGCGGTCGTGCGACGCTGTACCTAAACGAATTTGACGTCTTTTTTTTCCCATAAACAGAGCTTTCTTTTGGTGGTATTTGATCACCTGTGCGATTTTTTGATCATGCGCTATAAACAAAAAAAGAGCGTCAATTTTGCAAAAATAACAATATTTTTCACATTTTTTTATATGAAATTCCCCAAAAAAATTAAAAATCTAATTTTTTTAACATTTTAGGCCAATTTGTTTTATGCTACCTATGTTTGGTAAAAAAAAATCGCAAAAAGCGTATTTTGATTGGTTTGCGCAAAAGTTATTGCGTTTACTAACTAAGGGAAAGATTTTTGTCATTTTTTTTTTAAATGAGTGATGGCGGCGATCTGCGATTTTTTTTGCGGGACTGCGACATTGCGGTGGACAGATCGGACCCTTGACTGACATTTTTGACACTTTTGGGGTTACCAGTGACATTACTACAGTAATCGGTGCTATACATATGCACTGTTACTGTAAAAATGACACTGGCAGTGAAGGAGATAACTTTATTGGAGAGGGAGGGGTTAAGTGTGTCCCTAGGGGCATGTTTCTAACTGTGATTGGCTGTGGCTACTAGTGTAAGAACAGAGATTAACGGTCCTACATAGTAGAACCGTATGATCTCCATTCTTACACAGGGAAGAATGACAGGCGGCTTTGTTTACATTATCCCACAGATGCTCGATTGAGATCTGGAGAATTTGAAGGCCAAGTCAACACCTCAAAATTGTTGTTGTGTTCCTCAAACCATTCTTAAACCATTTTTACAGTGTGACCAGGCTCATTAGCCTTCTGAAAGAGGCCACTTCCTTTAGGGAATACCATTTCCTCAAAGGGGTGTACTTAGTCAGCAACAATATTTAGGTATATGGACATCCGCATTGATGGCAGGACCCAACATTTCCCATCAGAACATTGCCCAAAGCATCATACTGCCGATGCTGGCTTCCCATAGTGCATCCTGATGCCATCTCCTCACCAGATAGGTGACGCATATGTACCCGGTAAAAGAAAGGATGTAAAAGAAAACGTGATTCATCAGACCAGGTCGCCTTCTTCCATTGCTCTGTGGTCCAGTTGATGCTCATGTTCCCATTGTAGGTGCTTTTGGCTGTGGGTCAGCATGGGCACCCTGACCGGTCTGCAGACATGTGTGAGTGTCATTCATTCTTAAAAATATTTAACATAAATGGTGCGCTGTTCCAAAGTAATTATTATTATGCCCTTTTAAAATGCTTAACCGGATGCCGACCGCCGCACGACTATATACTGCGGTGGTCAACCCCGGCCAGGCAGAGTGACATACCGATATGTCACTTGCCTGTCACTTCCTTGTGAGCCAATAGCGGGCAAGCGCGCGCCCGCGGAGGCGCGAGCCTGCCGCGGCTCGTTCACAGGGAAGTTAGTGCGTGTGACCGGCGGACCCGATGTCCGCCGGTCACTCGCCGATCGTCGGTACAGAGGGAGAAAGTCAGGCGGCTGATGCAAACAAGCCGCCTGTCATTCTCCCCTGTGTAGAAACAGACGGTTCTACTATGTAGGACCGTTGATCACAATTCCTACACTAGTAGCCACAGCCAATCACAGTAAAAAGCACGCCCCTAGGGACACACTTAACCCCTCCCTCCCCAATAAAGTTAACCCCTTCCCTGCCAGTGTCATTTTGCAGTAACAGTGCATATGTATAGCACTGATTACTGCAGTAATGTCACTGGTAACCCCAAAAGTGTCAAAAATGTCAGTCAAGGGTCCGATCTGTCCGCCGCAATGTCGCAGTACCGCAAAAAAATCGCAGATCGCCGCCATTAAGCGGTAAAAAAAAAAACACCAAAAATGACAGAAATCTTTCCCTTAGTTAGTAATCGCAATAACTTTTGCGCAAACCAATCAAAATACGCTTTTTGCGATTTTTTTTTACCAAACATATGTAGCAGAAAACAAATTGGCCAAAAATGTTAAAAAATGTTGATTTTTACATTTTTTTGGGGGGGAATTTCATATAAAAAAATGTGAAAAATATTGTTATTTTTGCAAAATTTACGCTCTTTTTTTGTTTATAGCGCAAAAAGTAAAAATTGCACAGGTGATCAAATACCACCAAAAGAAAGCTCTGTTTGTGGGAAAAAAAGGACGTCAAATTCGTTTAGGTACAGCGTCGCACGACCTCGCAATTGTCCATTAAACTCACGCAGTAAAAAAATCGCAAAAAACCCCCTGGTCGGAATGGGGGTAAAATCTTCCGGGCTTAAGTGGTTAAAGCGGTTGTATCCCATGTAAAAAAACAAAAAAACAAACTCTGCAGGACAATGGCATAATGAGCTAGTATGCATCGCATACTAACACATTATGAAATACTTACCTTAGAACATGGGTGTCCAACCTTTTGACTTCTCTGGGCCACATTGAGTGTAGAGAAATTTTCTCGGGCCGCATATAAAATATATACTACAGTTAAGGTATATAAGTAATAAAACGCTGCCGCGCCCTTCCCGCGCCACCTCACCAGTGCGTGCCCATCCTATGCAGCCTGATCAGTACCCATCCAATGCAGCCCACCAGTGCATGCCCATCCAATGCAGCCTGATCAGTGCCCATCCAATGCAGCCTCACCAGTGCCCATCCAATGCAGCCTCACCAGTGCATGCCTATCCAATGCAGCCTCACTAGTGCGTGCCCATCCAGTGCAGCCTCACAAGTGCATGCCCATCCAATGCAGCCTGATCAGTGCCCATCCAATGTAGCCTCACCAGTGCATGCCCATCCAATGCAGTCTGCAATGAAGAGAGAGGAGAGCCACTGGATTACACAGAGCAGGGATCTCCCGCTTATCCGGCGACCGCTGTCATACAAAGTCCTGCCTCCTGGACCGGCTCCTTTGATAGATGTCACCAATGTGCTGTCTATCATTGACAGAGGCTCCGAGGCAGCCTCTGCCTACAGTTAGTTGGAAGCCGCTGTGGCCGTGGCTGTGCCCCCGACTCGACTTCCTTCCTCCCCAGCAAAAAAAATAAAATAATTGTCAGTGGGCAGTGGGCCGCATTGCCTGTGGTTCTGGGCCGCATGCGGCCCTCGGGCCGCAGGTTGGACATGCCTGCCTTAGAACGAAGCCCCCACACGGTCACCTGGACACCACTAAGGGAGCTGACATATTCCCTTGGCGTCTCTTCCGGGTTCGGCGGCTTCGGCGCTGTAAGTGGCCGGAGCCGCAATGACGTCACTCCAGCGCATGTGCGCGGGAGTTCACTTTCCGGGAAGGAGCTCTGAAGGTCTGGCAAGATACGCCGGACCTTCAGAGTGCATGCCCCGCTGGGAGTGTCAGTGGCTGCATGCAGGGTGAATATCTCCTAAACCATGCAGGTTTAGGAGATATTAATTTTACCTACAGGTACATTGCCTTGCGAAAGTTTTCGGCCCCCTTGAACTTTTCGACCTTTTGCCACATTTCAGGCTTCAAACATAAAGATATAAAACTGTAATTTTTTGTGAAGAATCAACAACAAGTGGGACACAATCATGAAGTGGAACTAAATTTATTGGATATTTCAAACTTTTTGAACAAATAAAAAACTGAAAAATTGGGCGTGCAAAATTATTCAGCCCCCTTAAGTTAATACTTTGTAGCGCCACCTTTTGCTGCGATTACAGGACCCTATATGTATAGAATAGATATAGGACAGATCGGATTATACAGACACACATATGTATAGATATAGGACAGATCAGATTGTACAGACACACATATGTATAGATATAGGACAGATCGGATTATACAGACACACATATGTATAGATATAGGACAGATCAGATTGTACAGACACACATATGTATAGATATAGGACAGATCAGATTGTACAGACACACATATGTATAGATATAGGACAGATCGGATTATACAGACACACATATGTATAGATATAGGACAGATCGGATTATACAGACACACATATGTATAGATATAGGACAGATCAGATTGTACAGACACACATATGTATAGATATAGGACAGATCGGATTGTACAGACACACATATGTATAGATATAGGACAGATCAGATTGTACAGACACACATATGTATAGATATAGGACAGATCGGATTGTACAGACACACATATGTATAGATATAGGACAGATCGGATTATACAGACACACATATGTATAGATATAGGACAGATCAGATTGTACAGACACACATATGTATAGATATAGGACAGATCAGATTGTACAGACACACATATGTATAGATATAGGACAGATCGGATTATACAGACACACATATGTATAGATATAGGACAGATCGGATTATACAGACACACATATGTATAGATATAGGACAGATCAGATTGTACAGACACACATATGTATAGATATAGGACAGATCGGATTATACAGACACACATATGTATAGATATAGGACAGATCAGATTGTACAGACACACATATGTATAGATATAGGACAGATCAGATTGTACAGACACACATATGTATAGATATAGGACAGATCGGATTATACAGACACACATATGTATAGATATAGGACAGATCGGATTATACAGACACACATATGTATAGATATAGGACAGATCAGATTGTACAGACACACATATGTATAGATATAGGACAGATCAGATTGTACAGACACACATATGTATAGATATAGGACAGATCAGATTGTACAGACACACATATGTATAGATATAGGACAGATCAGATTGTACAGACACACATATGTATAGATATAGGACAGATCAGATTGTACAGACACACATATGTATAGATATAGGACAGATCAGATTGTACAGACACACATATGTATAGATATAGGACAGATCAGATTGTACAGACACACATATGTATATATGTAGGACAGATCAGATTGTACAGACACACATATGTATAGATATAGGACAGATCAGATTGTACAGACACACATATGTATAGATATAGGACAGATCGGATTGTACAGACACACATATGTATAGATATAGGACAGATCGGATTATACAGACACACATATGTATAGATATAGGACAGATCAGATTGTACAGACACACATATGTATAGATATAGGACAGATCAGATTGTACAGACACACATATGTATAGATATAGGACAGATCAGATTGTACAGACACACATATGTATAGATATAGGACAGATCGGATTATACAGACACACATATGTATAGATATAGGACAGATCAGATTGTACAGACACACATATGTATAGATATAGGACAGATCGGATTGTACAGACACACATATGTATAGATATAGGACAGATCGGATTATACAGACACACATATGTATAGATATAGGACAGATCAGATTGTACAGACACACATATGTATAGATATAGGACAGATCGGATTGTACAGACACACATATGTATAGATATAGGACAGATCGGATTATACAGACACACATATGTATAGATATAGGACAGATCAGATTGTACAGACACACATATGTATAGATATAGGACAGATCAGATTGTACAGACACACATATGTATAGATGTAGGACAGATCGGATTGTACAGACACACATATGTATAGATATAGGACAGATCAGATTGTACAGACACACATATGTATAGATATAGGACAGATCAGATTGTACAGACACACATATGTATAGATATAGGACAGATCAGATTGTACAGACACACATATGTATATATGTAGGACAGATCAGATTGTACAGACACACATATGTATATATGTAGGACAGATCAGATTGTACAGACACACATATGTATAGATATAGGACAGATCAGATTGTACAGACACACATATGTATATATGTAGGACAGATCAGATTGTACAGACACACATATGTATAGATATAGGACAGATCAGATTGTACAGACACACATATGTATAGATATAGGACAGATCAGATTGTACAGACACACATATGTATATATGTAGGACAGATCGGATTGTACAGACACACATATGTATAGATATAGGACAGATCAGATTGTACAGACACACATATGTATAGATATAGGACAGATCAGATTGTACAGACACACATATGTATATATGTAGGACAGATAAGTGTACATAAACTATATCAGGTAGATGGATATGCGCCCACACGATCTGATCTCCCGCAGACTATACCAATCGATCTCCCGGCGTGTCAGAGACCGGTGACCCGTGTGTTCGGCTCAGGTTATCCCGGGTCAGCCGTCACCTTCCAGCGGGCGGCGCTCGGCTAGTAGTAGGCGTGTCGTGCCGCGTCTCTCTTTACGGCGGTGTTTGCAGCAGCGGCGTGTGCAGTGTGAGGACAGGAGAGACCGGCTGGATCCCGGGCTGTGAGTGTGTGCGGCTCCTCTCCTCTCCCCCCCTCCTCACCATGGACTATGACTTCAAGCTGAAGCTGACCGGAGAGCGGGAGCGGGTGGAGGACCTGTTTGAGTACGAGGGCTGCAAAGTTGGAAGAGGCACCTACGGGCATGTGTTCAAAGCCAAGAGGAAAGATGGGTGAGTGACTGAGGGCCCTGAGCAGGCCTGGGGGCCCCTGGAGAGCCATGGACGGGCCTGACCCGTGTGTAGGGGGCCACACCGAGCCCCAGGAAGAGGAGGGGGTAGAAGGACCTCTCCATATTTTTGTATATATATGTATACCTCATCATTATATATACACAATTCTCCATAATCATCCATTCTACAGCTAACAACCCATTATTATATCTACACCCCACTATATACATCATACCCCATAATTCTCTCTCTATATAGCCCACTATACACATACTACCCCATCTCATATATATATATATATATATATATATATATATATATATATATATATACAATTCTTCTTCATAGCCATCCATACCCTATTTTACATATAACAGCCCATCATCTAAACACCACTATATATATATATATATATTCCCATAATTCGCTATAGATATATATCCCACTATAAACCTACTACCCCATCATTATATATATATATATATATATATATATATCCTACTTCATACCCCATAATTTCACATACATCCACTATATATACATCATACCCTGAACATATATATATATATATATATATATATATATATATATATATATATATATATATATATATATATATATAAACACAAATCTCACTATACCTATGACCCCATAATTATATGTATCCTACTTCATACATCATACCCCATAACTACACATACACTCCACTATATATCCACTATATATACATGTCCTACCCTACAACAAACCCCATTCTCCATGGTGATATATAGAATTCCCCTCTATATACATAATACCCAATAATTACATACACACCCCACTATATATATATATATATATATATATATATATATATATATATATATATATATACATTATACCCCAATGTAACACACCTCACTATATACATAATACCCCAAAATTATGCCCCACCGTACACCTTATACCACATAGTTATAGATACACCCACTATAGAAAAACACCCCATAATAAATAAATATACACACACACACTGATGATTATTTCACCCCATGATTATATGTATCCTACTATATACATTATACCCCACTATATAACTAATAACGTATATCTAGTATATCTACACCCCACTATATACATAACCCACAGTGATGTATATACCTCACTATATACATAATGCCCCGTAGTGTGTGCCTGGGCATCAGGCTTTTATTTATTTTTTTCCTACTATATACATAATTCCCCATGGTGTTCCTGGACACTAGGGGGATATTTTTAATATATATTTTCACGCCACACGCATGCATACATTGCTACTCCAATATTTTTTTTTTTTTTTTTTTTTTTTACATACTATCCTGTAATGGGTTTGAACACAGAACTGGTATATATCCCTCTACATTTTCATGATGCCCCAGAACTGGGATATATATATATATATATATATATATATATATATATACACACATACCATTCCCTATAGTGTAACTGGGCACAGAGCTAGCATACTGTAACTGTATATCCTACAATATTAAGATCTAGTACCTTGTGTACTTGGGACACACATCTGGCGAATATGTTCCAATATAGAATGCCCTTTATTGTGTCCGGGCACAATGGTTGCATATATCCTACATTACTGTGTATACATAATGCCCCAAACTGGACACGATGCGGGTGCATACACTATTTATTTATAGTTCTGTAATGCCCCATTATATGCCTGGATGCAAAGCTAGTATATATTCAACAATTGATTATAGATGTAATGCCTTATAGCATGGCATGTATCATAATGTACAGCCCCATAGTTTGCCTGAGGATAGAGCTGACCTATGTCTTCTATAATATACTTCATGCCCCATTGTGACCTGTGTGATTGAGCTGGTGTGTACCATACTATGTTATGTACATAATGCCCAATAGTGTGCTCAGGCACAGAGCTGACATATATAATATTTCTACTGGGTTAAATGCTTTGCTTCTTTTTTTTTTTTTTTTTTTTTTTATATGATTTTACATATAGTACATTTTGGGCTGACTAGAATATCCTGAATATTGGATTTTTGCATACAGAAGTTGATGTATTTTATTGGGTGCGCTTATTTTATATTACACCAGAGCTCCTGACATTTTGCTCTAAAAAATTCTACATGAGTCGTTCTACAATGAAACTTGAAATATATAGAGTTAATACGGTATTGCATCTGAATAGGGAACACCCTGGGTTAACCCTGTGTTATTGTGTTCTATATTGCAAGTTATGTATATTGTACTCTATTAGGTACATATGCATGTTTGTCAGGCAGAGATTATCTTATCAAACTGTGTCAAATGGTTGGGTACAAATAACGTCACACAATGTAACAAGTTATATGTATCATTCTGTATTATATTTACTTTGGGCTAACACACAAAATATAGAGAATAGTCCATGGAACTAATAATTTCCTGGGCACAAGGAGGGGTTATGGCGTTGGAGAGGGGATGAGGAGAGATCTATGTTCTTTGAAATTTATCAGAAATGAGGAAGGCAGGGTTGACACTACATGCTTAGGATTTAGGAGATGTTATGCCAGGTAAAAGAGGAAGATAGAAGCCCACTATATTTCTGGCACATCAATGGGTATACTTTTTCTGTATTTGCAGCTTATTAAAAGGTTGAACGCATGGGGGGAAATGTGCAGACATTCCAGAAAGATGCTGTAATTGAATAAGGCCCCTTCCACATGGGACAAGCTTCCTTGGAGTCATCGTCCTCTGTGGGTAATCTGTCCACTGACCACCGTTAAGCGGGCGGATGTCTGTCTGCTCTGTTAATGCAGCGCGGACACCGAAACAGCCCACTTGCCTCTATGGGCAGTCGGAGGCCAACGGTCCGCCTGTTTTGACTGCAATCTGATCCACTAGACCAGGGATGGGGAACCTTTTTTCTGCCAAGGGCCATTTGGGTATTTAAAACATCATACAGGGGCCGTACAAAATTATCAACTTAAAAATGTGCCTGTTATATTTGGTCAAACATTTAATTAACTCACCCCTAATGTGATGGCTGCAACTGCTTCTCTTTGGTGAGGTGTGTGATGTCAACTGGTATTGATGATGTTGCAACTCGCAACTGGTTTTCCAGGTTCGCGTTGGTCAGTCTGGAGCACAGTTGACTCTTTGTGGTGGTTAAGTTTTGAAAAGAACTGCTGGCGGGTACAGCTGGCTGGTACTGCTGGTGGGTACAGCTGGCTCAGACTGGTACTGCTGGCTTGTACTGTGCTGTGGGTACTGCTGGCTTGTACTGCTGGCTGGTACTGTGCTGTGGGTACTGCTGGCTGGTACTGTGCTGTGGGTACTGCTGGCTTGTACTGCTGGCTCAGTCTGGTACTGTGCTGTGGGTACTGCTGGCTGGTACTGTGCTGTGGGTACTGCTGGCTCTGGCTGGTCCTGCTGTTCCTGACTGGTACTGCTGTGTGTGCTGCTGGTGGAAATGCTGGCTAGCAGTGGCGCCGTGCTGGAGGAAGAGGCGATGTTTCCTGTATTGTCACAGGCGGAGTGTATTTTGATATCGCTCCACCTGCGACTCACTCAGACTGTCAGAACGGAGCCGGAACTATACAGGAAGCATTGGCTCCGTTCTGACAGATCAGCTGAGAGACACAAACTCAGCTGCACGGAGGGCCAGACCAAATGACTTAGAGGGCCGCATATGGCCCCCAGGCCGTAGGTTCCCCACCCCTGCACTAGACAAATGGTGAACTGGTCCCCATGCGTCTGTTTTTCGCAGACAGGATTAGATGTTGGCAGGGGTGTCAATTGACACCTGCCACTCTATAGAGGACAATGGATGGTCTGATTGGTGTAAAAGGGACCAATGTAAAATCCAGTACAACATCCAACTCTCATTAAAAGCAAGCAGCAGGTGCGAATCGGGTCCTGAATTCGCACCTGAATCGGAACCAAAGACACACAGGAGTCGTTTAAAATGTAGACCGTGGCTGCCCCAGAGCTGTGTGAATCAGCTCCATTCATAGCTGGTCACTCTCCTGTCATGCGAATTGGAATGCAGGGGAACCCGGTTTCCAATTCGCATATGGGTGAACCCGGCTTGAATGGCTCCTGTTTACCAGAATGCTTTGACCCATATTACAGAGCAATTAAAAACAAGCTTGTTATATGGCCAGGCTTCCACCACAGAGCCGCCCACAATCTCCACTTCAGATTAGGATTTACTAATCACCCTCTTCCTCAACAGTGTATCATAATTCTAAGAAGAACCTGAGGAACCGCATTGTGTAAAACTGATAAAAAGAGCTTTTCATTTATTTAAACCGAGTAACATGGTTAAAAATATTAGGGGCGGGCCGATTCTAAGTTCAGAGCATTATATCACAAACTTAGAATCTAACCTACGCATTTCGCTACAAATAGCTTCTTCAGTGGCATGGAAATGCAATACCATGACACCGTAAGTACACTGGGCTCCATTCACAAAACCAGGTTGCATGCTGTATTTAGGTTTTTTTTCCCCAAATACCCCAAGCAATCCTGAAAATGTAAATTCACTACTGCTTTATGCCGTTGGGGTCTGGTATCGATTTAAAAGGGAACCCTTATGCAGAAATGTTAAAAATAGAAAAAAAATGTGGGCCCCCCCTAAAATCCATAACAGACCCTTATCCGAGCATGCACATATGTGAACCCAGCCTAAAAATTAAAAAAAAAAAAAAAAAAAAAAAAAAAAAATGTTGTTTTTTGACTAGTTCTTTCATTCAAAAAATGAATCTCCCCCACCCCCGGGTGTAAAGCCATCGTCCATTATCCACTCACACTGAAGGCTCCTGCCAGCTCTGCTGTCTACCAGTTCCATACCGGGCCATAGTAATATGACGCCGGCAGGAACATCTCCTCGATCCGGGCGGACGTCATATGCAGTTTCAGCTGCTCTAAAGCGCCCCCCCTCGGGTGCGCACAGTGCGGCGATCAGGGATGCGGCGTGTCCGTCGGGACCCAGCCCTTTCCCGATCGGTGTAAAGAGCCATTAAAAAAAATGGCTCTTTACCATGTTACCGGCTGTGTCCAATCACAGCCAGCCACATGCACTTTCCTGGGGCGTGCAGAGCGGGGATTGGGGATGGAGAGTGTCACTCTGACACAGTCCATCCCTGATCAGGGTAGAGAGCCATTGAAATTGGCTCTTTATCACATGACTGGCTGTGTCCAATCACAGCCGGTCACAGAATGTCAACAGAGAACACGGTAACTAGCTGTTACCGTGTTCTCCTCACACGCTGATCCTGTGTGAGGAGATTGTGGTAACAGCTAGTTACCGTGTTCTCTGTTGACATTCTGTGACCGGCTGTGATAGTTACCGATCACAGTGCACCCCAAAACACACTGATTGCCCCCCCCCCCCCTAATAAAGAGTACCTGTCACTAGCCCATCAGAGTACCCAATTACTTGTCACCAGCCTATCGGGTACTCTGATGACGGGTACTCGGGTACTCTGATGACGGGTACTCGGGTACTCTGATGTATTGGTGTTCCAGGGCCTTCAAAAGTGTGATAGGTCGTTAGGAAATTATATGTGTAATTTATGCTCCTAGAACACCTAACGGTGCTCCTTACATATTGGGCCTCTGTATGTGGGCAGGCTGTGTAAAAGTCTCACACGTGATATCGCCATATTCGGGAGGAGTAGCAGAATGTATTTTGGGGTGTAATTGCAAGTATGCATACACTGTGTGTGAGAAATAACTTATGACAATTTTGTGTGTAAAAAAAAAAAAAAAAAAAAAAAAAAAACTTCTTAATTTTCCCAAGAATTGTGGGGAAAAAAATTACAACTTCAAAAAACTCACCATGCCTCTTACTAAATACCCTGGAATGTCTACTTTCCAAAAATGGGTCATTTGGGGGGGTATTTATACTGTCCTGACATTTCAGGGACTCAAGAAATTAGATAGGCCGTTGGTACATCAGGTGTGATCAATTTTCAATGATTGGCACCATAGCTTGTAGACTCTAACTTTCACACAGACTAAATAATAACCACTAATTTGGGTTATTTCTACCAAAGATATGTAGCAGTATAAATTTCGGCCCAAATTTATAAAAAAAAATTACTTATTTGCAAAATGTTATAATAGAAACTAAAACCAAATATGTTGTTTTTTCAAAATTTTCGCTCTTTTTTTTCACATATCGCAAAAAATAAAAACCCAGTGGTGATTAAATACTACCAAAAGAAAGTAATTATTCAAAATGTGAGAGCGCTGAAATCTGAAAATTGGTCTGGGCAGGAAGAGGGTATAACTGCTCTGTATGGAAGTGGTTAAATAACTAAGGTGATGCCATCAACCCAGCATGCCCCTCGGGCAGGATCACCCGGTGATGTCACCGGGTGACCTTCCCCTTAGTTATTTAAAGCGGAGTTCCGGCCTCAAAATCGACAAAATCGATTTTTGGCCATCCGCTTGCTCTGGGTCACCTCAAAAAAAAAAAATATACTCACCTTTCTTCTACTTCCTCCCTCTGCGGCCGCGGCCCGCACCCTCACTTCCTCTTTGCATTGATTCCTGGGAGCTGAACGTCATCGCTCCCAGGAATCAATGCGCCTGCACCGGCCCTGCTCGTCAGTTCCGGTGTGGGGGCGCGTCATTCCCTGCTAAACAGCTTCTGGGCATGCCCAGAAGCTGTGGAGAAATGACGCGCCCGAACCGGAAGTGACGAACGGGGCCGGTGCAGGCGCATTGATTCCTGGGAGAAGAGGACGCAGAAGAGGACGCGCTGGCTTCAGCTTCCCACACCTGAGATGGCAGCGCTGGAGAAGAAATTTTCAAGGTAATTTATTTCTTCTAAAAGGTAAGTGCGACCAGGGACAGTACAGAGGCTATCCATGGAATGTACTAGCCCTGACTGTCCCGGGGGTATTTTCATCTAAATTTCACCCCCGAGGCCGTAACTCCGCTTTAAGAACTGGCTGATGGCGGGAGCCTTCGGTGAAAGAGAACTACCTTCCTTTTTTTTTTTTTTTTTTCTTTTTTACAGTTGGCAGCGGGCGGTATGATTGCGGATGGATCTACGCCGGGTGACTTTTATTACATGATCGCGTCTCCGATCATGTAACCCGGAAGCGACATCACAGCGTCACTTCCGGTTTACTCGGCTGCCAATGGCGCCGATTTAAAAAAATAAAAAAAGTCATTGTTCAAAAATGCCTGTTTCGGCATTTTGAATACTTTAAATTGCAGTGGATCCCTCCACAAAAAGTACCTGTCACCACCTGTTACTGTCGCAAGGGATGTTTACATTGCTTGGGACAGCAATAAAAGTGATCAGATTTTTTTTTTTTTTTAAACTTTTACAAATGAAAAATTTATAGGAAGGAAACCTTTTTAAGTGCTCCCGTCCCTGTGAGCACGTGAGGTATTGCTGCGATCGTCGGAGCGAGAGCAATAATTCTAGAAAAAGACCACCTCTAACTCTAAACTGGTCACTGTTAAACATTTGTAAAGCGTCGCCTATGGCGATTTTTAAGTACTGTAGTTTGTCGCCATACCACGAGTGTGCGCAATTTTAAATCGTAACATCTTGGGTATCTATTTACTCGGCGTGACATCTTTTACAATATACAAAAAAAATTTGGCTAACTTTACTGTTTTTTCTTCTTAATTTTATTGCCGGCATTTTTCTTTTTTTGTCAGCTGATGACTCATCGGTTGTTAAGGACGTGGTGGCAGCCCGCTCCTTAACGACGCCTATTTTTTAACCGCTTGCCGACCGCCGCACGACTATTTACTGCAGCAGTCAGCCCCTCACAGGCAAAGCGATGTAGTACTATGTCGCTAGCCTGTGAGGGTCTAGGGAGCGAGCGTGTGCCCCCGCTCGGTCACGGACCCCCCCCCCCCGCGCGCGCGTGTGACCGGCGGACCCGATGTCCGCCGGTCACTCGGCGATTGTCGGTGCAGAGGGAGAAAGGCAGGCGGCTGATGTAAACAAGCCGCCTGTCATTCTCCCCTGTGTAGAAACAGTGATCATACGGTTCTACTATGTAGGACCCTTGATCACTGTTCCTACACCTCAAGCCACAGCCAATCACAGTTAGAATCACGCCCCTAGGAACACACACACCACCCCTCCCTCTCAAAAAAAGTTAACCCCTTCACTGCCAGTGTAATTTTACAGTAACAGTGCATATGTATAGCACTGATTACTGTAGAAATGTCACTGGTAACCCCAAAAGTGTCAAAAATGTCAGTCAAGAGTCCGATCTGTCCGCCGCAATGTCGCAGTACCGCAAAAAAATCGCAGATCGCCGCCATTACGCGTTAAAAAAAACAACAAAAATGACAAATCTTTCCCTTTGTTAGTAAACGCGATAACTTTTGCGCAAACCAATCAAAATACGCTTTTTTTTTTTTTCTCCAAACATATGTAGCATAAAACAAATTGGCCGAAAATGTTAAATTTTGATTTTTACATTTTTTTGGGGGGAATTTCATATAAAAAAAAATGTGAAAAATATTGTTAATTTTGCAAAATTGACACTTTTTTTTTTTTTTGTTTATAGCGCATGATCAAAATATCGCACAGGTGATCAAATACACCAAAAGAAAGCTCTGTTTGTGGGAAAAAAAGGACGTCAAATTCGTTTAGGTACAGTGTCGCACGACCACGCAATTGTCTGTTAAATTCACGCACTGCCGAATCGCAAAATAGGCCCTGGTCAGGAAGGGGGTAAAATCTTCCGGGGCTTAAGTGGTTAAGTAAACCCTAAAAAAACGTTTTTGAAAAATGCTATGCGGTATCATACCACACACTCAGATGCGGTAAGATACCGCTTTGTGAATGGAAACAAGTAACAGTCAGCACTTATTTTCATGAGATGACTATTGCTGTCCTCAGTGTCATGGTGTAATACATTTGCTTACTTTTTCTCAATAAACTTGGATGTTGTCTTGAAGTGCAGCTGTCCAGACTTTTGGATTTTACATTACATGCAGTGAGACGAACTGGTCTGTCACCTGAACTCGGGAAAGATATGGAGAATAGTGGCGGTTAGACCACCTGGAGCAGTGACTTGTCCGTTACACTATACTGTACGTTGCTCCACTTACTAGAACATATTAGAAATTAGAATTATTTTGGGTTTGGTCATAACTCATGTTCTGCTGAACCCAGAAGGAATCTGTCCATGCCGACATCCAGTGCAATTGCCACACCGCAGCTGCATGTATATAAGGACAGAGATGCTTATGTCATCATTCCCATAATACGGCCGTGTGATCATATTAGGTCAGCGACATTGACCTAATATGGCCTTGTGGCTATTTTAAGGCAGTGATGTCACAAGCATCCCTTTGTGTACATACAGTGACAGGGAATGCCCTGGCCACAGATGATTTGGCCTGCGCTCACCGATTCTTTCTGGATTCAGAGCGAACCTAAGCTCATCCCTGAATATAAATCTCATGGTGTAATAGGTATGACTAATACACAAATAATGTTGTGCATACTAAATTGTCTTGCATATAAATAATCTACTCTTAATTTACTGCAATATATTTTGTTGCAGAATTTCACAAACAAAAGATGTTCTACTATTGCACATGAAAAATCAGGCACTTTTGTCCTATATAGTATATTTTCAGAAATTAACCAAGTACAGAGAATCCACATACCATAACAGAGGCTAATGAATGACATAATGTATTTTATGCAAATAGACTCTGGGCTAATGTAAACATAATGTGTGCGATTTAAAATAATGTACTTTATTCCAATGACTGGGGTGCGCCTTATTTACTCGACACATGCACTTCTTCTACTGAGGGTTAGGAAAGCCTGACACTCCCCTTTTCTGATGAGCACCCAATCAGAGCTCGTCACACTGCAAGGTGTCCAGGGATGGTCCTTGAGACAGGCAGGGAGGTGAATAGGCAATAAACACTGCAAGGTTAAGACTTATTTAAATGCAGTTTTGGTTAAAATAGTTTTCACATACGTCCTCCGACAGTCGCCGCCCATTCACACAGTCTTCACTTGTGGGGTATTGACTTCATCTCCACAGGAGTTTCTAGGCATAAGACTTGTAAAAGAACAACTAATCTACATAGTCTCACCCATGGGGGCTGTCCTTCTAGTCCAATACCCCCCTGCAATAGCCATCCCAAATCAGTTTGTCTTCTGCCTAGCTTCAGGAGTGGATAGGCTTCCCTGTGCTGAGGCTACAGTCTCAGCCTTTCTCTTTTTCTTTTATGCTTTATTTTCAAAAGAAGGTTGCGTTCCTGGTAGTGATCACTTCTGCTCGCAGAGTGTCAGAGTTGGTGGCGTTGTCTTGCCGCTCCCCTTACCTGGTGCTTCATAGGGATAAGGTGGTCTTGCGACCTAATCCGTTCTTTTTGCCAAAGGTGGTTTCTGAATTCCACCTTAATGAGGACATTGTTTTGCCTTCGCTTTGTGCGAATCCTAAGCAGCCAAAGGAGGTTGCCTTGCATTCCTTGGATGTTGTCCGGGCGATCAGGGTTTACCTGTCGTCGACTAAATCCTTTAGAAAATTGGATTCTCTTTTTGTCCTTCCTTAGGGACCTCGGAAGGGTATGGCTGCGTCTGCAGCAACCATTGCCAAATGGATCAGACAGACCATTGTACAGGCCTACTCGTTGCAGGAACGGGTTCCTCCCTTCCCTGTCAAGGCGCACCCTACCAGGTCGATGAGTACATCCTGGGCCTATCGGCATCAGGCTTCGGTGGCCCAGGTGTGTAAGGCTGCGACTTGGTCATCTGTGCACACTTTCTCAAAATTCTACAAAATTGATGTTCTGGCATCAGCTGATGCATCCTTTGGCCGTAAAGTTCTCTGTGCGGCTGTTCCATAGGGAACCCAGGTTTTGTACGGGTTCCTAGCTGTTGGGGTTGTTTCCCCCTTATTTGTTTTCCTGGGTTGTTGCTCATTTTGAGCCCTTTTTTGTTACCCAGAAGGTTACCTTCTTGTACATGTAAGGTTCCTTTCTCTGCTGTGGGTACTGCATTGCTTTTCTGGCAGTTGCGTTGCCCACCCCTCATGTCTACACTGCTTTGGGACATCCCCATAAGTGAAGACTGTATGAATGGGCGGCGACTGTCGGAGGACGTAAGAGAAAACTGAATTTTTGTAAAATCTTACCGTAAAATTCTTCTGAGTCCTCCGACAGTCACTGCCCCGTTCCTCTTTTTGGGGTCTTTTTATACACTTTCACTGCTTGCCACCAAACTGAATTGGGATGCCTATTGCTGGGGGGTATTGGACTAGGACAGCCCCCATGGGTGTGACTATGTAGATTTATTGTTCTTTTACAAGTCTTGTGCCTAGAAACTCCTGTGGAGATGAAGTCAATACCCCATAAGTGAAGACTGTGTGAATGGGCGGCGACTGTCGGAGGACTCAGAAAGGAATTTTACGGTAAGATTTTACAAAAATTCTGTTTTTGTTTTTTTTTGTTTTTTTATCAGGATAAGTAGATTTTGTGGGACAAGTAGATTGGGACCCCAAGTAGTCTTTTAAAACCTTCCCATACCCCCTGCAATGAATAGTGCACTCAGGTATACTATGTACTGCATTGCGTGGAACCAAAAATTTAAAGTATACTGTACTGCATGTACACATATGATGTACATAAATTATATCCTACATACATATTGGATGCTCAGGAAGAAATTTCCATGTTCTGAACATAGTGTTATTGCTGTTTAAATGTTATGCTCTATCTAATGTACTAAAAAAAAATTGGGCATTGTTGTATATGGAGAATTGCATATATTTATTGTAGCATGCTTCACGTAGGCATTTGTCTAGATCAGCCTTTTTCAACCAATGTGCCCAGGCACCCTGGGGCGCCTTGAGGTTTCTGCAGGGGTGCCTTGGCAAAATTCCTAAAAATTGCCCAAAAATTGTATACAAGCTGGTGTTTAGTTACACAAAGCCACAGGTTTTCACCATTGCAACCTTCTAGCTGCTGGCGTCCTAATGACCAATGACATCAGCTGATAAGGAGGATGTCAGCACACCATCCTTGTTTGACCCTCCCCTGCCCCTCTCCATCAGCGCTTGGGTCATATTAGCGGAGTGATTGATAAAAACTAAGGGAGAAGAGAAACATTGGAATATTTACCAATGTGCAAAAGTGTATTTGCTTTGAAGAATACATCACTTAAAACGTTGGTTGTCCTACTTGGACTTGTGGCTGTTGCTGCATTATGCAAAACTATTAGAATAGTTTTTACATTTTAGAAAGGGGTGCCTCGAGACTGTCCATAATTTTAAAAGGGTGCCTGGAGATTGTCCATACGTTTTTAAGGGGTGCCTTGACTGAAAAAAGGTTGAGAAACACTGTTCTAGATAACATGCAGCGCTTGATCACACAAAAACGTATGTCATTTTTTTTTTTTCCACATTGGATTTTCCTTTCTTTCTTTCTTCTTTTTTTTTTTTTTTTATTGTTGTATTTCAATCTGGAGTTTAAGCCTAGGTTCACACTGAAGGCGGTTTTGAAATCGTGTGAATTCAGCTAAACTCGCACGATTCCAACCGGCATTTCAATCCGACTTCTATGGAGATTTGACAGACATCTGTGCGGGTTCCTGCATAGATGTCTTTTGAAATTGCCCCCCCCCAAAGTCGCTAAAAAGTAGTGCACAAACTACTTTTGATAATCAGTGTGGCGCCGCATAGTCACACCTATTTTCCCGGTGCCATTGCTGGCAATAGGTTCCGATTTGGCATATGATTTGAAAAAATCGTAAAATTGGCTCAGTGTGAACATGGGCTAAAGAATAAGTGCATTTTTAGAGGTTCCAGAAATGCCTCCTCAGGCATTCACCTACTTAGATCTGATGGTTACAGTCGCCGCAAGTCTCTTGGCAATGCCTGCGCAGTATTACATAATAGAAGTCTATGGGCCTGTCTTCTGCCAGGAGAGGCAGGAAAATATGCCCCATAGAAATCTACTGCCTGCGTGCAGCCAGAGGGCAGAGGACTTGCGGCTTATGATGTGAACAATCCTCAAAGGCCGTCTGATTATGGTGTATCTCTAGAGAGAGTGTGGGAGAGAGTGTGGGATCCGTTAGGTTAGCCTAAAGGAGCAAACAGTCTGTACAGAATGTATGGCTGACTTCGCATCGGGTTTAGACACAACACACACAGGGCCCTTCTTTGGGTCCGTAGCAGAATCTGATCGCATGGTGGTTCACACCAATGCGATCCAATTAATGTCCGAACTGACAGTTCGCACTGCGATATGCAAACTAATCTGGGGGTGTTGACTTTGTATTGACACCCCAGTGATTTGCATATGGCAGTGTGAACTGCCTGTGATTTGAGTGCGATGCAGGAACCCAGAGTGGATTTGTGGGGTTCTCGCATCGCATATATGTGAATCGGCACTAAGTGCGCTTTTTCTTTGAAAGGATTTACCTTTTACAAAGGATGTTTGCAATTTGATTTACACAACATACATAAAACTTTGAAGGTGCAAGATATTTATTGTGAAAATAAAGACCTTTGTTTGTTCCTGTGAGTTAGCCCCCCGTTCACATAGGGGCGACGCTATTTCGCACCGCGACCTCCGAGGTCGCGGTGCGAACAGCGCGCCGCTACCTCGGAGCGGCCGCCACGGACTTCATAACATTGAAGTCTATGGCGGTCGCCTCCGGGTCGCCCCAAAGAAGCTCCGGGCCCTTTTTCTAGGTCGGAGAGACTTGTGTGGCTCCAATTAGAAAGGGGTGCGCAGCTTCCCTATAGGAGGCGACCTGTGAGGCGACCAGGTCGCCCTAGTGTGAACCGGCACTTACTGTATAATTAGAAAGAAAAACCTTCTTTTTTTTTTTTTTTTTTTTTTTAAATCTCTATTTGTGTCTCTGTTAGGACGATTGAATCCACTCTAATTGTCCTGATCCCCAGTGTCACCTGAAATGTGAGAGTAAATTCAAAACCTTGAGTTGCCACCAGAGCAGGAACAATGGGGACAATCGCAGTCTACATCGCAAGACGTGAAGAGAAATCTCATATATATGAGAGATAGGTGGCCAAACGATATTGGTTTAATCCTTCCTCTATTTCACTAAAATGGGGAAAAAAGTTTTGGCTTTAGATATGCTTTAATACTTCCTAGAAGCACATTTGGTTGTCGTTTTAAAGTAAGTTCCAGCCTATATGTAACTAGCTTTAAAACGGTACCCTCCCCTCCTAATTCCTGTGCTGACTAACCGTGTAAAAATGATGTACTGTATATAATTATTTTCAGGCTGCTCTGGTCTGGTCTCGTGATCCCCTGCCAGCCAGTGGCTGCTGAAGGAGAAAGCTTTCTGACAATTGCTAGTAAAGGTTGACATCACCCATAGGCTTCAATGGCCCATCCATTGTCGACGCTCCCTCCTCTCCCCTGTGGCTGCTGCTGGCTGACGGGGGGAGTCAGATCACATGACGAGACTGGATTGGCCAGTAAATGAGTAAATATGAACATCTTAGTTTTAAGGCTAGGTAGCAGTTGGCTAGAATTCTACTTTAATGCTGCCAGTTTCTTGTGGTAAGCCTCTGCCAGCTTTGCCCATCTGGATCCTGAACTTGGTGTCCATTCTTCTTGGCTGATGAAGAGCTTACTGTGGGATGTACAGTAGCTTTTCTTCCCAATCCGTGAAAGGGATGTGGCTGTGAAGGGAAGGTAAGTTCTTGCAGCTGTGAATTGGGACATCAATGTGAATTTGTTGCTTTGTCTACTATCTATAGTTCACTTTCAAGATTTTGTTTCCTTTGTTTATACTTCATATATAAATGCCTATTCTTTGTTTGTATTAAATATAGAGATTTGTGAGTGTAATGATTTTCTAAAGGATGTGAGAATGTTGACCTATAAAATTGTGTGAATATTCACTTTTATTGTCCAGTCATGTGCAGATGAAAAAAGTAAATGAGCATGTCTATTTTACACGATTGGATCATTTTAATCTCTAAGGCTCCATGTACACGGGACGCTGGAAATGGCCATTTAGGAGCAGTTGGATGTTTTTTTCAGAAGCCCCTGAACCCATCTACATTTTATCTTATCTGTCCATGTACGCATGGTCGTTTACAGTCATTTGCAGGCATGTTGCGTTCAGGGACTTTTTTTAGAACGCAATTATTTGCGTTCGAACGTGTGTTTCCCGGCGTTTCAAACGCGTCTGAACGCGATGACCCGCGTTTAGCGTTCGCGTTTTTTCCATTTTAAAGGGGAATTTTTTTTACCTCTAGGAATGCTTCTAAACGCTAACGCCGCTAAACGTGGGTACAAACGCGACCAAACGGACGTTTAAAGCGTCCTAAAAATTCCAGCATTCAAAGGGACTTTTAACAACGTCTCGTGTACATGGAGCCTTACAGCCACAAAGACTAGGGTAATTCTGAAACAGAACCATGTACCTCTGCTGCATTTACGAAGCCTGAATGCTCATAGTAACTTTGGCGATCGTGAATTTGTTCTCAAATACTACCTGACACTTTGGGGTTGGTTTACTTAAGGCAAATGGGCGGTTTAATTTGCAAGGTAATTTTCCTTCGATTAGTGCATAAAGTTGAAAATTAACTTTGCAAAGAAAACCCAATCATGTGCAAGGAAAAAAGTGTTTTTCTTGCACATGATTGGATGGTTCAAGTCAGCAGATTCACCTCATTGCCAAAGTGAAGGGAAAAAGTCTCTTGCAAATCAACCCACACTGAATGGATGTATTCAGCAGCTAAAAAGCTGCAAATGCATAACAACTTGACGGCTCACATGTGCAGCTCTGTGAATGTGATCAGGCAGCCATTATTTTTTCTGAATCAAGCCTGAGTAGTGTTATTAACACTGCTAAGGCTAGGTTCACTCACATACTGTATGTGAGAGTCAGGAAGGCACGCATAATCCCATGCGATCCCTACCAGCACAGAAATGGACTGCTCTTTAGCAGATGCCTGCGTTTTCACCCGCACAGAACCGCATGGTTCAGTGCAAAATGTTTATAAAAAAAGTCAGGGACTTGTTTCTCCGCATTTCTTGCAGGTACAGCAGTCCATTCAAATGAATAAGCTGCTGTACCCATGACTAGTATCCACAAATGAACACGCACATATGTGAATCTATGCTTAGACACAATTTGGAAGATATTTAAAGTAACATTTAGACTTTGCATTTACTCTGTTCATATGAGGATTAGGAATTGCCTTTCAATCTTCATAAGCTGTCAGTTAAAGTGGTTGTTAAGCACGTTCATAAACTCCACAATCTCCTCTGTTTTAAAGCCTCCTATGCTGCAGTGTATGTCCTTTTTGTAAAAAAAAAAAAAAAATGCCTATTTCTACCTGATTGCAGCGCAGGTCGGCGGTCACATGACTCCTTGAGGCTCCCTCTCCGATCTAACAGCTAGAGTGGGAAGGGCCGAGATTCCCCCACTGACATCAGTCAGGAGGAGGGGAGGGGAGCCTCGGAGTCACGTGACCGCCGATCTGCAATGTGAAATCAGGTAGAAATAGGCATTTATTTTTTTTTTTACAAAGGACGTACACTGGAGCATAGGAGGCTTTATAACAGAGGAGATTGTGTGAGGTCTAAAGGTATTTCAGCCACAGGAAAGGGGGGTGGTATTGGTAAGAGCTGACAGGGAGGGGAGGACGACAGAGGAGAGCAGGGCTGCAGATGAGTCATGTACACTGACCATGGTGTCAGGGCTCAGCAGCCATGATACACCGTGGTCAGTTTACAGGGGGTAGAAACTGGCAGGATCAGCCAGGTTTTTTAGGTGATCCAGGGGACCAAATGATGCACCTTAAGCACTCTGCTGTATAACATGCTTTAAAGGAGCAGGATCCTTGTCAGTTTTTCCACTGTTCAGTTTTTCAATTGTTTGTCCATTAAATCCTATCAAGCTTTTCACACTGGTCACTTGCGTTTTTTAAAAGTCCTGCATGCTTATTTTTGGGGCATGTTTGGTGTGGTAAAAAAAAAAAAAAAGCACCAAAAACACACCTCCCCATTGAATGAAAATGCAGCAAAAATGCACTCATAGTTGAGTTTTTGGAGTCACATTCCTTTTTTTTTTTTTTTTTTTTTTCAAATGTGCTATATGCACTTAAAATACAGCAAAAACAACGTAAAAATATGGCAAAACTGCATGTGTGTTTTTAACGTGTTTTTTGCATTAGAGCAGCGTGAAAGCATCCTAAAGCAACCTTAAAAGATAGTGTTGGAATTCGGTATGCGATTCATTAAAAAAATTAGTCACCTGATGAAGCATCGGTCACCCACTGGTTCTAGGGACCAAGAACTGAGGGATCAAACATCGCTGATTGGACTGGAAATGGGTTACGTTCTGCACTCCTGTGACCCATAGAAGAATAGAGAGGTAGAAATAGAGCTAAAATAGCTTTGGCTATACTTCTCCTCTCAAAAGTAAAAAAAAAAAAAAAAAATGGTTAGATAAAAAATTTAATATTTAAAAGTTTTTACCTTTTTTAGTGTTCATTTTATTTCATACTTTTTTGTTAAATATTTACAGAAAAAATCCTGTTGCACTACACACATTGTATATTCCTGCGTGTGTTTAGAGGTTCAGGAAATTATTTTAGGCAAGTTTCACTCTTTTGCACTTGTCCTAAAATATTCATTTTGAACACCCAGTCAACGCAGGCATAAACTTGTGTGACCTTTTTAATATAACATCATGGTTCACGGAAATACACAGCATGCGTTGTACCTAGGTCAGTACTACTGCTTTGGGATGCAGTGCAATGTGATGCATACATTGCTGTTGTGGTAAAAACACAATTCCCAAATCATGTTCCAGGGCAGCCCATGGGATATAGGCACCTACTCCCAACAGGAATAGGAAACGCATCGCCAAATAAAACTTTGAAAGTCCCTCTGCTGAACTGGTCAGTTGATTGTGTTTCATCCAGATGGAGGAGATGCATCGCCTGGAACCTGGGTGAGGAAAACTTCTATTTCTCTGGCTGTCCTTTTCTCTCCCCCCCCCCCCCCCCCCCCATACTTAACTGGCTCCACTGGGAGCAACTAGTAGCATTTTCTGCAAGATCACCCTCCAGGACTCCTCCTCAGTATGGAAAGGAGGTGGCTTGGTTCTTTCTCATTCAGTGCCTGGGTAAGGCCATATCTGGAAGGGGCATACCACATTGACAGGGACCAGCATGGGCAGTGTGGGCTCCCAGTCGACTGTCTTGGTGCGTACAAGTTACAGTCTGACACCATTGATGACCCTGTACATTAGGTTTTAACTTAAGCTGGCCACAGATTATCAGTTGTTGTGTTTGTTTTTTTTCCCCCAGTATTCTGAACAGAAAGATCCTTCAACCACTTTCGTACCGCCCACTGTGTAATTACGTTGCTACTTTGGTGTTAAATACATAGGTTTGGTCCATTTTGAAAATAAGTGGTCCCAGCAGTGGGTTCACCACAGGATCACTTTTAATGGGAAGCGGGAGAGGTGCACACCCTCCTCCCGCCACATTCTGGTCGTTTTCTCCACTTACCGGAGCCGTGGATGGGCCGGACGTCGAGTGAGAACAAGATGGCCTTCACTTAACTCTATGCCCTTGGAGGACTGGAGCAACGTCAAATGTCACTTCTGCCCAACAGCCTTAAAGGACCAATTTTTTTTTTTGTTTTTAAGTGTAAATGTGAGATCTGATATCTTTTTGACCCCAGATGTCACATTAACCACTTGCCGACTGCATACTGTATGTATGTATGTATATATATATATATATATATATATATATATATATATATATATATATATATATATATATATATATATATATATATATATACGGTGGCAGAGTGGCTCTCCCGGGCAAAACCACGTATGCATACGTCATTTGCCTGGGAGGAGTCGGTGGCCCGTTGCCGATTGTAGGCGAGGAAGCCAATGCGTGTGTCAGGGGGCTCCAATTGCCGCCTGACACTCTCGATCGCTCCCCGCTGAGAGAGAACGACGATCAGCTGTTGTAAACACAGCCGAGACCGTCCTTCTCCCTGGGGTGATCACAGAGCTCATGTGATCGTTCTATATAGGATCACATGTCTCTATGGTCATCTCAGAAGCCCAACCCCCATACAGTTAGAATTACTCCCCTAGGATCACATTTAACCCCTTGATCACCTATACTGTTAACCCCTTCCCTGCCAGTAGTTATTACAGTAACCGTGCATATTTTTAGCACTGATTTCTGTAGTAATGTCACTGGTACCCCAAAAGTGTAAAATGTCAGTTAGGGGTCCGATCTGTCCGCCGCAATGTTGCAGTCCCGCAAAAAAATCGCAGACCGCCTCCATTACTAGTGTAAAAAAAAAAAAAAAAAAAAAAAAAAAAAAAAATTAAAAATGACATAAATCTTTCCCGTAGTTAGTAGATGTGATAACTTTTGCGCAAACCAATCAAAATACGCTTATTGCGATTTTATTTATTTATTTTTTTACCAAAAATATGTCACAGAAAACAAATTGGCCTAAAATGTTACATTTTTGATTTTTACATTTTTTTTTTTTTTGAGTGTCATATATAGCAGAATGTGAAAAATATTGTTTTTTTTTTTTTTATAGCGCAAAAAATAAATATCACAGGTGATCACATGCCACCAAAAGAGAGCTTTATTTGTGGGGGAAAAAAATGTCAATTTTATTTTGTGTACAGCGTCGCACGACCACGCAATTGTCCGTTTAAAATAACGCAGTGCCGAATTGGAAAATAGGGCCTGGTCATTAAGGGGGCAAATCCTTTGTTTTACATTCTTTGTAATAGGAATAAAAGTGATCAAAATGAAAAAAAAAAAAAAAAAGTAACCTAAATAAACCACACGTGAGGTATTGCCGTGATGTGATCGTTAGAGCGAGAGCAATAATTCTAGCACTAGACCCCCTCTGTAACTCTAAACTGGAAACCTGTAGAAGCTTTTAAAGCCTCGCTTATGGAGTGCAAAAGTTTGTCGCCATTCCACGCGTGTGCACAATTTTAAAGCATGACATGTTGTGTATCTTTAAGTGGTAAAGTGTTTGAAGTGTTTGTAACCCCTCACCCCCGCCCCCCCCCCACCCAAAAAAAAATCCTATTGTCTTAAAGCATGTTATACAGCGCTGTGCATTCTATCACCTGAAATATATGGCGGATCCTGACATTTTTTACCCTCCCCCCTGTAAACTGACCGCAGTTTATCATGGCTGCTGAGAGGCCATGGTCAGTTTACGTGCCTCCATCATCCGCAGCTCTCCTGTGTCTCCTCCCCCCTCTTCTCCCTGCCTATTAGCTCTGTCCGCTCCCTGATTCTCCCCTCCTCCTGCTTTCATAACAGTTTAATGTTGCTACAATTCCCTCTGTTAGGTAACAAAATGTGCCCCATCGTATATCCTTTATTTTAAAAAAAAGCTGATATCTATTTTAAGAGCCCCTCCCGGCGCTCACGTGACCGGCCACCTCTCTCCTTCTCCTAGCTGATGTCAGCGGGAATTTACGCCCCCTCCCACTGAAGCTGTCAGATGGGGAGAGAAGAGAGCCGAGGAGTCATGTGAGCACCGGGAGACGCTCTGAAATAAGGTAGCTATTCTCTTTTTAAAAAAAATAAATAAAAATAAATGACATACAGTGGGGCACATATTGTTACCGAACAGATTGGATTGTAGTAACATTAAAAGTGGCTTTACAATCACTTTAATGCCCCATACACACGTGCAGATTATCTGAAGACTTTTGTCTGCAGACTTACCTTTTCTATGTAGTGCAAGGGCCTGCCGGATTGCATACAAATTGAAAGTGTTTAGGTTTGACCTCATATTATATGGTTTTGGTAAGTCTGCAGACAAAAGTCTGCAGATAATCTGCACGTGTGTATGGGGCATTAGTCTCACAAATGAGTTGGATGGAGGAGTTCCTACTCAATTCAGGACATTGTATTCTAAAGGGACTGGATTCTGTCAGAATATACTGACCATTGGCTGTAGCCACTGATTACCACAAGTTTGTTCATTTGGCAGAAGTCAAACTAATGGCTGAACTGTCCGAATTTCAGTCCATCTATGGTCACCTTAATGAACTGTCAAAATGTAATGGTGAATAGAGCTGGGATATGGCTGAACAAGAGGCATGTAATTTTTTTATATCCTAGTGACAGACCATTAAAAACGTGCAAGGGGCCAGCCAACTCTTGATGCTTCTAGAAAATATTAAAATAGACCTGTTACAGTGGCCCAGAATTTAGTCCAAAATTGTGACTTTATCTTTTTAAGTGTTATTTAACCTTTACCAAATGGCTATGCAAGGGGCATCTGTGCAGCTCTGATTAAAGTTGAATAACTCCCGTGCTATAGGTGTAGTACATCTACGTACCGCATATAGTTAGGCCTAGTCATTACTGCATACCTTCTCAATCACAGGAGTGAGCTCTCAAATGCTGAGCTCTGAGCTGCTGCATCAGGGGGCAGAGAGCACACATGAGGGGGTTTGAATTAAAGAAAATGCTCACTCCAGTGATGGTGAAGGTGGGCAGTAATGACTAGGTGCCTCTTAGCAACGTCCTGGGATTTTTTCAGGTACACTTCGGGAAGCTTACACCTAAAGCAGGGGGACTTTCAACTTTAGTCAGAGCTGAGCTGTGTGTTCAAATAAAAGCAAACCACATGGTTCAGGAGCTGGCCCGCACAAGTGCCCCCACAGGAAATTAATTTTTTGGGGGGTATTTAGCAGGTGGGGGAGGAGCCAGGAGCACTGGCAGGGGACCTAAGAGGATGAGGAGGATTGGACTGCTCTGTGCAAAACGTTACGTTACCTGGCTTTTCTATTTACCCCGTGACTTCAGGACTTTTTTTTTTTAACTTTTCTGATATGCCTACTTGTTCCAAGACTGTGACTCCGTATTGAAGCCAGTGGGTCAGCATAACAGCTAAGGCCTCATGCACACTGGACGTTTTTGGAGCTGCTGTTAGCAGCCTCAGACGTTTTTTTTTTTGCAGCAGCAGAATGCCCATCCATGTTGTTCTATGGCCTCATGCACACATAGAGCTTTTAGGAGCTCCAAGTGGCATAGGCGTTTTACAGCTCCAAAAAAACCCAGGAACTGTGCGTTCTGGAGCTGCAGCGTCAAGCTGTAAAAACGTCTGACGCTGCTAAAGGCTGAATAACGTTGCTTAACGTGCGTTAACCACTTACCGCATACTAACGTAGGTCTACGTCAGTAAACTTTGCGGTAGTGTACCGGGATGATGCCTCTAGCTAGAGGCATCATTCCGGTACCGTGGTTTGAAGCCGACGGTTGGCTTTCCGTCGGTACTGACCGATGCGGCTCGGGAGCCGCTCGATCGGTACCCGGGGGGGCGGGAGGGGACGTCCCCCCCCCCCCTCCCGCCGCCTTCCGTGGCTTTGCTCGGGGCTCCCGTCCCACCGGGAGCCCCGAGCACCCAGCCGGCGCGTCCGCCGGCTGGATGGAGTCCCGATGAATGCCGGAAACAGCATCGATCGGGGCTCCGTTGACGTAACCCGGAGGCGGCGTCCATGACGTCACTTCCGGGTTACTGTGCCGCAAAAGGCGGCAAATTTGAAAATCGGCTGTATGCAAAAACGCCGTTTTTGGCATTTTGCATACAGGGAAGTGTAGTGGAGGGGTCTAGGGTCTTTTAGACCCTCGATCCCTCCATAAAGTGTACCTGTCACGACATATTGCTGTCACAAGGGATGTTTACATTGCTTGTGACAGCAATAAAAGTGATCAGATTTTTTTTTTTTTTTTAAAACTGTAATAAAGTTAAAAAAATAAATAAAATAAATGGGAAAAAAAAAAAAATTTAGCCGCCCCCGTCACCGTTAGCTCGCGCACAAAAAAAAACGTATACGCAAGTCGAGCCGCAAATGAAATCGCTGTTCAAACCACACATGTGAGGTATCGCCGCGATCGCCAGAGTGTGAGCAATAATTTAAAAAAAAGAGCTACACTCTACCTCTAAACTGGTAACCGTTAAATAAATTTAAAGCGTCGCAGATTGAGATCTCTATTGACCGTAGTTTGTCGACATCCCACGGGGGGGCGCAATTTTAAACCGTAACATGTTGGGTATCTATTTACTCGGCGTGACATGTTCTTTCACAATATACAAAAAAAATGGGCTAACTTTACTGTTTAGTATTTTTTAAATGCAGTGAAATGTGATTTTTCAAAATTTTTCCAAAAAAATGGCGCTTTATAGACCGCTGCGCAAATACCGCGTGACAAAAATGATTGCAATGACCGACATTTTATTCTCCAGAGTCTTTTCTAAAATAATATATATAATGTTTGGGGGTTCTAAGTTGTTTTCTAGGAAAAAATACTGATTTTAACTTGTGAACAAAATGTGTCAAAAATAGGCTCGGTCCTTAAGTGGTTAAGCCATGTTATACATTTTTTTTTTTTCTTCCATTTAAAATCAATGGTTCCCTATGGGAGCCTATTGATTTGAATGGAAGTCGCACCGCAAGTCGGATCAGGATGATCCGACTTGCGGCGCGACTTGCGCTGTGAGAATCTTGAGGGCGGTTCCAAACCAGGCCCTTCGGGTTCCCCCTAAAATCCATACCAGACCCTTATCCAAGCATGCAGCCCGGCATACCAGGAAAGGTGAGGGGACGAGCGAGCGGCCCCACCCCCCCTGGATCATACCAGGCTCTGCACCCCTCACCTCAAAGCACCTTGCCCCCATGTTGATGAGGACAAGGGCCTCATTCCCACAACCCTGGCCGGTGGTTGTGGGGGTCTGCGGGCAGGGGGCTCATCGGAATCTGGAAGTCCCCTTTAACAAGGGGGCCCCCAGATCCCGGACCCCCTCCCTATGTGAATGGGTATGGGGTACCCCTACCCATTCACCACATACAAGGCAGTGTGTGTAAATAACGACAGGAGACGTTTTGGAAAGTTTATTAAAAATCTTCATCCCGTCTTCTCCCTCTCCGGTCTTCTGCTCTTTTGCTGTCCTCACTTCTTTTCTTCTTCTCTCCGGTCTTCTGCTTTTTTTGCTGTCGGCTCTTCTTCTTCCTCCGGTCCTCCTCCGACGACGTCTCCGGCGATTATGCCGGTCTCCGGTCTCTGCAGCTTATTATATAGTCATTAGGGGCGTGGCCGCCAGATGACGTCATCGGGAGACCCCCACCCCCTTATGTCACAGATGACGTCATATGTGACACAAGGGGGCGGGGGTCTCCCGATGACGTCATCTGGCGGCCACGCCCCTAATGGCTATATAATAAGCTGCAGAGACCGGAGATCGGCATAATCGCCGAAGACGTCGTCGGAGGAGGACCGGAGGAAGCAGAGCCGACAGCAAAAGAGCAGAAGACCGGAGAGAAGAAGACAAGACAAGAAGAGAGGACAGCAAAAGAGCAGAAGACCGGAGAGGGAGAAGACGGGATGAAGATTTTTAATAAACTTTCCAAAACGTCTCCTGTCGTTATTTACACACACTGCCTTTTATGGGGTGAATGGGTAGGGGTACAGTGTACCCCATACCCATTCACATAGGGAGGGGGTCTGGGATCTGGGGGGCCCCCTTTTTAAAGGGGGCTTCCAGATTCCGATGAGCCCCCTGCCCGCATACCCCCACAACCACCGGCCAGGGTTGTGGGGATGAGGCCCTTGTCCTCATCAACATGGGGGCAAGGTGCTTTGTGGGGGGTGCAGAGCCCCCCCTGCCCCAAAGCACCCACACCCCCCCCCCATGTTGAGGGCGTGTGGCCTGGTATGATCCAGGGGGGGTGGGGCCGCTCGCTCGTCCCCTCCCCTTTCCTGGTATGCTGGGCTGCATGCTTGGATAAGGGTCTGGTATGGATTTTGGGGGGGACCCCACACCGTTTTTTCAGCGTTTGGCTACCCTCAAATTCCATACCAGACCCGAAGGGCCTGGTTTGGAACCTGGGGGGGGGAACCCCACGCCGTTTTTTTTTCCCCATTTTGGCGTGGAGTTCCCCCTCAAGATTCTCACAGCGCAAGTCGCGCTGCAAGTCGGATCACCCTGATCCGACCTGCGGTGCGACTTCCATTCAAATCATTAGGCTCCCATAGGGAACCATTGATTTTGAATGGAGGCAGAAAAAACGCTGCTAACAGCTACTGTGGCCAAACATGCAATAACGCTAATGGAAAAAGCTACTGAAAGCAAGTTTTTACAGCTGCTGTTTACCGGCGTCAAGTAAACAGCTCTGGAGCACGTTTTTGACGCCCTGTGTGCATGGAGCCTAAATGACTAGCATTTTAGGAGGAAGCTAGCCATGGCAGACCCTGTGTGTTTTTTCGTGGCTGGTTTATTTAACCGCTTAAGGACCGGAAGGTTTTATACCCCCCTCCCCCCCATGACTTGGCCATTGTTTGTGATACGGCACTGTTATGACAATTGTGTGGTCATGCAACGCTGTACCGAAAGAAAATTGATGTGCTTTTTTTCCCCACAAATAGCTTTCTTTTGGTGGTATTTGATCACCTCCTGTGGTTTTTTATTTTTTGTGCTATAAACAAAAACAAAAAAGTGGCAATTCTAAAAAAAAAAAAAAAAATGGCCTCCTGGAATATGCGTGTCACATTCTTTTAATCTTTCATTCAGTAAGTATGAGAGCGGTTGGCCTAGCAGCTCATCACGAGGCCCCGCCAGCTAAACCTGAAAGAGCGGTGGGCCTCTCAATGAGAAAAAGTAAGTTGGTGGTGCAGGACCAAGTGGTGTCTGAGCTGTGCCTACAACACCACCCAGTAAATGGGGGATATAGAGGAAAAAAATAGGGGGAGGGGGGAGGCTGAAGGTCCCTTTTTAAGTATACAGATTATTATTAGAGCAGAACTAAACCCCCAAAATTTTCCGAAAACCATTACATTCACGACATGCCATGAAAGAGGACGTTCACATTTGCTTGTAATCTCAATCAAATTATCAATCCCATCATATGGCTGGTGTCACAACTGATTACATGTGCAGCACCATGGAAAGCTGCATCAAGCAGAGGCTGAGATGGCAGCTTCCATGGCTGTAAAGAATAGGAAGGTTAAGTTCTGCTTTAATATTACTGTATTTCAACACTAGGGGGACATCTGTATTTGTGCTGTGAACCCATGAACTATAAAATACACTATAGAAGCATCATTCACATACTTTCACATTTGCTGTTTCATTTTACACATTTCTGAAGAATAAGTAGAAAGGCCTTCTTTTGTACAGTTTTGCCTATAAGGGTCTCTCTCGGGCCACTGTTATGCTCCTCCTCCTGAGACTTGAGTTGTACACAGAGAGGCGGCACAGACACAGCTAACCAATAAATAAATAAAAGATGGGCAGACTCGATGGACTGCCCCCTTTTTTTTTTTCCTGCTTTCACTTTTCTATGTTTTTAGCCAGAGGAGAATATAAAACATGAGTGATTACTTATTTCTGCTTTAGGATATCAACCATAAAGTGAGTGCCCTTGTCTTCAGTGGGTCAGCAAACTCCTAGATTAGCATTGGAGCAGTATTAAACTCAAAAGCTAACCTTTTATATTGGAGCTTACCAATTATTAGATGTGGTGGCTGCATTTTGTTTTCTTTTTTAGGCTCCGTTCACGTAAGATTCGCACAGAATCGCATAGCAATGGAAATCACATTGATTTCAAAGGTGCAAATTCACATTATTGCAACTCCGCACAATGTGATTTTGGAAAAGGTATCTATATGAATTTAGTGTGATTCCAGCATCCATTTGGCCCCATAGAATATGCATACCACTTCAAAGTTGCCTCCAAGTTGTATTACACAATCTCACTGAAAGTTGAATCACAGCAGTATGCACTTTCCCTGATATATCGGCCTTGGAATGGGCCGATATTGCCGATATTTTTGTGATGTCATTCTGCCTTCTTAGGCTGCCTTCACTCGCCTTGGACAGCCTCGTCTGGAGGCGGGAGTGTATCACAGCCATACACTCACCCACAGCAGCCCGATGCCATCACCCGCATCCACAGGCACTGAACCAGCGAGCCAGCCAGCCACCCAACGGCCATGTACCTGCTAGCCACAGGCACTGTACCAGTCAGCCAGCCACCTACAGGCCCTGTAGCAGCCAGCCACGCACAGCCCCTGTTCCAGCCAGCCACCCACAGGCCCTGTACCAGCCACCCACCAAGGGGACCAGCCAATATCTGTATCGGCCCTGAAAAAACCATATCGGTCTATCCCTAGTGTGGACCTAGCCTTAGGCTTTATTTCCTTTATTTTCACCTGGCGATCTGGCCAGTGTGTCTGTTTTTCAACAGAACTAGCTGTCCTGCAGTTACCATAATTCATGGTTTGAGTTTGGTTGCTAAAACATGCATTTATAAAAGTCTGGTAAGCTGATCATTTTTACCTGAATATCGAAATCGTGACCACTGTAGCTTTCCTTTAAATAACCAACACTCAATGACAAGATGATTTCAGTCACATTTTTTGCCTTTTTCAAATGTTAGTCAACATCATTGTCTGTTTTTTATATTGTCAGAGAGACAAAGCAGAAATCACATTGTTGGAGCAGACAGGCAGTGACTCAACCAGCCCTGCTTCTTCTCTATGCTTTCCTCTTGGGCATCCCTTTTCTTTTGTTCCATAGTTTGCTATCTTTTCATTTTCCAGGCATGTGAATAGCAGCCCCCCTGGACGTTCCTCCCCATGGAAAGCTTGGAGCTTGCCTTCATTACCACAAATAACTTTATTCACTAGTTGCCTGGCATTGGGAAATAAACAAACTACAGCAACATTGAGTCCATTTTTCAGCACAGTCTTTTCCTGGAAGTAGGAAATAATAGTCAGTATTCTGCCATGTACAATAAAAAGTAGGAGCCTGTATGCACCATCTAGCCCATCCACAGACATTGGATAACAGTCTGAGGAAGCAGGGGATTTAGATGTGGAACATTCATTCATGTGTGAGAGATTAAAATGTAATTTACATGAAATTATATATATATTTTTTTTTTTACAATTATTGTGATGTTGTAGCTTGTAGGTGAAACAGCTGTGCACAGTGGTGGACCCCGGAATCCAACATACCCAGAAGTGTTGAATTCTGGTGGCAGGCCATAGCTCTGGAAAAGATCAGAGTGGAGTCTCTGCCCACTGAAGGCAATAAACAGTAGTAAATGAATATAAAAGTATATAGTGGTAAGATCGTAGAGTATATAGGACCTTAAAACACAAGCTTAGAGCAAATAAATTGTTGTATAGAGGAATCGGGTATGTAAAATGATAATAAAATGGAAATAATCAAATACTAACAAATGCAGATCATAAAACTCTTACAATGAATAAAATAAGGTGCATTGGTATAAAAATATGGTTAAGTGCAAAAAGTAAAAAATTCAGTGCAAGAAGTGAAGATAATAAATAATTGGCAAAAATGTTTGCCAAAATGGAGGCTTGCTTAAAGTGCAACGATAAACAAAGTGCACAAGTGAAGCAAATGGCAAAGGAAGCCAAATAACATTATTAAGGTATCTCTTATCATTACCATATTTTTATACCAATGCACCTTATTTTATTCATTGTAAGAGTTTTATGATCTGCATTTGTTAGCATTTGATTATTTCCTTTTTATTATTTTACATACCTGATTCCTCTATACAACAATTTATTTGCTCTAAGCTTGTGTTTTAAGGTCCTATATACTCTACAATCTTACCACTATATATTTTTATATTCATTTACTACTGGCAGCGCCATCTACCTCACTTCTGTTTGTTGCCTTTTGTACACCCCTTAGGGGGTTTACTTTTGAGGTGGGCTGCAGCCTGACTGTTTTTTATCCTAAGCGCGGATTTCTACTCCTTCCTTTATCTCTGCCCACTGAGCTTATAAGTATCATTACAGGAACATCATTCCACTTCAAGCGTCCTGCCACAATCATCTGTCCTTAACTACAGGTAATTGCTAGCTGTGCACACAGTCACAGATGGCTGCAGCAGCTGTCAGTCTGTCGTATTGTGTGTGCTGACTGACCAGAGTTCATTGGAACCACCCGAGTCTCTTGCCTCTAGAATTCAATATGTGCTAAACGCCCATATGTGTGCCCTCACTGCTGCAAAACCTTTTGTTGATTCACATAGCTCAGACCGATTTACGAAGTTGTGTAAAGATTCACTTACAGTATCCCACAAAAGTGAGTACACCCTGCACATTTTTGTAAATATTTTATTATAGCTTTTCATGTGACAACACTCAAGAATAGGGCTGAAAGATAGTCAATGTGATTGACTATCGTGCTGCGGCCGTGGGCGATAGTCACATCGCCGAAGATATGATAGTAAGGCATAGGCATTAGACAGGGAGAAGTCGGGGCTCTGGAGGACTCAGTGGTTGTAGCAGAACAGAGCCCGACATTCGTCCCACACGTTCAGTCTGCCTGCCTAGTTCTCCTGACTGAGCGGTGAGCAGCGCGCCGTGAGCAGCTGCACAGCTAACCAATCAGGCGTGCCTGCACACCTGATTGGTTCACTGTGCCGCTACTCCCGACGTGATTGGTTCGCTGTGCCTTGCTCACCGCCCGGTCAAGAGAACTATCAATGCATGCTGGTCACTGCATTGATGGGGGGCACGCTGGTCACTGCATTGATGGGGGGCACGCTGGTCACTGCATTGATGGGGGGGGGGGCACGCTGGTCACTGCATTGAAGGGGACACGGCACGCTGGTCACTGCATTGAAGGGGACACGGCACGCTGGTCATTGCATTGAAGGAGACACGGCACGCTGGTCATTGCATTGATGGGGGACACGGCACGCTGGTCATTGCATTGATGGGGGACACGGCACGCTGGTCATTGCATTGATGGGGGACACGGCACGCTGGTCACTGCATTGATGGGGGACACGGCACGCTGGTCACTGCATTGATGGGGGACACGGCACGCTGGTCACTGCATTGATGGGGGACACGGCAGGCTGGTCAATGCATTGATGGGGGTCATGCTGGTCACTGCACTGAATGGGGGCATGGTGTAGTAACTCTGCACTACTAAAAATGCACGACGAAGAGGATCCGCCGCAAAAAAAAAATATCGCAATATATATCGTTGGGGGGGAAAAAATATCGCAATGTGATTTTTGTTTTTTTGTTTTTTTTTCAATATCGTGCAGCCCTACTGAAGAAATTACTTTGCTACAATGTAAAGTAGTGAGTGTACAGCTTGTATAAGGGCCCTTTCACACGGGCGCTCCGTATGTCTGCAAATCATCCTATTTTTTTGCGGATGATTTGCGGACATAATGTAAGTCTATGGCATTGCGGATGTCAGCGGAATACCATCCGCTGACATCCGATTTTCCTCCTGTCAGTTCTGTTCCGTTTTTTGGAACAGAAAAAATCCTATTTTTGTTCCGTTCAAAAAATGGAAAGGAAGGAAAATCGGATGTCAGCGGTGTCATCCGCTGACATCTGCAATCCCCCATAGACTTGCATTAGGTCCGCATATCATCCGCAAACGGATGGGATGATATGCGGACCTACGGAGCGGATGACAGAAATGTCATCCGCTCCGTGAAAAAAAAAAAAAAAGTCCCGCAGCGGACCTTTCACACGGAAAGCCCGTGTGAAAGAGCCCTAACAGTGTAAATCTGCTGTCCCCTCCAGAATAACTCAACACACAGCCATTAATGTCTGAACGGCTGGCAACAAAAGTGAGTACACCCCAAATGCAAATGTCCAAATTGGGCCCAAAGTGTAAATACAGTGCCTTGTGAAAGTATTCGGCCCCCTTGAACTTTGCGACCTTTTGCCGCATTTCAGGCTTCAAACATAAAGATATAAAACTGTAATTTTTTGTGAAGAATCAACAAGTGGGACACAATCATGAAGTGGAACGAAATTTATTAGATATTTCAAACTTTGTTAACAAATAAACTGAAAATTTGGGCGTGCAAAATTATTCAACCCCTTTACTTTCAGTGCAGCAAACTCTCTCCAGAAGTTCAGTGAGGATCTCTGAATGATCCAATGTTGACCTAAATGACTAATGATGATAAATAGAATCCACCTGTGTGTAATCAAGTCTCCGTATAAATGCACCTGCACTGTGATAGTCTCAGAGGTCTGTTTTTTAAAGCGCAGAGAGCATCATGAAGAACAAGGAACACACCAGGCAGGTCCGAGATACTGTTGTGGAGAAGTTTAAAGCCGGATTTGGATACAAAGATTTCCCAAGCTTTAAACATCCCAAGAAGCACTGTGCAAGCGATAATATTGAAATTGAAGGAGTATCAGACCACTGCAAATCTACGAAGACCTGGCCGTCCCTCTAAACTTTCAGCTCATACAAGGAGAAGACTGATCAGAGATGCAGCCAAGAGGCCCATGATCACTCTGGATGAACTGCAGAGATATACAGCTGAGGTGGGAGACTCTGTCCATAGGACAACAATCAGTGGTATACTGCACAAATCTGGCCTTTATGGAAGAGTGGCAAGAAGAAAGCCATTTCTTAAAGATATCCATAAAAAGTGTCTTTTAAAGTTTGCCACAAGCCACCTGGGAGACGCACCAAACATGTGGAAGAAGGTGCGCTGGTCAGATGAAATCAAAATCAAACTTTTTGGCAACAATGCAAAACATTGTTTGGCGTAAAAGCAACACAGCTCATCACCCTGAACACACCATCCCCACTGTCAAATATGGTGGTGGCAGCATCATGGTTTGGGCCTGCTTTTCTTCAGCAGGGACAGGGAAGATGAATAAAATTGATGGGGAAGATGGATGGAGCCAAATACAGGACCATTCTGGAAGAAAACCTTATGGAGTCTTCAAAAGACCTGAGACTGGGACGGAGATTTGTCTTCCAACAAGACAATGATCCAAAACATAAAGCAAAATCTACAATGGAATGGTTCACAAATACGCAGTCCTGGATCTATTGATCACTAATGACCCAGACCTAATCTCGGAGGTAGGAGTCCAGGACAACCTGGGCTCTAGCGATCACAGGATGATCACATTTAGTATAAATAACAATATAACAAGGCAAGTGGGGAACATGAGAAACCTAAACTTCAGAAGGGCAAACTTTCCAAAATTGTACTCATTGATGGAAAGGGTAAACTGGGACCAGACCCTGGGATCCCTGACCACAGAGGATAAATGGGAATGCTTTAGGAACATATTAAGCAAAGGCATCTTGCAGTGCATTCCTATGGGAAATAAATTTAGAAGAGACAAAGCCAAACCTGGCTGGCTAAACCGTAGCGTCAAAAAACTTATTAGGGGAAAAAAATTGGCCTTTTAAGAAGTATAAATCAGAGGGCACCGTTTCGGCTTTCGAGCAATACAAGGAGGCAAATAAGAAAAGTAAACAAGAAATCAAGATGGCTAAAATCAACTTTGAGAAACAAATAGCGGAGGATAGTAAAAAAAACCCAAAGAAATTCTTTAAATATATCAACCGCAAAAAAACGAAGGCAGAGCATATTGCACACATAATTAACAATGATGGGAGGATGGTTACAGAGGACACTGAAAAAGCAACCGTGCTGAATGCTTTTTTCTCGTCAGTCTTTACACAGGAAAAGGAGGGGTACACTGACCATGACTGTATGGTTAGTAGTAATACACAGGACTTGCCACTATGGCTAACAGAGGGTGAAATCAGGGAAAGGCTGGATAAACTGAACACAAACAAATCACCAGGCCCGGATGGCGTACATCCGAGAGTACTCAAGGAACTCAGTAAGGTTTTATCCAGACCACTGTTCCTGATCTTTGCTGACAGTATTAGGACAGGAGATGTACCAGGAGATTGGAGGAAAGCTAGCGTGATTCCGATATTCAAAAAGGGCCAGAGGCATATCCCGGGAAATTATAGGCCTGTCAGATGTGACATCAATAGTATGTGTAAACTTCTGGAGGGGATGATAAGGAACTATATCGTAGAGTTTGCTAAAGACCACAACATCATCAGCGGTAATCAGCACGGGTTCACAAATGGGCGTTCTTGTCAAACCAGTCTCTTAACATTCTACGAGGAGGTGAGCTGTGAGTTAGATAGGGGGAGACCAGTGGATGTGGTGTACTTGAATTTCGCTAAGGCGTTTGATACAGTTCCCCATAAGCGCTTAATTTATAAAATAAGGTCTGCAGGTACCGACAGCAGGGTTTGCTCTTGGATACGGAACTGGCTTAAAGGCCGTGTCCAAAGGGTGGTAATAAACCGCGCATACTCAGACTGGTCTGAGGTAGTAAGCGGGGTGCCCCAGGGTTCAGTCCTGGGACCAACCTTGTTCAATTTATTCATAAACAACATTGAGGACGGGATCAGTAGTGCGTTATCAGTTTTTGCAGATGACACAAAATTGGCCAGGGCAATAACTGCACAGCATGAAGCAGATATCCTACAGAATGACCTGGACAAAATAACAGAGTGGGCAACGACATGGCAAATGAGGTTTAACGTGGAGAAATGTAAGGTTTTGCACTTGGGGACTAAAAACACAATACACGTTAGGAGGGGAACCCTTAGGGGAATCAAAAATGGAGAAGTATCTGGGAGTCTTGGTTGATGATAGATTAGGCAACAGCATGCAATGTCAAGCGGCAGCTGCCAAGGCCAGCAGAATATTAGCATGCATAAAGAAAGGGATGTATTCCAGAGATAAGACTATAATCCTTCCACTTTATAAAACTCTGGTCCGACCGCATCTGGAGTATTCTGTCCAGTTCTGGTCGCCAGTCCGCAGGAGGGATGTGTTGGAGCTGGAGAGAGTCCAGAGAAGGGCAACTAAACTAATTAGGGGATTGGAGGACCTTGACTATGAAGAGCGTCTGCAATCGATCCATTTATTCTCCCTGGAGAAGAGACGCCTGGAGAAGAGGGGGGACATGATAGCAATTTATAAATATCTTAATGGGGATCCCAGCTTAGAAAAAAAAGCTGTTCATTCGAAGGGATTGCATGAGGACTCGAGGGCATACAATGCGATTAGAGGAGAAGCGTTTTAACCTCAGGCAACGCAGGGGGTTCTTTACTGTTAGGGCTACAGGATTGTGGAATTCTCTACCACAAGAGGTGGTTTCTGCGGGTAGTATGGTGGCTTTCAAAAGACTCTTAGACTTGCATCTCAAGGATCAGAACATTCAGGGGTATGTGAGATGATTACAGCCACACACACCTACACAGGTTGAACTGGATGGACTATTGTCTTTATTCAACCTCACCTACTATGTAACTATGTAAATAAACATATCCAGGTGTTAGAATGGCCAAGTCAAAGTCCAGACCTGAGTCCAATCGAGAATTTGTGGAAAGAACTGAAAACTGCTGTTCACAAACGCTCTCCATCTAACCTCACTGAGTTTGCGCTGTTTTGCAAGGAGGAATGGGCAAAAATTTCAGTCTCTCCATGTGCAAAACTGATAAGAGACATACCCCAAGAGACTTACAGCTGTAATCGCAGCAAAGGGTGGCGCTGCAAAGTATTTACTTAAGGGGACTGAATAATTTTGCACGCCCAATTTTTCAGTTTTTTTATTTGTTAAAGTTTGAAATATCCAATTAATTTCGTTCCACTTCATGATTGTGTCCCACTTGTTGATTCTTCACAAAAAATTACAGTTTTATATCTTTGTTTGAAGCCTGAAATGTGGCAAAAGGTCAAAGTTCAAGGGGGCCGAATACTTTCGCAAGGCACTGTATTTTGTGTAGCCACCATTATTTTCCATCACTTCCTTAACGCTCTTGGCATGGAGTTCACCAGAGCTTCATAGGGTGCCACTCGAGTCCTCTTCCACTATTCCATGATAACATCCCAGAGCTGGTGGATGTTGGAGACCTTGTGCTCCTCCATTTTCTATTTGAGTATGCCCCACATATGCTCAATAGGGTTTAGGTCTGCTTGGCCAGTCCATCACCTGTACCCTAAGCTTCTTTAGCAAGGCAGTGGTCATCTTGGAGGTGTGTTTAGGGTCGTCATGTTGGAATACTGCCCTGCGGCCCAGTCTCCAAAGGGAGGGGCTCATGCTCTGCTTCAGTATGTCACAATACATGTTGGAATTCATGGTTCCCTCAATGAACTGTAGCTCCCCAGTGCTAGCAGCACTCATGGAACACCAGACCATGGCACTCCACCAACCATGCTTTATTTAGGCACGACACATTTGTCTTTGTACTCCTCACCTGGTTGTCGCCACACACGCTTGACACCATCTGAACCAAATAAGTTTATCTTGGTCTCCTCAGACCACAGGACATGGTTCCAGTAATCCAGTCTGGGAGTCTGCTTGTCTTCAGCAAACAGTGGGCTTTCTTGTGCCACATCTTTAGAAGAGGCTTCCTTCTGGGACGACAGCCATGTAGGCCAATTTGATGCAGTGTGTGCGGCGTATGGTCTGGGCAGGGACAGGCTGACCCCCCCCCATCCCTTCAACCTCTGCAGCAATGCTGGCAGCACTCATACGTCTATTTCCCAAAGAAAACCTCTGGATATGACGAGGAGCATGTGCACTCGACCATGGCGAGGCCTGTTCTAGTGGAACCTGTCCTGTTAACTGCTGTATGGTCTTGGCCACTGTGCTGCAGCAAAGTTTCAGGGTCTTGGCAATCTTCTTATAGCCTAGGCCATCTTTATGTAAAGCAACTATTTTTTTTTTTCCCAGATCCTCAGAGTTCTTTGCCATGAGGTGCGATGTTGAACTTCCAGGGACCAGTATGAGAGTGAGAGCGATGACACCAAATTTCACACCTGCTCCCCATTCACACCTGAGACCTTGTAACACTAACAAGTCGCATGACACCGTGGAGGGAAAATGGGCCCAATTTGGACATTTTCACTTAGGGGGGTACTCACTTTTGTTGCCAGCGGTTAAGACATTAATGGCTGTGTTGAGTTATTTTGAGGGGACAGTAAATTTACACTGTTGTCACATGAAAAGAAAATATTTACAAAAATGTGAGGGGTGTACTCCCTTTTGTGAGATGTGCAATCATTTAAAAAGAAAATGCCTGTTTACTTAAGTCTGCAAGTAACTGGGTAACTAAAGTAAGTCCCCACACAATTTTGTTAACATTCTTTAATGCTTTAATAAATCTGCCATCAGCCTTGCTCTTAAAATGCCCACATCATTGAGGGAGTAGATGGGATATACTATATGTGTGGTGTGTATTTAAAAATGTGTGTGTACAAAACGCTTAGTTCACAATAAGGCACCATAGCAAGTTAGCCAGGTGTGGGGAGGGGGGAGCCATAAACTCTGGAATTTTTTTGTAACTTATTAAAGCCTATAATGGTTGAGAATTGTTATTTTCACCCTTGTCTGTCACATGGCAAAGCCAAAAGCATGATTCCACGAATTACGGTTGTAATTTTCGAACGTGTTATGTTACTTACCTGTTCATTTGTTTATGAACCAGAATCATTATTGGTATGCTGCTGGGATCCCCTTCTGTGGCCTTAAACATGTCTCAACAGCTTCTTTCTGGTGTCTGAGGGCATATTGGGTTAACAGGATTGTACATTGGGTGCAAACCCAATTGGTTCATGTAACCTCCCAGACTTAGTGATTGTAAAGTCTAATTTAAAAAACAAACCTGTCATTCCTAGCTGTTCTGTGCAGTTGGTTTTGCACAGAATGGCCTGGATCTGCTTCTTCTCAGGTCCATTTTTGGTGCCCCTGGCTCCTCTCTCCTGTTGAGTGCTCCCACAGCGAGCAGCTGCCCCCTTTCGCTGCAACATTTGAACATTTGCCACTATTTTGGGGGGGGGGGGGGAGTGGGTGCCTGCTCCTACTTCTGGGTAAGATCGGTAATCTACGAGATTTACGGCTCCTCCTCCACCCCTGCCTTCTGGGACAAGCACAGGTTCAAGAAGACGGGACCATTCAGAAAAAGCAGACTCGCAGAGCGACTCACGCATGCGCAGTAGGAAACAGGTTGTGAAGCCGCAAGGCTTTCACTTTCTGTTTCCCTTACTACAGATGTCAGCGCCTACATCTGAAGCCGATTGAAGAATTGGCTTGGGGTGCCGTCATTGTGGGATCCCTGGACAGGTAAGTGTCCTTGTATTAAAAGTCAGCAGTTACAGTATTTGTAGCTGGTGACTATTTATTTCTTCTGAAGAAGCCTGGAGCTCCACTTTAAGGAAAGAAGACATTTTATGCAGCTTACAGGTAAGAAGGATACTGGCAAGGTCAATATACTTTCTGTACTTGCTGAAAAATGTCCTAAAAAAAATAGGGAAGCACCGAAATGAAAATTCTGGGCCGAAATCAAAAATTCAGGATGCCCTTGGCAGAGTAGAATAGAACAGGGGCATATGCCAGAAACAGGCAGCTATGTACACCTGTAGCTGCCACCCTGTCGCAGTATATGTGCTGTGACGGGTTGGCAAGTGATTAATTTAATTGCCAATGGTATTTGTATTATGCAGCATGAGGGGGTTAATGTATTGCCACTGCTGGTCACTGATGCATTAGTGACTGACCAGTAGCAGTTTATTAACCCCTTTGTGCTGCATTAGTGGCACCAGTGTCAGTTAAATTAACGCAAATTGCACTGACACTGGTTGCACTAATGCAGCACAAAGGGGTTAATTTAACTGCCACTGGTTGGTCACTAATGCATCAGTGACCAGCAGTGGCAATACATTAACCCCCCCTCATGCTGCATAATACAAATACCATTGGTAATTAATCTCACCTCTGCGGAGATACCCGCCTGACAGGGAAGTGAAGGGCTCACTTAGTTATAGCTTTTAGCGGCCGCTCACCCGTCCGGTGTGTTAGTTCATACACACAGTCGTAGTAATGACATCAATGAGAGGCGGGCCGTCGGCCAGAGGCGGGATTTTTGAAACCTGCGCTGCGCCCCCCCCCCTTTCCTCGCGGTGGCCATTTAATTTCTGCAACTTTGACCCATTTTCGGCCAAAATGGGATGGGCCCATTTTCGGCCGATTTAGGTTGCTGAAATTTCGGTGCACCACTACTAAAAAATAAAGTATACGAATAGTGGACACCACATCTAAGGAGTGTATTCTACAATATATTACATTTTTGTACCTGGATTTAGTTGTCCTAAGCTGACTGGAGTTTTCAGTAAATGGATGGGCATTCATGTGTGATCCAGATGTCCTGTGATGTCTTTTTGGGCCATCTGCCCTTAGGAAACGTTCCATTTATAGACTGTGCAGGAGGAGCAGCTTGCTGGTGTTGGCTTATTTTGAAGGAAACCATCCAAACTGGGGATGGTTGGTTCTCCAAGGGTGCATTCACACCTCAGTTCTCATTTGTTTTTTTTTTTTTTTTTGCATGTTTAAAGTTAAAATTACAACTTAATATGTATGTTTTCTATGTATTTAAACTATTGGTTGAAGGTGCTGGTTTTCCAGTATGACCATTTGACAGAAGCTGGTCATTGGCCTGGCCTCTGTAAAAACAGCAGTACACACAGTTGTGAAGTTGGCAATGATTGTATATCGGGACTGAGGGATTCCCCCCCCCCCCCTTTTTTTTTTTTTTTCTATTTTGATTGATGAATGAAGCTGCTACTTTGGAATTCTTGTATGAAATTAAATTATGGATTTGCTGTATATTGCTAAAGTTCATGCAAGAGAGTTATTATCTTATCCATGAACATTTTCATAAAACACGATTTTTATAGAATCCATCTTATAGAATGTTTACTGACCCTCCTAAACCATTGGAAGTAAAGCAGCCCTGGCTGCCTACAGTTTGCATTTTGGAGTTCTGTTTGTACTAGAGGCCTCTAAATTTCTAGATCACTTGCCCTTCAGAGAGTAAAGCCATTTCTGGCTGGTTGTAATGGGAGATGTAGTAAAAAAAAAAAAAAAAAAAAAAAAAAAAAGCATCCTCCCAACATGCTTAAGGCTGCACATTCCCAGTGTTCTGTGCGCTTGGTTTATTATGAGTGTAATATATGGAAGCTATCCTGTGGGAGTTTTGGAAACTGTAAATGGTCTCTCCTGATTAAATGCTCTGTGGTTTCTGCCTCTCACACTTAAGTGCATCTGTATATTATTTTTATGTCTGTCACATAAATGACACTGCAAAAGCTAAATGAAAAATATTACACATTAAATAGATCTATATCCATGTATAGACAGAAAAGACATTCCCATCTTTTATGACTACTGTACCACCAATAAAGCACCAGATTGGCTATTTGTGTGTATATAGAATATAAAGAAAAATGTAATATTAGAACAATAGAAGATGCTATTAGTGACTCGTTTTCTAAGATTAAAATCCCTGACATTGTGTCTGGGGATATTTGCCTTCAGTTCCTGTTTTGGAGATAGAAGACAAAGATAGAAGAGAAAGTGAGAATAAGGCCTCATGTACACGGGTCGTTTGAAAACCTTTTCTGGATGCTGTAACTTGACAGCTAATGAATGAACTTAAACGTTCGTTTGACCACTTATACATGCCACGTTTCCCGGCGTTCATCAGCGTTTTTGTTTAGAAACGTTTGTGCAGATAATTTCCCCTCCCCCCCTCCTGTTTTCCCTATTGCAAATAGCAGTTTTCCTATTAAAAACTCCTATAAATTTCTCTACCGCGTCCAGACATGTTTGCAAGTTGTTAGACGCATTTGGCGTTTCAAATGCCTATAAACTTAAGTCCTGAGCGCATTTTTTTTTGCTTTCAAGATAATGCCTCTAAACGACTATTAAAAAAAAAAAAAAAAAAAAAAAAGTGTACATGTACAGATAACATGGAGGTTGAGTTCAGGGGCTGCTGAAAAAACTGCCCAACTGCTCCTAAACGTCTGTTTATAAGCAGAAGTGTACATGAGGCCTACATCTCCCCACTATAAGAATTTATTAGACTGTATCAGGATGGATAAAAATAGATGATTTAAAAAAAAAAAAGTGTTTGTTTTTTTTTTTTGAGATGCATTAATAATTGTATTTATTCAGCATGAAATTGAGCTTGGTTATGTAGCACGAGCTGTAAATTCTGCAATATTTACATTTTTGATAAACTTATTCAATGAATCCAAGCTATGTGAGCTAGGATGACATGCACTCCATTGATGCATTCACACAATTTCACACAAACTACCAGCAAGAATGAGTCCTCTACATTTAAAGAGTACCTGTCATTTCAGATCAGTCATGGCAGTGCCTGTTAGTGAGCATCCCCACATCCCTCACCTTGTTGTGTCACTACTACATCACTAGCCGTCCCATTAAAGTGAATTGGACTGTCGGTGAGTGAGTCAACAACGGGTCAGAGGAGCCGCAGTTGCGGGACAGAGATGACAGTTGCTCTTTAAAAATATGTATTTAACCGGTTGCTGACCGCCCACAGTAATATTACTGCGGCAGAGCTGCTCCCCTGCGTCCAGTCATAGTGCTACGTGACACTATGACTGGAGTCCATGTGATTCGGAGCCGTGCTCCCACTGTGTTTTAGACACAGTGGGAGGCGGGCCACGGGAGGAGAAGTGGTGA